>NC_136419.1:34387500-35025000 GCF_052625555.1 Lactuca saligna | reverse complement strand
AGAGAGAGAGAGAGAGAATTTTCTTTTAATCATAAAAATATTTAAAAAAAAAAAAAACTAAAAAACCAAAAAACAATGGTAAAATCGTCATTACAAATTTTTTTAAAGTAAATTAGATCAAACTTTTTGGACCAAAGTAGCAATTTTCAGCAAACCACAGGGACCATTTATGCAGTTTTGTCTAGTAACAATTAGGTCATCTCCAATGAGAGTTTAATGGGAGGTTTAACATGGAGTTTAATCTCATTAAACTCAAAATTGTCATTGTAGGAAAATGATTAGGATTCAATAGAATGGGCAATTTAATCCTCATTGAACTATATATTCTCTTTCCTCTCTCTCTCACACACACACACACACATATATATATATATATATATTAAAATTATTTTTTATTTTAAATTTTAAATTAATATTAATTTTAATTGTAGTTTTTAATTTTTAGTTTCATGCTAATTAATTTTAAAAAAAAATAAAAATAAATAAAAAGAAAATGATAAATGATATGACAATTCATTAAATTGTAAAGAATTTAATGGAGTGTAGAGTTTAATGGGTAAGTTGTATAGTAAGTGGAATGTATCAATCCATTAAAGTCATATAAATTCAATAAGATGAGGGTATTTTTTTCGTAATTTAGATATTTATTTTGTTAGCATGATAAGATGGAAGCAACATTATAGCCCTTGAAGGAGATGTGATGCTCTGGTTTCAATGGGAGCACCAACGAATGCCCAAAGGGGATACCATTGGGCCATTTTATAAATGGGCTAAGGAAAGATATAAGGGTTGATGTGAGAGTGATGGGCTGGCTATTAAAATCTAATAGAAGCTTAGCCCTAATGATTAAGTTAAATCTAGTTTTTAGAACGTTATATTTACTTCAATGCGACGATAAAATAAAATGTTGGAACTTGGACAAAATCCAATAGAGAGTCACAACAATGACAATGGGTGGTCAAACTATCTCCAAACGATTTAAATAAATATGAAGGCTAACTGAAAATGAATTGCTAGATAAGAACGAAAGCAGCTTAGAATTCATGTGTGATGAAAAGTGGCATATTACTATATTAGCCACCATTGTAGATGCAAATAAATGAGATTATACTTAAAATTTTATTTTTCATGTAAAAATTAGAATGAAAATATAATATGATTGGAGATGAATCACTATTAACTCTCTTTTTTACTCAAAATATAAAGTAAAAAATAGAGTGGTTGGAAAATACAAGTAAATATACTACATTGTTGTTAATATGGGTAAAAAAATAAAAATACATTGTCTAAATTGATAGCAATAGCAAAATACATTGTTAAGAATCTTGCATTGATGGTAAATGGTACATATAACAATTGGGTCAACAGCAAATCTGAAGATTCTTGATGAATGGAACAGTTGGAAATTTTTGAGGTCTTACATTTGATTTTGATCTCTCTTTAGTTTTCTATGAATTTCGCATTTATTTCAAAGAAATACAACTGCTTTCGAAGTTCGAACTTAGCAATTGCAGAGATAAAACTGAAATTAATTTCAGATCCAGTTGCTGTATTCGGATTCAAGAACTAAAATGTCCATGGCAGCAATGGCCATAGCTCCACGGCCGTTGACCAAAGTCAAATCAAGATTCTGATGAGCATGATTCGTTGATGGTATTTATTGGTTAAAATAGTTTTAGGGTTACGAAATGGCGACAAGGGTTTTTCCTATAAAAGGAGCCACCACCGATTACTGTCGAATCCGAATCACAATAATGGCGATTTCATCAACCTCGATCCCCAAATTCGCATTTTCCAACTCCCTTAGATTAACAAGTCTCAAACCTAAACTCCCTTCGTCTCTCATCTTCAAATCCCAGACACCAAAACCACTTACCCTAAAACCCAACCGAAGAAACCAGATAACATCCCTCTTCACCGGAATTGTGGAAGAAATGGGAAAAGTCAGGGAACTAGGTTTCGACGAATCCGGCGAATCATTCGACATGGTGATCCATTCGCCGACCGTCCTCGAAGACGTCAACCTCGGCGACAGCATAGCGGTAAACGGCACCTGTTTAACAGTCACAGAATTCGACTCGGAGCGATTGGAATTCAAAGTCGGGTTGGCTCCTGAAACATTGAGGAAAACCTCGTTGATCGAATTGGAAAAGGGTTCGGTTGTTAATCTGGAGAGAGCTGTGAAACCATCGACACGAATGGGTGGGCATTTTGTTCAGGGGCATGTGGATGGAACAGGGGAGATTGTTTCAATGGAGGTGGAAGGGGATTCGTTGTGGATCAAGGTGAAAACGTCGCCGGAGATTTTGAGATTTATAGTGGCGAAGGGGTTCATTGCGGTGGATGGAACTAGTTTGACGGTGGTGGATGTGTTTGATGAAGAGGAGTGTTTCAATTTCATGTTGGTGGAGTATACACAGCAGAAAGTTGTGATTCCATTGAAGAAAATTGGGCAAAAGGTGAATCTTGAAGTGGATATATTGGGGAAATATGTAGAGAGGCTTCTTAGCAGTGGATTTGTGGAGAGTATAAAATCAAGATGATGAGGTGCTCCATTTTTTTTTCCAGGTTGTAGTTTGAATTTGATCTTATAGAATGTTTGTTTTCTGTAACAAGTGTGTGAGTTTCAAAATAAAACTTGTATTTCTCAAATGGTATCTAGAAATTTTGTTCACATTGACTATAATGAGGATAAAACTTTTGTTTCTCCAAAATTGGTGATGAGAGATTGATACATCATAGCAATTTTGGTATGATGTATAATGAGGATAAAACTTTTGTTATTCCTGTTGGATTAGTGTTTAAGTCCATAACTATTTTGGTATGTACTTGATCCGATAGTGTATGGTTCTTTTGGGTTGCTTTCACCAAAGCAACTTGATTGGAGAAATGAATAAAGAGAGAGAGGATAATATGATTTATTAATATGTTATAAGAATAATATATTAAAGGAGAAATCATATTTGTTTAATTAATATTGGTCAATAATTAATTAAGAATTAGTTTTGTGATCAAATGTAATTAATTAAACTAGAGGGGCTGATTTGTAATTATGTGATAGTTACAAAATAAGGTAAGGATTATCTAATTTATATGGTGGACGAATTTAAGGTTGGAAAGCCTTAGAATTCGAGTATGATAAGGATTCAAGGATTATCTTATTGGTTGCTTAATGGATAATCAACTAGATAAGGATAATGACTGAAACCCTATCTCTACACCTATATAAACACCCCTAGGGTCATGAATTCGTGTATCCCTTCCCAAGAGGTCCTAGATACGAATTCTAACCTCTCACCTCTCACTTTATACCTTCTCCATTTGCTTATGGTGTTTGTAAGCCATTAGAGGAGTGACACTTGTGACTCTAAGCATTCCAAAGTCAATCCAAGGTGGAGTTGTGATTGTTATTGCTATATAACAATCAAGGTATGTTCTTAAACCTAATTATATGTTAATGTCGATTTCCATATGTTAGAATTAGGGTTTATAGTCTTGGATTCAAAGCATGTACAATAGAGAAACCTAGATCCAAGCATTAGGGTTTGTATGAGCACATAGGATGTCTTATGACCAAAACCCATCATTGGTATCAGAGCTTAGCTTGGTTTCAATTGTATTGATGCATTGTATAACTGAAAAATTCGATTTTTTGGATTGTGGAGGCTGGACTCGCCGAGTCCATGGCTGAACTCGCCGAGTCCATGCAGACTCGACGAGTCCATGCCTGACTCGACGAGTCAACTCGTCAGATAATGCTTATCTCGGGATTTCTTGCTGTTTTTGCATATGGATAGTTACCTTATCATGTTAGATCAATATAAATCCGATTTTATGATATATATGACTATATTCTTGATCTAATTAAAGATAATTATCAATTAACAAGATAATTGTTTCCTTATAAGATAATTGATTAATTATTTTGAGTAAATTGATAAATTGTTTTGCAAGAAATCATTAAATAAATCAAATATGGATAATTATGTGATTAAATGTTAATTTAAAATTATTTGTTATTTGATCCTTGTTGTTATGAAAGGTTTCATATTTTCCCCTTTAGGTTTTATAGTTTAAATTTGAACCCAAAAGTTTTGGAGTTTTGAAATTTAAATAGTTAAAACCCTAATGTTTTGAAAAAGGTTTCAAAATCTGCCCTCAAGTTTTGGAATTTAAAAGTTGATTAAAAGTTTAATTAGAAATGTTAAATTCTAAAACCCTAGTAATGTTTTGAAAAGTTCAAATCACACCTTGTGGTTTTATTAATTAATTAAGGAGTATAATTAAAAGAGGTTTAATAAATCCATAAAAGTTTAGGTTAACCATTTAATCGAATTAAAAGTATAATTCTTAAAGTTAACCATATAGTATTTTAAAAGTATAAAATACACCCTATACTATATATATAACATTAAAGGTCTAACATTATATATATATGTATGAGTAAAAGTCAGTCTTACCGTTCGTAGGCCTCATTCACGAAGCCGGTCTATAAGGGGTGTTTAAGTAAATTGCCTATAAAATGGCGATTGAATGGGTATCCACTCTTACCCACCGCACTCTTGACTAGTGGAGGGTCGTTAGCCGAACGGGTAGGATAGGACGAAACCTTCCATTATAAGTATAATGAAATACAAAGTAACTAAATGTTTTTCAAATTCCCAATCTTAGTTACTTAGGCAAAAATGAATTGATGCAATTCCATGAAATTACACTTTGTGCCCTTGCGAAGACGTTAGTGGAGCGTGTGTGGTTTACCGGCACACTAAATGGTTCTAAGCAAAGGTAGCAAAGGGTGACTCAATGTTTGTCATAGTTCGGTGGAGCGTGTATGGTTTACCGGCACATCGAATAGGTGATTGTAACATGTGAGGGCACCATGTAGTTTACATGGTTATTTACACCCGCTTTGTGATCCTCGGCATCCCAGTCACAAACAAGAGGGGCATATCGAGATTTAAACATGCCATTGAAATGTTCAATGAATCTCAAAGGATCTAGGAGTTTTCATAGATTTAAAACTTAAATTTCTTTTTCGTTCTTCATGGTGGAAACTAGTGAATCGTCATTCACTTACCTTTAAATGTTCTGCAATTTGGGTTACGGCATCCCTCTCCCGAGTTGTAGGATATTGTGTTGGGTCCTAGCCTTGGAATTTCATTTGGGTGATTTACCAAGGACTCAATCAATCAACTAACTTGAATTTGTTTTTTCTCCCGATGTCAAAGTTCGACAACTATGGTCTTCTCAAGTCCCGTGGAACAAGCATTCCACATGAAGATGATATTCCACGATTCGATCGAGGAACAAGTAATCATGCTTCACTTCCTCCTCCTCCTCCAATTATTCTCCCTAACCCACAAGATTGTAAAATTGAAAGGTTCAATATCACTCAAGCCCTTTTGGCAAGTAAACATAAAGAGGGCAAGTTGGTGTGTGCACACGTCTTAGGGATGAAGTCACACATTGATAGATTAAGAATGATGGGATCCGTTGTGGGTGAAGCGATGGCTGTTGATTGGGTTCTTCAGTCACTTCCTAACTCGTATAGTGAGTTCGTAAGAGAGTACTATATCATGAACCGCGACGTGACACTTATAGATCTCACCTACATGCTTATTGCTGCTGAATCAGCAATGGTTTGGCGCAATAGAAAAGCAAAATTGATTGGTGAATCTGCCTTCAAGACCTCTATGGATATAGACAATGGCAATGAAAAACATGCAATGATCGAAAAGTTTGATCATAAGAGAAAGGTGATGTCTGAAGTAGTTCCATGTGTTGTTCCAAAGGAGTCAATTTGCTTTTATTGCCAAGAGAAGGGGCATTGGAGACGAAGTTGCCCTATCTACCTAAGAGATCTAAGAGATGGGAGAGTCAAAAGTATGACTACGCTTTAGGTAAGAATCCACTATCTAACTCCATTAAGTTCCTATTCATTGATTCTTAATACATGATGTGATGAGATTGCATTTGAATGTTTTGAAGGATCGGTGAAAAGAAAGGAAGCTTGATAAGAGAGCAAGATGAATCTAATCACAAGAGATGGATCTCGATCTCATGGACTTGAAGATTGGATTTTGAGCTTAGATAGTTATGATAGAGTTGTTAGAAATTTTCTTTTTACATAGTTTTCAATAGATTGTGCATTGTAAGGACAAATGCTTTTCCGCTGCTTTTATAAATAAAATAAATTTTGTTTGACTTATTTATTTATTTGTTTACTTCCTTGCAATGAAATCGTTATGTGAAAATTGATGTTTGCATATTTCTACAACGAATGGATATGATTCTTAGTTATGTTATTTATGGAAATGTCAAGAATTTACCAAATAGGGAGAGTTTCTCATCGCCCAAGTTTCAATTGGACAGAAACTTGGAATCATGCAACGTGGATGCACGATGAATGAGAAATTTCGTATTTGGAAATTGGACTAATTCATTGACAAAGTGTCAAGTGAAGGACTAGGAGATCGAGTACACAAAGTTGTATGTTGATCAAGTTCACCTTAAGAGTAACAAAGATATTCGTCATGATTTACTAAAGGCTTAGTAAATATGATTACACTTACAAGATTAAGTGTAATTTTTAATTGATTAAAGGGTTTAGATCAATAACAAAACGAATAAGAAGAATCAAGTAGGCAGAAAGATAAGAGTTTCTCCATTCTAAGAAGAAGGAAGAGTAGCTTTTATGCTTTATGATAGGTCTTAATGATTAAGAACCATATCTCAATTGATCCTCTAATGAGTCTTGGTACAATTGTATGTCCAAGAAGAGGAATCAAAGATTGAAGAAATGGTCAAATCAAGAAGTCAATCATACTTCGTTCCAAAACAAGTCTTAAAGTCAAGATTGTGACATTGAGTGAATAGTATTAAGAAGGTTTATAACATTCATCAATTGTGGAAAGTTGTGATGTCTTGGATAAGACAAAGACCAACTAAGACCAAAATTATGAAGTGTTTTGTTTTGATATAAGCTACACTAACTCTTGAATATTTGTTTGTCAAGAAATGTTTTGATAAGAGAATCGTATATGTCAAGGAGTCAGTGGGAGTCTTAATAGTCTTGAAAAGTTTCAAGAACAAATCAAATAAGCCTTATCGATCATCACTAGCACACGAGTTGAGGTTTACAACCTATCGTGAAGACATTATTTTGTTTCTGTGCCAATCCAATCGAGTTAATTATACATGTGAGTCCTATGAGTTCTCATTTGAATGCATAAAAGGCAAGGACCTTGATCAATGGAAAGTACATTGATAGGAAAAGGTGAGCTACTTAACTACTTGGAAGACGTGGTGGGCAGCTGTGCTACCATAAGACAAGAAATCAAGATTAAGAAAGTTCGATCCATATGAGTTTGAATTTGTCGTAAACTTTGGTTTTTAACAAATTCACATGGATAGGAACACATACACCGTTTAAATCTAAGTGTCATAAGAAATCCTCCTTCATGAAAATGATTGTGAGAAAATGCTTTCACTAAGAAAGATTTTAAAAGATAGTGATTGTAAAAATTGCATTCTCGAATTCGATCATGGTTACGGCATCCCTTTCCATAATTTGAATTGTGAGGTTTGGCAATTAGTCTTAATTGTTAAGACACACATATGAACTATCTAAGGCAAAAGTGCATAAGTTCAATATGTCTTGATAAAAGATTATCAAAGCACTAAGTATTAGAAACATGAACTTAAGAAATTCAATAAGTATTGTTTTTCTGAAAGTTAAGAAGTTTATGAATACATGTCGAAGCTAGTGGGAGCATAAATGTTATGTTTTATAATAATCATCATGATAGTGGGAGCATAAATGTTATGATTGTATGATTATTAAGGCAAGTATTGCATAGTTGGCAATATTAATTATAGAAAACAAGAGTCATACTTTGCAAAGTTGTAAGAGTTGAAAGGTTGTTTTGCTATAATTAAGGGAGAGAATATTATGCTTCATTTCAAATCTAAAGGATTAGGTTGTGAAATGTTGATAAATTTAGTCAAAGGTACATAGTGTGTTCTTAAAGTTTCGATTATGATTACGGCATTCCTCTTCACTATTCGAATTCTGAGAACATAGAAAATAAAACATTGTGCGTCGTGTCCCATACGCTTCGGGTATAGGATCGATTGCAAATGCTTTAATGTTTGACCATTCTAAAATTTTCCAAATGTCTAGCGCATTTAGAGGGAAAAGGGACTAGAATTGGTTCTGACTAAAATAATTAAACAACTATCAAAGGACGATTCGAAGTTCGACGAGAATTGGTCGCTTGTGAGTAGTTGGAAGTATAGCATTGGAAATTATGGAAATGTTTCCATATTGGATGGACAATATCGACATCATTACGAATAGATAAGATTCTATTAAGAAATTAGTTGTCATATGGAAAATATGGAAGGGTGTCCATATTGGAAAGTAAATATTGAAAATCTATGACTAGATTAGAAACATTTATGCAAAAGGATGTTCAAAGGAATGTGCTTTGAGTGAGAGACATCGTATCTAAGGAATTGCCATGTAACAATCTCCGATAGATGACTTTGTAATATCATTGGCAATAGTCTTTGAGACTTTGGTGCAATGACATTACAAAAGGATCGTTGCATAAAGTGTTAGAATCTAGTATATTCTATAAGTAACAAAAATTTGATATTCTTACACTTAAGAAAATGGATTTGGAGTAAATGAGAATGATTGGAAATGTGTTCAATTTGTCTATTTCACAAAAGTAAGAACCATAGGTAAACATTGTGTGCATGCTAGGAGCATGGGACAAGTGTAATAATTCAAGTAAGAAGTTGATTACCCGAAACGACAAATAATGAGTAATCGATATGGTGATAAATAAAACGTGTTTTGTTTATACTCAAAGGTTTGAGGCCATATGGGATTAGTATTATTCTTGTGTTTCACCTTGCATGTTTTGACTTCCAGAATAATTGAGTTTATTAAGAATAATCGAATTATTCAAACGGGCCACAGTCGTTCATATGTTGGAAGTAGATATGAATGAAGACTGTCATGAATTGGTGTGTGGATTGTCTAAAAGAGTATTAGACATAAGCAAATGTTTGCTGCAATGTTCATGAGTGCTTATGAATATGATTTGAGCATTGGATTAAACCCACACTCACTTGGATCACTATCTCGAGTGATTAGTGAGACGATAACATCTTATATTCTTGAAACCGAGATGTGTGAGTTGTATCTTGCTAATCGGTTGCACATTGATAATATGTAAACGCACTATTAACTTGGTGTTATAAAACATATTGTTGTGTGTAATTCGGTGAGTGAGTGCAAGCAAGCATTGTATCAAAGTTTATCTGTTCCTTTTATTCAAAGAATAAAAGCGATATCTTTGGGCCCCTTGATGGTTTAGTGATGACATACGTAAATGCTCGGCCGGGCTAGGGCTAATTTGATTTGTTCAATTAGTCTGTCGTCATAAATCGGAAATCGAGATATAGTACAAAGAGAATGATTTGAAATCATATCTCATACGATATCTAGAATGGAGGAATATATGATCCCTTATCTAAGGACACGCGTATCTGATATGATCAGAGTTGACAGCGGCTTTGGAAAGCTACGATTGCAGATCAGGATCTGAAGTCATATGCAGAATAGTTGTTAGACTTATCCAAATGGGAGACTGTTGGATTAGTGTCTAAGTCCATAACTATTTTGGTATGTACTTGACCCGATGGTGCATGGTCCTTTTGGGTTGCCTTCACCAAAGCAACTTGATTGGAGAAATGAATAAAGAGAGAGAGGATAATATGATTTATTAATATGTTATAAGAATAATATATTAAAGGAGAAATCATATTTGTTTAATTAATATTGGTCAATAATTAATTAAGAATTAGTTTTGTGATCAAATGTAATTAATTAAACTAGAGTGGCTGATTTGTAATTATGTGATAGTTACAAAATAAGGTAAGGATTATCTTATTTATATGGTGGACGAATTTAAGGTTGGAAAGCCTTAGAATTCGAGTATGATAAGGATTCAAGGATTATCTTATTGGTTGCTTAATGGATAATCAACTAGATAAGGATAATGACTGAAACCCTATCTCTACACCTATATAAACACCCCTAGGGTCATGAATTCGTGTATCCCTTCCCAAGAGGTCCTAGATACGAATTCTAACCTCTCACCTCTCACTTTATACCTTCTCCATTTGCTTATGGTGTTTGTAAGCCATTAGAGGAGTGACACTTGTGATTCTAAGCATTCCAAAGTCAATCCAAGGTGGAGTTGTGATTGTTATTGATATATAACAATCAAGGTATGTTCTTAAACCTAATTATATGTTAATATCGATTTCCATATGTTAGAATTAGGGTTTATAGTCTTGGATTCAAAGCATGTACAATAGAGAAACCTAGATCCAAGCATTAGGGTTTGTATGAGCACATAGGATGTCTTATGACCAAAACCCATCAATTCCATCTTATTTGTTTCAATCCATAATTAAAGTTATTTTATCCTCTGCAATAAACTGGCCAAAAAAATTGACGGATTATTTGAAAAACTAATCTTTGCATGATAATTTTGCCTTTAGCTAATAAAATAATAAGAGAAATTAAATTGGTTCCTACCTTTTATGCCTACAAATGTTACTACCCAATAAAATTATGACAATTATCATCATTCCATATTCTTTTAACTAACTCATTAAGGTTATATTAGGAATATATCAATTACAATTAAATTGAATGGTGATTTGTCATAATTTTAGTGGGTAGGAATAATTGTAGACATAAAAGGTAGGAGGTAATTTAATTTCTCAAATAATAATGTCTTTTCTTTTTAAAACTTGCTGACAAGATCAAGCTAATTTCTTTTTTGGTATTTTCATATCAGAATAGAACCTAGTTTCCGCATGATGACCTGCACAAATTAAAAAATAAATAAATAAATAAACAATTTCTTTGTTATTTTCTGCAAGTGTTTATTGTAGATCTAAGATCGGTTTTGGGAACCAAAATCGAAAAATGAAAATTTAAGGAACCACGAACCAAACCATCTGATGAGGGTACCTGTGCTGATGTTCCGGTATGGAACCGAAAGGGACCGAAACTTATAAAAAATTAGCTCCAACAGCCTGTGTAACTTAGTTAATTTTTTACTAATTAATTTGTTTTTTTAGCTTAAAATGTAGCCAAGATATATAATTAACTAAGGTGATGTTTGCTTTCAAAAAAGGTAAAACAATTGCACTATAAGAACCACATTGTAGAAGAAGAATAGTGCTAAACATATGCAGCCTCTAAGAAAAAGATTGATTGGTTTTTTAAAATCTAAGACTACATAAAAATACACACACACAAAAAAAAAAAAAAGACCTTTATTTAAAGAATTAAGAAAATAATAATAAAAATGAAAAAGGTAAGCAAATGCATGATTTTACCACTTTGATTTAAAAAAGTACATGATTTTACCACTTTGGTCATACTACATGTTTTATTTAGAGTAAATTGCAGAAATTGTTCGTATGGTTTGGTCAGAATCGTAAGTTTGGTCAAAACTTCAAAATCCCTAATTTACAATTTCTTTACCGTCACCGTTAAGGAAATCCATATGCTCATCTTCTTGTTGCTACCCGTCGACATACACCTCTAGAAACCCTACCCTCGGTAATCAATGCAAATATCAAGTCAAAGAACAAGTAGGTCAAAATTAGCATCCATTTGTGTCGAATTTTGGTCTACACACCTTCTTGAAACCAGATACACATCAAGGAATAATGGAAGAAACTATTGTCGAGAGGTAGAAAGAACCAAACTTGTTGAAAATTGAAGATATGAATGTGGCCACTGTGTAGTGCTATTTTTTATTCTAATGTCTCATTAACGACTAGTGGTATGAGCAAAATCCATGTTTTGTTGTCATAGAAAATGTATATTCCCGTTAACTCTGGCGAAAATGGATCACCGCCCTCTCACTCCATTTTTATTCACCTGAAAAATAGATTTCACTGAATTTTTATAAAGTTTGTTTTACATTTCTTTATACGTATTTACCATTTCTCTATGTTGGAGGTCTAGGATTTTGTTTTTTTTTTTTTTTTTTATTTTCTGCTACTAGTAGTTTAATTTAGTTTCTTGTTGGTTTCAGTTCGAGTTTTGTGCGTGGATTTTGTATACTCTAATTTCTAAAGTGATTTTCTTGGATTTTCCTCGTATCGTGCATATTTGAGACAAAAAAGAAGGACGAAGGGTTGATCGAAAGACGAAGGAGGAAGAAGAGGGGTATAATGGTCGCGTCTGATGTGCAAGGATGATATACAAGAAGAGAATAGGGTAGACTGGGATGGGGTGGGTAATGGCTTTAGTATATACAAAATAGATAAATAATGGGAAAATGACTCTTGAGGGTAATTAACTTTTGAGTTTGTACTCATTTGGTCCTTTTTTTTTGTATTCAGTATACCATCGAACTTGTTGTTAGTGTTTACCATAGCCCTTTTGATCGGCTTTTGACCTGTGATAGCCGGTCAAAGGGTTATGGTGAACACAAACAACAAGTTCGATGGTATATTGAGTACAAAAAAAGGAAATGGACCAAATGAGAACAAACGCAACAGTTGGTTACCCTCCTGATTCATTTTCTCTTTACTCATTTACAACAAATCTCACATCATCTCCTACTAATATTAATGACTTTATGAGATTCATTCTTGCTTCTCTTCAAAACATAACCTACGAAAGGACATTATTCATACATGTACAACTTTGTAATACACTTGAATATTTATTAGGGGAATCTTGAATAAGTAGGCGCATTTCATGACTACATTTACATTTGCAATCAAATGATTTATCGTATCATGGATTCTAGACAAGTCTACAAACGAGTGGAATCACAAGTGCTGTGATTTTGGAGTTTACTTAGCTTTAAGATCGAACTCATGGGATAAGATAAAACATCAATATGTACAATATTATGGTGATGTGTCTACAAAAACAGCATGATATTGTACATATTGATGTTGTATCTTATCCCATGAGTTAGATCTTAAAGCTAAGTAAACTCCAAAATCACAGCACTTGTGATTCCACTCGTTTGTAGACTTGTCTAGAATCCATGATACGATAAATCATTTGATTGCAAATGTAAATGTAGTTATGAAATGCGCCTACTTATTCAAGATTCCCCTAATAAATATTCAAGTGTATTACAAAGTTGTACATGTATGAATAATGTCCTTTCGTAGGTTATGTTTTGAAGAGAAGCAAGAATGAATCTCATAAAGTCATTAATATTAGTAGGAGATGATGTGAGATTTGTTGTAAATGAGTAAAGAGAAAATGAATCAGGAGGGTAACCAACTGTTGCGTTTGTTCTCATTTGGTCCATTTCCTTTTTTTTTGTACTCAATATACCATCGAACTTGTTGTTTGTGTTCACCATAACCCTTTGACCGGCTATTACAGGTCAAAAGTCGGTCAAAAGGGCTATGGTAAACACTAACAACAAGTTCGATGGTATACTGAATACAAAAAAAAAAAAAAAAAAAAAACCAAATGAGTACAAACTCAAAAGTTAATTACCCTCAAGAGTCATTTTCCCATAAATAATTATATAAGAAAAAGTAAAACAATTAAATAAAATAAAATAAGGGGTATGTTAGTAACTGACAATGCTTTTAACGGAAGTTTTCTAATACAGTTAGACGAAAGGACCAATACTGCAATAATTAGAAACCATGGGGATGAGGCATAACAACTTTTCAAAGGTTAGACTAAAACTGAAATTTTGACTACGCCATATGGAATATTTATGTAGTTTACTCTTTTATTTATTTATTTATTAAAAGATGTGTGCAAATTTTAAAAGAGGCTTGTGATTGTATTATAGGAGAAAATGAATTGCAAATCTTTTAGGTCAATGGTTTTTTAAAAAACGCCAATTTGCAAACAAAATGTCTAACTGCTTGTAGATGAAAGAAATCAACAAATCGTTGGAAAAAAAAAAACAAATAACACCTAAATGTTTGAAAAAAAACAAATCATTCAGAGCTCATACGAAAAAGTTATGGTAGTTCAGTGTTGATTAAAATTACGTACAAACTAAAAGCAGCTCAATGGCTTAACGTATGTTGTTTAAGGATGTATAACTTAACCAATTAAGGTGGTTCTTGAGCCTAAGGGGTAACCAAGGCAAAGAATTAAAATAAAATAAAAAACAATTTAAAAAGAAAAAAAAAAACCTCAGATTATTCAGAGCTCATATACAAAAACGTTATGATTGTTCAAAGTTGACTAAAAAATCTGCATAACCTAAAAACAACACAACAACCCTAACAACCCTTGGTTAAGGCTCTGTAATTTAGCCAATTCGCATCCAATTAAGGTGGCTCTTAAGCCTAAAGTATAACCAAAACAAAAGAACTAAATATTGAAAAAATAAGCTCATTTCAACCTTGTACGAAAAAGTTATGAGGGTCAGAAAGTGGCACTTCAAATTCCGGTTCTAAACCTGAAAAAATCAAGAACCAAAGATCGGACAAAAACCAAAACGGGCTTTTAGGAATATGGGGCGGATGAACCCTACAAGATTCGTGGGTAATATGCATATTGTTGCAAAGCCTAACACCAACATTGTTTGTAATTTTTTGTGATAGGTTTTCGGAAATTGGATTGACATAGGCATGCTAATTCCTAGGGGTATGCGTGGTGCGGTTTGGTGTGGTTTAGAGTCAAAACCGTAAACCGCACATCATATGCGGTTTGAATATTTTAGAAACCGCAAACCGTACCACAGATGTTTAAAACCGCGTTATGTGTGCGGTTTGATGCGGGCGGTTTATGCGGTTTGGTTGCGGTTTGATGAGTTGTTCAACAATAAATCTATCAAAAAACCAAAATACTAACCGGGTTAAAAAGATTGATTGCTTTCATTTTATAAAAACAAATACAATTTCCAGTTAAATCGTTTTTAATAAATTGATTTATGCTACTATAGTTTTGTAAGTATCATTGTTATTGTTTGATATTACCTTGTATAGTAAACCGTGAAATCTTGATCCAATAGTAATTTAATGTTACGTTATAGATATTTGGTTATTGTAAGAAATATATTTATATACATCGTTTCTAAATCGCGATTTGAAGTTATAACAAAGTAAAGAAAAAAAAGTATGTATGTATGTATATATATATATATATATATATATATATATATATATATATATATATATATATATATATATATATATAACATGTAGTGCGGTGCGGTTTGAACCGCAGTTTTATAAATACAAACCGCAAACCACACCGCATAGTGCGGTTTGA
Source organism: Lactuca saligna (assembly GCF_052625555.1). NCBI lineage: Eukaryota > Viridiplantae > Streptophyta > Magnoliopsida > Asterales > Asteraceae > Lactuca > Lactuca saligna. Next base: position 35,009,684 of record NC_136419.1, on the reverse strand, counting down.
TAAAAAGATGAACCACAAACCGCACTACGAAATTTTAAACCGTATTATACGGTGCGGTGTGGACGCTTTGTGCGGTTTTTTGCACACCCCTAAATTGCTATGATGCTACATCAGATCCTTCCATATGAATGTTTAATTGCCATGGAGAGATTAAGATTTTCGGTAGTGTTTAAAAGATATGAGTTATGTATTGTCTTGGATTTTGATTAGTGTGTGTTCTAATTATCGACCATACCATCTACATAGGGCCGGCTCGATGTAGAAGTTTTTTAAGTTAGGACTTAGGGCCCCCAATTTTAAGGGGCCTTATATTTTCCAAAATCCAAAAGTTTATTCCATTATAAAATCCAATCCGGTAACCACAAAATAAATGAAGCGGAAGAATAAATCAATGATCGTTGCATTCATGAAACTGAAACGACATTGCATTCTTCTACCGATTCTATTTTTTGCGACTTATTCATCTCATCTATTTTTGATTTCCAAGTATAGTAAAGGTTAAAGGGCTCCAAATTTTTGACTTGCTTAGAGCCCCTAAAATGATTGAACCTCCATACATCCACACTATCAGAAATAAAATCATGAATATGCTCTACTTTGATCTACACAATCAAAATTCTACAAAAAATATAAGACATAACTTCACAATAATTTGATCACTTTTCTTTGTTAATACGCTACTACTGGAATTCGTATAACACTGTGATGATCCGATGAAGAATGACAAAATGGAAATATTTATTGTATAACTAAATGCACTTGTTCTTTGAAATTATTCCATAATCAACAGTATTTAATTTTGGTTATTAAATTATTAGTTCACAAGTCACAACCTTCTTGAACTACCGTAGAAGTCAAAGTGGAAATATTCATGATTGTACTTGATCTTTGAAACTATTTAATAATTAGCGGTATTTTATTTTGGTTATTAAGTTATTAGTTTGCATCCTTCCTAAACTACACTAGAAGGATTAATTAACATATTAATCTCATTTCTCAGCTAATATTTTGATCAATTGCTATTAAATGTGTTTACACAAAAAGTAGGAAACTATTTAATTTCTTATTTATATTTTAAAGAAATTAAATATATTCTTACATTTTATTTCTACTTATCATCGTACCATATTAAATGTTGACATGTGTCATATTTAATGATACATTTAATGAAATTTGATAGTATTTTAGTCCACTTGTTACCATTTAATGTGGGTAGGAGGATAATAAGAATAAAATATAGTAGGATTTTTAGTTTAACATTTATATATATAATATTTCTTTATATGTGTGCATCTTCAACCATCAACTTGTGTTTGAAAATTGTAGGTTGTGGGATCTTGACATCTTGTTAGAGCTCTAGGAAATCAACTTATAGTGGGGAAAACTTTAAGAAAAATGAAGGTAGAGAAGAGTTGTAAGGTGAGGAGAGAGATACATGGATAGATAGAGAGAGGTGGGATGAGGTTATGGATCCATTGTATATTAATTAAATATTAAAATATTAAAGAACAAAAAAAGAAAATTAAAAAATAAATATATGCGTGGTGAAACAGTGTTCCAATTTTGATAAGGACCAATGACATAAATAAACTAAATAAAATGAATTTTCTTTGAAATTTAACCAACCAAAAAATTGACGAATCAAAGAGACTTTTCGCATTTTTTTTCTATTTTATCGATACATGAACGTCGTGAACAAGCGTACTGAGTCAACTTGTTGATATGTTTGACAAGTCTGGACGGATGAGTTACCCACATTTTTATAAGGATAATAATTGATAATTACAAAATGATTATAAATAAAAGAAAAATCTTCAGAAAAATCTTAAAATTTTAGTTTAATTTATGAAAAAAATCGTGAACTAATTTTTCTTTACAGAAAAGCATAGAATGCCGGTTAAAACTTCGAAAAAAACCCTTTTTGACCGGTTTCGTAGATTTAGCCGGTATTCTGTCATTTTTCGTTAGTTTGCTCAAAATATTATGACTTTTATGAAAATTACCTGATAACTAAAATATTGGAACTTTTTTGAAAATTACTATGAAATTAATGGATATTATTATTAACAAGTCATTTATAAACATAAAAAATATTTTTTATTATAAATAAAGGAAATATATTTGTTGCTAATTTCTATGAATAGAATGGTCAATTATGTACTTCTCTATTGTTTGTTGACCACTTCAAAGCTTTATGTTCTTCGTATGTATCGTAGTGGGTGTCATAGTAAAAAATACTTTGTTAGGCTTGACCAATACAATAGTTGATAATATTTATTAATACACAATCAATAAGTATCTACTTGTTATTAGGCATGATGCTATATGATCACGTGTTATTAAAAAATATCATTACACGAACATATAGATCTTTTATTATGTTCTTTAACCTAACTACCACCTAACCTCCAAACATTACCCGGTAACAACCATAAAATTAGACACATCTATCGATAGTGAAAAATAAACTTTGAATAACAATTTAGATAGATAATCAACATTCACTTGTTTCCATATAAATTATCATTCACGGTTCACTTTTCTAATTTTATAGATGTGTGTTAGCCAATGGTTGTTAACATGTAAGGTATGAATGTTGGTTGGTAGTTAGGTTAAACAATATAAGAAGAACACCAACATTAGAGGAATGTTAACTAAATTCATCTCACCATCATACCCACAAAAAGGCATAGGAATAACGTAGAAGGTTTGAGTGGTCAGGAAGCAATAGAGGAGTACTTAGACCACCAATTTATTCATAGAATTTAGCAATAAATGTATTTCCTTTTTTATAATAAAAATATTTTTTATGTTTATAAATGATTTGTTAATAATAATATCCATTAATTTCATGGTAATTTTAAAAAAAAAAATCACAATATTTTGGTTATTATGTAATTTTTGGAAAAATCCCAAAATTTTGAGCAAACTAACGAAAATGACAGAATATCGGTAAAATCTGTGAAATCGATCGGAAATGGTTTTTTCGAAGTTTTAACCGGTATTCTGTGTTTTTCTGTAAATAAAATTTAGTTTGAAACTTTTTCATAAATTGTACTAAAATTTTAGGATTTTTCTGGAGAGTTCCCTAAATAAAAATTATTTATTTTTAGACGGCTAATCACAAAAATAACCTATATAACGAATGATTATATTTCACAATTTACAATAACCAAGGTCATTTTGTAGTTACAGCAAAAAAAATCGTCTCATCTTAGCATTTTTGTGATTATTATTATTATTATTTTTTTAAATATTATTAAACCACAACTTAAAAGAATAAGATAGGACAGAAAAAAAAAAAAAAAAAAAAAAACAATCACTACATAATATGGATACACTATTTGCCTAGTATCTATCAATAATTTGATATATGTAAATAATGAAGATTATTTTTATTTTTATTTTTAATTTTATTTAAATGGAACTATCCAAATCTACTTCTAAATATCATTTATAACTTTGAACCTTCTAAACCATGACTTGAACCTATGATTTAAATACTTTTCACAAATATAATGCATAGAAACAATAACCTACCTTATTATGTAATCAAGTTTATACTAGTCGACAAAACGAACCTAAACAATAAAACATCATTTATATATTTAAATATGATGATCAAGTCAAATGTCAATGAAATCAAACATTATATATGAATAAATCTAATCTATTAAATCTACCGTCATATTCATTGTATATTCTTCGACATTTCAAGATACCTTAAATAGAGATGATATCATAATTAAGCTTACCTCATTCTTAATATACATCTAGTAGGCTACACCGTTTTTGGGGTAATACGGGAGAAATCGGCAAACTTTAAAAGATATGTGCTGAAATTGTAAATCACCACAAACAGGGGAGAAAGTCGACAACAACTAAAGTTAGATGTCAAAAGTGTACAACCAATCTTTATGATGAATCTCCTTACAACATAATCCCAATCAACAATTTACTAGCAGATCACCCGTCCCTCCGTTTCCCAGAAGTTCGTGCCATCACCGCTGCTCTACAGGTTGTTGGTGACCTAGGCAGACCGCCCTTCATTCCATGGCAGCCTCACTACGACCTCCTCAATTGGCTTGATGCCTTCTTTGGTTTCCAATCGGACAACGTTTCAAACCAATAAGAACACCTCATGCTACATCTCGCCAACGCCCAGATGTGGCTCCAGCCACCGCCAGACAATATTGATACTCTCGAACCCTTCGTACTACGCCACTTTCTTCGTAAGTTACTCAGTAACTACACCCACTGGTGCTCCTTCCTCGGCCATAAATCTAACATCTAGATCTCTGACTCCCCCCGTTAATTCTTCGCCTCCGACCACCTTCGTGAGCTTCTATATGTTTTACTTTATCTACTTGTTTGGGGTGAGTACGCAAATCTACGCTTTATACCTGAGTGTATTTGTTATATATTGTCTCATATGGCTGAGGAGCTGAACAAAATTCTAGGATATTACATCAATGAGAACACAGGTAGGCCTGTTTTTCCCTCAATTTATGGGGAAAATGCATTCCTGAATAGCATTGTTAAACCAATTTACGATATTGTTAAGGCCGAGATAGCGAACAATAAGAACGACACAACACCACATTTAGATTGGCAGAATTACGATGATATAAATGAGTACTTCTGGAGCAGATGGTGTTTCGAGAAATTAAAGTGGCCTATAGATATTGGGAGAAATTTCTTCACAAAAACAACCAAAGGGAAGAGGGTAGGGAAGACATGTTTTGTGGAGTAGAGATCCTTTTGGAACCTGTTTAGAAGCTTTGATAAGCTCTGGACTATATTGTTTCTGTTTCTACAAGCTATCATCATTGTTTTTTTGGAGAGATCCAGACCCTCCTCCATGGAAGGCGTTAAAGAACAAAGACACCTAAGCAAAAAGTTCTAAGTGTGTTCATAACTAGGAGTTGTTTACGGTTTCTGAAAGCTCTTCTTGATGTTGCGATGCAGTATAAACTCATTTCCAGAGAGGCGTACTGGCTTGGTGTAAGAATGGTGTCGAAGATGCCAGCATTAATAGACCTCCTTTTGAGATGCTTTATGGGAGGAAATGCATAACCCCAATATGTTAGGGTAAGGTCGGTCAGCGAGTTATGGGGAGTACCGAAGTGGTACTCAAAACTACCGAGTTGTCAGCCGGTTCAGAGTAGACTCCAGACATCTCAGAGTCGGCAGAAGAAATACGCCGACAAGTGATGATCAGCTCTGGAGTTCCAGGTTGGGGATATGGTTCTCTTGAAGGGGTTACCTTGGAAAGGTGCCATCCGATTCAGGAAGCGGGGTAGTTGGGCCCCAGGTATATTAGTCCTTTCAAGGTTATAGCCCGTGTGGGCAGGGTTACGTATCGTTTGGATCTTCCAAATGAACTCAGTCAGATTCATAGCACATTTCATATCTCTAACATCCATAAAATGACAGCCAATTTAAAACTTTTTAAATCATTCAAAACCATTCAGTTATTACAATTTGTTTTCAAAATAGTCATACGTTATATAATTCAAGTGGGGGAGAGTTGTAACGCCCCATTTATTTAAATAAATTAATAAAGGTAAGTCCTAGGCAAATTGGTGAAGAATTTTAAAAGTCAAGGGTTAAAAGTGTTCGTTCGGGACTTAAATTGAAAATATTTGAAGGCTTAAGGGTTTATTGGTAAGTTAGGGATTTATTATGAAAGGAAATCATAGAATCAGGGGTAAAAGGGTAAATAATGGATTAAAAATGACAAGATCCCATGGGGAAGGACCATACTTGTAATTATGGTAAAGTTGTCATATGGGCGGGTATATTGTAACAGCCGGAATTTCAGGTATTTCTTTAAATTATTTTTGGGGCATATTTAGGAGGGGACTCGGCGAGTTGGTGCCTGACTCGCCGAGTAGGACCACGGTCTTGGTCACAGATTCGCGACGGGACTCGGCGAGTCGACGCTGTTCAGCTGAAACCCTAGCCGTTTTGATTCTGAATCGTATATAATGTCTTTAGGGCCGTCATGTCTCGTCTTTTGGCCGATTGAAGATAACTCAGGAGTCTGTGGGCATCTGGAGCAAGGGTGTGGGCTAGGGGAAGCTTGAAGAGGTTGTTAGACAAGGAGAGGCAAGGTGGTGATCAAAGGAGGTTCAAGGGGTCGAGTTCTGAAAGTTGGGGACACAGGGAACACGTTTCCAGGTAATCTTCGGATCATATCTGTAGCTTTTACGTTGTATGCGAATCTAGGGTTTAGGAAACCCATTTAAGGATTTGATAGATTATAGTGTTGTTACAAGAGTTTAAACCCCTGAAATAGTATATGTGAAGGTCCAGGAAGCCCCATATCTATATATTATGGAATCATGCGAAGTACAGGAGGCAGTTGATTGATTGCATGGCGAGGACTCGCCGAGTCCAATGATCAGACTCGGCGAGTAGCTTGAAGATTCACTAGGACTCGCCGAGTTGTTCTTCAGACTCGGCGAGTAGCTTGAAGACCTACTGGAACTCGTCGAGTCGTTCTTTAGACTCGGCGAGTGGGGTCGGGGTGTCTAGACTCGCCGAGTTGCCTTTGCACTCGACGAGTCCGGTCAAGTTGACCGTTGACCTGTATGTAATTTAGTAGGGTCAGTTGTCTTGTTTGATAAGATCATTAATAAAGGTATGTGGTATTATAGGGAGCCTGCAGATTAGTGGATCGAGTGCGAGTAGCTCGAAGGGTTTATAGCTTGCATACTACGAGGTGAGTCTTCTCACTATACTTCACCCGGAAGGGTTTGACTGCGTGACCGGAAGGTCGTATGTGTTATATTTATGCTATGTCTAGAGAGGTAGATGCTTTATATGTGATGTATGCTTATACGGGCCGGAAGGCGAGACTTTATGTGATAGAAAGAACGGTATGATGTATGACTTATGTGTTATGTGTGATATGTTATATGTGTTATGTTTTATACTACTATGGGCCGGAAGGCAAAATACTATGGGCCGGAAGGCAATGAAATACGGGCCGGAAGGCGATATGTTATGGGCCGGAAGGCGATTATGTTACGGGCCGGAAGGCAATGTTATGTGGACCGAAAGGTCCGGGCCGGAAGGCGTATGTGGGTAAGTCGTATACTGGGGAACTCACTAACCATTTATGCTTACTAGTTGTGTTTATGTTTTTCAGGTACTAGCGATGACCGTGGGAAGGCGCCGGCGTGACACGTACACACTGCCATTGCTGAAGATCTTGAGGACTTATTATTTATACTTTTGCAATAAACTTGGAATAAACTCTTTTGTCGAATAATGATGTTTTATTTTAAATGAAAAATTTATTTGAAAATCTGAGCTGTTACAATTGGTATCAGAGCCTTGGTTTGAGGGATTCGGGTGTACTTTCGGGTGCAACTGAACTCAGACCGGGGATTTGAGGAAAAACCTTTTTAAATAATAAGGACACAACATTTCATAAATGGTAAGGCGGTAAAACAAGAATGGAGCAGTGTGTACGATCAGCCAGCGCCCGAACGGTAAAGATCCCCAGAATACCTTACAATGTTATATTATGCACTGAATTATGAATTGTTATGCATGCTAGAAGACTAGGTATACATGATAGGACTAGAATGGCCTGTTTTGTGATGCCTTGTCTAGGGAGATTGCTTATATGAGATATTTGGTAGCGTGCAAGTAGATAGTGCATACTAGAGGTAGAGTACTCATTATTCGGGATTTGGGGAGGAAGATTTGGGACGAATACTGATACGGTGTGGTCGGTAGTATTGGGCCCGTACTACCGAAGACACCGGATCAGTGGAAGACCCAAGTAAGAATCCCTGGAAATCGGAGACTGAGTAGGGCGCGTATCGAGTACAATTGTACTTGGTGGAGTCTCTGATGATTTTATGTTGTATTTCAGAGACATCATGGTCATCACACGCAATGGTGCGAGTTCGAGCGGTGCGAGTGACGAGGAGATTCGTCAGATTATTCAGGAAGAGGTAGCTGCGGCGGTTCGGGCTGAGATCCCGGAAATGTTTGGGTCTATTAAGACCACTCTGATGGAAGAGTTTGAGGAGCGGTACGCCGCACTTACTGAAGCTGCAGTCGCTGCCGCTACCGCAGCTGTGGCTGCTGCTAGGCCGCAAGGGGGTGATTCATTACTATTCAGGGAATTCAGCAACACGAAACCCCCTGAATTTGATGGGACGCAGGATCCAATTGCGGCTATGAGGTGGATCGCCGACATCGAGGGGTGCTTCTATACTTGCTCATGCCCGGAGCACTTGAGGGTACGGTTCGCCTTGAACCAGCTCCGTCTGGGAGCGAAGGATTGGTGGAAGTTCGTGACGGCGAACTTCACTCAGGCAGAGATTTCAGCGGTGACATGGGAGAGGTTTACGGAGATGTTCAGGGACGAGTACGTTCCCCCGGTGGAGAGGGAGCGATTGATTCAGGAGTTCTTGACCCTTAAGCAGGGTACTGATTCCGTGGCAGTGATCACGCGGAAGTTTCATGAGAGGGCAATGTTCTGTCCTGAGCTGGTATCTACAGAGCAGTCGCGGATGAGCCGGTATTTGGGCGTTTTGAAGAGGGAGATCCGGGAGTTTGTGTCAAACTCCACCTATCGTACTTTCACTGAGCTTCAGGCGAACGCCAGGAAGCGCGAGATCGAGTTGGAGACTCAGGCGAGGGAGGAGGCTGAGTCTCGGCAGGTGGATCGACGGCCGGCTCAGTCTCAGCCGGCAGCCAAGCGGACTAAGTTCGCTGATTCGAGGATGGGAGGTCCGAAGGGTCGCACTTGCGTGAAGTGCGGCAGGAGTCACGAGGGGGTGTGTCGAGCTGGTGGTTGCTACAAGTGTGGCAAGGAGGGACATATTGCCAGGGATTGCCCTAAGGGGTTTATGGTTTGCTTTCACTGCAACCAGACAGGCCATCGGAAGGCCGAGTGTCCGCAGCTTCGTCAGGGAGCTACACCTACTACCAGGACTACTGAGACCCGACCGGCGAAGGTCGAGGCCCCGAGGGCTCGCGGGAGAGCCTTTCAGCTGACTGCGGAGGAGGTCCGCGCTGCGCCCGATGTTGTGGCAGGTATGTTATCATTCACGTATTTACTTAAAGGTCGAAATGCCATGCTTATGTTAATGTATGTGTAGGTACTTTCCTTGTGAACTCTATGCCTGCTCTAGTGTTATTTGATTCGGGTGCGAGTAGATCGTTTGTATCGTTAGCTTTTAGTCAGCACATCGGCATTAGTCGTGAGCCGTTAAGTCGGCCTTTGAGCGTTTCTATTGCGGCTGAGAGGGTGGTTTGTGCTACGGAGGTTCTTCGAGGATGTGTGCTAAAGATCTTCGGGGTCGCGTTCCCGATTGACCTAATTCCTATTGCGATGGGGGATGTCTGTGTCATCATAGGCATGGACTAGTTGAGCCGATTCAGCGCTGTCATCGACTGCGAGCGTCAGCTGGTGACTATACGAGACCCTAGTGGGGGAGTTCTTACGGTATACGGCGAGGGTACCCGTTCGGGATTAGCCTTTTGTTCGGCCGCTAGGGCGAGGCAATGCCTACAACGGGGATGTAACGGTTTTGTGGCTTATGTGATGGATACGCGGGAGACTTCCGAGAGACCGAAGACTCTGAAAGAGGTTCCAGTGGTGCGCGAGTTTCTAGATGTTTTTCCCGAGGATTTGCCGGGAGTACCTCCTGCGAGGCAAGTGGAGTTTGGTATCGATCTAGTTCCAGGGGCTGCGCCTATTGCGAAGGTGCCTTATCGTCTTGCACCTCCAGAGATGCAAGAGTTGTCCTCGCAACTTCAAGAGTTGTTGGGGAAGGGATTTATTCGGCCGAGTAGCTCGCCGTGGGGAGCACCGATTCTGTTCGTCAAGAAGAAGGATGGTTCACACCGGATGTGTATCGATTACCGGGAGCTGAACAAGGTGACGGTCAAGAACCGCTATCCGTTACCGAGGATTGATGATCTATTCGATCAGCTGCAAGGGGCATCTTGGTTTTCCAAGATTGATTTGAGATCAGGGTACCATCAGGTAAGAGTACGGGATGAGGACGTCCAGAAGACAGCATTTAGGACGCGGTATGGGCATTACGAGTTCGTGGTGATGCCTTTTGGGCTCACCAATGCCCCAGCAGTGTTCATGGACCTCATGAACAGGGTATGCAGGCCGATGCTGGATCGGTCCGTGATTGTATTTATCGACGACATTCTGGTGTATTCGCGGTCTAGAGAGCAGCATGAGGGACATTTGAGGGAGGTCCTTGAGGTACTGAGGTCGGAGAAGCTATATGCAAAATTCTCCAAATGTGACTTCTGGTTACGGGAGGTCCAATTTCTGGGGCACGTTGTAAATCAGGCAGGGATATTGGTCGATCCGGCCAAGGTGGAAGCGGTGATGAGTTGGGAGGCACCGAAGTCACCTTCTGAGATCAGGAGTTTCCTTGGGTTGGCGGGGTACTATCGGAGGTTCATTAGGGACTTCTCCAAGATCGTGGTGCCGCTCACCAGATTGACCCGGAAGGGTGTTATATTTTCATGGGGACCCGAGCAGCAGACTTCCTTCGAGACACTTCGTCAGAGACTGTGCGAAGCCCCAGTATTAGCTCTCCCGGAAGGGATGGAGGACTTTGTCGTATATTGCGACGCATCGATTTCAGGACTGGGTGCAGTGTTGATGCAGAGGGGCCATGTGATAGCCTATGCATCGAGGCAGCTGAAGCCTCACGAAGCGAGATATCCCACGCATGACTTAGAGTTGGGGGCAGTAGTGTTCGCCCTCAAAATTTGGCGTCACTACCTGTACGGGGTTCGTTGTACCATATACACGGACCATAAGAGTTTGAAGTATTTGATGGATCAACCCAACCTAAACATGCGTCAGAGGAGATGGTTAGACGTGGTTAAGGATTATGACTGTGAGATCCTATACCACCCAGGCAAGGCTAATGTGGTAGCCGATGCATTGAGTCGTAGGGCGGAGAGCACTCCATTGCGGGACGTATGTTTGAGATTGACGGTGATGACTCCGGTATTAGATGCTATTCGTGGGGCACAGGCCGAGGTTGTGAAATATGGGATGCAGAAACAGGAGCGGGTCGTCGGGTTGATTTCAGAGTTCGTTATGGATGGACGGAGACTTCTGACGTTTCAGGGTCGGATCTGGGTACCATTCGTGGGCGGTACACGTGTTACTTTGATGGAGGAGGCACACAGATCGAAATTCTCGATCCATCCCGGTGCTACGAAAATGTATTTGGATTTGAGGAAGGAGTATTGGTGGCCTTGCATGAAGAGAGACGTCGCTTGGTTCGTTGAGAGGTGTTTGACCTGCCGTAGGGTTAAGGCCGAGCACCAGAGACCGCACGGTAAATTGCAACCCTTAGAGATTCCTGAGTGGAAGTGGGAGCAGATCACGATGGATTTCATCACCAAATTGCCGAGAACTGCCAGGGGAGTCGATGCGATTTGGGTGATTGTGGATAGGTTAACAAAGAGTGCACACTTCCTTGCCATTAGCGAAAGTTCATCAGCAGAGAAGTTGGCAGAGTTATACGTGAGAGAGATAGTATCTCGGCATGGAGTGTCGACCTCGATTGTTTCGGACCGCGATGTACGTTTCACTTCCAGGTTTTGGAAGAAATTCCATGAGGAGTTGGGTACTAAGCTGCATTTTAGTACCGCATACCATCCCCAGACCGACGGTCAGAGCGAGCGGACGATTCAGACATTGGAAGACATGCTTAGAGCGTGTGTGTTAGACTTCGGGGGTAGCTGGGATGCGCATCTGCCGTTGGCTGAGTTTTCCTACAACAACAGCCATCATTCGAGCATTGGTATGCCACCTTTTGAGTTGTTGTATGGTAGGAGGTGTCGGACTCCCATTTGTTGGGGAGAAGTGGGACAGAGAGTGATGGGCAGTACAGAGATCGTACTTCAGACGACCGAACAGATTCAACGGGTGAGGCAGAGGTTATTGACCGCCCAGAGCCGACAGAAGAGTTATGCGGACAGACGCCGGTCCGAGCTCGAATTCCAGGTCGGCGACTTCGTTCTCCTAAAGGTTTCTCCTTGGAAAGGAGTGATTCGGTTCAGAAAGAGGGGCAAATTGGGGCCCCGGTTCATAGGTCCATTCCGGGTAATTGCAAGGGTAGGTCGGGTAGCTTATCGGTTGGAGTTGCCAGCGGAGCTGAGTCAGATTCACAATACCTTTCACGTATCGCAGTTGAGGAAGTGTATAGCCGATGAAGCGGCAGTGGTTCCGTTAGGGGATATTCAGGTGGATGCAAGCCTGAATTACGCTGAGAGACCAGTAGCTATCAGGGATCGGAAGATCAAGGTTCTACGGAACAAGGAGATACCCCTGGTGTTGGTTCAGTGGCAACATCGGAAGGGATCGGAGATGACTTGGGAGCCGGAAAGTGAAATGCGGGAGCAATATCCGGAGTTATTCGCAGAATGAGACTTCGAGGGCGAAGTCTAGTTCTAGTGGGGGAGAGTTGTAACAGCCGGAATTTCAGGTATTTCTTTAAATTATTTTTAGGGCATATTTAGGAGGGGACTCGGTGAGTTGGTGCCTGACTCGCTGAGTAGGACCACGGTCTTGGTCACAGATTCGCGACGGGACTCGACGAGTCCATTAGGGACTCGGCGAGTCGACGCTGTTCAGCTGAAACCCTAGCCATTTTGATTCTAAATCGTATATAATGTCTTTAGGGCCGTCATGTCTCGTCTTTTGGCCGATTGAAGATAACTCAGGAGTCTGTGGGCATCTGGAGCAAGGGTGTGGGCTAGGGGAAGCTTGAAGAGGTTGTTAGACAAGGAGAGGCAAGGTGGTGATCAAAGGAGGTTCAAGGGGTCGAGTTCTGAAAGTTGGGGACACAGGGAACACGTTTCCAGGTAATCTTCGGATCATATCTGTAGCTTTTACGTTGTATGCGAATCTAGGGTTTAGGAAACCCATTTAAGGATTTGATAGATTATAGTGTTGTTACAAGAGTTTAAACCCCTGAAATAGTATATGTGAAGGTCCAGGAAGCCCCATATCTATATATTATAAAATCATGCGAAGTACAGGAGGCAGTTGATTGATTGCATGGCGAGGACTCGCCGAGTCCAATGATCAGACTCGGCGAGTAGCTTGAAGATTCACTAGGACTCGCCGAGTTGTTCTTCAGACTCGGCGAGTAGCTTGAAGACCTACTGGAACTCGTCGAGTCGTTCTTTAGACTCGGCGAGTGGGGTCGGGGTGTCTAGACTCGCCGAGTTGCCTTTGCACTCGACGAGTCCGGTCAAGTTGACCGTTGACCTGTATGTAATTTAGTAGGGTCAGTTGTCTTGTTTGATAAGATCATTAATAAAGGTATGTGGTATTATAGGGAGCCTGCAGATTAGTGGATCGAGTGCGAGTAGCTCGAAGGGTTTATAGCTTGCATACTACGAGGTGAGTCTTCTCACTATACTTCACCCGGAAGGGTTTGACTGCGTGACCGGAAGGTCGTATGTGTTATATTTATGCTATGTCTAGAGAGGTAGATGCTTTATATGTGATGTATGCTTATACGGGCCGGAAGGCGAGACTTTATGTGATAGAAAGAACGGTATGATGTATGACTTATGTGTTATGTGTGATATGTTATATGTGTTATGTTTTATACTACTATGGGCCGGAAGGCAAAATACTATGGGCCGGAAGGCAATGAAATACGGGCCGGAAGGCGATATGTTATGGGCCGGAAGGCGATTATGTTACGGGCCGGAAGGCAATGTTATGTGGACCGAAAGGTCCGGGCCGGAAGGCGTATGTGGGTAAGTCGTATACTGGGGAACTCACTAAGCATTTATGCTTACTAGTTGTGTTTATGTTTTTCAGGTACTAGCGATGACCGTGGGAAGGCGCCGGCGTGACACGTACACACTGCCATTGCTGAAGATCTTGAGGACTTATTATTTATACTTTTGCAATAAACTTGGAATAAACTCTTTTGTCGAATAATGATGTTTTATTTTAAATGAAAAATTTATTTGAAAATCTGAGCTGTTACATATATATGTATCCTTTTGTGCTGGAAACCCTAACCCGATGGATCATTGATGCAACTGCCACCTTCACCTTATGCCTCCCATCTCCGGCGCACCTCCTTCTCATTCTCCCCAGCCGCCGCCATTAAAAGCCTAGTCTAGCCGCCATGCATGAAGACTGCCGCCACCACCCACTCCGTTCGCTGTTCCAACCAGCAGGGGCCCATTTTCGCCGCTCCTTCGCCGCAGAACGCCACAATATCCTCATTATTGGAGACGCCGTGTGCATCAGAGGTTTGCTGAGATCGAGGAATACCGACGGCGTCGTCACAACGTGATTCATGAGCAACAGGGAGCTCTCGGTGTTGGAATTAATCGATTATTTACCAAGGTCACGTGATTATGCATATGGTTGGGTTTAGATTTATTTATAGTTTTATATGTTATGTTTTTATTAATAGTTTATTAGGTAGAATAGGTATTTTGGTTTGACTGAATTTGTTGGAGTTGTACGTTGAGAAAGTAACGTTGGAAGATTGAGTCATGGGTGTACCGGTTCTTTAGGTGAAGTAATGGGTAGATCTATATGGCTACTTTCATGCTCACGTGGTACTCTGTAAGGCTATATATTGCCATCTCTTTTCATGAATAAAGTGGGTGTTTTTTCCTCTGTTAACTTCTGGACTCTTCCTCTTTTCTTTTCATTAACTATTTTATATTGTGAGCTTCCTTTCATCCGTGAGTTCTGACATTTGAGTGGGAGACTTCAGAATTCAGAATCAACATTTGGTATCAGAGCACCAAGGTTCTGTTGAAGGGGGTGTAAGTTCTTATAACAAGAAAAGATGCAGCTCCATCCTTGATGATCCTTGTTCCGGGTTAAAGAGAGCCTAACCAGAAGCGGGGAAGAGAAGCGGAAAGAAATCAGAACGGGTGAGTTTTGATTTTGCTTACTCATAGCTGGTAAAAGAAAACAGAAGAATCAGGAGCTTGGTTTTCTTGACTGGTGGAAGAGGAGTCTCAATTGGAACGGGTTGGATCTGAAAAGTTTGGGGCTGTCATAAGAAAAGAAAAATGGCGTTGGCAGTAAAAGATGGTGGTTCAATGTCATATCAGATTCCGGTTTTGACCCCAACCAACTATCCAGTATGGGTAGTCAAAGTAAAGTTCATCATGGATGCACATGGCATATGGGAGACTGTTGAAGCAAAGACATCGGGTGGAGAATCGGATCCAAAGAAGAAGAAACAAGCTCTTGCTTTCTTGTTTCAAGCAATACCAGAAGAGATGGTGTTGCAAATGTCCGATTACACCGATCCAAAAAGGGTTTGGGAAGGATTAAAAACTCGGTATTTGGGTGTGGATCGGATAAGAACGACTCGATTAGCAACTTTGAAGAGGGAACTAGAAAGCTTGCGTATGAAGGAGGGAGAAACCGTTGATGATTTTGCAGCCAAGTTGAGTGGTTTAGCTTCGAAAGCACGGAGTCTCGGATATGAACTTGAAGAAGTTGACTTGGTGAAAAGGTTACTTGATTCTATGCCCAAGTCCTTTCTTCAAATTGTGGCGTCGATTGAGCAATGCTTTGAGTTGGATACGATGTTTTTTGATGAAGCCGTCGGTAGACTAAAGGCATATGAAGAGTGCATCAAAGGATCCGAGAAGGTGGAGGACATTTATGGTGGGTTGTTGTTGTCAAGAGAAGAAAAGTCGGATGGTTGTATGCATTGTGGCGGTGGCGGTTCGCATCGGGATGGCTTTGGACGTGGCCGGGGAAGAGGTCGTGGGTTCGGGAGGAACCAAGATGGTAAGGAACGTGTTCGGGACAAGAGTCACGTAAAATGCTACAAATGCGGTGAATTCGGTCATTACAACAACGAATGTCCAAAGTGGGAAAAAGAAGCAAACTTGATCATTGAAGATGAACCGACATTATTGTGAATGGAGTGGAAAAATAACCGATTAAGGGGGTGATTGTTGGAATTAATCGATTATTTACCAAGGTCACGTGATTATGCATATGGTTGGGTTTAGATTTATTTATAGTTTTATATGTTATGTTTTTATTAATAGTTTATTAGGTAGAATAGGTATTTTGGTTTGACTGAATTTGTTGGAGTTGTACGTTGAGAAAGTAACGTTGGAAGATTGAGTCATGGGTGTACCGATTCTTTAGGTGAAGTAATGGGTAGATCTATATGGCTACTTTCATGCTCACGTGGTACTCTGTAAGGCTATATATTGCCATCTCTTTTCATGAATAAAGTGGGTGTTTTTTCCTCTGTTAACTTCTGGACTCTTCCTCTTTTCTTTTCATTAACTATTTTATATTGTGAGCTTCCTTTCATCCGTGAGTTTTGACATTTGAGTGGGAGACTTCAGAATTCAGAATCAACACTCGGTTGGACCATCTCCTTCCATCTACACCTTCTTCTTTGTTCTTTTGGTGGCCTGACATCGTGAACGTTGGTTGAGATCGACGGTGGGTCTTGGCCATCGTTTTTGGGTTCCGTTCCTCGCATGCCATTTGTAGTGGTTGAGTTAGGGAATGCTTCGGTCTCCAGATTGTATTTGCAAGTATGTGTGGTGTTTACTCGGTTGGGAAACAAGGAACCACCGCCACCATCGCGAGGTGGTGGTTGTGGTCACAAGACCACTCTTGTCACCACCAAGAGGGCGGAGGTGCTTCTCTTCCGGGCAAGACTTATGTGTGGCTGTGTTTTTGTGTAATTGCATGTTGTGTGGGTAGTTTCTTGGCCGGAAAAAGTCACCGCCACCGTCGGCCGCCACTAGGGTGGCTGTGTGTGTGTGTGTGTGTAATTTTGGATTAAAGCTTTGTAACTGTAATTATCAATGAATAATAAAAATAATAGTAACCACCACTGTAAGGTGGTGGCAGCCGCCATGAGCTGCCATTGACCACCATTACTCGAGGTGGTAGTGGTTGGTGCCCCACAAGCAAAACCCTAATGGACCAGCTAAAACCCTAACAGGCTTAAAGATTAATTTTGGGCCTATTGGGCCATGTTGGGGTGGAAAACCTTAATTGTAAGTATTTGGGCCTTGGACTTATTGGACCCACTTTTGGGCCACTGGGATTGGATTGTGAATTAAGTCCAAACTATTCCATGCCATTTATCTAGTAGAGTAAAGGACTTAATGGACTAAGTCCTTAATGGGCTAATTGAGAAAATCCTAATATTTGAGAAATTATCGGACACACACATGAGAATTATTTAATAAGTAAAATATTAAATAATAATCATTGGCAGAAATTAATCTAAGCAATAATGGACTTAATGGATTAAGTCCTTAGTGGGTTAAGCCCTTAAAGGGTTAAGTGAGAAACCATTGTTTCTTTAATAACTAGGTGTATTGTTTATTTAATAACTAGGTGTATGACCCGTGTACTATACATGTTTATTAAAAATAAAAAAAGTTTAATATCAATATGTAAACATTAAACATTTTATAAAGTAATTGAAAAAAGAAAATAAATCAATGAGTTTGTAATATTTATGTGAATTTATTCTCAAATTACTAAAATGATAACCTTACATGAATAGAATGAGAATCTTTCATATGTATAATCATAAATTCTGAAAATTTAATGTAAGAATGAAAAACCTCAAAAAATAACAAGTGGAAAATTAAAAAATGGAAAAAAAAAACCAAAAAAAAGTCATGTGACAAAATGAAAGAAAACAAGACATATGACAAAAAAAAACATTCATTTATTAAAAATAATATTAAAAAATATAAAAAAAGTAAAAATAAATCTATACATGTAAAAACATCTTTTCAATTTTGATAAGGATTGATGTGAAAAAACCCCCTAAATTTTTATGGGTCACAACACCTTTTTCCTTATTTTTCTTTTCTTCACATAAACCCAATTAATGGGTGGAAAACTTGTTTCACTATTTTATTATTATTATTTTTTAAAAATATATTTCCTACAAATATTATACTTATTTTGTAGGGAATTAAAAACCATGAGTTTTGATATATATATATATATATATATATATATATATATATATATAATTTAATAAATATTAAAAAAAATAAAAAAAAAGTTGGCTTATAGGAATAGGAGAAAGCGTGCGGCAATGGGCTGCCTCACCACCTTTCCTTCTGTTAATGTGCGGTGTTCAAGCTCGCCCACACACCTTATTAGGTAACTAACTTAGGGTAGATGATTAGGTTTGCAACTTAGCGAAAGTAAATAAGAAACCACACATAGGATCTTTGCAATTTTTTCTATTGTAAATATGCCGAAGTATAGATATTTTACCAACGTTTTATAAATAAATGAACGTCACAACGTAATGAGTCAATTTGTTGATATATAATATTATATATGACAAGTTTGGATGGATGAGTTGATTACCCACTTTTTTTTTAATGATAATAAATACTACAATTGATAATTCCCAAAACATGAGGCACACAACTAACCCATCAAACGAGTTTCAACGAATGAAAATTTACCCTAAACATTTTTTTCTTTCCTATACTCATTCAGAACCTTTCACACATAAAACTTAATCATGAACAAGTGTTTGTTTAGATAAAACTCATAAAGATTTTGTTTTAGATAGATGATGATAAATAAAAATTATTTATTTTTTAGATGGCTAATCACAAAAGTGGCATATACATAACAAATGATTATATATTTCGCAATTTACATTGACCAAGGTTATTTTGTAGTACGAGTAAAAAATTTGTCAATTCTTTAAATTGATGTGTCATCTTAGTATTTTTGTGATTAGTCTTTATTACTTGTGTTAAACGATATGACCATAAAGTATCAGGTGGATATACTATTTGCCTTGTATCTATCAATAATCGGATATATGTAAATAATGAAGATTAATGATTCAAATACTTTTCACACATATAATGCATAGAAACATAATTAATATTAAAATAACCTACCTTATTATGTAGTCAAGTTTATACTAGTCGACAAAACGAACCTAAACAATAAAACATCATTACATATTTAAATATGATGATCAAGTCAAATGTCATTGAAATTAACATTATATATATATAATCTGAATCTATTAATGTAACGTCATATTCATTGTATATTTTTCACTTATCAAGATACCATAAAGATGATATCATAATTAAGCTTACCTTATTGTTAGTATTAATATAAGTATTTCATAATATTTAACAAAGTAAAATATACACCCTAAATAATATCTAAAGCTTTAAATAAATTAATTCAAATTTGAATCTTAGAGTATATACTAATATAATATACACCTGTATTTGAAAATTTGGGGCAAAGAAAAGATTTAAAGCGCGGAAGAAAAGGTCTAATCACGCGGTCACATGGCCCCACTACCTCCTGCTTTCTTTTGTATTCGTTTCTCCCCAATGTAACGTTTACAGCTCTCACTCATCGCATAGTCAAATTGTGTTCTCCGATCCCCACCTCCACGATGACTCACCGGCAGCGTCCTCCGTCGTCGCCGGAGCCTGACCTTTCTGATGAATCTCCCTACAACATAATCCCAATCCACAATTTACTAGCAGATCATCCGTCCCTCCGTTTCCCAGAAGTTCGTGCCGCCACAGCTGCTCTACTGGCTGTTGGCGACCTACGCAGACCGCCCTTCATTCCATGGCAACCTCACTACGACCTCCTCGACTGGCTTGGCGCCTTCTTTGGTTTCCAATCGGACAACGTTTCAAATCAGCGGGAACACCTCGTTCTCCACCTCGCCAACGCCCAGATGCGGCTGCAGCCACCGCCGGAAAATATCGATACTCTCGACCCCTCCGTGCTACGCCGCTTTCGCCGTAAGTTACTCAGCAACTACACACACTGGTGCTCCTTCCTCGGCCGTAAATCCAACATCTGGATCTCTGACTCCCGCCGCCAATTATCCAACTCCGACCAACGCCGTGAGCTTCTGTATGTTTCACTTTATTTACTTATTTGGGGTGAGTCCGCGAATCTACGCTTTATACCTGAGTGTATTTGTTATATATTTCATCATATGGCTGAGGAGCTGAACAAAATTCTTGAAGATTACATCGATGAGAACACAGGTAGGCCTGTTTTGCCCGCAATTTCTGGGGAAAACGCATTCCTGAATCGCGTTGTTAAACCAATTTACGATACTGTTAAGGCCGAGGTAGCGAACAGTAAGAACGGCACAGCACCACATTCAGACTGGCGGAATTACGATGATATAAACGAGTACTTCTGGAGCAGAAGGTGTTTCGAGAAATTGAAGTGGCCTATAGATATCGGGAGCAATTTCTTCGCAACAACAAGCAAAGGGAAGAGGGTAGGGAAAACAGGTTTCGTGGAGCAGAGATCCTTTCTGAACCTGTTTAGAAGCTTCGATAAGCTCTGGACCATGTTGTTTCTGTTTCTACAAGCTGCCATCATCGTTTCCTGGAGAGATCCAGACCATACTCCATGGAGGGCGTTAAAGAACAAAGACGCCCAAGCAAAAGTTCTAAGTCTGTTCATAACTTGGAGCTGTTTGCGGTTCCTGAAAGCTCTTCTTGATGCTGTGATGCAGTATAAACTCGTTTCCAGAGAGACTTACTGGCTTGGTGTAAGAATGGTGTTGAAGATCATTACTTCTGTTATCTGGATCATAATCTTCGTGGTGTTCTACACCAGAATCTGGAATCAAAAGAAGGACGATGGGCGTTGGTCAGCTGCAGCCAATAAACGAGTGGTAACTTTCCTTGAAGTCGCGTTAGTGTTCATCCTCCCTGAAATTCTAGCTCTTCTTCTCTTCATTCTTCCATGGATTCGCAACTTCATTGAAAACACAAACTGGAGAATCTTCTACCTCATAACCTGGTGGTTCCAAAGTAGAACTTTTGTAGGCCGTGGTCTCCGTGAAGGTCTAGTAGACAACATCAAGTATTCTTTATTCTGGATCATTGTTCTCGCCACAAAGTTCTGTTTCAGTTACTTTTTACAGATCAAACCAATGATTAAACCCACTAAAGATCTTCTAGACCTCACAGATGTCACATACGAATGGCACCAATTCTTTGGTAACAGCAACAGGTTTGCAGTAGGCCTTTTATGGCTACCAGTTGTCTTAATCTATCTCATGGACACACAAATCTGGTACTCCATTTACTCCTCCTTCGTGGGTGCTGCAGTTGGGCTTTTTAGTCATCTGGGTGAGATCCGAAATGTCCAACAACTAAGATTAAGGTTTCAATTTTTCGCAAGTGCAATGCAGTTCAATCTTATGCCTGAAGAACAGTTGTTGAACACAAGAGGGACTTTTCGGTCAAAGTTCAAAGACATTATCTACAGATTGAAGCTAAGATATGGTCTTGGGAGACCATTCAAGAAACTCGAATCAAACCAAATCGAAGCTCATAAATTTGCTTTGATATGGAATGAAATCATCTTGACATTTAGAGAAGAAGACATTGTTAGTGATCTTGAAGTCGAGCTTCTTGAATTGCCTCAAAACACATGGAACATTAGAGTTGTACAATGGCCATGTTTGTTGCTGTGTAACGAGTTGCTTCTTGCTTTAAGCCAAGCAAAAGAGTTAGTTGATGCTCCCGATAGATGGCTATGGAAGAAAATCGGGAAAAACGAATACAGAAGATGTTCAGTTATTGAAACTTATGATAGCATCAGACACATGCTTCTAACAATTTTACAATACAACACACAAGAACACTCAATCATCACAACCCTATTTCAAGAAATTGATAACTCAATCATCATCGGAAAGTTCACCAAAACTTTCAACATGTACGCCCTCCCTACAATCCACACAAAGCTCATCACCCTCGTTGACCTCCTGATAAAGTCAAACAAAGATGTCAACAAAATAGTCAACACATTACAAGCACTTTACGAGGTTGTGATACGCGATTTCTTTAAAGAAAAAAGATCCATGAAGGAGCTGGAAGAAGACGGTTTAGCCCCTCGTATTCCACTTTCAGGTGAGGGTTTACTTTTTGAGAATGCAGTTTCACTCCCCGATCCAAAAAACGAAAGCTTTTACAGACAAACACGAAGACTCCACACGATTTTGACTTCCCGTGACTCCATGAACAACATTCCCGTGAATCTTGAAGCAAGAAGACGAATCGCATTCTTTAGCAACTCATTGTTCATGAACATGCCACATGCACCCCAAGTGGAGAAGATGATGGCTTTCAGTGTTTTGACACCTTACTACAATGAGGAAGTGGTGTACAACAAAGAACAGCTTCGAACTGAAAATGAAGATGGGGTTTCCACTCTTTATTATCTTCAGACAATTTACGCAGATGAATGGGTGAACTTTTTGCAACGGATGCGTCGCGAAGGGATGGTGACCGAAGAAGAGTTATGGACAGAAAAGTTAAGAGATTTGAGACTTTGGGCATCTTACAGAGGGCAGACACTTGCCCGAACTGTTAGGGGTATGATGTATTATTATCGGGCACTTAAAATGTTGGCTTTTCTTGATTCAGCTTCTGAAATGGACATTCGTGAAGGTGCAAAAGAATTAATTCCAATGGGGGGTAGTGCCCGGGATTTAACCCGGGCAGATAGTCGGGTCAGTATGATGTTCAAAGGGCACGAATATGGAACAGCTTTAATGAAGTATACTTATGTGGTTGCGTGTCAGATATACGGGACCCAAAAGGCGAAAAAGGACCCACATGCTGATGAGATTCTGTATTTGATGAAAGAGCATGAAGCGTTACGTGTGGCGTATGTTGATGAGGTGGCGACGCCTGGTGGGACGGATTATTTCTCTGTTTTAGTCAAGTTTGACCAAACTCTTGGAAAAGAAGTTGAAGTTTATCGGGTCAAGTTACCGGGTCCGTTAAAACTCGGGGAAGGTAAACCCGAGAATCAAAATCACGCCCTGATTTTCACCCGTGGAGATGCTGTTCAAACCATTGACATGAATCAAGATAATTACTTTGAAGAAGCTTTGAAAATGAGGAATCTGTTGGAAGAATATAAACAAAAATACGGGATCCGTAAACCGAATATCCTAGGAGTTCGCGAAAACATCTTCACGGGGTCCGTTTCCTCGCTCGCGTGGTTCATGTCAGCTCAAGAAACAAGTTTTGTGACTTTGGGTCAACGGGTCCTCGCTAACCCGTTGAAGATCCGTTTACATTACGGGCACCCGGATGTATTCGATCGCTTCTGGTTCATGACACGTGGCGGAATCAGCAAAGCTTCAAGATTGATCAACTTAAGTGAAGACATTTTCGCAGGGTTTAATTGTACTTTAAGAGGCGGAAACGTAACCCACCATGAGTATATTCAAGTAGGAAAAGGTCGCGATGTGGGTTTAAATCAAGTCTCCATGTTTGAAGCCAAAGTTGCAAGTGGAAACGGGGAACAAGTTTTGAGTAGAGATGTATACAGATTGGGTCAACGCCTTGACTTTTTCAGAATGCTTTCTTTCTTCTACACCACAGTCGGATTCTTCTTCAATACAATGATGATTTCTTTAACTGTATACGCGTTCTTGTGGGGCCGATTATATCTCGCATTAAGCGGGGTTGAGAATTCGGTTTCGGAAAACGCAAATACAAATAACGCGTTGGGGACGATTTTAAACCAACAGTTTATCGTCCAGCTTGGACTTTTCACAGCCTTACCAATGATTGTCGAAAATACCCTCGAACACGGTTTTCTCGCAGCTATTTGGGATTTCATCACAATGCAGTTACAACTCTCATCCGTTTTTTATACGTTCTCGTTGGGCACGCGTTCGCATTACTTCGGGCGGACGATTCTACATGGTGGAGCGAAATATCGGGCAACCGGGCGGGGGTTTGTCGTCCAACACAAATCATTCGCTGAAAATTACCGATTATACGCGCGGAGTCATTTCATAAAAGCGATCGAACTCGGTTTAATCCTGACCGTTTATGCTGCTTATAGCCCCGTGGCTAAAGGAACCTTCACTTACATCGCGTTAACCATTTCAAGTTGGTTTCTCGTGGTTTCATGGATCATGGCTCCGTTTGTGTTCAACCCATCCGGATTCGATTGGTTGAAAACCGTGTACGATTTCGATGATTTCATGAACTGGATTTGGTTTAAAGGAGGCGTGTTTGCAAAACCGGAAGAAAGCTGGGAACGATGGTGGTATGAAGAACAGGATCATTTAAGAACAACGGGTTTGCTCGGGAAAATATTCGAAATCATTTTGGATCTTCGATTCTTTTTCTTCCAATACGGGATTGTTTACCAATTAGGGATTGCAGCTGGAAGCAAAAGTGTTGCGGTTTATATTCTTTCGTGGATTTACATTGTTGTGGCTCTTGTGATATATTCGGTGATAATGTATGCGCGCGATAAGTACTCTGCGAAAGAGCATATTTACTATCGGCTTGTGCAGTTTCTTGTGATTGTGATTGGGATTTTGATAATTATCGCGTTGTTGGAGTTTACGAGTTTTCGGTTTCTTGATATTTTGACGAGTTTGTTGGCGTTTGTGCCTACTGGGTGGGGGTTTCTGTTGATTGCTCAAGTGTTTAGGCCGATTTTGGAGAAGAGTTTTATATGGGCGACTGTTGTGTCGGTTGCAAGGACTTATGACACGATGTTTGGGGTGGTTGTCTTGATGCCTGTGGCGGCTTTGTCGTGGTTGCCTGGGTTGCAGTCGATGCAGACGAGGATCTTGTTTAATGAAGCGTTTAGTAGAGGGTTGAGGATATTTCAGATTGTTGTTGGGAAGAAATCCAAAAGTTGAAGTGTCATTCGAGGTAAAATTTTTTTTTATAAATGTTTTGTAGTTATGATGATGATGATGATGATGATGGTGATTTTGCAGGGTTTGTTTGGTTGGGTATATGCGGGTAGAGTTTGTAGAGCGGAAGTGGTGGAGGTGTTTGTTATATAAACAGAGGTTTGTGTTTTATCTGGATGTTAAAATAAAGGTGAAATGAAGTAGTGGAATTAATAATGAATATATTTGTTGTACATGTGGTGTAGGTTTGTTGGATGTGGGGGATGATATGATGGAAGGAGTATATATATACGAAATATAGAAGTGGAGACGATGGTGTACAGGCTTGTTGATTTTTTCATTAGCAGCATGTGAAAAAAGTCTACTTACTTGTGTAGTTAAAATGAGAGATGATCACTAGACAATATTTTTGGTAAATCTGATTTGTTTATTTGTGAATTTTGTGTATTTTCTGTTTAGTGAGAGGACTTGACGATATTTTTTTTGGACAGATAGTTGTTTTGTCAACAACTTTGAGTAGATTGGAGGCTATTCTATTTCTATATCTAATTCTATGTGTTTAATTAAATATCGTGATGACTTTTGCAGCATTTAAGGATTGGTTGGGTGCTTTGTTGTCATAATAATTTCTATCTTCATAAATCAATTTTGTATGATAGTAAATGCTTCCTGGACCAGGTGTCGTGGGGCAGGGAAAGTCGAGATTTTTAGCTCATAAATTAAATGCTTTCTTAAAAGGGGAAAATGACGCAACGGCAATGTATTTTTGGTCACTGCATGGTTTATTATTTGCAATTTTTTCAGTAAAAAAACGAAAGATTAATAAAAATTGGGGCCCACCATCTCTCTCTCATACATACATACATGATATTGTAAAAGAATCCAACCACAACACTCTCCTCACCATTAAAGCGATGTTGACCGTCGGTTATTGCTAGAACCACCATTAACACTGCCTCTGAGGTCACTAGTTGCCGGTGGTTGTTGGTCCTCCACCACCACCTCAACGGTTGCATTCTGGTTTTGATTTTCAACCACCAAAGCATCCAACTTGACAGCTAATGATTCCCGGCTAGCCCTCAACCAACCAACACCATCACATGCGACTCCCTTGCATTTCTTCACCTTCACCAAATTAAGGCACCCAAGTACTAGACCTTCCATTCCATGATCGGACACATGGCAACTGTTGATGCATAGCTTCTTCAACTCCGTACATTTAGCAGCTATGCAAGAAATCTCGACATCACCTATGGTCTCAATCCTACATAGCGCCAATCGCTCTAGCTTGTGGCAGTTTGAAGCCAATCGCGATAAACTAGCATGGGCGCGATTTACATCGATAAGGACCAACTCTTGAAGGTTATGGCAATATTTTGCTACACCAATCAAACCTTCATCGTCAATCCTGTTTGTTTTCCACCCGTCAATATGAAGCTTCCTCGTAAGCTTACACTTCACCACCATAGACGCTATACCAAAATTAGTACATTCCAGTATTTTAGTGTTTTTATGAGTTGAAGGATTTCAAGATTTACACAATTGGAAAGGGATGCAAGGCTGATATCGGTTACATGAAGTCTCTCCAGATGCACCTCATTCAATCTCTTGATGTTATTCGTAGCAAGTTTCAGAACCCCATCCCAATCTCCGAAACATCTGAAAAGTCTCATGGTTCTAAGATTTTTGGATCTGATTATTAGCGGCGCAAAACATTATCCGTTGTAGAGATTCTTCAAAGAAATCATCTTAAGGGACGATGATTCTGAACCAAGTCTAATCGGTGGGGCCCACATGTTTTATGATTTAGCCATAATTTCAGATTTAAGATTAATTTGAGAGAGAGAGAGAGAGAGAGAGAGAGAGAGAGAGAGAGAGAGAGAGAGATGGTGGGCCCCAATTTTATTATTATTTTTTTATACTAAAAAAGTTCCAAATCATAAGCCACATCAGCTTTAACCTGGTATATTAGATCGTAGTGGTAAAAAAAACAGGTCGACATCAACTTTGTTCCTTTAAAGGGTACGAAAAAAATTTTAGGGATTGAAAATGTAAAGTCGAAATACATGGTAGGGCCATTGTGTCATTTTCCCTTTCTTAAAAGTTAACAAATTATTTGTTTATTGTCCTCATAATGGTTTCACATCTTCCATTAAAGAAATGGAAAGAACGCTTTCTGTTTGTGTATGAGATTTCAGATATCTTTATGAATGAGGCCTGCGAGGGAATTCTATAGAGTTTAATGAATTTCCACATTATTTTTTACATTCCATACAATTTTAACAAATATTTTCTACAATGCATTGAACTCTATAAAGTTCAATAGAAAATTACAAAAGCTAATTTATAGTATATATTTAAGAACTAAACACTTTCATTTTTTTTATTGAAGAGTTCTATGGTTATTGAACTTCAAATCCGTTGAATGCTAAGATGACATCTTACTATGCTAGAGTTTAATCTATTGAATGACAAATATACTTGTCACCTCATTCAACTTTCTCATTGAACTCACCATTGTGGATGCTCTTAGTTTGCTTTGGGAGAAAGGTGTTGGAATTGGTCACGCTAATCGTGTCTTCTTGTGATTTTTGAAAAATTATTGTGAACAAAACCAACATGTAGTGATGTTTGTACTAGGGCGGACAAAGTTATATCATAGAAAACCAATCAACATGTTACCAACCTAACAAAAAAAATTGGTAATTAATATATTTGGCAGCCAAAATGTTTTATCAGTTGTATCGTACCAATATAATGGTGAATATCATGGTAATACTGTACCAATCAAATCATTTATTATATATATATATATATATATATATATATATATATATATATATATATATATATATGAAATCGTATATTTCAATTATTAATTGTGTTTAGTGTTTTGCAGTTTTAAGAACATTATTCATTTGGTTTCATAAGTCAATAGTTATTATCACCTTAAATCACAAAATTAAAACGTTATTTTACCTTAAATCACAAAATTAAAACAAATTATTAGATTCGACAAATTATTAGATTCGGTTCATTGGATTTTAAAAGCTTGTATGAATATTTAATATATACTCCAATACAAATATACAATATGTTTCATTCGTTTAAACAAAATGGATATTACTGTAAAATAAAAAAAGGTGTCTATTATTTTTTATATGCATGTCAATTTAATACTCATTTACAAATAATCATCATGAGATTGAGTTAACTATTTTCTTTTATTTTATACTATAAATTTTTTTTTTTATGTTTTTTTTTTACTCTCACAATCAATAGATGTATAAGATGTGAATATTTTTAGACTTTTAACACTCTAATCCCTCATATCATATACACGTTTCACCTACACCATAAAATATTACTTTTTATTATTCTATGAGTAACTTTACTAATGTTGTGATATTTATATGTAAAACGATGTCATTTTGTGTATTTCGGTTCGGTTCGTTTTCTTCTTTCGGTTTTTCGATATAGAAAAACCAAACCGAACCTAAAAAATCTGTTTTTTTCTAAAAACAAAAACTAAACCATCGGTTTTTCAAATGGTTCGCTTTTTTCAGTTACGTTTTTTCGGGGTTTTTTTTTTTTTTTTTTTCTTTTTTTTTTTTTTTTCCGGTTTTTGTTTGGTCTAGTTTTGGTTTTTTAAACACCCCTACCTATATCTTTCGTTTTCTATGGTTAGATTTTCAACTTCATAGGTTAAGTTTGTACTATAGAGGGTTTTAAAATTTTGACTCAATTTATGCTTGAGTGCTAGTTAAACATTTGAAAAGTTATTTTGCACAAATCTGACTAACTAACAGTAAATAGTTTGCTCCATAAATCATTTATCTTTTAATTGTATTTAATAGACATTTTTTTAGGTTTTCATTACTCTATTGAGGTATATTCAATGGACATTGAATCCTACGTGCCATCCACTGTGACATTAAATACAACAAAATGGTCTATCTAACTTGACATTGTGTCCACTGTGCCATTACATAATTACGGTTTGGAACAAAACATTTCTTTTTTCATGGGTGATGGGCGCAGGACAGGACAGTCAATCGAGTGGTAGTCTTGTGTATTTTATTCTTATTTTCTAATTTCTACATGCATCTCTCTTTCTTTTTTCTCTACCGTTTAACAATTTGTTTCAAAAAATCTTAACGGAAAATTATTAGAAACTAGGTGTGAATCTCATGTATTACATGGGTGTATTTAAAACAATTAAATATGTATAAACATTTGAGAAATTTGAATTTATATGAAAAATAAGAAAAATATTGAATTATTAAAATTAAAGTGTTTTTTTTTCTCTTTTAAATTTAAACAAATCATTTAGATAAATTAATCAAAGCAAATTAATGAGATTTTTTATTTTAAGATTTTGAAGTTATAAGGAAAGTTTATTAATGAAATTGATATGCATTTATTATTAAATTTAAACACCATATGGAATTTAATAAAATAGGAAAACCATAAAATTACATATGGAATAAAAATTAATTGAAAATAACCACAAAATGACATGTGGCAAAATGAATGAGAGTATGACAAGTGATAAAAAAAACCTTCATTTATTAGAGAAGATGTATTTCCAAAAGTAATGTTCTTCTTTCCAACACTTTGAATTTGAAATAAACTAACAACATGAAAATTGCAAATAACTTCTCTAACATAAATAATATATTCAACAAAAATAAGTTTAAAGTGTGAATTTTTGTAGCAGAAAATACCATTCTAAAAACATGATACAATATAAAACATGAATTATATAATTAAGCTAGATTACATAGATTTTCTATTAGAAGTTGCTTCATATAAAAATTAAATGTACATCGAGTGTATAATAAACCTTCATAATTAATAGCACCTTCCAATTGATGACCTTCAATTGCTATTCTTTACATTAAACTTGTTTGATCACATATACAACATATTATAAGGTACCATTAAGGCATTAACACAACCACACACAGTATCTTACACTAATAGAGTTATCAAATTTGAATGAACTTATTTCTAAAAATCTCAAAATTTCAAACGTCCAGACTAACCAGGACTTTGGCGATTAATTAAATGTAAATATTAAAATATAGATCATATATAACACACATCAACTAACGATAGATTTGTCTAAATTACTATAAGAGACAGGAACACTTGAATTGGTCAATCAAAATATATAAAATATCTTAAATTGAATATATGCAATTAAACAAATGAAATTGTACATCAAACTGCTTCTTCTGCTACGCTGAATCATAATATTCTACATTCAAGAACAATGTCATGGAGATCGATCGATGAACCCAAGAACAATTAATTCCATGCATATTCCGCTGATCATTTTTCTCTAAGCAGCTCCATGCAATAGCACTTATACTCGTTGCATTAAGCATACCAAAGCTCACTTAATTGGTGATATTGGAATGTCTTTTATATTTACAAACGTGAAAAGTTTGAGCCGATGGGGAAATAAGCAACCGGAATTGGTGCGCTTTTTCTGCTCTTCTTCACCTTTGCATCGTGGTCACCATCAATGTTCTTAACTTTTCTTGATACACTATTTTTATCATTTCCTTCATCCATCACCTTGTTTGCACCGGAGAAACAACTAAAGAAACCTGATATAATAGCCATCTTTACACAAAACATCATATTTTGATTCAGACATTTGAAACCTTAGTGGCAAAAAATCAACATGTAGGTACAGGTAGTGATGTTTGTACGAACCCTTGGCCACTAAGGGAAAGCGACTCTCTATATATTGAGTGAATATCGTTCGTATTTCTGGATATTTTTACAACATTAGAGGTTCAATGTGCACATATAAACTATTTCTATAATTATTTGTGCAGACCAAATTTAGCCCTATCCTATCTATCCTATATATAAGACCCTATGTAAGTATTTTAGAGGTATCTTAATTCTTGAAATTCAATAAACAATTCCTTTCAAAATACTTTTGTTACTCTTGCTTTCATATTGAGCACTACATATGCCAACATAATTCACGTACATGTTAGCATATGTACAAATGATCATTGCATATATTATATATGCCTGACAATTGGGTTGAGTTCGGGTTAGCGGGTTGGTGGGTCAGAATACATTAACCCAACCCAACCCATATAATATATGGGTTAGTAGGTTGGCGGGTTAAAAACATCAACCTAACCCAACTCATATAACTCGTATAAGTATATGAGTTCGTGAGTTCGTGGATCAGTGAGTCGAACCCAACATGTATAACCCATTTAATAAGCAACACAATTTAAAATTAAATTAAAAATTACAAATCAAATGAAGTCAAAAAAAGTCTTAAATGTTCAACATAAAGTCATAAATAGGAGTGACAACAACAAGTGGTGTGCGACAGCCGAAGGACAAGAAGACGAGTGGTGTGCATGCGACACTGTGACAGTCAGTAACTGATGCCTTAATCGACGGAGATGGGAGATACGAAGTCGTGAGTTTGGAGATTGAAGACTGAATTTCTTTTTAATTAGGGGATTCTTAGGGGCTAACTATGTTAATTCGACTCGAAGATGTTTTGCAGTTTTGGAATTCGAAAAACGATTAAACGATAATTAAATATTCAAAACTGATAAATAATTAAATATATATTTTTAAACTATATATATATATATATATATATATATATATATATATATATATATATATATATATATAATCGGGTTGGCGGATTTACCTGCGAACCTAAACCGATAACCCAATCCAACCCATAAAATAAATGGGTTGGCGGGTTGGCAGGTTGGCGGGTCAAAAATCTCAACCCAAACCTGTTTATTTTCGTATTGGATCAGTATCGGGTTACGAGTTGGATCAATGATTGTCACCCGTAATATTATGATTTATAAAATTATAAAAATACGAATTTGTTTAAATAAGTCACGTCACATGTTTCACAAATATAACATAGAGTAAATTACATGAATAGTCCATGTGGTTTGGACTAATCTACAAATTTTATCGTTATATTTTGTTTTTTATTTGGCCAATCCATAAAAGTTTAATTTGTTGCGTCTTTTATCCCTCCCATTAACAATGTTTCACTTTTGCCGTTAATCCATGGTAAAATGAAAAATTTACTTTTTGTTTCTACATTTATTTTTAATATCATGTTTTCTGTCATTTCTTATTTCTAGGCCACGGGCTGGAAATCAATTTTGTAAATGGTTTGGGCCTTAAGGATTCAATGTTTAAATATTTTGGAAGTAGGTAATGATGGTTGCAAGTTCTTAACCTTTGAATTGTATTTTGGACCGAAAGGTAAAAAAAAGGAAAAATCATAGGTCGGGCTCGCATGAAATTTGGATTTTTGTTCGATAAGTTTTTAGTACAAGATATCTAGATAATATTCTGGGATTCTTCAATACCTTTCCGTGGATACAAAGAACGCCAAAATCGGAGTTGAAATGAAGAAGATGTAACAGTTTGAATTTGGTCTTGGAGGTTGGACGTACTAGCTAATTGAAATGCGTATTTAAGAGCGTACGCGATCAGATGCCAAACCATAATTTGAGGGTTTTGATCCCTATTTAAGTTCCTTAACTCCCCCAAAACCTTTCCATTCCCAGCCTCTACCATTCCAACACATTCCCTTGAAATTCTAACCCTAGTTTGAGTCTTGTGAGCAAAAAAGGCATTTTTGAGTGGTTTGGAGTGCTCTTGGTGCATCTTGGAGAAGAAGGAGCTCATTGGAGAAGTGTTTGTTGGACGGGAGCTTATAGATCTAGACATTGTTCACTTTGATCATCTTTTAAAGGTATAAAGTTTGAATCTTGATGATGCATTTGTTAGATCTAGCTAGTTTGGATGTTATGAGCTTTTGGTCACTTTAGTGTATAAAGTTTAGATCTTGATAGTTTGTAACATTGTTATGGATAAAGTTGGAAACTTTATCCATCTAAATATCATTTTGATTGAGATCTGAAGGTTTGAAACTTGGACTTAATGGATTAAGTAAGAAAGATGCACTTTTGGTTGCTTTGAAACTTAAAAGACTAAATATTTGTTGCTTGGACCATTATAATGGATAAAATTAGAAACTTTATCCATTATGGAGCTATTAGGAACCATAAAAATGTGATATTGGTCCTTCTATCCCTTCCATGAAAGAGTTATGATATCTTGATGGATTAATAAGTTAGGGTTTTAGCTTTTGGACCTTTTCTAGCCATGGGAAGTCATAAAGGTGGAAACTTTATGACTTAAGTCAAAGTTTTGAGTCTAATCTAAGCTCTACACAAAAGGACTTAAGGAATAAAGTGTTTAATGGAATGTTGGGATCAGCCAGAGTACGTTGGGGGTACCTGGGAGTATGCTTTGGGCGTACGCAACCAATATTGGACTTTGACTTTCACTGACTTTCGTTGACCTTTGACTTTTGACTAAGTTTTGAATTTGGGTCAAACTTGAGGATTTTGGGCGATTGATAAAGATTTTATTTGGTTTTGGTGCTAGTGGATTCACG
Organism: Lactuca saligna; assembly: GCF_052625555.1. Classification (NCBI taxonomy): domain Eukaryota; kingdom Viridiplantae; phylum Streptophyta; class Magnoliopsida; order Asterales; family Asteraceae; genus Lactuca; species Lactuca saligna. Next base: position 34,976,459 of record NC_136419.1, on the reverse strand, counting down.
GGTGCAAGCAATATAGAAAAAGGGATCGTATCGCAGTGTTTCAAAGCTCTTCGATTCAAGTAGGTTTTCCTCACTATAGTTGTGGGTTGAAGGAACCAATACCGGCCCACTAGGTTGTGTATCCTGGTATAGGGGATGTTGCTGTGTTGTAGTGATCTGTTAGTATGTTGTAGTGATCTATTAGATTTGTCTCCTGATATATAGGGTGTTGCTATGCGGTAGTGATCTGTAAATCTGCCTGTTTGTCTGACTAGTTATATCATTATTTGTTTGCTGCATACATGTTATTTCACTACAAACTAAATGATGTTTAGTGGCACAATCTTTAAGTGGCATATTTATTTTGTGCCACTATAGTATACTTTTAGTGGCACTTTGTTTATGTCACTATAAAAATTAATAGATATAATGACATTAGTCGTTTTGTGACATTATTTTCATATTTGTTAGTGACATAAAAATCATAAAAAAATTATACATCATATGTTAAACCAATTTAATTTTTCATAAACTATAAAAATAAATTAAATCATTATACTATTTTTTTTACTAGACAAAGGGAAAATCCTCCTTCATTGCCAGAGGGAAATAAAATCCCCAGGAATTAGAAATACCCGCCAAATTTGTTCCAATACACGTTCTCAGAAAATTTCATTTTTCATTTTGGCGTTATTATTTCCCCCTCCTTTACGCAAATCAGACACCCAAAGCATAGAATCGACTTCTCACTTCCTATTCCAGCTTCCAATCCTCCTCTAAGAGGACAACGATTCCACACATAGAATTGATTCCTCACCGGTGACTACCATCGTAGATAGGTAATGCAAACCCACATCAAACTGACATTGGCTTCTCGGCGGAGGTGCATCCCCATCATCGGTGTTGGCTTCCTGGTGCCGAAGCAACTTTATGGTTTTTTTGGTTCAACTAATACTACAAGTAAGGGTTGTCCTTTCTCCCTTCTTCCTTGTGCTGTTACATTGTCTGAACAAAAACGCACATAATTAATAATTTTTGTAAACATTGCTTTGGTGAACTCAACAGTTCTTCTTGTCCTTCTAGGGTTTTATTTTATTTGTTGTCTATAAGCCGTCAGAGAGGATTATGTTTTCCATAAGCGGTTGTGAAATTGAATATGTTCGTGTCACTTGAATAACTATAATTTTTGTCATACACGATCAACATATGATAATATACCTGACATTTGTTGAAGTCTTCAAGAAAAGGGGCGGCATTGCTTCATTCTTTTTTTTTTTCGTAATCTTCCACAGAATGGTTAGATAACACACATCTCCTTGTAAACCATTTATGACATTTTTGGAGTTTCATTTATGGAATTTTGTATTTTTTCCCAACCAACCTCAATTATGTTCAACTAACCCCTGCTTTCGGAGGTATGATTTATGCTTTTTTCATTCATATCCAATATACTTAGGTATCAAATACATGATTCAATAGTTCTACTTATAAGTATGTTTTTGTCTGGTTGTGTTTGAATGTGTCTAAAAGTGAAAAAGAGCAAGCAGGAAATCTGGTTCAATCCCTAGGTGAAGATCATAACGAGTTCAGTTAGAATAAAGATTTGTAGTTACCATCATTTAGTTTGGCTAAAATAGATAAATATATAGATCACTTCTCAGACATCAATAAGCTTTGAGAAGATGATTTTTGTCTAGTTTACAAGGTACATACTTATACATGTCTGTCTTGTTTGAATGGTTATCTTTGAAATTTTAGTTTTGGCCTCTTATTCTAATACTTGTGTTCCACCCATGTTCTAACATATGCAAATGTTTCTTTATCATCCACATTTTAACCATCAATATCATGATGTGCAAGAGAAATAACTTTTAGAAGATAATGTAAAGGATCTATCGACTGATTTAGAGGTGTTTAAACTGTTTAACATGTTTCCTTTTTAGCACAAATATTATTTCATGTAAAAGGTTTATGTTTCTTTTTATCTCATGTTTATTAGTGGTATTTCTATATGTTTTCATATAATGTATTATATTTATATGATAGGTAATTTTTCGTAAAGTGGATAAACAAGAAGAACAATTATATAAAGATCGAGGTCAATCAAATGATCAACTATCATGTTTCTTCACCAATATGTATTTAGTTTGATAATATTATGTTTTGACTACTAACACAACATTTAGATGTATTCAACTTTTTTAAAGATGTTTATATTGTAAATATATTAAGGATATTGTTGTTAGATAAATTTAAATCGATGTAATGATATTGTGTCTCAATTTATCATTTAAATTGTCTTATTGTTATTTTAAACTCCATTTAAAATTTTAAAAAATAGACATTTATTAATATAACTTTTTATGTTAAAATAAGTACCACTAAAAGAATGAAAATAATATTTTGTTTTAGTAGTTAAATTGTGACACAAAAATAGTGTCACTAACGCTTAAAATTGCTACAGAGACACAATTAACACGTGCCACTAAAGGTCTTTAGTGGTAATGCTTTTAGTAACACTTTTTTTTTTGTCGCTGATTCCCCAAGGGGTTTTTAGTGCATTTTTTTGGTTTTTAGTGGCATTTTTTCTACGCCACTAAATGTCATTTTATTTGTAGTGTTTGTTATGTATATGTCAACATGGTGGTTGAGTTGAGGCAATTCTGCTCTGTGTTGAAGCCAACAAACCTGGGAGCAAACCTGACATAAGCTGTGGGCCAGTAAGACAAACCAGACTTATGTTGTGGGCTCGAGAGCAAGCTAGATATGAGTTGTGGACTAGAAGACAAGCCGTCTACTCATGCTGTGAGCTCGAGGGTAATCCAGTCTGTTAGATGTGGACCCAATGTGCATGTTGTTATATATTTGTGTGGTGGTATTTGGGATGGGGGGTCGGGGGACTCACTAAAGTTCGTGCTTACAGTTTGGTTTCATGTTTTTAGGTACTTCGTATGATCAGGGCAAAATAAAGACTTGATCGTACACATCCTTTATTTTATTTAAAATTTGATTTTGGGATGCTTTGATTTGTGACTATTGACACTTTTTTAGTTTTAGGTTTAGGTTGTTTTTATAATTTTATTTAAAATTTGATTTTGGAAAACCCTGTTTGTAAACATTTTTAGTTTTAGGTTGTTTTTAAAAAATGAAAATTTTACCGTGGAATTTGGGATGTTACATAATCGATGGTTTTTTAATGTTACTATAACATAAAGTCAAACCACGTGGATCCCCACCCCTTCCACCGTTTTTCATCCTTCCCTAAAACCTCTCGGCATGTACCATCACAACCGCCGTCGTGTGATGGTCGTCAACACTATGTACTCATTTAACTTTGAAAAATATGATAATAAATAATTTCTTTGTAGATTTCATGTCACGATCTTTAAAATGAAATACACTGTGGAAAAAACGAGATATTATGTTACTAAATAAAACCAATTAGCCAAACTAATTATTCACCTTAAAGTGTTATGTACATATATACTTACTAGTTACTACATAGTTTCTCTCATTCTTCGTTATAAGCAACTCAATGCATTAATAGCAGTACTCGATTCATTATAGAGCATAGTAAAGCTCACTTCGTGATGTAATTAATTGGACCGTTTTTTTACCTTCACAAGCAAGAGAAGTTTGAGCCGATGGGGAAATAAGCAACAGGAAATGGTGCGTTTTTTCTGCTCTTCACATTTGCTTTATGGTCATCATCAACGTTAGCTTTTCTTGATGCACCATTTTTACCATTTCCTTCACCCATCACCTTGTTTACTTCGGAGAAACAACTAAAGATAGCACTGGTAACAAACATGATTTACCTTCTTTCTTTCATTTCACTGAAGATTCTTTTTTTATGCTTTAATTTGTTTGTCGTTAAAAAGGTCATCCCTAGTCCGCTGTAACATTATATATTACAAAATTGCTTCATCTAGATCTATATGGTACTGACATTGCGTCCACTATGCCATAACAAAATTACCATTTGAATTGCCTTATAATGGTGTAATGAAGACATCGATTTTTTTTACTCACCAATTGTGTAACAAACATGAAAACAAAATAGTTATAAGGAGAAAATAAGTTTCCTTCCTTATTCTTAGAAGATCAGAATTGATTAGGATATACAAGATTCCTAGTAAATTATCTAAATCAAATATAGAAAAAAAGTTGTCTAATATAAAAAAGCAGAAAAATGCGTTTTTTAAACCTTAAACGACCCCAAATGGCAAAAAAAACATCACGCGTTATAGCGAATTAATTACTTCAGCATATTTATTGTTGATGTCATCGCACTTCCATTCATACTAGTGTTGTTATTATCAAACCCATCATCACTTGTACCACGTGCATCAAAGCGACTAGAATTGGTGCGTTTTTTCTGCTGTTGCCCTTTGCTTCGTGGTCACCATGAATGTTCGGAGCTTTTCTCAATGGAACATTTTTATCATTTCCTTCATCCACTACCTTGTCTGTACCCGGAAAGCAACTAAAGAAACGTGATATAATAGCCATCTTTATCAAAGAAAATTGGAAAAAATGGATATTTTCTTGTTAAATTTTGTTCTTGCAAAAAGCTATGTTGAAGTGCGTTCTCACTTCTCAATATTATGATTGATATCCTTAAATCTGCAATATTTATACACTAAAAAGAATCAGTTTCTTGTAAATTTCCCACTAATTTCCTTGGCGCGTGAAGGATGATGATGGAATAAAGTAAGAAATGTATGTTCTTCACTTTTCTAAAAATTTTCTTTTTTAGTCAAACATATTGTACCCAGATGGGTTATATATGCTGATTTAGTCAAATAGATTGTACGCAAATGATTTAATATTGATTTAATAGTTATCAAACCATGCATCATGACTTGGCAGCCAAGAAAAATAGTGGACCTCAATTTATCTTAGTTTCAATATTAATATAATTTCGTTTTATAAACCGTGTTATATTGAGGTTATTTTTTTTTCTGAAAATTAAAATAAATCCAAATGAATTTTAAAATTAGAAATAGTTTATTTCAATTCAAATAAATCCCCAACTAAAGAATTCTATTTTTTTTGTAGATGTGTGAGACAGCAAGAAGATCCCTCTCCTTGTTTCTTTTTATTCTTGCTGTCCTTATGGATTCGACTTTAGAGAAGAATATTTTTCATGATCGAATTGGAAGACTAGTTAGTTAAATGTAAATACTAAAATATAGATCATATATAAATTAAACACATCAACTAATTAGAAATAGATTTGTCTAAAGTGCTACAAGAGACACGAACATACGGTCTATCAAAATTTAGAAAAAAAAAAAATCTTAAAATTGAATATATATAAAAACAAATGAAATTATACATTAAAATGCTTCTTCCTACTCTGAATAATAATACATACTGAGGGTTTCAAGAACGTGGAGTTGAACCCATGACCATTAATTCCATATATATTCGATCCTCTCACTTTTCTCTTAGTAGCTCCATGCATAATGCATCTATACCTGCACTGGATCCATTAAGCATAGTAGAGCTTAACTGGACTGCTTTTTTTTTTTTTTTTTTTTGTTTTCTTTTTCTTTTTTATATTTACAATCGAGAAAAGTTTGAGGCGACTGGGAAATAAGCAACTGGAATTGGTGCGCTTTTTCTGCTCTTGATCACTTTCGTTTTGTGATCTCCATCAATGTTCTGAAGTTTTCTTGATGCACCATTTTCATCATTTCCTTCGTCCATCACCTTGTTTGCTGCACCCGAAAAACAACTAAAAAAACCTGATATAATAGCCATCTGAATCAAAAGAAAATGAAGAAATGGAAATTTTCTTGTTAAAACTTGTTCTTGCAAAAAGTTTTCCTGAAGTGCGTTCTCAATTTTATGACTGATATCCTTATTAAATCTGCGATATTTATACACCAAAAAGAATCAGTTTGTTGTAAATTTCCTAATAATTTCTTTGGCGTGTGGAGGAGGATGATGGAATAAAGTAAGAAATGTATGTCTTCACTTTTCTGGAAATTTTCTTTGTTAGTCAAACATATTTACGCTAATCACTTTCTAATTAAGGCTTGGCAGCCAAGAAAAAAAATAGCGGACCTCAATTTAATAGTTATTTCATCTTAGTTTCAATATTAGGGTTACATTTTATGAAACCGTGTTTTATTGATTTTTTTTTCTGAAAAATAAAATAAATCCACGTGAGTTTTATAATTAAAATTAGGATGAAGTGTGAATTTTGATCCAAGTTTCTCATTCATTTATTAAATAAACAAACTTAGTGCTTAATTCGTTTACAACCGTATATAGAGAACCTTATCCATATAATATTTGCATGCATGCCAACCTTTTCTTTTCTTGGCGTGTGGGGAAGAGGGTGATGAAATTGGTCACACAAAACATCTTAATGTGATTCAGAGACATTTGAAAAGTTAGTGGCAAAAACCAACATGTAGGTAGTGACGTTTGTAAGAACCCTTGGCCACTAAGGGAAAGCAACTCTCCATTGAGTCAATATCTTTCATTTTTTCTGGATATTTTTTCAACTTTAGAGGTTCAATGTGTACTACCAACTATTTCTATAATTATTCGTGCAGACCAAATTTAGCCCTATCCTATATATAAGACCCTAGGTAAGCATTTTAGGTATCTTGATTCTTGAAATTCAATAAACAATTTCCTTTAAACACTTTTGTTATTCTTGCTTTCTTATTGGACCCATATAGGCATATACCAACATAATTATCGTGCATGTTAGCATCTATACAAATGATCATTGCATATATTATGATTTATAAAACACGAATTTGTTTGAATATATCACGTCACTAAAGATTGGAATATGTAAACACGATTGTTTTAATCAAAATAACTCTTTGATTATATGAGAAACTCTCTCAAAACTCACGATATTACAATGTTTTCCAAGGATCATAACCCGACCTAAAACCATGTATATATAATCCTAACTACCGACTTGTAATTAGATTACAATTAGGAAACTAGAAACCTACTTGTTTATGATTTCCTAAAAACTAGGTTGCTATTACTTGGTCTCCAATTCCTACTCGACTTAGGATTCCAACAGTCACATGTTTCACAAATATAATATAAAGTAAATTACATGAAAAGTCGATGTGGTTTGGACCATCTACAAGTTTTATCCTTATCTTTTGTTGATGGTGTTTCGTTTTTGCCGTTATCCCATAATAAAATGAGGAATTTATCTATTCTTATATATTTATTATTATTATTATTTGATATTACTTTAAATTAAAGTCAAACCACCTAGGTCCCCATCCTCTCCACTGTTGGAATCCTAAGTCGATGAGGACTTGGAGACCAAACAATCTAATTTATAGAAAGTTTAGTTTATGACAAGTTGGCCATAAGTTTCTTAATCAAATACAAGTTGGTTTGTTAGGCTATATATACATGTTCATAATCGAGTTTATGCTTATGAAACAGATTGTAAAAACATCGGTTTTGAGTTAGTTTCTGATTAATCAAAAAATTATTTTGGTTATTTTGTTTTGCATTCTTGTTTTCTGAACTTTAATTGGTATCAGAATGAGGTGAAGACGGTGTCGGTTTGAGAGTCGCTTTCAAGAAAAGTGTAGCCTTTTGTTATAGGGCAGGCGCAACATGAATCGAGTACCGTTGAAGGGGGGTGTGATTTCGTTTTGATCGCAAGCAACCTCGATTTTTCTTGATCATACTTGTTCTAAGGTAGAGAGAGACTAACTAGAGGCGCGAAATAAACGGACGGGAAAACGTCAAAGCGGGTGACTTTGATTCGGTTCGTTTTTCGGGGGTGACTGTTGGAATCCTAAGTCGATGAGAACTTGGAGAACAAACAATCTAATTTATAGAAAGTTTAGTTTATGGCAAGTTGGTCTAATACAAGTTGGTTTGTTAGGCTATATATACATGTTCATAATCGAGTTTATGATTATGAGAACATATTGTAAAAACATTGGTTTTGAGTTAGTTTCCGATTAATCAAAGATTTACTTTGGTTATTTTGTTTTACATTCTTGTTTTCTAGATCCTTCCCTAAAATCTCTCGGCATGTACCACCACAGGTCCACAACATAACTGTTATGCCCGACGACCGTCAATACCAGGTACTCATTTAACTTCGAAAACCATAGTAACAAATCATTTATTGGTAGAATTCATTTCATGATCTTTAAAATGAATGCACAGAGGAAAAAAATATTATGGTATCAAATAAATCCAATTAGCTAAACTAATTACTCACCTTACGGTGGTGAGTGATTTCAAGCTAACCTAATTACCCTCATAACCGTAAGTGAAGTATATTGTCGACATCTACCACTTCTTTGTCATCGACAACCTCTTAGGAATCCAAATTGTAAACATCCATGATGGCTTCATTCCTACCTTTTTAAAGGGTGGGTAAGAAAAAATGCAGACAAATCGGGATTTTATAATTTTTTTTTTAACTTTACCGGAGGTGGTATGTAGACAAATAATAGATTGTTGCTTCTTTTACCGGAGATGGAAGGTGGCTAGACAAGGGATGACAATGGCTAGACAAGGGATGACAATGGTTAGACAGGACGTTGGCTAAGATAGGTAGCGTCGGTGGCTAGTGTTTATGGGTTACCAACAAAAGTTAAAGACCATTAATGGGACCATAACTGGGGATGGTAGTAGCTAAGACAAGCGGCGAAGGCAGGTTGGGTCTCCAGTGACCAAAAGGGTGGTGTTATAAAAATTGCATGGCAAAGCCTTTCCACCTCACTCTTTCCATTCAATATGACTGGTTCAATCACAAAAAAATATGGCAAGAAAGGAAAAAAGACCGAAGAGAGAAAATAGAAAAGAAGGAAAACAATGGGGAGAAGAGAGAGACTCAACATGGGGGAGCTGAGTTCTCTTGTCACACTTGTTCTACCATGCTCACCATGGCGAAGACATACCACCTAGGATATAACAGACAAGGAGAATTCATTCTTCTTTGGATAGACCAACCCAAACCCTAAAAGGAAAAGGTTGAGAGACATCCATCTCAACACATACACAAGCAAACATGGGATGAGCCAAGGCAAGAGTGTGCTCATTTACTCGATGGAATTGTCCAAAGGTTCCCACAAGACCCTTAAGGTATGCAGGACTCAAAATGGCAATGGAAGGTAGGGAAGCCGAATCTAAACAACAGAGATAGATGATTCATATCTAGGATGAAAATTAGGCGACCAACGAAATAACCTATCCTACTCCCTCTAGTCTAATTTGTTTGATTTTTAGAGCAATAATAAGTATAAAAATAAGGGTTGGCTAAAAGACATCCTATTTTACCATATAGACACCCTAATTTAATTTTAAAATATTTTTATTAGTTGAAATTTCATTGTTTTCCAAAAAAGTTAATTATAAATAGTTAATTTTAGGTTGACTTTTTATATATAGGTCAATGAGTTGTCTAAAGGGTGTCTTATTAACATCACCTATAAGAATAAGTTAATCATTGTACCACAGATAAAAACTAAACACCGATTAATCGGAAGGAGGAAAGATGCAACAAATTAAACTTTCCGGGATTGTTCGAATTAAACAAAACAAAAGTATGAAACGTACAGATTAAACCAAACACATGGACGATTCGTGTAATTTAATCTATAATATACTTTTTATTCGTAAACATTATGGTTGTAATATAAAGTATAAATCTCATGATTACCATATGTGCATAAAATACTATTTTTGATGTGTATTTAGTTATATAAAGCATCATAGAATCACCTTAATTAATTGTTCACAGTCAATTGATACCCTTTACTTTAAACTCGTTTAATCACCTATATCCTTAATACAAAAAACACATACTATATCTTACACAAACACAAACACACACTTCATATTAGCAACTGACTTAAGAGGGTAACTACCTCTTATCCGTATTGACATTACAATGTACACAAATCACTTTATAAGGCTTGGCCGCCAAGGAAAAATAAATAATCCATTTTATTGAATAAATGTTTTCTACCTTTTTATAATCTATTTATTTATTTTTATATTAATATTCAAATTTTATTTTGTTCTTTTTTTTTCTGAAAAATAAAAGATATCCATATGAATTTAAAATTAAAGTTAGTTTATTTCACTTTAAGATATCATTAAAAAAAAGAAAAAGAAAAAGAACATCATGGTCCTATGTTTTTCTGAAATCTAAAGTTTAGTACCTTCACAATGATCCATATATTTTCAAAATTTTTGATGTTTGATCATTATTGTTCACTCCGTTAAGTTTTGTCCGTTAACTGAAAGATATTTTTGTTATTTTAGTACCATGAGACATAAATGCATGAAAACACAAAAGTGGTTGGGATTCAGGTAAGTCTTGAAGTGTGCTTGGGTTTAACCATCTCTTTTGAATATTACACAACTTTGTGTCAACCACCATGTGCCCGTAGTTTTTATATGATTTTGCTTCCGGGATGAAAACATATATACTTCCAAGTAATGTAATCAACTAACCCGTTGAGACAACATCAAAGTGCTCCAATGCCCTTACTTGAATCTAATGGAGGTCGATGTCCAGGGAATTGATAGAGGGGGCGTAGCAGCTACATGGACCCCTTCCTTTCTGTTGTTGCCAGCGCTTTCCCGGGCCGAGCCAGAATTCTTTATTAGAAAGGGCAGGCAAAGCCGCCCCTGGGTGTAGTTGATCTAAGAGCCCTAGTTTCCAAGTAATGTAATCAACTAACCCGTTGAGACTACCAATATCATTAAGTATTCATGTACCGAATCTTTTTACGGGCTACTGCATTCTCTATATATGAGGTGTTTATATATAGTGATGCCATAAACTCTAAAGTCGCCATGAACTTGAATCAAACTTGTGGTTATTCATGCCATTTGTTGGTTGACAAAGAGTTGTGCAAACGACTTGTAGCCTAAGCACGCAAAACACTTGCTTCAAGTCTTACCTCAAGTCTTGCAAGAGACTAAATCATGACAGCTTTTAGGTTTTCAACAATCTTGGAAGGTTATAAAGAGGTGGCAGTTTAGCTTGTGAAGTATTGTGAATGACATTAGTTTTTGAAGTTCTAGACAAGTGTAAACATAACCGTGATGTAGCTAATTAGCATACTGTTTGAAGGCTCTTCAACCAATTATTTTAATTAAAAAAAATATATAAAAAAACTAAAAACACATAAAGACGAATTAAATATGACCAGGAATTAATAAATTTAACATAACTTTATTAAAAGGCGTAAACTGAATGTTTTTGTTACATATCTTTTAGATCACTCATGTAAAACGAAATGAAAATTGTGTTATCTATATACAAACCAAATCGTGTCGTTACTATTTTTCTAACTGCAACTCCCCGGCATCAATAGTTATACTCTATTCATCAAGTGTAGTACTTTCTTTCTCTAGATCTTTACAAACATTTATTCTATATTTCTACAAACGAGAAAGATTTGAGCCGATTGGAAAGTAAGCCACCGGAATTGGCGCAGTTTTCCTGGTTTCGGACTTTTTTGGTTTGTTGTGAGCAAGAGCTTCTGTTTGTTTTCCTTCAACTGCGACTTTGCTTGAACCAGAGAAACAACTAAACAAACCCAACATAACTGCCATTCTTAATTTTTTTTATTGTATCAAATAAAAATAATGAGTTTTTATGTTTTTTTTGGGATGAAGCAAAAGCCATACTTTTTTCTCATATTTATGCACAAAGATTTAACACACTTCTTTGAAGTTTCCTAGTAATATATTTTGCTTGGGGAGAACGCTGATGAAATTGGTCAAACTGGAACACGTGTTCTTTTGATTCAGATTGAACTTTCTTAGAGTGAACAAGTCCAACATTACTTATTTTAATCGGACTAATATTTATAGGTGTTGGCTAAAAAGACACTTTATTTTACCATTTAGACAACCTTAATTAATGTTTGAAATGTTTTTATTGGTTGAAATTACATTGTTTTCCGAAAAATATGATTACAAGAAGTTGATTATAGATTGACTTTTTATAAAAATGATTATAGGGTGTATAAGGGGTGTCTTATTAGCAACACCCATATTTATATTCTAGCCCTGTCTTTTTCGGCTAGGTAAATCTGAGTTTTTTTTCTCTCTATTAAATGGGTCTATTCTTGAATTTTGTTGAGCACTTGCTTGATTTTCAATTTTGACGGATTATATATTTTGCAAAACTAGTTGTTAACCATAAACTTAAAACCGGAAATTGGTAGCTGAAAGTTTTAATTTTATTTGTATAAAAGTGTTCAACAAAAATAATTTTAAGTTTCTTAAAATGTAAATTTATATAAAAACTAAGGCTATGTTTGGTTCACATACACTTTTTAAAGAAATTGAAATCCGTAAAAATTGGAATTTGTCTGAAATTACAATCAAATTCCATATTTTTGTTGGGTTGTTGAGAATCAAATTTGAATCCAATTTCCATATTATGTTTATTTTGCAGAAAATGGAACTGAAATAATATAAAATGATAAAATTACTATTTTTTGTTTCTTTTTTACTTTGTTTTATAACTTATATGTAAAATATGTTATATAAATTATAAAATAGTAAATGATGGTGATGGTGGCAGTGAAGCTGATTGTGGCAATAGTGGTGTTGATGGCGACGAAGGTGATGGTGGGTAGTGGCGGAGGTGATGACGGTGGTGGCGGTAGTAATTATGATGGTGATGGTGGCGTTCATGAGTAGTGGTGGAGGTGGTGGGTGGTGTAGTGACGGAGGTGGCAATAGTGGTAGTGACGGTGGTGGTGACGAAGGTGTTGGTGGTGGTGGCGGAGGTGATGACGGTGGTAGTGGCAGTGATGATATGTTCGCGATGGTGAATGATGATGGAGGTGGAAGGTAGTGTGGTGGTAGAAGTGATGATGGTGGTGGAGGTGGCGAGTGATGGTGACGGTCGTGGGTGGTGATAGAGGTGGTGTGTAGCGGGTGGTGACGACAATTATATGTGTGGTGGTGGAGGTGGTGATGGTTGTGGCGGAGGTAGTGATAACGGTGGTGGATAGCAGTGGCAGTGGTCGGCGGTGATGGATGTGACAGTGCTAGTGGATGGAGGGTGGTGGCAATGGAGGTATCGATGGTGGTGATGGTGGGTGGTGGGTGCTACGTGGTGGTGGTAGTGGTGGCGACAAAGGGGTTTCATATGTATTTCTAAAACTAAAATGGGTGATATGGTAATTTTAAACAATTTCACTTGAAAGGAATTTTAATTTCTTAAGTTTTTTGATGAAATTTATTTTCTCTCATGATTTATTTAGAAATTCAATTCATTTTGAAATACTGAACCAAACAAAAAATGAAAGTGATAGAATTAAATTCCAATTTCTTTTAATTCCAATGTGTTCCGACAAAGAAAACGACCAATCAAATTTTATAATTTAATTTTTATCGATGTTTGGGTATAAACTAATATTTTAATTTACCAATATATATATATATATATATATATATATATATATATATATATATATATATATATATATATATATATATCGAGACTTCTTTACTCGTTTACTGTTTTCTTTTCCTAATTTTCATCAACAAATATTGTTTTATCAAATTCTTTCTGTTATTTCGTCTAGTAATCATCTCATTATTTCATTAACTCTAACCTAAAATTAAATAATATTTCCAATAGTTAACATTTTTCAAAAGTTTTTTCTTTAATTTTACTTAATTAATCATTGTCTATTTATAATGTTTTATAAAATCTCATCCATTTAATTAATTGTTTTTAACCAAACATCATATTCTGATAAAAAATATTTTAATTAGTATCATTATAAATAAAAGTACATCTGAACTTTAAACTTGTTTGATCGCCTATACAACAGTCAACACATGATAAGCCATCATTAACACAAACAACTCAATTATCTTACAGAATTCATGGCTAGATGCATGTTGATTTGAGCATGCGACAGCTACATTATATATGCCCATAGTCGCACCAAATTTATATGAAGTACTAATTTCAAACATCCACAAATACTAATGTCCAAACTAACCCAAACTTTTTTGACTAAACTTAATTATACATTACAATATTCATCAACTAATTTCAATTCAAATATTTTTGTCTAAATTTCTAAGACTGACGTTGTCAATCAAAATCTATAAAAATATTAAACCGAATATGCAAAAGTAAATGAAAATTTACATCAAAATGTTCTTGTTCTTCTATGGTGCCTCAGAATATTTGGACTCGATCCATTAATAAGCACAGTAAAGCTCACTTAATTGGTGATATTAATTGGACTGTTTTGTTTTTTTTTTTGTTTTTTTTTGTTTTTTTTTGTTTTTTTTTTTTTTTTTGTTTTGTTTTTTTTTTTTTTTTAATTGGTGATCTTCATCAATGTTCTGAAGTTTTCTTGATGCACTATTTTTATCATTTCCTTCGTCCATCACCTTGTTTGCTGCACCCGAGAAACAACTAAAGAAATTTACTGATATAATCGCCATCTTAATGGAAGAAGATAAAGAGATTGAAATTTAATTGTATTTTTTTTTTTTTCCGGTAATAAGATTTCGAAAAACGTGTTCTTAATAGTTAATATTATGGCTGATAACCTTAACAACATTAATTTACGATATTTATACACCAAAAAAACAATTAGGTTGCGTTTAGTTACGGAAAAACAATTTTCATTTTCCGTTTTTTGTTTTCCCTTTTCGATTTTCGTTTTCCGTTTTCATTTTTCATTGAAAAATTTAGAAACGTGTTTAGTTAAAATTTATTCATTTTTCATTTTCAGTTTTAAAAAATTAGAAAACGTGTTTAGATGTGTATTTTTCTATCGGTTTTCATTTTTAGAAAACGGTAGCGGTGGTAGGGTGTGGGTGGGGGAGGTGACGGTAGCGGGTCGGCGGCCATGGTGGTGGCGGCGGCAATTGTGTCAGTGGTGGTAATGGCGGCGACGGCGATGGTGGTGGTGCTAGTGATGAGTTAGTGGTGGTGGTGGTGGGGATGGTGATGGTAGGTCAGTGCTTATTGTGGTGGGGTTGGGTGGGTGGGTGTGCGAGTGTGTGTTTGTGGGGGTAGGTGTGGGTTTGTGTGTGGGTGGGGGGGTGTGTGTTTCTGTGAAGGTGGGGGTGGGGGTAAGTGTGGGTTTGTGTGTGTGTGGGTGTGTGTTTGTGGGTGGGTATGTGTGTGTGTGGGTGTGGGTGTGTTGGTAGGTATGTATGTGCGTGTGTGTTTGTGGGTGTGTGTGTGTGTATGTGGGTGTGTGTATGTATGTATGTGTGTGTGTGTGTTTGTGAGTGGGTGTGTAAGTGGATGGGTATGTATATGTGTGTGTGTGTGTTTGTGGGTTGGTGTGTGTGTGTGTGTGGGTATGTCTGTGTGTGTTTGTGAGTGGATGGGTATGTATGGGTGTGTATGTATGTGTTTGTGGGTTGGTGTGTGTGTGGGGGATGAGTATGTATGTGTGTGTGTGTTTCTGAGTGGGTGTGTGAGTGGATGCGTATGTATGTGTGTGTGTGTTTGTGGGTTGGTATGTGTATGTGTGTGTGTTGGGGGGGGGGGGTATGTATGTGTGTGTGGGTGTTAAGGTGAGGGTAGATAGAAGTGGATGGCGTGGGAGTGGGTGTGTATTTATATTTTAGAAAAAATTTGAAATTAGAATAATGTGAAAAACAATGATTATCAGTTTTCCAAAAATTTCCATCTTCTTTGTAATTTTAGAAAACGGAAAAGTTTCATTTTCCGTGAAAAATTTAGAAAAATAGACGAACTAAACGCGTTTTCAAAATTCTCATTTTTCTTGAAATTTTTTTCCGGAAAACGGCTCATTTTTCCGCAATTAAACGCACCCTTAATTTCTTGGAAAGTTTCCAATAATATCTTGGCGTGGGGAGGAGGGTAATGAAATAAAGTAAACTAATAAAATGTATGTCTTGACTCTTGACTATTCTGAAAAGTTTCTTTGTTTGTCAAATATATTGAACGAAAGTAACTTTCTAAGGCTTGGCCTTCAAGGACTCGATAGTTCAACTTAAACCACAAATTTAATTGTCCATATGTTGTATTTTGCTCGTTTGAAATTAATGTATATTATACATATACGTCAAGAATTTAATTTTTTCTTATGCGTCAAGAATTACCTAACAAGTAGTAGAAGCAAATCCGATTATGGTGTCATTCACCGTGTTTGAAACAAAACAAAAGAGCCCATATATATACTCTATAGTAGTATGATGTAAAATTTGATGCTACTATAACTCATTCATGTACAATTCAATAGCTCTTACGAGACTTTTCCACTGGTAATTTATGTGTGGGTTTATTTTAAAGTCTATACGTTTAGACTTACTAATGGATAATCTAGTTGCTCTCTATATGTCATATAGCAATATATATTGAATCATTTAACATTTGTTTGTAGTATTTACGTCGATGGGAGAATAGTCAAAAGATAATCTATCTTCATTTATTATTTCTTTCATGTTGGGTTTATGAAATCATTAATTACCGTTCTAACTTAACTCTGTTGATGAGCAGTTGATTGGATCGTGCCCAAGTCCAAAAAATTGTTTGGATCATTAATTAAAGATTGTTAATTTAAATTAACATGAACAACTTGGTAGTCTAGGTGGCTTACTTCAACTCCTTGCACTTGGGAGCTAGGTTAATTGCTACAAAATTCATTGGTTTGGTTGAGGTTTATATATGAATCAATTGAAGTATGTGTTAGACTTGTTCTCATTGATACAAGTTATTGCAACAAGCTTAAAAAAAACTTCCAAGAACAAAAGTCATGTTAAAAGAAGGTTAAAACATGATTGCTAGATGATTATAATCTCGTTGAACCTCAAAACAAGATTGGAGATTTGGATTCACTGGGAATGCTCAAGGCAAACAATTGTTTGAATATGTATATTTATGGTGATTATTTTAATTCGGTTGTACTTATAAAAGGATTGGCTCAGATGGACGATGAATCAACATGTACACGTGTGCACTTTTGACGATTTTGGTAATTACCGGGAATACAATGTTATGAGTTGGATTATATGTACACAACTAAACAAACCCAACATAACTGCCATTTTTGATTCGGATCTTCAAGTGATAAAGAATGAAAATTTCGTTTTTATGTTTTTGTTGGGATGAACCAATACTCATACTTTTTCTCATATTTATTCACACAAACTTAACACGCTTACTAGTTTCCTAATACTAATATATTTTGCTTGGGGAGAACGTCGATGAAGTTGTTCAAAGTGGAACGTGTCTTTTGATTCAAGTTGAACTTTTCTAGAGTGAACAAGTCCAATGTTCCTCCTTCATGCAATTGTATATTTTAATCGGACTAATGTTTATATTCTAGCCCTGTCTTTATCGACTAAATAAATCTGTTTATTTATTTTTATTTTTTTTAATAATCTCTTATCCAATGGGTTTATTCTTGAATTTTGTTGGAAACTTGTATTTGATTTTCATTTTTTGATGTTTGATATGCTTGACAAAACAAAATGGTTCAAGTTTTTAATAAACTCTTATACCGCTAGTTTGGATAGTTTGATAATTTAGTTTTTACCCAACGTTTGGTTATAAATAAGGTGTGGTTGGTGATTTAGTATTTTGATTTACCATATTTAGATTTTTTTTTTTTTCCATAAAAACATCTTTGTTCTGTCAATTTCCTTCTGTTACCATTATAATTCATTCAATATATCGGGGCCCCAACTTGCCCCTCTTCCTGAACCGAATCACTCCTTTCCAAGGAGAGACCTTCAGGAGTACGAGATCACCAACTTGGAAATCAAGCTCGGACCGTCGCCTGTCTGCATAGCTCTTCTGTCGGCTCTGAGCGGTCAACAACCTTTGCCTGACCATCTGAATTTGCTCGGTCGTCTGAAGCACGATCTCCGTGCTACCCATAACCTGCTGTCCCACCTCACCCCAACAGATGGGGGGTGCGACACCTCCGCCCATACAACAGCTCAAAGGGCGGCATGCCAATGCTCGAATGATGGTTGTTGTTATACGAGAACTCTGCTAAAGGTAGATAGGTGTCCCAGCTCCCTCCGAAGTCCAACACACATGCCCGAAGAATGTCCTCGAGTGTCTGAATTGTCCGCTCACTCTGACCGTCTGTCTGAGGATGATATGCCGTACTGAAATGTAACCTAGTACCCAACTCCTCATGGAATTTCTTCCAGAACCTGGAAGTGAAACGCACATCGCGGTCCGACATAATCGAGATCGGCACCCCGTGCCGAGATACTACTTCCCTCACATATAACTCGGCCAACTTCTCCGCAGAAGAGCTCTCGCTAATGGCTAGAAAATGAGCGCTCTTTGTCAGCCGATCCACGATCACCCAAATCGCATCGACTCCTCTCGCCGTTCGCGGTAACTTGGTGATGAAATCCATAGAGATTTGTTCCCACTTCCATTCAAGAATCTCTAGCGGTTGCAGCTTACCGTGCGGTCGCTGGTGCTCGGCCTTGACCTGCCGACAAGTCAAGCACCTCTCGACGAACCAAGCGACATCCCTTTTCATACATGGCCACCAATACTCCTTCTTGAGATCCAAATACATTTTCGTAGCACCAGGATGAATCGAGAATTTCGATCGATGTGCTTCCTCCATCAAAATAGTGCGCGCACCGCCCACAAACGGCACCCAAATCCGTCCCTGAAAAGTCACAAGCCCTCGACCATCCGTAACAAATCCTGATACCTAACCTACAACCCGTTCCTTCTTCTGGTGTTCCGGCTTTGCAGCCTCCATCTGAGCCCCTAGAATAATATCCAGAATTGGGGTCAAAACCGTCGATCTCATACAAATATCTCGGATCGGGGCGCTATCCGCCCTACGGCTCAATGCGTCGGCTACCACATTAGCCTTGCCCGGGTGGTACAGGATCTCACAATCGTAATCCTTCACCACATCCAACCACCTCCTCTGTCGTATATTTAGATTTGGCTGATCCATCAAGTATTTCAAGCTCTTATGATCCGTGTAAATCGTACACCGAACCCCGTACAAATAGTATCGCCAGATCTTGAGGGCAAACACCACCGCCCCCAATTCCAGGTCGTGCGTGGGATATCTCGACTCATGAGGCTTCAACTGTTGGGTTTTAGCCATAAGAACTTTCCTATGTGCGCATGCAAAACCCTATTGCTTGGATCTAGGCTTTCTAATAAACATGCTTTTGAATCCAAGACTTCTAATGGCTAATTAGGATAAACAACAACATTAAAACAGATCTAGAATCATACCTTTGAGTTCCTTGTTGATCTTCTTGTCTTGGAGCTTCTAGAGTCACAATTGTCACTCCTCTAATGGCTTACAAACACCGATAGCAAGCAAGATGATTTAGGAAAGAGGAGAGGGGAGGAATTCGGCCAGAGTATCCTTGCTTAAGGTTGTGTGTAGGTTGTACACGAATTCCACACCCCAAGGGCCTATTTATACTTGTAGACTCCTTAAGGGTTTCACCCTAAACCCTAATTGGATAATCTTCTCTTAAGGCTATCCAAATCCATTCCATAGATAACCCTATGGACGATTTTGAGCTATCCTAAAGCTCCTAGAATCCGTCCAAGGTCAACCCTAATGGATTTACAGTCTAAAGTTTAACTATCAAACAATTGACAGTTCATACCCTCTTATTTAATTAATCTCTTTAAGTCACCAAATTAATACCAATTAATTTATGACTTATATTAATCAAATAGCTAAATATTATTTCTTATAATATTTACTCTCTCTTAACAAATCATCCTTCAAGTTGCTATGATGAAGGCAACCCAAAAGGACCATGCACCACCGAATATAGTTATAGCCTTAGACACTATTCCAACAGTCTCCCACTTGGATAAGTCTAGTAACTATACAAGTACAATACGGTTTGCAATTGTAGCTCTCAAAGACGCTGTCAACTCTGATCTAATCAATCTTGTCCTTTAGATAAGGGATCTTACAGTCCTCTGTTAGATATCATGCTGACAATCCTATGGAATGGTTAGTCCAGCATTTAGATTTCTCGATCTTCGATTTATTTGACATAGAACTTAATCGAACACATCAATTCAGTTCTGACCGGGCCCGGCACATAAGTCAAATCAAATCATCGAGTGGCCAAGATATCTCTTCTACCCTCTTAGGATAAAATTTACAGATAAACTTCGACTTATATGCATTTACTTATTCATTAACCAACTATACACAACAATGCGTTTTATAACATCAAGTTACTGATGCGTTTTCGCATTATCAATGCACAACCAATTAACAAATAATAAACCATATATCTAGGTTTTAAGACCATATGATATTATCGTCTTACAATCACCTTTTATATCGTATTCCATAAGGTGATTCCAGCAAGCGCGGGTTTATTCCAATGCTCAAAACCAGTTCATAAGCACTCATGAACGTTGCAGCAACCCTTGCTATGTCTAACACCATTTAGACATTCTACACACCAATTCATGACAATCTTCATTCATATCTACTCCCAACATATGAACGATTGTGGACCATTTGAATAATTCGATTATTCCTAATAACTCAATTATTCTGGAAGTCAAAACATGCAAAGTGAAACAATAGTTAAACAATTAACATGTGATAGTAACTTTACTTATAAATAAAACTTCTTTATTTAATCATCAAATGTCAATTACATTTATCTATTATACGTTTCTAATATTATCTAATCTATGCTAATATCATCCTTCAGCCCAATACTCCTAGCATGCTGTAAGTGCTTAACCCTACTCAGTCCCTTCGTAAGCGGATCTGCTGGGTTATCTTCTGATGATATCCTCTTCACTACGAGTTGTCCTTCTTCTACACGATGTCTAATGAAGTGATATTTTCTGTCGATATGTCGAGATCTACCATGATCCCTCGGTTCCTTGGTCAAGGCAACCGCACCTTCGTTATCACAGAAAATCTCCATGGGCTCCTTTATGGCCGGTACAACTCCAAGATCACCAATGAAGTTCTTCAGCCATATTGCCTCCTTCGACGCTTCGCTCGCTGCGATGTACTCTGATTCGCACGTTGAATCAGCTACGGTTTCCTGCTTGGAACTTTTCCATGTCACTGCTCCTCCATTTAGGGTAAAGACCCAGCCCGACTGCGAACGGTAGTTGTCCCTGTCGGTTTGAAAGCTAGCGTCACTATACCCTCGCACCTTCAAGTCATCACTCCCTCCAAGGACTAAGAACCATTCTTTCGTCCTCCGAAGGTACTTAAGGATGTTCTTCACCGCAATCCAATGTGCTTTGCCAGGGTTCCCTTGATATCTGCTAACCATGCTCAAAGCGAAGGCTACATCAGGGCGAGTACAAGTCATAGCGTACATGATTGAGCCAACTGCGGAAGCGTATGGTACTCGGCTCATTTCTGCTATCTTAGCTTCGGTACTCGGACTTTGAGTCTTACTCAACTTGGCATTTCCTTGTATCGGTAATTCTCCCTTCTTTGAGTTTTCCATACTAAAACGTTTTAGTACTTTCTCTAAGTAAGTATTCTGACTAAGTCCAATTAGTCTCTTACTTCTTTCTCTTACTATCCTTATTCCCAAAATGTAAGAAGCCTCTCCGAGGTCCTTCATAGCGAAGCACTTCCCGAGCCAGGACTTAACCTCCTGCAGAGTCGGGATGTCGTTTCCTATGAGTAATATGTCATCGACATATAGAACGAGGAAGCTTACTACACTCCCATTGGCTTTGACATATACACAAGATTCGTCTTCGCTTCGTACAAATCCAAACTCTTTGACTTTCTCATCGAAGCAAAGATTCCATCTGCGAGGCGCTTGCTTAAGTCCATAAATGGACTTCTCAAGCTTACACACTCTATTCGGATGCTTCGGATTCACAAACCCCTCTGGCTGAGCCATGTAAACATCCTCAGCCAACTTTCCGTTAAGGAAAGCGGTCTTGACATCCATTTGCCAAATCTCATAATCATGAAATGCAGCAATCGCTAGCATCACTCTAATAGATTTAATCTTCGCAACTGGTGAGAAGGTCTCATCATAGTCAACTCCGGGAGTTTGAGTAAAGCCCTTCGCAACCAATCGCGCTTTGTATGTGTGTACGTTCCCATCCACGTCGGTCTTCTTCTTGAAGATCCATTTGCACCCTACGGTCTTACGTTCGGGCACGTAATCAACCAAATTCCAAACTTGGTTATCGTACATGGATTGGATCTCGCTATCCATCGCCTCTTTCCATTTCGCAGACTCCGGGCCCGCCATGGCTTCCTTATAGCTATTAGGTTCATCAAGATTTACTAGTGTACCATCACTAATATACGTGTCCCCTTCGGTAGTAATATGAAAACCATAAAACTGGGGTTGAACTCTAACTCTATCGGAACATCTAAGAGGTAAGGATTCGTCAATCGGTTCAACCGGAGTTTCCTCCTCGGGTTGAACGCCAGCGGTAGAGGTTCCTTCATCTATCGATTCTTGAATCTCTTCAAGTTCGATTTGCCTCCCACTGTCTCCTTGGCTTATGAGTTCTCGCTCTCGGAAAACTCCTCTCCTCGCAACAAAGATAACATTATCTTTCGGTCTATAGAAGAGATATCCAAAGGAAGTTTGCGGGTAGCCGATGAAGATACATCGCTCACTTCGAGGTTCAAGCTTGTCGTGAGTATCTCGTCTTACGAAAGCCTCGCAACCCCAAACCTTGATATGTGCCAACGAAGGAGCTTTCCCCGTCCACATCTCGTGAGGTGTTTTGGCAACCTTCTTAGTAGGGACTCGGTTAAGGACATGGGCGGCAGTCTCTAAGGCATACCCCCAAAAGAAGATAGGTAGTGAAGCACGACTCATCATAGAGCGAACCATATCCAATAAGGTTCGATTACGCCTTTCTGCCACACCATTCAATTGCGGTGTCCTAGGAGGCGTCAATTGCGAAACTATTCCACACTCCTTGAGATAATCGTGGAATTCAAGACTTAGGTACTCTCCTCCTCGATCGGATCGAAGCATCTTGATTTTCCTGCCCAATTGATTCTCCACTTCATTCTTGAACTCCTTGAACTTTTCAAAGGTTTCTGACTTTTGCTTGATTAAATAGATATACCCATATCTACTATAATCATCGGTAAAGGTCACATAGAAGCGGTTCCCATCCTTCGTGGTTGATCTAAAAGGTCCACATATATTAGGTCTAATAGTCCCTCACCCCTTTCACAAGTGCTCGTGAAGGGTGACTTAGTCATCTTTCCAAGCAAACAAGACTCGCATGTGTCATCTTCCCTAAGGTCGAATGACTCCAACACTCCATCCTTTTGGAGTTGGGCTATGCGTTTCTTGTTGACATGTCCAAGACGACAATGCCACAAGGATGCTTTATCCATACTAGTGGAAGAATCAATATTCAAAACATCATTGCCTAAGTTATCAACAATCATAACAGTTTCATATATTCCATTACATGGTATAGCTTCAAAATAAAAGACACCATTTAGATAAACCAAAATAGAACCATTCTCATTGTTAAAAGAAAATCTAAAACCTTGTCTATATAAACCATGAAATGAAATGATGTTTCTAGCCATTTCTGGCGAATAGCAACAATTGTTCAAATCTAAAACTAAACTATTCTTAAGCACTAAAGAATACACTCCAATCTTGGTCACAGGCGACGATCTTCTGTTCCCCATGATTAGATTGATCCTTCCTTGCTCCACATCCCTACTTCTTCTTAGTCCCTGCACATTAGAACAAATGTGATAACCACAACCGGTGTCAAGAACCCAAGAAATAGCATGATTAGAATCGTTAGATTTTATTGCATATATACCTGCGAAAGATGGCTTGATCTTTCCTTCCTTGATGGCTTGCAGGTAATCCGGGCAGCTTCTCTTCCAATGTCCTATCTTGTGGCAGTGGTGGCACTCTGCCTCCTTCGGGTTAGAGCAGGGCTTAGAGGGATCAACTTTGGTCCCACTAGAAGAGGAACCATCTCGGGCTTTCACCTTTCGATAGTATTTGAAGAAGCTTTCCTCTTCTTTCCCTTCCCTTGACCAATAGCCAAGACAGGAGCAGCGGATGGATTGGGAGTTGGTGCAACAGACTTGTCCTTGAAATTGCTCTCAGCAACCCTCAAGAGACCTTGGAGTTTACTTAGAGTGACCTCCTCTTTGTTCATGTGGTAGGTCATCCTAAATTGATTATACATCGGAGGCAAAGAGTGAAGCACCATGTCGATCGCCAAGTCTTCGCCGAAGTCAACATTTAACTTGCGAAGGCGGTCGACATACCTTTGCATCTTTTGCAAGTGCACGGTAAGAGACTCTCCATGACCCATCTTAGCGGAAATCATGTTAGTGAAGATCTCGTAACGCTCTTGTCTCGCGTTTTGGTGGTACCTCTCCAACAAGTCTTGATGCATCTCGTATGGATACATGTCCTCGTAGGACTTTTGGAATTCGGAGTTCATGGTGGCGATCATGATGCAATGTACCTTCGTTGCATCTCGCTCATGAGTTTCAAAGGCGGTGATTTCGGCGGGAGTAGCAACTTCAGGGTTGATTTTCTCGAGCTTCTCATCGAGGACATACTCTTTATCCTCATAGCGAGCAATGGTGCGAATGTATCTTATCCATTCGCCAAAGTTCGTTCCATTGAAGGTGACCTTTTGGCAAAGGCTCATCAACGTGAAAGAACTAGCAGCAGCGTTGTTTGCGTTTGACATCTATAGAAAGGACAAAGATAGATTAGAACAAGAATCCCTAATTATCACCCAATAAGAAAAATTAGGGCTAGGATCCAACAATAACATTTACATACTAGAAAAGGGATGCCGTAATCCAACATGCAAATAAATTGAAGGTAAGTGAATGACGATTCACTAATTCTCCATCACAAAACTTAAAACTTTTAGTCCTAAGTGTTTTTGAGAATTCCTAGGTTCGGATGAGATTCATTGAACTATTCAATGGCATGTTTAAATCTCGATATGCCCCTCTTGTTTGTGACTGGGATGCCGAAGATCACAAAGCGGGTGTGAATTACCATGCAAATTTACATGGTGCCTTCATTGTTACGATCACCTATTCGATGTGCCGGTAAACCACACACGCTCCATCGAACTATGATAAACAATGAATCACCCTTTGCCACCTTCGCTTAGAACCAATTAGTGTGCCGGTAAACCACACACGCTCCACTAACATCTTAGCAAGGTGCAAAGTGTAATTTCATGGGATTGCATCAATTCACTTTTCCTAAAGTAACTAAGATTGGGAAATTTAAAAAAAGTTTAGTTACTTCTTATTTCTTATTATACTTTTAATGAGAGGATGAGGTTGCCCTATCCTACCCGTTCGGCTAACGACCCTCCACCAATCAAGCAAGCGGTGGGTGTGAGTGTACACCCATTAAGCGCCATTTTATAGGCCGCAGCCTTATACCCACCTTATAGATCGGCTTCGTGAATGAGGCCTACTAGCGGTAAGACTAGCATTTAGTTATACATATATATATATATATATATATATATATTATTCTAGTAATATCATATAAGTATAGTGTTGTATTTTAAACTTTTAAAATCTAGGGATTGAAATTTAAGTTGTCTAAATTAGAACTTTTAATCACAAATATAAATTTCAAAACTATAGGGTAGGTTTTAAACATTTAAAACATGGAGGATCAAATAACAAATAATTTCAATTAACAATTAATATCTTAATTATCTTTATTTGATTTATCTTTGATTTCTTTGAAGATAATTACCAAAAATAATCAAAATAATTAATTAATTATCATATAAGGAAACTAAATATTTAATTAGTTGATAATTACCTTTAACTAGATCAAGATAACACTTATATTTATCAAGAAATCGGATTCATATTGATCTAATTAGTTTATGGAAAGTTTGGATAAGATAAACACAAAGAAATCCCGAATTTGGCCCTTCCTGACGCTTGGACTCGCCGAGTGCACAAGGGGACTCGACGAGTCAGGCCTACTCGACGAGTCCACCTTGGAACTCGACGAGTCAGTGACTCAAAAACCCAAAAATCGAATTTTGCAGGTTTGTTTCAGTTATTCAAGCAACAATTTAAAGAAAACCAATCTAGGCTCTGATACCACTGTTGGGTTTTAGCCATAAGAACTTTCCTATGTGCGCATGCAAAACCCTATTGCTTGGATCTAGGCTTTCTAATAAACATGCTTTTGAATCCAAGACTTCTAATGGCTAATTAGGATAAACAACAACATTAAAACAGATCTAGAATCATACCTTTGAGTTCCTTGTTGATCTTCTTGTCTTGGAGCTTCTAGAGTCACAATTGTCACTCCTCTAATGGCTTACAAACACCGATAGCAAGCAAGATGATTTAGGAAAGAGGAGAGGGGAGGAATTCGGCCAGAGTATCCTTGCTTAAGGTTGTGTGTAGGATGTACACGAATTCCACACCCCAAGGGCCTATTTATACTTGTAGACTCCTTAAGGGTTTCACCCTAAACCCTAATTGGATAATCTTCTCTTAAGGCTATCCAAATCCATTCCATAGATAACCCTATGGACGATTTTGAGCTATCCTAAAGCTCCTAGAATCCGTCCAAGGTCAACCCTAATGGATTTACAGTCTAAAGTTTAACTATCAAACAATTGACAGTTCATACCCTCTTATTTAATTAATCTCTTTAAGTCACCAAATTAATACCAATTAATTTATGACTTATATTAATCAAATAGCTAAATATTATTTCTTATAATATTTACTCTCTCTTAACAAATCATCCTTCAAGTTGCTATGATGAAGGCAACCCAAAAGGACCATGCACCACCGAATATAGTTATAGCCTTAGACACTATTCCAACATCAACTGCCTCGAAGCGTACGCTATCACATGACCCCTCTGCATAAGTACCGCCCCCAAACCCGATATAGAGGCATCACAGTATACCACAAAATCCTCCATCCCTTCCAGGAGTGCAAGCACTGGAGCCTCGCACAATTTCTGACGAAGCGTCTCAAATGAAGACTGCTGCTCCGGTCCCCATGAAAACGTAACACCCTTCCGGGTCATCCTAGTAAGTGGCACAGCGATCTTGGAAAAATCCTTGATAAATCTGTGGTAATATCCAGCCAAACCCAAAAAACTCCTGATCTCGATGGGAGATCTCGGCACCTCCCACCTCAATACCGCCTAAATCTTGGCCGGGTCGACCAATATCCCCTTCTGGTTCACAAGGTGCCCGAGGAACTGGACCTCTCGTAACCAGAAATCACACTTGGAGAACTTGACATACAGTCTCTCCGATCTCAAAACCCCAAGAATCTCCCGCAAATGTTCCTCATGCTGGTCCCTAGTCCTCGAATACACTAAAATATCATCGATGAATACGATCACCGACCGATCCAGCATCGGTCGGCACACCCGGTTCATGAGATCCATGAACGCGGCCGGGGCATTAGTGAGCCCAAAAGGCATCACCACAAACTCATAATGTCCATAACGAGTCCTGAAAGCAGTCTTTTGAATATCCTCCCCGCGAACCCTCATCTGATGATATCCCAACCTCAAGTCAATCTTGGAAAACCAAGATGCCCCCTACAACTGATCGAACAGATCGTCGATCCTAGGTAACGGATATCGGTTCTTAACCGTCAACTTGTTCAACTCTCGATAATCGATACACATCCGATGGGAACCATCCTTTTTCTTGACGAACAAAATCGGCGCTCCCCAAGGCGAGCTACTCGGTCGAATGAATCCCTTTCCCAACAGCTCCTGAAGCTGCGAGGATAATTCCTGCATTTTCGGCGGAGCGAGACGATAAGGCGTCTTGGCGATGGGCGCCGCTCCCGGAACCAAATCGATATGAAACTCCACTTGCCTCTCCGGAGGCACACCTGGTAACTCTTCGGGGAACACATCCGAAAACTCGCATACGACCGGAACGTCATCAATCAAATTAGGCCTCTCCGCGGTCACTCGAGTATCCATCATATAGGCTATGAATCCATCGCAGCCCTGCTGCAAACTCTGCCTCGCCCTGGCAGCCGAACAAAACGCCAACCCACACCGGGTCCCCTCGCCATAAACCGTGAGCACTCCCCCACTAGGGTCTCGAATCATCACCAGCTGTCTCTCGCAGTCAATGACTGCTCCAAACTTGCTCAACCAATCCATGCCCACGATAATGCAAACATCCCCCATAGCTATAGGGACCAAGTCTATAGGAAACTCGACCCCAAAAATCTCGAGCACACATCCTCGAATCACCTCGGTGGCGTATACCGCTCTCTCATTCGCTATAGCAACTCGCAGGGGACGACTCATCGTCTCCCGATCGATATCGATGTGCTGGCTAAAAGCCAACGAAACAAAGGATCGACTCGCACCCGAGTCGAATAATACCAAAGCAGGCACATGATTCACAAGAAAAGTACCTATGCAGATAATAATATAAGCATAATATCTCAGTATAAATGTAAATACATGAAAGAATACATACCGGCCACGACATCAGGCGCCGCGCGGACCTCCTCCGCAGTCAACTGGAAAGCTCTCCCACGAGCCTTCGAAGCCTCGGTCTTCACTGGCCGAACCTCAGGAACCCTGGCAGCAGGCGAAGATCCATGGCAAAGCTGGGGGCACTCGGCCTGCCGATGGCCAGTCTGGTTGCAATGGAAGCAAACCATGAATCCCTTGGGGCAATTCCTAGCAATGTGCCCCTCCTTGCCACACTTGTAGCAAGCACCCGATCGACATGCCCCCTCGTGACCCTTGCCGCACTTCCCACAGGTGCGACTCTTCTGACCTCCGGATCTCAAATCAGCGGACTTGGTCCGCTTGGCTGCCGGCTGAGACTGAGCCGGCCGCCGATCCACCCGTTGAGACTCGGCCTCCTCCCTGGCCTGGGTCTCCAACTCAATCTCACGCTTCCTGGCATTCGCCTGAAGCTTAGCAAAAGTCTGATATGACAAGTTCGATACGAACTCCCGGATATCTCTCCTCAGCACTCCCAAATACTGGCTCATCCGATCCTGCTCCGTGGACACCTGCTCGGGGCAGAACATTGCCCTCTCATGAAACTTCCGCGTGATCACCGTAACCGAATCATTACCCTGCTTGAGGGTCAAGAACTCTTGAATCAACCGTTCCCTCTCCACCGGGGGAACATACTCGTCTCTGAACATAGCAGTAAATCTCTCCCAAGTCATGGCTGAAACCTCCGCAAGAGTGAAGTTCGACGTCACGAACTTCCACCAATCCTTTTCTCCCAGGCGGAGCTGGTTCAAAGCGAACCGTACCCTCAGATGCTTCGGACATGAACAAGTATAGAAGCATCCCTCGATATCAGCAATCCATCTCATTGCAGGAATCGAATCCTGCGTCCCGTCAAACTCTGGTGGCTTCGTGTTGCTGAACTCCCGGAACAGCGACGAGTCACCCCCCTGTGGTCTGGCAGCGGCCACAGCTGTGGTAGCTGCAGCGGCGGCAGCCTCAGTCAACGTGGCATACTGCTCATCAAACGTCTCCATCAGCGTGGTCTTAATAGACCCAAACATCTTCGGAATCTCGGCCTGGATCGCTGCAGCTACCTTCTCATGAATCATTTGACGAAGCTCCTCGTCAGTCACTCCACTTGTACCAGGTCTGTATCGTGGTCCAACCATGATGTCTCTGAAATACAACATAAAAATATCAGAGACTCTATCGGGCATAATCGCACTCGATAACGTAGTCCCACTCAGTCTTCGGTACTCAGGGATTCTTACTTGGGCTGCCCACTGACCCGGTGTCCTTGGTAGTACGGGCCCAATACTACCAACTACACCGCGTCGGTATTCACCCCAAGTCCTCCTCCCCAAACCCCGAATCCTGAGTACTCTATTCTTGTCATACACTAGTTACCCACTCGCTCTCGAGCACCTCATAGAAACAGGTCTCCCTAGACTAAGGCATCACAAAATCAGGCCACTCTAGTCCTAATATGTATACCTAGTCTACTAGCATGCGTATCATATCATATCATATCTCATAACACATATTGTAAGAGTATTTTGGGGATCTTTACCTATCGGGCGCTGGCTGACCGTACACACTTTTTCTTCTTTGGTCATCTCATTTATCAATTTTTTTTAATTAATATTTTCTCAAATCCCCGGTTTGAGTTCAGTTACGCCCGAAGGTGTACCCGAATCCCTCAAACCATGGCTCTGATACCAACTTGTAACATCATAAAATTCCAACCAAAAATTTTCATTTTTTTTTACAATCATCAAAACATGAGTAATAAGTTTAGATTCCAAGGTAACAATTTAGTCACAACCGATTACATAACAAAAGATAACAAAATGGTTTCCCCGAGTGTGTGTACGGTCACGCTGGCGCCTTCCCACGATCCTCGCTAGTACCTGAAACACATAATACAACAACTGTAAGCATAAGGCTTAGTGAGTTCCCCAAAATACAACCTACGCACATACGCCTTTCCAGGCCTTGACCTTCCGGTCCATGTGTCTCAGGGGACTTCCGTCCCGACTGGGTAAACCTTCCGGTCCTACCCACGTCAACCTTACAGTTCATATGACCACGCCTTCCGGCATATATCATGTTGCCTTCCGGCCCAAATCAAACATATCATACATGGCACATATAACAAATAACTTAACACACATAAGGCATATATCTCATATCATATTCGACCTTCCGGTCACATAGTCAAAACCCTTCCGGGTACAGTATAGTGAGAAGACTCACCTCGTATGCATCGCTAAGTCGCTAATCGTGAATCCTGGAATCACTCGGGCTCGAACCCTCGAGCTGCAATCCTCCTATGATATTATAAATCTATAATTATTACTTGTTCCACAAAGGTGGGCCATCCTTATCAAGTCAACACAGGTTGACTTGGTCAACAGTCCTTAGTCAATTTGGACCGGACTCGGCGAGTGCACACTAGTGACTCGGCGAGTCTACACATTTTAATCAACTATCAAGGTTTTTCCCTTTTGACTCGTCGAGTACTCCCCCGAATCGACGAGTTCCTCCTGGGCCTGAATCACAGGGCCACCGCGACTCAACTCGCCGAGTCGAAGGCCAACTCGGCGAGTCCCATCCTGACTCGGTCCACCTGTCAAAACCTTTCCAACTCTCTGCGACTCACTGAGTCACCCACAACTCGGTCCGGACTACACACAGGGTGGTCTCAAGGACAATCTTCAAGCGACTCGTCGAGTCTGTTCTTCAGACTCGGCGAGTCCATGCCATGCACAAGCTAAAACTGGCTTTTGCGGTCAGATCCGTTCCATACATACATAGATCTGGACTTCCCAAGCTTATTTGTCACGTAAAGTCTCAGTCTTGGTTGCCATGCAATGCATACAAGGCTTATTTTGAAGAAACAACCTCTAATATGGCAAGTTTAGCTTCTAACTCAAAAGAATGGACATAAAGCTTGACATAAGGGGTCTCCTGGACCTGCTAAGGTCCAGATCTAGGTTCCATATCTCCATGGGATCTCTCATACTTCCAATTCAAGCCAAGAAATGCAAGAAGAAACCCTAGATTTGGCACATCAACACAAAACACGAAGTTTGGCTCTGAAAATTACCTCGAGAAGACTCCCTTGATGAAGTAGCAACAGATCCAAGCTCCCCAACTCTTCAAGCTTGATCCTCTCCCTCCTTTCCTTGCAATATCCCACAAAATAATGAACAAAAAGCCTCGAAACACACTCACAAGGGCTCACAGACGTATGGGGGCTCTTAGGGTTCAAGGTGGCCGCAAATGAGGGCCATAAGGTCCTTTAAATAGGGCTTAGGACCGGGAAATTAGGGTTTCATTAATCAGCACGGACTCGCCGAGTCCGGACGCGAACCCCCGCCCAAAACCGCGACCCGACTCGGCGAGTTCGACCTCCAACTCGCCGAGTCCCCTCACAGAATGTCAAAAATATATAAATGAAGGTACCTGGGGATCCGGGCTGTTACACTCCAGATGAAGAGTTGTTTTGAACTATGTCAACATTTTCGGCCTCCACATTGTCGACATCTTGGACAGAGTCACTGTAAGCATTTTGGACACGAGCATTGTCGGATGGTAGATCCCAAATATTTCGATGATTAACATGCTCGACGACACAACGAGGGTTGTTGTTTTGGTTTCTGCGATGACTAACAAGCTCGCGGATGTAGAACACTTTTTTGGCTTGCGAAGCATATATGAGTGGATCATCTTGGTAGACTTCTTTTTCTGTGTCGATACTTATGAAATTATCATCAGGAATATCTCCCGTATCGAACCACTTGCACCAAAATATTACAGTCTAATAATCATATGGATATTGCACCTCCATAATCTCTTTTAACTGGCCATAATATTTCTCTCCATTCTCACCAACCGCTAGAACCCCAGAGTTTTGTGTTTTGTGTTGTGCATCATGACTAAGTACTATAAATCCAACACCGTTAACTATGCACGCGGTGTAAGTATAAATATCCATTTGTGAACCCATTGAAATGGCTGACAACTCTTTGTGGAATTCTGGAGAGTTTTCTTTTATGTATTCTTGATTTGTTATATTTATCAAAGATATTTGTTTGTTAATTATTATTACCTTTTCAAGAAACCAGTTGGGAAATTCGGTCTTTTCGTCACTTTTCAGGATGTTCATATTTGAATTTTATATATATATATATATATATATATATATATATATATATATATATATATATATATATATTGATGAATGGAAAAAAGTAACAATAAATAATAAAAGATAATTATAAGTAATAACACTTACTCGATGTATTGTCTGACTTCTTGACAACTATTCAATATAAACCATTCTATATTACGTTTCTCCCTTATATCAAGATGTTTGATTTGCGTTGCACTTGTCGGTCGACACTTGGACTCAAACATCCAAAACTTTGTTTTTTCAATGACGACGTCTTCATTTCTTTCAAGGCGATTGACATCTTGAAGGTTATCGAACAAAATGTCAAAGCTTCTTCAACAATATAACCTTCAACTATACAACCTTCCGGCCTCGCCTTATTTCTGACATAGTTTTTTAGTTTTTTCATATACCTTTCGAATGGATACATCCATCTCATACATACTGGGCCTCCGACAATCGCTTCATCAGGTAAATGAAAAACTAAATGAATCATAATGTTGAAAAACGTTGGAGGATAAATCAACTCTAACTTGCACAAGATTCTAATAATGTCTTCTTTTGCTTTCGTCATATCCTCCATCTTTAGTGTTCTCGAGCAAATTTGCTTGAAAAGCGTACAAAGATCTACAATTGGTCTAGAAGTTTCTTTGTCCAATAATGCTCTGTGACAACCCTATATTTTTCCAAAGCAATGTAACACTCAAAAGTCAAATACAACGAAACTATTTGGAATCAACGAAATTAACCTCAAAAATAAAGTGTTCAAAAATCTAAGTTTGGGATGCATCAAATGTTAGATATTGTGTCAAGGTTTCCAAAAACATAAAGAACGTTCAAAACTGGGTTATAATGAAGAAATTATGACCACTCAAATATTCACGACACACCCGGTAAAACATTATTAAACGTAAAAAGCGAAATTCCAATAAAATGCATTTTAGCCTTAAGTATCTAAACAAAAGTCATAGATTACGTTAAACAGTGAACGTACATAAAAAGATCGCTCAAATTGGACCTCGTATGAAGAAGTTACGAATTTTATAAATTTCGTAACAGCAGTAGAGAGCTAAAAACTCGAATTAAAGATTGAACGATTTTTAGTTAACACAACCTAAACGAGAATTAAAGTCTCCATAACAGGAGTAAGATGGTGAAAAGACAGACGAAATCGGGCGTCAGATAAAGAAGTTATGAATTTTTAACGGACTTTAGCAGTCCCAGCCTACTAAAAACTTAACATTAAAAATAAATTCAAAACTAGCCGACAGAGTCTAAATGAAATTTGTAGAGCATAGTCTCACCTACGCGTGGATATAAAGAACGCGAAAAACGGAGCCCGTACGCGAAAGTTACGAAATTTAGAAGATTGAAGCCTGAATTACGCCTAGCGTAATTTAAGAGTACGCCCAACGTACTTAGGTGCAGTTTCGAGTCCCATCGGCTACAGGATCTATGCCTAGCTAGACTCGAGTCGTAAGCCATGATGCAAATTTTCGCCCAGCGTAACGCGTACACCCAACGTACTTCGGTAGTACACCCAACGTACTCACACTTTCAACCCTATAAATAGAGGGCATAAACTCCGGGTTTTGGCACACTTTTCTCAAACTATCTCTCACTTTCACACACTTGTAAGCTCCAAAGGCCATCCCGGCACCCGCGATTCCATACCCGAGCCCTCGACGAAGGTTCTACACTACCGAGATCCCCGAGAAGCTCGAAGACACATCTTTCCGCAGTTGAAGTTCTGCTCGATCCTAGTCTCACTCTCTTCAAACCGAACAAGTCTTTTCATGTTTTAGGGGGTGGGGGGAATACAAGTACAATACAAGAAAACGTATCGTTTTATATAGATATAAATACAACTTCTATTTTATTATTATTCGATATCAACATTTTACTTTACATATAAAGTTTAGTATTTCACCAAGTTATTTTCACCAAATGGAACACACTTTCTGAAAAACTATAATGGGTATAGTTTGCGAGTTATTCATATATTCTTACGTATACATCTTGAAAAACGAAATACTTTCACCTGAAGTGAAATAAAGACTTTCTTATCGTAAATCTATTTATACTAAGTGATGTAAGATATTCAACTTCAACGTACTCTCAAGTGTGCATTTCAAGTCCTGTATTATAAACCATAATCTCTTGGAGGGAGAGCGTGATACTTGTGTATAGATCTATACAGGATTGACAATCCCGCACCTAAACTGTTAGCTACAGTTAGACCGGCAAGTCTAGGGTGACAAATGTCATAACACTACAACACCTGAAGAATGTTGTTACAGGCAGTCTGTGTCAGTAGCATGGTTATAAGACTCACATGGAAGTATAAAAATAAGCTTGATTTATGACACTCATGAATGCATTCAGTATCTACATTATTCCGAATATACATTCATTTTTATCATTTAGGTACGAAAGATACTAACACCCTCCAACTTTCAGGAGCTTTTTCAAACTATATGTGGAAAATATTGGATTTTCTCGAAATCAAATTCATCTGTTTTCTTCTAAAAAGACATACTTTTTCAGCACAAAAACACTTATGAACTCACCAACTTTATTGTTGACACTTTTTCGAAACTACTTGTATTTCTCAGGGAATCAGTAATACAGGTAACTACCAACTTTTGAAGAAGGAACGCTAAGGCGTCTATTATCAAAAAAATTTAAATCATCATATTGTAATATTCTTTTGGAAACATGTATTACGCAACAATGTACGTTTTTGTTATATATATGATGGTTGTGTTACTTTCTTTACGATATTCAATTGTTATGGTACTACGTGAAGTCATCCACCCCCAAATGTTTACGCCATTCTTGTTTGGGGGTGTGACACGCTCTAACTCCAATCGGTATCAAGCATTGCATAAGAATGTGATAGGCATGAGATTTCAACCCAATAATGTTTGTATCATTATCTACCACTTTCTTACTGATGTTAGATACAAACCCATTAGGAAATTTAACATCTCTTATAAATTGATAAAAGATTTTGTGGTCAAGTTTCTTGAATGAGTAGCTTGCATGTGGTCTAGTGAACTTGTTACCCTTTTTTTGCAACCATTGATTACGTCGTATATTCATATTTTTCAAGTCCTCACGTGCATTTGATGTCTTTACTATTATCATTCATCATAGAAATATCAAAAAGACTCTCACCCACATTTTTCTCGACATGCATCAAATCTACGTTGCAGGTATGAATCTTTTGCTTTCCTGGCCTACTTTTATTCATGATCATATTGTTGTGGTACTGCATCCATGTTAATGAATGTATATTAGAACTTTATTTCTGTTCGTTTTCGGATCATATTCCATCTGCATACCATGGATTTTCGGCCAGTAGTTCATAGC
This sequence comes from Lactuca saligna, assembly GCF_052625555.1. Taxonomy (NCBI): domain Eukaryota; kingdom Viridiplantae; phylum Streptophyta; class Magnoliopsida; order Asterales; family Asteraceae; genus Lactuca; species Lactuca saligna. Next base: position 34,940,461 of record NC_136419.1, on the reverse strand, counting down.
AGTACCCCCCTTTTTGGAGCCGGTTCTCGGAAAGTGTTCTGTTAGTCTTCAAGAGTAGTTCAGATTTGGTATTGGTTAGTTGGAATGTTAGCAGTGGTAAGTGTTGGATGTCAGCATATTGACTCTTTTAGATGGAGAGAAGGATTGAGAATCCTTCCCAAGTTGGGAGTTGAAGGGATATAGTCGAATCAAAGTGGGGGAGAACTATCCCAGAGGTCAGGAGCACATGTAAGTGCAAATTGGGATGCGTTCGCAATTTTGTTAGAAAGGAAAGCAACCCCAGTGGCTGTTGGATTAGAGGAGCGCACGAGTTGGGGGTTTGGGAAACTTCCCAACATTGAGTTCGGGTTTTCGCGGTAGATGATACCTGGGTGGGAACCAAGTGGGAGATTTTATCGACAGGGTACAAGTTTAGTCAGGATGAAAGACTACGGGGTCGCCGTAGCAATCTCTAGCAGCTAGGCGGAGCGGGAAGAGTAGTAAGGCTGCGGGGTAGCCGTAGCATTTCGTTAGCAGCTAGTTAGAGGAGTGTGGGCGAGGGCCCGTATCTCCTACTTAGCAGAATGTGGGTGTGGCCCATATCTCTTAGTTAGCATGATGAAGATCGATAGAGAGGGTAGTTCGTTGAGTTTTAGGGTGGAGTGGGGCCTGTATAGCCCAAGATATGTGAGACCTGTGGGAGAGACCACTCCAAGATATAGTTGGGTGAGACCTGTGGGCAAGGCCCGTATGATTGCAGCAGCGCAGTTGGGACCTGGTTGAGACCGTAGGGCCAATTTAGAGGATCGAGGATCCCATGACTTAAGGAGCCAGAGTAACAAGATAGATAGGGCAGTTTTAGCTAGCCGAAGTTTCTTCGGAGGTCGCTGGGAGCGACTGAGAGTTTGCGCTTGGGTTTAGTAACCGGAGGGGATCTGGTATTTCGGATGGTGGACAAAAAGGTTCAGACCAGGGAGGTCCCCGTTCCTTTGGAAAGAAGGCAAGTGGCAACATTGTGTTCGGGCATAAGTGTCTAGCATGAGGGTCCTGTATGCGAAGTAGCTTGGGGTTTGCAGAAGTTTAAAGTTCCTCTTCTTCAGAATGGAAGACCGAGTTGACTTCAGTGTCTTGGGAATTTTGTTTCGTGTGCAGAATCATCGGTTGCGTTCCGCAGATCTCATGTATCTTTAACAGCGACAAATTGATATTTAGCGGAAGACCGAGTTCGTCTTCTTTAGCGGCGACATGTATCTTTAGCAGCGACAAATCGATATGCTGCCGCTGTCGCCAATATTGAATAGTTATCACCTATATATGTTTTGTGTGGCACAACAAGAATTAATTAATTAGAAAATTACGGATAGTTTTGTGTATAAACATCAATGATCATTATAGTGAATATACCTTTTTTATGCCTTCTATTATTCAAATCAAGTATTTTAATAATTATTAAGATAAATATTACTATAAATTATAATTTCGTAGTTGTTATCACCATGTATGTTGTTTTTGAAGGTTTTATATTTTAATAAGTTGTCTAGAGATAAGTACAAAAGCGGTACAACTTTTTTTAAACGGAAAAAACAGGAAAATATGTATTCAAGGGTTTGTCTTTTACATAGTTTATAGACTACCTTAAATTTTTCGACAACTTTAAGAATAATTTTAGTGGCTCCCACGACAAAGGTCACTAGATGTGTTGGTCTGATTTTTGTTTTTCTTCTTTTTTTCTTCTTCCTTTTTCCTATTAGCTATATAATATAATTCTAATATGCGTTTACTTCTTTTTAATTTCATTAAAGTTTAAATACATACCATGGTGTTCCTTCTTTGTTTCGCATTATTAATGGATCAAGAAGCTTGAACTGTGTGAACACCATAAGAACAATTATTATAAGTATTCCAAGAAAACTAACAAGGAACTGAAGCAACCAATAGTAGATATCTTTTCCCGCAGAATACTTTTTACATGCGTATACAATAATCAAATGGGCCACAAGAACCACAACCATGTAGATCCAGGAAAGGAAGTAAGCGATGTAAATCAGTGACGGATAATGGCAAAATCTAGAGGGTCCTTGAGTTATTTGTGTCATTGCTTTTCTGTCGCTGGCAATTAGCGACAAAGGTTTTCTGGAGTGACAATTCTATCGCTGATCCGTCGTTGATAGTCTTTAGCAACGGAATTGTCCGTTGAGACCTCAGTTTCTAGTAGTGATATTTGACAGGCTTGCCCTTTGCCTACACTTGCTCCTTCTTCCTTCTTCACTCTTCACTCGCCAAACGTTGAACGACCCTCACCCAACACTTTCGTCCTCCCACTGCAAGAACCATTCTCTTCCAACATTAACAGATTAACTTACTCTAATGATGCCCAGCCTTCCTCATGTGACCCCTACCTCTGTAACAACTATTTATTTAATGCGGGTGTTTTTGATTAATGTATGTGCTACAAATTTGTTTTATAAATATATACTCTATATGGTATAGATAAAGAAGACATTATCATGTCATTTTGTGGGAACATGGGAAACCTATTCCTAGATGAAAAAGGAAAAGGTGAGAGGATAACGAGAAGTGTGTGGTGTTAAGATGTCTTCAATAAAATGAGGTGAGGAAAAGTGAGATGCTCCCATGCCCTATAGTCCTTGCAAATTTGTTAGAAAGTTGCGACAAAATATGAGACGCCGTAGAAAACAGTATGATTATTCTATATAGCTCGATCATTTCGTAGGCAGTACTTTTACCGACTTTTAGCTAAGTGGTGTTAATTAGGCCAAACTAATCTTTTAAATATGTTATGTTACTTCTACAATAAACTTTTACGTCAATACAAATATATATTTTATCATTTAAAAATGAAAAATATCTTAAAATTTAAACATTAATGTGTATTCATTTATAAAAAAATATTAGTATATATTAATCGTTTATGTTTTACATGCGCACCTTGATAATAATAAAGTTATAATTTGAAAGAATCTTTAGTGTCATTATAAATATATTTTTTGTATATATATAGATAATATAATATGATAGATAAAAATATAATAATAAACTTAAAATGTAACATTAAAATAAGGAGCAAGACTTGCATGTGGCTTGGAAATAATGGAGTCATGCTACTGCATATGTTTTGAAAGCTTCAGCTATGGATGGCCTTTGCTCAGCATTTGGAGGTGGCTACCAGCAAGTAAAGGTAGTATGGCAGGAACCATGCTATGCTCACCAGTCACCACCCATTAATTTTAGTAGGAGGGAGATGAAAGAAAACCTCAAATTACATAAAACAATCAGAATAATAATTAACAGATAACTTTAGTTTTGATCTTCTAAAGTACTAACATTTTCATGAAATCAGATGTTAATTATTTTACAAACACAAGCACACTTTGACATATAATAATGCAAAACATAGAAGGAATGCCATATTGCCCGACAAGACAAACACAAAAGTCGTCACACAATATAAAAGATGCATCAATCCTGCAACAGAAATAAAATATCACAGGTCATTAACCAACATTATGTTGTAGCAAGATATATAAAGAAGTAAATATTATAGAATTATAAAGACTTGAAGAATTCCAGATTTATTACCTGGAATCGTTGTTTAAGTTTTGGTTTCCCTTTCAACAACCATTTCGCATATCCCAAACCCCTACTAAATGCTTCATTGAAAAGGATTCTGGTTTGCATCGACTGTGACCCCGGAAACCATGATAAAGCAGCCACCGGTGCCAAAACAATCATCCCAAACATCATATCGTACATGCGAGCAATCGAGACAACAGTCTCCCACAACTTAGCTTTCTCCAAAATGGTTCGGAACAATTGGGCAATCAAAAGAACACCCCACCCAGTGGGAAGGAAGACCAACAAACTCGTTAACAGATCAAGAAGCTTGAACTGTGTGAACACCATAAGAACAATTATTATAAGTATTCCAAGAACACTAACAGCGAACTGAATCAACCGATAGTAGGTATGTTCTCTCGCAGAATACTTTTTACAATGATATACAATAATCAAATGGGCCACAAGAACCACAACCATGTAGATCCAGGAAAGTAAGTAGGCATCAATCTTTTTGCTACCGGCAGCAATACCCAACTTATAAACCATTCCATACTGGAAATAGAAAAACCGTAAATCCAAAATAATCTCCAAACACTTTCCATATACACCAGTTGTTCTCAGATGATCTTGTTCCTCATACCACCACTTTTCCCAGCTCTGTTCAGGGTTTTCAAACACTATTCCTCGAAACTGTATCCAGTTCATGAAGTCGTAATAATCATTAACTGTTTTTAACCAATCGAACCCAGAAGGGTTGAATACAAATGGTGCCATGATCCATGAAACCACAAGGAACCAACTTGAAAGGGTCAACGCAGTGTAGGCAAGTGTTCCTTTAGTAACAGGGCTATACACAACATAAACGATTAGGATCAAACCAAGTTCAATCGCCTTTATGAAATGACTACGAGCGTAGAGTCTGTAGTTGTCAGCGAAACTGGTGTGATGCACCACAAAGCCACGCCCTGTGGCACGGTATTTTGCTCCACCGTGAAGGATTGTTCGACCAAAGTAATGAGAACGAGTTCCGACAGAGAATGTGTAGAATACAGACGAAAGTTGTAGCTGCATTATTATGAAATCCCATAAGGCTGTAAGAAATCCGAACTCAAGAGTGTTTTCGAAGATCATGGGCAAGACACTGAGAAGACCAAGCTGCACAAGAAACTGCTGGTTTAGAACGGTAGTCAAAGCGTTGGTTGTGCTAGAATTGCCCTCTACAACATTCTCCATCCCAGTCAACGCAAGATATAACTGACCCCACAAAAACGCATATACGGCTAACGTAACCATCATGGTGTTGAAAAAGAACCCAACTGTTGTGTAGAAAAACGAAAGCATTCTGAAAAAATCGAGCATATGGCCCAATCTGTAAACGTCTCTACTAAGAAGTTGCTCGCCGTTCCCGCTTGCAACTTTTGCTTCGAACATGGATACTTGGTTTAACCCGACATCCCTTCCTTTTCCGACTTGTATGTACTCATGGTGAGTCACGTTTCCCCCTCTTAAGGTGCAGTTAAAACCAGCAAAAATGTCCTCGCTTAAGTTGATTGGTCTTGATGCTTTACTGATTCCACCACGAGTTAAGAACCAAAATCTATCAAACACATCTGGATGCCCATAATGAAACCGGATTTTCAAAGGGTTTGCTAAAACACGCTGACCCAAGGTTACAAAGCTTGTTTCTTGAGCCGACATGAACCAAGCAAGGGAAGAGACAGAACCCGTAAAGACATGTTCCCTAACTCCCAAAATTTGTGGCTTATGAACACCGTACGTAACTTTGAACTCCTCAAGTAAATTCCTCATTTTCAGGGCATCCTCGTAATAGTTGTCCTGATTCATGTCAATGGTCTGAACCGCATCTCCCCGAGTAAAAATGAGTGCATGATTCTGATTCTCGGGCTTTCCTTCGCCAAGCTTCAAAGGACCCGGTAACCGTACCCGATAAATTTCAACTTCTTTTTCCAAATTCCAATCATACTTGACGAGAACAGAATAATACTCCATTCCATGTTTTGTGGACACCTCATCAACAAAGGCCACGCGAAGAGCTTCGTTTTCTTTCATCAAATACAAAATATCTTCTGCACGGGGATCCCTTTGCGCCTTTTGGGTCCCGTACATCTGACAGGCAATTACGTACGTGTATTTCATCAGTTCCATTCCACTTTTATGGCCTCTAGTCAAAGTGTCATCATCTAAATTCTCCTGCAGTATGTGACGAAGCCGTGGACGTCTAGAATGAATGAATTTCGTTGCTCCTTCACCAATGTCTTTCTCAGATACAGCATCAAGCGAGTTTAGCTCTTGGAGTACCCGATAATTGTTCATCATTCCCCTTACTGTGCGTGCAAGCGTCTGGCCTCTATATGATGCCCAAAGCCGAAGATCGTTAGGGTTTTTAGTCCACAGCTGCTCCTCTGTGACAAGCTCTTCCGGGCTCATTCGCTGCAAAAAGTTGGCCCATTCATCAGCATACACAGTCTTCAGATAGTAAAGAATGGAAACACCATCTTCGTTTTCGGTTAAAAGTTGTTCTTTTTTGTACACTACATCTTCATTGTAGTAAGGTGTCAAGACACTGAAAGCCATCATCTTCTCAACTCGGGGAGCGTGAGGCATGTTCATAAACAATGAATTACTGAAGAACGCAAGTCTTCTCCTGGCCTCCATATTTACCGGAATATTGTTCAGAATGTTGGGGGATGTAAGAATTGAGTGGAGCCGCCGAGCCCGCCGAAAGAAGTTGTCATCGTTTGGATTGGGCAACCTGACCGCATTCTGGAATAGGCTGTCGGGATCCAAGCCATCCTGTTTTAGCTTCTCCATGGTGCCTTTAGGTTTGAAGAAATCCCTTACGACAAACACATAAAGTCCCCTTAGCGTGCTAACCACTTTCTTAACATCTTTCTCGGCTGACTTTATGATCAACAGATCGACAAGCGTGATCAGTTTCTCTTGAATGATGGGAAGGGCGGACATGTTAAACGTATTAGTAAACTTATGGTTCGTAATCGAGTTATCGATTTCTTCAAACAGATTTTCGAGAATTGAGAGTTCTTGCGTTCTCTCCGCTAATATTGACTTGAGCAGCAGATTCTTGACACTGTCGTAAGTTTCTAAAACGGTACAACGTCTGTACACATTCTTTCCAATCTTATGCCATAACCTCTCGTCTCCTGCATCACCCAACTCTTTTGCCTGGCAGACAGCGAGATATAACTCCTTATAAAGCAGAAAACACGGCCACCTAATTCGGACACTACTACCATTATGAGTATCCTGTGGCATCTCAAGAAGCTCGACTTCCTCGTCACTAACAATGTCTTCTTTTCGAAAATTCAAAACTATTTCATTCCATATCGCGGCAAATTTGTAGGCCTGGACTTGGTTTGATTCAATTTTCTTCAAAGGAATGCCAAGACAACACCACCTTAAACACCATTGATGAACGCGATCTCTAGCCATGCTCCATAGAGATTGAATATTCAAGTGGCTAGTAGCTACCAACTCCTCGACTGGCATGAGATTGTATCGTATTGCACCCGCAAAAAACTGAAACCTCAACCTCAGTTGTTGCATGTAGCGGATCTCACCCAAATTGCTAAACAAACCAACTCCCGCACCCACAAATGAAGAATAAATGGAGTACCAGATTTGTAAGTCCATCAAATAGATCAATACAACTGGTAGCCAGATAAGGCTTACTACAAACCTGTTGCTTTTACAAAAGAGGTGTTGCCATCCGGATGTGACCTTGGAGTGGTGGTGTAAGAGGTCTTTAGTGGGTTGAATCATTGGTTTTATCTGCAAGAAGTAACTAAAATAGAACTTTGTGGCAAGAACCACAACCCAGAACATACAATACTTCATCCTATCCATCCAACCTTCCCTGAGTCCCCGACCCACAAAAGCTTTAGTCTGAAACCACCACGTTATCAGGTAAAAGATTCTCCAGTTGGTAGTCTGGGTTAAGCAACTAGGTACTGGAAGAAAAAAGAGGACTTGTGCTAATACTTGTGGGAGGATGAACACCAACGCTGCCGTGATGAAAATTACCACTTCCTTAATGTAATTATCCGAGACACCCAGATCCTTCTTTTTCTGACTCCAAATTCTAGCAAACAACGTGGCAAAAACAACTATCCAAACAATCGAAACAATGATCTTCAACGCCATTCTTGCACCGAGCCATAAAGCCTCTCTGGAAACCAGTTTATACTGCATCATAACATCAAGAAGAGCTCTCAGAAACCTCATGGAACTCCAGGTTATGAATACACTCAAAAGCTTTTCTTGAACGTCTTTGTCTTTTAAAGATTGCCATGGAAGAACGTTTGGATCTTTCCAGGCAACAATAATGGCAGCCTGTAGATAGAGGAACAACATAGTCCACAACCTATCGAAGCATCTTAACAGGTTCAGAAAGGATCTCTGCTCAATGAAACCCATCTTCCCTACCCTCTTTCTTTTCCTATTTGTGACGAAGAAATCGCTCCCAGGTTCCATAGGCCATTTCAAATTCTCAAAACATCTTCTACTCCAAAAGTACTCGTTGATATCATCGTAATTCCGCCAATTTAAATGTGGTTCTGTGCCGTTATTACTGTTTGCTACCTCCGCCTTGACAGTACAGTAAATTGGTTTCACAATGCAATTCAGAAATGCGTTTTCCCCAGATACAGTGGGCAACACAAGCCTACCAGTGTTCGTATCGATGGAACCAACCAGAATTTTATTCATCTCCTCAGCCATATGATGAAATATATAACAGATACACTCAGGCATGAACCGTAGATTCGCTGCCTCGCCCCAAATGAGTAGATAGAGTGCAACATACAGAAGGTCTCGGCTGGTACCTTGGATGCAGGAATTATGGCCGAGGAAGGAGCACCAGTGCGTGTAGTTTCTGAGCAGATCAACACGAAATCCGCTTAGCACCGCCGGGTCGAGGGTGAGGATATTATCCTGTAGTGGCTGCAGCCGCATCTGGGCGTTTGCGAGGTGGAGAACCAGGTGCTCCCGCTGGTTTAACACATTGTGATGTTGGAATCCGAACAAGGCGCCAAGCCAGTCCAGGAGGTCATAGTTGGATTGCAGTTGGATATAGGGTGGTATTGGGAGGTCAGGATCGCCAGCCTTTAGAGCAGCGATGGCAGCATGCACTTCTGGGAAACGGAGGGATGGGTGATCAGCTTGTAAATTGTTTAATGGGATTATGTTATAGGTTGTTTCATCAGATATTGGGTGTGTATCCGGTGAGCGGTTAGACGGCGGACGGCGCTGCGTGCGAGTCATATCGTGCGATCGAAGTTCAATTTTTTAGTTTGAGACGAGACATGTGAATGCAAGGTTTTTACATTCCACAGAAATGATTTGCAAAGCATGAGGTGGGGCCATCACACCAATTGTATATTAGAATTACAAACAAATGATATCCATGCGCATGCACTACCAAGTCTACCATTAAAATACAAAGTACCCAACATTGGATTCCAATTTAATTTGAACTAAACTATATTATATTATCAAGTTGCAGTGGTCCTAGATTATAAATTATTTGAATTTGAATGTGTATATAACTAGTAGAAACTTGACTTTAAGTTAAGGATTTTGCTATGGATTTATTCTCTAGCAACATTTAGAGTTATAGCTAGGGAATTACCATAGATCTACTATGTTTTTTATAATTATTTTATTTATTTAACATATGAAATATTAATGAGGATTTACCGAGGGCTCAACTACGGATCTCGCAAGTATATATCGATGCACTACTATTCCTCGCTAATCAGTCGAAAATGAAGGCACTTAGTTAGCGTTCAACAAGGGATAAAAAAATTGTGTCATCCGGTACGCATTTAGCGAGAGAACGACGACATAAACAATATTTGGGGTATCCGCTTTTTTTTTTTTTTTCTATCGCCAATCTCTCGCGGAAATTGGTGCAACCCAATTCCATTTTCACGGAGGTAATGTAAGTTTCCTTCCTCCAGCTTTAGCACAGTAAGTTCCTTTCAATCTGTTAACCCAATTTTGGTTCTGCTTTATCTCACCATCTCTGTTCGAACAGATGACGATACTACTCACCATTGCAGCTTCCGATTCCGGCAACCACCACACTTTTTAATCTGAAAGTATTCTTAACTTCCGATTCAAGTAAATCTCTTGATTTTATTTGCTATAGTCATATATTAGGTTAGTTCTAGTTCAATTGCATAATATACTTCGTTAGGGTTCAATTTCCCCATTTTTTCTTTTTCAATCATCATCCCTCTTATCTCTTAGCATTACATACACGAATCACCTTGAATCGTTAGTGTTTAATGTCTGATAGAACCCTTTTTGTATTTTACTGGAGTTTGAAGAACGGGACGTTTCAATTGATATGGATATTGATTCAGAATTTGTCTAACTGCCAGTTAAACCGAGCAACATGAGTCTTTGTCTTTCAGGCCAACAAAACATCCATAACCTCTCGTGTTCACATAATTTTTCAGCAGAACAGTTGGGCACAATATTATCTTAGTGTCTCATGTTCCATGCTTCTCTTTCTATTTTTCATTGTGACTGATTACATAGCATAATGCATTGTTAAAGTGGAAGCATATCATTTGTATATACTCATAAGTTGCACATTAGCTAGGTGATCAGATTATTCAGGGTTAGATGAGAATGTCTTTGGTATAACTCATCTGAGTCAATTGTATTTTTGTGTATGAGGATTCATTAAGAGGACAAATTGTTAGAGCTCCGATAATTATGGATTCTTTAAGCATATATGAAAAAGAAAAACTTTATTTTATGTCGACCAACACAAAATCTGATCACTAACACCTTAATTGGTAGGCTGATGAAATTTAGTTGCCTTTGAAATTCCATGTATTTATTACACATAAAAGTTTACATGTATTTTGTTATATAAAAATATATTCACAAAGCTAGATTCACCTCCAGCAACGTTGTTTAGTTGCCGCATTTCTAATATTCTTACCCTAGCTATTAGTAAGTATAAGCAAGAGAAAGTATCAACTGAAAATTGAAGTTCCTATAAATTTATGATTTCCTTTTTGATGAAGAATCTAATAGTTGTATATTATAGATTCCTGTTGACTAGTTTGATAACTTGATGAGAAAGAGTAAAGTGTCATCATCTACCTGTGTTAATGATTGATGAGCATTTTGAAATTGAAATACCATTTATATACTTGATGCATAATAGCTAAAGGTAACAAATTCTATCAATAAATTTTGCAATTGAAATACCACTGATATACTTGACACATAATAGAAGAGACAAAGTAAATATAATAATACTGTAGTACTTTATGCCCATTTTTTGTCTTCTCAAACATGTTATCTCCTAACAAAATCTTTTGTTCTAATGGAGCCAAAGTAGCCAAATCCTGATTCCCACTCACATATTCCATTCCATTTCTTGAATTCCACCAAATTCTTTATATCTATCTTGGTTATTGACTTTTTGGGCTTTTGTTGTTTGACCTCCACTATGTAAACCTTGAGAATAAAAAGGTCCTTGAAATTGAGCATGTAGAACTTGATATTGAGAATAAAAAATGTTACTACTTACTAGGCTCAACTAACCTAGAAAGAATGGTCCATCATCAAACTTGGAAAGAGCATTCTCAATATAATTAAAACTAGCAGTTGTTGCTATTATATATATTTATCAAATTACATATTATATTTAGTTTTAAAATTTCATAATTGGCCTTTAATTTCAAAAGGAAATATACTAGCTTCATCAATCCCATCTCCCTTGAATGAGGTGGTCATAGATTTATTGAATGTACCGATGTACGATAGCAACTCTTCTCCAAATTCTTTTTTTAAGATGATCCTATATTATAGTTTTGTAATTATAATCGACTGAATCAACTTATTCTTTTAAAGATTAGGGAAATTGATTTCAATTATGTATGAAATCTTACATCAGGATAGAGTGAGGGTCCTTCGAAATTGGTGTTGATATATCTGATGAGATCAAGACTGTAACGCCCGCGTTTTCAGGCTACGCATTATTGTTGATGTAATATTCTAGGTTAACCCTTGTAACTCTTTTTGAAGTATTAATGATGAAATATTTGAGTATTATGTGAATTATGTGTTTATTTTCTTAATTATTATAATTTAATGAATTAAGAATAAAATAAGTGTCAAAATTAAAGTGTGAGATAAGCCCGATATCTTTGCATAAAGATTTAGTGGTCGAAACAAGGATTACGAAGATATAAAGAATGCAAAAATCCGAGTTATAATGAAGAAGTTATGACCTGTCGAAATTTCACGACAGAACCGACAACGCTGAATGACGTAAAAAGTGAAATTTACGTTAGAGCAATATTTAGCCTTAGTGATCTAAACAAAAGTCGTAGAGTTCGTTAAACCAATAGCGTGCATAAAAAGAACGCCCAAATCTGACTTCGTATGAGGAAGTTATGATTTTTCGAAGTTTCGACTTAGCAGTATGTAGCCCGAATACTCGATTTGAGATCGAGCGGTTTTTAGCCGAAACAATCTAAACGAGAATTGAATATCTCATTAATTGTAGTGAAACGATGAAAAGATAGGCGAAAACGGACGTCGGATGAAGAAGTTATGATTTTATAACGGAGTTTTCCTGTCCCGGCCTACTAAAAATAAATAATAAAAATAAATCAAAATTAGCAGACGGAGTCTAAACGAAAGTTGTAGAGCGTAGTCTCACCTACGCGTGGATATAAAGAACGTCGAAAACGAAGTTCGTATGAGGAATATATGATTTTTGAAGTTTATTAAATATTTTCGATATTTAATTTAAATATAAATTATCCGATACTATCCAAGGGGGGGAGTCAGCGAGCTGATCCTCATTACGCCCATCGTAATTTCAGATATTGGGTGTGTATCCGGTGAGCGGTTAGACGGCGGACGGCGCTGCGTGCGAGTCATATCGTGCGATCGAAGTTCAATTTTTTAGTTTGAGACGAGACATGTGAATGCAAGGTTTTTACATTCCACAGAAATGATTTGCAAAGCATGAGGTGGGGCCATCACACCAATTGTATATTAGAATTACAAACAAATGATATCCATGTGCATGCACTACCAAGTCTACCATTAAAATACAAAGTACCCAACACTGGATTCCAATTTAATTTGAACTAAACTATATTATATTATCAAGTTGCAGTGGTCCTAGATTATAAATTATTTGAATTTGAATGTGTATATAACTAGTAGAAACTTGACTTTAAGTTAAGGATTTTGCTATGGATTTATTCTCTAGCAACATTTAGAGTTATAGCTAGGGAATTACCATAGATCTACTATGTTTTTTATAATTATTTTATTTATTTAACATATGAAATATTAATGAGGATTTACCGAGGGCTCAACTACGGATCTCGCAAGTATATATCGATGCACTACTATTCCTCGCTAATCAGTCGAAAATGAAGGCACTTAGTTAGCGTTCAACAAGGGATAAAAAAATTGTGTCATCCGGTACGCATTTAGCGAGAGAACGACGACATAAACAATATTTGGGGTATCCGCTTTTTTTTTTTCTATCGCCAATCTCTCACGGAAATTGGTGCAACCCAATTCCATTTTCACGGAGGTAATGTAAGTTTCCTTCCTCCAGCTTTAGCACAGTAAGTTCCTTTCAATCTGTTAACCCAATTTTGGTTCTGCTTTATCTCACCATCTCTGTTCGAACAGATAACGATACTACTCACCATTGCAGCTTCCGATTCCGGCAACCCCCACATTTTTTAATCTGAAAGTATTCTTAACTTCCGATTCAAGTAAATCTCTTGATTTTATTTGCTATAGTCATATATTAGGTTAGTTCTAGTTCAATTGCATAATATACTTCGTTAGGGTTCAATTTCCCCATTTTTTCTTTTTCAATCATCATCCCTCTTATCTCTTAGCATTACATACACGAATCACCTTGAATCGTTAGTGTTTAATGTCTGATAGAACCCTTTTTGTATTTTACTGGAGTTTGAAGAACGGGACGTTTCAATTGATATGGATATTGATTCAGAATTTGTCTAACTGCCAGTTAAACCGAGCAACATGAGTCTTTGTCTTTCAGGCCAACAAAACATCCATAACCTCTCGTGTTCACATAATTTTTCAGCAGAACAGTTGGGCACAATATTATCTTAGTGTCTCATGTTCCATGCTTCTCTTTCTATTTTTCATTGCGACTGATTACATAGCATAATGCATTGTTAAAGTGGAAGCATATCATTTGTATATACTCATAAGTTGCACATTAGCTAGGTGATCAGATTATTCAGGGTTAGATGAGAATGTCTTTGGTATAACTCATCTGAGTCAATTGTATTTTTGTGTATGAGGATTCATTAAGAGGACAAATTGTTAGAGCTCCGATAATTATGGATTCTTTAAGCATATATGAAAAAGAAAAACTTTATTTTATGTCGACCAACACAAAATCTGATCACTAACACCTTAATTGGTAGGCTGATGAAATTTAGTTGCCTTTGAAATTCCATGTATTTATTACACATAAAAGTTTACATGTATTTTGTTATATAAAAATATATTCACAAAGCTAGATTCACCTCCAGCAACGTTGTTTAGTTGCCGCATTTCTAATATTCTTACCCTAGCTATTAGTAAGTATAAGCAAGAGAAAGTATCAACTGAAAATTGAAGTTCCTATAAATTTATGATTTCCTTTTTGATGAAGAATCTAATAGTTGTATATTATAGATTCCTGTTGACTAGTTTGATAACTTGATGAGAAAGAGTAAAGTGTCATCATCTACCTGTGTTAATGATTGATGAGCATTTTGAAATTGAAATACCATTTATATACTTGATGCATAATAGCTAAAGGTAACAAATTCTATCAATAAATTTTGCAATTGAAATACCACTGATATACTTGACACATAATAGAAGAGACAAAGTAAATATAATAATACTGTAGTACTTTATGCCCATTTTTTGTCTTCTCAAACATGTTATCTCCTAACAAAATCTTTTGTTCTAATGGAGCCAAAGTAGCCAAATCCTGATTCCCACTCACATATTCCATTCCATTTCTTGAATTCCACCAAATTCTTTATATCTATCTTGGTTATTGACTTTTTGGGATTTTGTTGTTTGACCTCCACTATGTAAACCTTGAGAATAAAAAGGTCCTTGAAATTGAGCATGTAGAACTTGATATTGAGAATAAAAAATGTTACTACTTACTAGGCTCAACTAACCTAGAAAGAATGGTCCATCATCAAACTTGGAAAGAGCATTCTCAATATAATTAAAACTAGCAGTTGTTGCTATTATATATATTTATCAAATTACATATTATATTTAGTTTTAAAATTTCATAATTGGCCTTTAATTTCAAAAGGAAATATACTAGCTTCATCAATCCCATCTCCCTTGAATGAGGTGGTCATAGATTTATTGAATGTACCGATGTACGATAGCAACTCTTCTCCAAATTCTTTTTTTAAGATGATCCTATATTATAGTTTTGTAATTATAATCGACTGAATCAACTTATTCTTTTAAAGATTAGGGAAATTGATTTCAATTATGTATGAAATCTTACATCAGGATAGAGTGAGGGTCCTTCGAAATTGGTGTTGATATATCTGATGAGATCAAGACTGTAACGCCCGCGTTTTCAGGCTACGCATTATTGTTGATGTAATATTCTAGGTTAACCCTTGTAACTCTTTTTGAAGTATTAATGATGAAATATTTGAGTATTATGTGAATTATGTGTTTATTTTCTTAATTATTATAATTTAATGAATTAAGAATAAAATAAGTGTCAAAATTAAAGTGTGAGATAAGCCCGATATCTTTGCATAAAGATTTAGTGGTCGAAACAAGGATTACGAAGATATAAAGAATGCAAAAATCCGAGTTATAATGAAGAAGTTATGACCTGTCGAAATTTCACGACAGAACCGACAACGCTGAATGACGTAAAAAGTGAAATTTACGTTAGAGCAATATTTAGCCTTAGTGATCTAAACAAAAGTCGTAGAGTTCGTTAAACCAATAGCGTGCATAAAAAGAACGCCCAAATCTGACTTCGTATGAGGAAGTTATGATTTTTCGAAGTTTCGACTTAGCAGTATGTAGCCCGAATACTCGATTTGAGATCGAGCGGTTTTTAGCCGAAACAATATAAACGAGAATTGAATATCTCGTTAATTGTAGTGAAACGATGAAAAGATAGGCGAAAACGGACGTCGGATGAAGAAGTTATGATTTTATAACGGAGTTTTCCTGTCCCGGCCTACTAAAAATAAATAATAAAAATAAATCAAAATTAGCAGACGGAGTCTAAACGAAATTTGTAGAGCGTAGTCTCACCTACGCGTGGATATAAAGAACGTCGAAAACGAAGTTCGTATGAGGAATATATTATTTTTGAAGTTTATTAAATATTTTCGATATTTAATTTAAATATAAATTATCCGATACTATCCAAGGGGGGGAGTCAGCGAGCTGATCCTCATTACGCCCATCGTAATTTCAGATTACGCCCAACATAAATCGAAATTCCAGCCCCCTATAAAAGGATGTCGAGGGCAGCCGAGTTCTTTCCTCATTTCTTCCCTTTCTCTCGCGTTTTTGCATCGTTTTTCGTGCAAGAATTATCCCGAAGCCCCGGTATCATTCCCGAGCCCCGAAGCAAGTCTCGAAGCCCCGAAGATCCCGAGAAGTGCCATTCCCGAGCCGAAGCTCTGTCCGCGAGGAGTCTGGTTTTTGTGAAGATCTTCCAGATCTGCCGAAGAATATTACTTCTGTAAGCCGTAGTGTTGTTCGATCATCTTCTGATCAAGTGAGTGTGTAGTTACTTTCTTCTAACGCATAATTATGAAGTATTTTATACGAAATACGTGTTATGTGTATATTTTGTTGTTATATGTGTGAATGTATATTCACTTTCTTCTATCTCATAGATATGATTTATTCTCTATGAAATACGTGTTATGTATATGTGTCTCATCTGTTGTTTGGAATATGTATTGAATGAGAATGTTATACAGGTTTTAAACTATGCATAAAAATATATATTAATATCTACTAATATGTCGGGTAGAACATGGGTAGATAGTTGTGTGATAAACAGATGAGAGGCCTCGATGTTGTTTTGATTCAGTCATCTAGCGAAGTTTAGATGACGACCACATACTTTTCTAGACAGTCCTGTAGAACGCTAGCAGGTTCGCTACCTGTAGGTGTTAATGAACTTGGGTGTTCATTCGCTGTACTCCATCCCCCTCATGGTTGCCTTATTTGACATATATTGTCGGGAAACCCCCGAATACATGTGTTGTCACCCCGATGAAATATTCTAAGACTAGGTCTCTTGTGTTAGTTGTTTTAGAAACGTAAAGTGAGAATAACGGGAATGAGTAATTGGGTTATTGTTGGTTGGTGGAATTAAATATAATTATTTATTGTGGGTTGAAACCCCTATATGCTTACCAGACTCCCAACCCTGACCCACTCAGTTTATTTGTATTACAGGAAGTAGCGTAAAGGCATAAGATGGATAAATCATCAAGTTGTTTTGTTTACAAATCTGTATATGTATATATTTGTTGAACAACTTGTAATGTTATCGTTTATGCTTTATGGTCTGTATCGGAATATGATATCCCGAGTTTTGATTATATAATGAAAATACATTTCTTGATGAAATGCTTTGGTAAATATTATTTTATCATACTTTGTTTTTGGGAACAAATTCCGCAACTCTTTCAAATCAAAAGGATTTACTCTGAAATTATTTTAAAAGCATAAATGAAAATCGGTCTTTTCTTGCCGAGATTTTGGGGATGTCACAAAGACTCTCTCCCTTTACTTGGTTCTTGTGTTCTAAAGCAGACACCTTTAACATAACAGCACACCACACCTTAAACTAGTGTCATACCCATACGGTGGAAAGGTTGACAAATGTATAAATACTATATTAATTTATCTTAATCTGATTGTATATTACTTTCATTCATTTATATATTAGTTTAGATAGAATCACCCAGAACGACAAACCAAGTAAAATGTTTTGGAAAAACCTAGTAAGATCATTTGGCATATGGTACCCCAACAATAATGTGTTTCGTCATAAGGACAAAAAAACATGAATGTACCATGTCATTCCATACATTTAAAATAATTGAATAATAAATATGTCTAAAACCTATTATAAAAAGCTTAATCTACCTAATAATTTCAATTAACCTATAAAAAAACTGAGGACTACGATGATATGAAACTGAAATTTCAAAATTAGAAGAGAAATACAATCTAGAAAACAATGTCAAAAAACTTCAAAAGTGAATTGAATTCAACTAACAATATCATCTTATGAAGATTCCTCACACAATCATGGAAGTCCACACTTCATTGGTGTTATTGAGGATTCGATAAATGACTTTTCAGAAGAATCAACTTCAATAACAACACAAGCATCCTAATTGTAAAAAAAAAAAGGAAAATAAGAATCATAACTAACAAAGTAATGTATCAAATGAGGTGTCAATAATCGTTGAAATTTTGTACACAATACATTGTAAACTTACTTCACTTTCTACACCATCTTGTAAACCACATATGGAGATAGGTGTCTTAGACATATCATCTTCAATAGTATCATCACCAACCTAATTGAATAGATCAATGAGAACAATAAGAAAACTTCAAATATATCAAATGAGGTGACAATAATGGTTGACATTTTGTTCCATATCGTAAGGAAAATAGAAATTGTACACAATATGTTGTAACTTACTTTACTTTCTCCACCATCTTGTAAACCACATTTGGAGATAGGTGTCTTAGAAATATCATCTTCAATAGTATCATCACCAACCAAATTGAATAGATCAATAAGAACAATAAGAAAACTTCAAACCTAAAAAAAATATACAATAATAGTAAAAAAAAAATTAGTAATACATTGTCACATCTGTCACTATCTTCAACATCCTTTTCCTATGATACATATTTTGTAGCACCATCATTTTCATTACTATTAGAAGCAACCTTATTATAAGAAAATAACATAAGTAAAACCATATGACAAAACAAATGTTATAACTTACATTATAAAATATATTTCCTATGTCTAACATCATACATAGGGTGCCACAATAGCATCATCTTTCATATTACCATAACCATCCTAGTAAGAGAAAAGAAAAGACGAATAATAAGCATAAGAGTAAAGTACATGAATGGTCCTTATGGTTTTGGGTAATTTGCACGTTTGGTTCATAACTTATTTTTTTAACTCGGAAGGTCCCTACTGTTTGTTTTTGTTACACGCTTGGTCCCTACAGTTTATTTTTGTTACACGTTTGGTCCCTATCTTATCTAAAAAGATTATTATTTAAATAGGGAAAATTGTGAGGTAGGTAAGGTAAGGTAAGGTGAAGGGGTGAGATCGGGGATGTATTTATTTAAAGAAATTAAAAAATCAAGGGCAAAATAGTCTTTTTAGGTAAGAAATGGACCAAACGCATAACAAAAACAAACAGTATGAACCTTCCGAGTTAAAAAATTAAGTTAGGGACCAAACGTGCAAATTACCCTAAACCATAGGGACCATTCGTGTAATTTACTCTAAGCATAACAAATAATTTAATTGAACTAAATATACACCAATTTAAACTCAATGGAAAGAAAACATGGTATGAATTAATTATTGAACTCAATATTAGTTATCTTATAAATAAGCTTCTCAGAAACATCAATATTACTTACCTTATAAATAAGCTTGTCAGAAACATCAATATTACTTACCTTATACTTACCTTATAAATAAGCTTGTCAGAAACATCAACATGATGATTATCACAAATGACCTAATAATTGTGCAAGTGAAATAAATAAAGAAACATAAGATATAAGGAATATAACTGATATTTATAATTTATAGTAAAAAATACAAAAAAAAAAAAAGTACCGTTAATGTTGATGTTGCTGATTTAGGTGATATTGATTCAACAACATTTGTTTGAATGGGAAAAAACCACCTCGTCCTAAGTATGCACACAAAGAAAACAATAACAAAGTAACAATTGAAGATTTTCACTATGTAACAGAATTAAAATTGCAAAACAAAATATTATAACTTACATCTTTATATTCCATATGATTTACTTCCGACATAGAAGCACTAAAACCCTCATCTTTGACATTACGTAAGTCATCCTAGTACGAAAAAGAATATGAATAATGAACATATTAAATAAAGATAAATAAAGAAAATATGTAGTAAAAATCATTTAATGAAACGAAACATGATCCGTAGCATAATTTCTAAATTTAATATTATTTACCTGAGAATTGCACTTATCAAAAACACAAACTCCTTGATAAGCAAACAAAAAAACAAATACAAAAAAAAAAAAAAAAAAAAATACATAATGTGAAATAAGATATAAACAATACAATAAAAAATGTATAATGTAAGATCCAATAATAAAATTTATGGTTGATGCAAATAATATAGACAGCAATGATTCGAACACAATTGTTTGCAACAGAAATGACCTGATTTGTAGGCGACGTCTTTTCTTGGTTTGGAATTTTACAAATTGCACCATGGTATTTAGTAACCGTGAAACGATGCACATATTGTGGCCCCAAATTGTAATGGTCAATCTTAATTGAAAAAACAACACTTAGACCACATAACCTTTCAAACAGGAAAGTACGTACCTAATCAGGATCATTACCACCTATAAAAACATAATAAAGTAGTATTATATGTAAGCATTTGTGTGGGTGTTTCTATATATATATATATATATATATATATATATATGTATGTATGTATGTATGTATGTATAGAACACATAATTATCACAAAAGCTAGACCCAGCTGGTAATCATAATACAACTATCCTACAATACATGTAAGAGTAAGTGAGGATATTCACCTGATATTGATGACACGAAAAACCTAGCACTCGAACTATTGGATCTAGACTCTACATGAAAATGATAAACAAGGAGGGAAGTTTTCTTGATCTACAAGCTTGCTAACACCTTCTTCTTCTTCACTAGCTTCCCTCTTCAACTAAATGCACCAAAAACACCCAAATGAGCTTGCAAGTCTCATACAACACTCAAACTCGGGATTAGGATTTAGGAAGGTTTGGAGGCTAATAAGGGTGACCAAAAAGGGGACTTAATGTTCTTCATATAGTGAACAACCAAGAAATTAGGGTTTTCGAGTATGGGCTAGTACGCCCAGTGTACCATATGTACACCAAACGTACTAGCTGGCTACTCGCGATCCATACTCTGCATGGGTACACTGCGCTTACCCTTACGTATACCATATCATTAGCGGCGATACATATTAGCGGCGACGGTAAGCATTAGCGGCGACTTTTTGAGCAATAGCGATAAAGCAGTAGCGGCGACTCAATAGCGGCGACGTGTCGCCGGCAAAGGTATTAGCGGTGACTTTTGTGAGCAATAGCGGCGATTTTTGTCGCCGGTAATACCCTTTTTTCTTGTAGTGAATAAAATTTATCGTTGATGCAAATAATATAGACAGCAATGATTCGACAACAATTGTTTGCAACAGAAATGACCTGATTTGTAGGCGACGTCTTTTCTTGGTTTGGAATTTTACAAATTGCACCATGGTATTTAGTAACCGTGAAACGATGCACATATTGTGGCCCCAAATTGTAATGGTCAATCTTAATTGAAAAAGCAATACTTAGACCACATAACCTTTCAAACAGGAAAGTACGTACCCAATCAGGATCATTACCACCTATAAAAACATAATAAAGTAGTATTATATGTAAGCATTTGTGTGGGTGTTTCTATAGATATATATATATATATATATATATATATATGTATGTATGTATGTATGTATGCATGTATGTATGTATGTATGTATGTATGTATAGAACACATAATTATCACAAAAGCTAGACCCAGCTGGTAATCATAATACAACTATCCTACAATACATGTAAGAGTAAGTGAGGATATTCACCTGATATTGATGACACGAAAAACCTAGCACTCGAACTATTGGATCTAGACTCTGCATGAAAACGATAAACAAGGAGGGAAGTTTTCTTGATCTACAAGCTTGCTAACACCTTCTTCTTCTTCACTAGCTTCCCTCTTCAACTAAATGCACCAAAAACACCCAAATGAGCTTGCAAGTCTCATACAACACTCAAACTCGGGATTAGGATTTAGGAAGGTTTGGAGGCTAATAAGGGTGACCAAAAAGGGGACTTAATGTTCTTCATATAGTGAACAACCAAGAAATTAGGGTTTTCGAGTATGGGCTAGTACGCCCAATGTACCATATGTACACCAAACGTACTAGCTGGCTACTCGCGATCCATACTCTGCATGGATACACTGCGCTTACCCTTACGTATACCATATAATTAGCGGCGACGGTAAGCATTAGCGGCGACTTTTTGAGCAATAGCGATAAAGCAGTAGCGGCGACGTGTCGCCAGCAAAGGTATTAGCGGCGACTTTTGTGAGCAATAGCAGCGATTTTTGTCGCCGGTAATACCCTTTTTTCTTGTAGTGAATAAAATTTATCGTTGATGCAAATAATATAGACAGCAATGATTCGACAACAATTGTTTGCAACAAAAATGACCTGATTTGTAGGCGACGTCTTTTCTTGGTTTGGAATTTTACAAATTGCACCATGGTATTTAGTAACCGTGAAACGATGCACATATTGTGGCCCCAAATTGTAATGGTCAATCTTAATTGAAAAAACAATACTTAGACCACATAACCTTTCAAACAGGAAAGTACGTACCCAATCAGGATCATTACCACCTATAAAAACATAATAAAGTAGTATTATATGTAAGCATTTGTGTGGGTGTTTATATATATATGTATATATATATATATATGTATGTATGTATGTATGTATGTATGTATGTATGTATGTATAGAACACATAATTATCACAAAAGCTAGACCCAGCTGGTAATCATAATACAACTATCCTACAATACATGTAAGAGTAAGTGAGGAGATTCACCTGATATTGATGACACGAAAAACCTAGCACCCGAACTATTGGATCTAGACTCCGCATGAAAATGATAAACAAGGAGGGAAGTTTTCTAGATCTACAAGCTTGCTAACACCTTCTTCTTCTTCACTAGCTTCCCTCTTCAACTAAATGCACCAAAAACACCCAAATGAGCTTGCAAGTCTCATACAACACTCAAACTCGGGATTAGGATTTAGGAAGGTTTGGAGGCTAATAAGGGTGACCAAAAAGGGGACTTAATGTTCTTCATATAGTGAACAACCAAGAAATTAGGGTTTTCGAGTATGGGCTAGTACGCCAAGTGTACCATATGTACACCAAACGTACTAGCTAGCTACTCGCTATCCATACTCTGCATGGGTACACTGCGCTTACCCTTACGTATGCCCAACATACGACTAGAGTCATAAGGCTTTTCTTACAAGGGACCAAAAGTGCCATTTATAATAAAGATACAAGAAATATAATAATACCTGAAAATCAGGATGTTACAGGTTGGGGCTCTAGTGTAGTATCACCTGTTCGGGTCTTTATCTCACCCCTGGGTGTATATAGTTATGCATTCCTTGGAGAGTTGGTTATGTATCCTTATGTATAGGATGTTGTTGTGTTGTAGTGATCTGCTAGATTTATATATATATATATATATATATATATATATATATATATATATATCCTTGTGTGATAAGATGTAGTAGTAGTTGTACGCTTGTTAGAGTACACATAGATTGGTTATTATCTAGTGCAGTGCTCTAGGGGATATATGTAGTCATGTAGGATAGCTTGAGAACTCTTGATCTAGGATTTCTAGAATGTTTCTTGTTTTGCTGTGGCTCTAGAAAATGATCATTTGCTCGGGTGACTATCTCACGTCTGTTTACATATGGCTATGCATTCCATGAAGATTAGTTGGTAGCGGAGTAGTGTGCGGTGAGGGGTCTAGTAAATGGTACTGAGCTGTTTGATTGATGATTGCTTGTATTATGTGCATACTTGATCTTTGGTTGTTTATATGTTGACATATGGTGGTGGATGAGATTGAGGCAGTCCTGCTATCTGTTGTAGGCCAAGATACCAGGTACATGCTAACTGTAAGTCGTAGGTATGGAGACTTAAGAGGAGCGATTGGGTTGAGGTGGCAAGACAACAAACTCGGGGTAATCCAATCGGGAGATTATAGGTCGGGTGTATTCCAGTTCGTTTACTAAGGACCCGATATGCATGCTTGTATGTTTGTTGTGTGAGGTATTTCGGGGAACTCACTAAGCTTCGTGCTTACCAAATTGTTATTGTTTTCCGCTATCACCGGTCGTCATGGGAAGATGAAGGCGAGACTGTACACATTCATCAGCAGCAATGAAGATTTCGCGTTATTATATTACTCTGATTTTCAACAAATGTAATTCGGAACAAATGGTTTTCTTAATATGGATTTTATATTGTGGAGTTTTACCTTAATAAAAGTGAAATTTTTTGGTTGTAAAATGGGACTTTACAACAATGTTACAAAAACTTCGAATCTTCTTGGGTTGAGCATGATTGATTTCTTGAGGTCTATGGTTAATCGTTTATATTTCTTTTTTGTTAAATAGAAAGTATGCTGCTATTAACAAAATAATATGAATTGGTGTTTAATTAGGTGTAAACTTGGTTTCGATACATTGAAATCGAACATGAATTTTTATTTTGCTGACCAAATTTTAATATTTTTTTTTGTAACTAAATGTTGATGTTTTTATTTTGAATTACATTTGTGAAGTCTTGTTCTTGAATATCGACATATTCGATGCCTAGTACATTATCGTTAAACAAGAAAAATTTTCTATTTACTAATAATACCAATTGATTAGCAACGTACATCAGTGACAAATAAAGAAAAAATCTAGAGGCTCCTTGAGTAATTTGTGTCATCGTTATTCCGTCGCTGACAATTAGTGGCAAGGGTTTTCTCAACTGACAATTTCATCACTCATCCGTCGTTGATAGCCTTTAGCAATAGTATTGTTCGTCGAGACCTCGGTTTCTAGTAGTGATATTTGACAGGCTTGCCCTTTGCATACACTCGTCAAACGTGGAATGACATCCTCACCCAACATTTTTGTCCTCCAGCTGCAACACCTTTCTCTTCCAATGCTGCATTACTCCAATGATGCCCATCTCACACGACCCCTACCTCTGTAACAAATATTTATTTAATGTGAGTGTTTTTGAATAAAATATGTGTTACAATTCAGTTTTATGAATACATATTCTATACGATACAAATAAAGAAGACATTATTATGTCATTTCGTGGGAACATGACAATCATTTTCCTAGGTGAAAAAGAAAATAGTAAGAGGACAACGGGAAGTGATTTGGCGTTAAGATGTCTTAAATAAATGGAAGTGAGGAAAAGTGAGATGCTCCCATGCCCTATAGTCCTTGCACTTTTGTTAGAAAGTTGCGACAAACGCTAGAGAAAACATTATCACCATTCCATATAACTCAATCATTTGGTAGGGAGTTTTAACGACTTGTAGCTAAATGGTATTTAATTAGGCCAAACTCATCTTTTAATTAAATATGTGATGTTAATTCTGCAATAAACTTCTACATCAATACAAATATATTTTTTATTATTTAAAAATAAGAAATATCTTAAAATTTAAACATTGTTTGTTATTTCATTTATAAAAAAAAAAATATTATATATTAATCGTTTATGTTTTACATGCGCACCTTGGTAATAATAAAGTATAATTTAAGAGATTCTTTAGTGTCTTTATTAATACATATTTAATTATTTATATACATATATAATATAATATGATAGATAAAAATGTAATAATAAACTTAAAATGTGTGATATATTATTATAAGTATCATTAAAATAAGGAGCAAGACTTGCATGTGGCTTGGAAATAATGGAGTCATGCTACTGCATATGTTTTGAAAGCTTCAGCTATGGATGGCCTTTGCTCAGCATTTGGAGGTGGCTACCAGCAAGTAAAGGTAGTATGGCAGGAACCATGCTATGCTCACCAGTCACCACCCATTAATTTTAGTAGGAGGGAGATGAAAGAAAACCTCAAATTACATAAAACAATCAGAATAATAATTAACAGATAACTTTAGTTTTGATCTTCTAAAGTACTAACATTTTCATGAAATCAGATGTTAATTATTTTACAAACACAAGCACACTTTGACATATAATAATGCAAAACATAGAAGGAATGCCATATTGCCCGACAAGACAAACACAAAAGTCGTCACACAATATAAAAGATGCATCAATCCTGCAACAGAAATAAAATATCACAGGTCATTAACCAACATTATGTTGTAGCAAGATATATAAAGAAGTAAATATTATAGAATTATAAAGACTTGAAGAATTCCAGATTTATTACCTGGAATCGTTGTTTAAGTTTTGGTTTCCCTTTCAACAACCATTTCGCATATCCCAAACCCCTACTAAATGCTTCATTGAAAAGGATTCTGGTTTGCATCGACTGTGACCCCGGAAACCATGATAAAGCAGCCACCGGTGCCAAAACAATCATCCCAAACATCATATCGTACATGCGAGCAATCGAGACAACAGTCTCCCACAACTTAGCTTTCTCCAAAATGGTTCGGAACAATTGGGCAATCAAAAGAACACCCCACCCAGTGGGAAGGAAGACCAACAAACTCGTTAACAGATCAAGAAGCTTGAACTGTGTGAACACCATAAGAACAATTATCATAAGTATTCCAAGAACAGTAACAAGGAGCTGAATCAACCGATAGTAGATATGTTTTCTCGCAGAATACTTTTTACGTGCGTATACAATAGTCATATAAGCTACAAGAACCACAGCCATGAAGATCCAAGAAAGGAAGTAAACAGCAATGCTTTTACTATCGGCAGCAATACCCAATTTATAAACCATTCCATACTGGAAAAAGAAAAACCGTAAATCCAAAATAATTTCCGAACACTTTCCATATACACCAGTTGTTCTCAGATGATCCTGTTCATCATACCACCATTTTTCCCAGCTCTCTTCAGGTGTTGCAAGCACGCTACCTCGAAAGTGTATCCAGTTGATGAAATCGTAAAAATCTCCGACTGTTTTTAACCAATCGAACCCAGAAGGATTGAACACAAATGGTGCCATGATCCATGAAACCACAAGGAACCAACTTGAAATGGTCAATGCAATGTAGGCGAATGTTCCTTTAGCAACAGGGCTATATACAACATAAATGATTAGGATCAAACCAAGTTCAATCGCTTTTATAAAATGGCTACGAGCATAGAGTCTGTAATTCTCAGCAAAACTCGTGTGATGCACCACAAAACCACGCCCTGTTGCCCTGTATTTTGCTCCTCCGTGAAGGATGGTTCGACCAAAGTAATGAGAACGGGTTCCCACAGAAAATGTGTAGAATACAGAGGAAAGTTGTAGCTGCATTACTATGAAATCCCAAATTGCTGAGAAAAATCCGAATTCAAGAGTGTTTTCGAAAATCATGGGCAAGACAGTGAGAAGTCCAAGCTGGACAAGAAACTGCTGGTTTAAAATCGTAGCCAAAGCATTGGTTGTGTTAGCATTGTCCGCTACAACATTCTCGACCCCACTCAATGCGAGATATAACCGACTCCACAAAAAGGCATATACAGCTAACGAAATCATCATGGTGTTGAAAAAGAATCCAACTGTTGTGTAGAAAAACGAAAGCATTCTGAAGAAATCGAGTCTATGGCCCAATCTGTAAACGTCTCTACTAAGAACTTGTTCGCCGTTTCCGCTTGCAACTTTTGCTTCGAACATGGATACTTGGTTTAACCCGACATCCCTTCCTTTTCCGACTTGTATGTACTCATGGTGAGTCACGTTTCCCCCTCTTAAGGTGCAGTTAAAACCAGCAAAAATGTCTTCACTTAAGTTGATTGGTTTCGATGCTTTACTGATTCCACCACGAGTTAAGAACCAAAATCTATCAAACACATCTGGATGCCCATAATGAAACCGGATTTTCAAAGGGTTTGCCAAAACGCGTTGGCCCAATGTCACAAAGCTTGTTTCTTGAGCCGACATGAACCAAGCAAGGGAAGAGACAGAACCCGTAAAGATATGTTCCCTAACTCCCAAAATTTGTGGCCTATGAATACCATATGAAACTTTGAACTCCTCAAGTAAATTCCTCATCTTAAGAGCCTCCTCAAAATAGTTGTCTTGATTCATATCAATGGTTTGAACGGCTTCCCCCCGAGTAAAAATGAGTGCATGGTTCTGATTCTCGGGCTTTCCCTCGCCAAGCTTCAAAGGACCCGGCAACTGTATCCGATAAATTTCAACTTCTCTTTCCAAAGTCCAATCATACTTGACGAGAACAGAATAATAATCTGTTCCATCTCTTGTGGACACCTCATCAACATAGGCCACACGAAGATCTCGGTTTGCTATCATTAAACACAAAATCTCATTAGCATTAGGATCCTTTTTCGCCTTTTGAGTCCCATATATCTGACAGGCAACTATGTACGTATATTTTATCGACTCCATTCCGCGCTTATAACATGTTTCCAAAGCATTAACCCCATCAGTATCAATGTTTTCCTTAGATGCCGCATCAAACAAGTTTAGCTTCTGAAGTGCTCGAGAATTGTACATCATTCCCCTAACTGTGCGAGCAAGGGTCTGGCCTCTGTATGATGCCCAAAGCTGAAGTTCTCTGAGCTTAGTTGTCCACAACTCATCCTCTGAGACAAGCCCTTTGCGACGCATTCGTTGCAAAAAGTTGGCCCATTCATCAGCATAAACGGTCTTTAGATAATAAAGAATGGAAACCCCATCCTCGTTTTCTGTAACAAGTTGTTCTTTTTGGTACACTACATCTTCATTGTAGTAGGGTGTCAAGACACTGAAAGCCATCATCTTCTCAACTACAGGAGCATGAGGTATGTTCATAAACAAGGAGTTACTGAAGAATGCAAGTCGTCGCCTGGCCTCAATATTCACAGGAATATTGTTCAACAAGTCAGGTGATGTGAGAATCATGTGGAGTCTTCGAGTCTGTCGATAGAAAACCTCATCGCTTGGATCAGGCAACTTGACAACATTTTCTAAAAACAGCCGCAATGAACCTGCGCCTGAAAGCGGCCAGCTGTCAGGAACCAAGCCGTCGTCTATAAGCTTCTTTATGGTCCTTTTCTTTGTGAAGAAATCCCTTATGAAAAGCTCGTAAAGTTCCTGTAGCGTGTTATCCACTTTCTCATAATCTTTTTTCGACTTTATGATCAAATCGACAAGAGTGACCAATTTATCATGAATCATGGGAAGGGCGGACATGTTAAACGTATTAGTAAACATGCCGATATCAATTGAGTTTTCGATTTCTTCAAACAGTTTTCTGAGAATTGCGATTTCTTGCGTTTCGTCCTCTACGATCGAGAGCAGCAACTTCTTGACACTGTCGTAAGTTTCTATAACCGAACAACGTCTGTACTCATTCTTTTGGATCTTATGCCATAACCACTCGTCTCCTGTATCAGTCAACTCTTTTGCCTGGTTGATAGCAAGATATAACTCTTTACAAAGTAGAAAACACGGCCATCCTAGGACTCTACCATTCCATGTATCTCGAGGCATCTCAAGAAGCTCAACTTCCTCATCACTAACAATGTCTTCTTTTCTAAAATTCAAAATTATTTCATTCCATGTCGCCGCAAATTTAAAGGCCTCAACTTCGTTTGATTCAATTTTCTTGAAAGGCAGGCCAAGACCATACCTTAATCGCAATCGATGAAGGCGATCTCTAGCCATGCCCCATTGAGTTTTAATCAAGTTAATAGGAACTAGCGACAACTCAACTGGCATGAGATTATATCGTATTGCACCAGCAAAAAACTGAAACCTCAATTTCAGTTGTTGCATGTTGCGGATCTCACCCAAATGGCTAAACAACCCAACACCCGCACCCACAAATGAAGAATAAATGGAGTACCAGATTTGTAAGTCCATCAAATAGATCAATACAACTGGTAGCCAGATAAGGCCAACTGCAAACCTGTTGCTTTTACTAAAGAACTGATGCCATTCGTATGTGATGTTGGAGTGGTGTAAGAGGTCTTTAGTGGGATGAATCATTGGTTTGATCTGAAAGAAGTAACTAAAACAAAACTTTGTGGCGAGAACCATGATCCAGAACATAGAATACTTCATCCTATCAACCCATCCTTCCTTAAGTCCTCGGCCCACAAAAGCTCTAGTCTGAAACCACCATGTTATCGTGTAGAAGACGCTCCAGTTAGTAGTCTCGATCAAGTCAGTAGGAATTGGAAAAATGAAGAGGACTGGTGCTAAGACTTGAGGGATGATGAAGACGAATGCTGTCTTGAGGAAACTTATCACTTCTTTAGTAGTGTTATCTGACCAACCCATATCCTTCTTTTTCTGACTCCAGATTCTAGCATACAACGTCGCAAAAACAGTAATCCAAACAATCGAAACAGTGATCTTCAACGCCATTCTTACACCAAGCCAGAAAGAAGTCTCTCTGGAAACCAGTTTATACTGCATCACAACATCGAGAAGAGCTTTCAGGAACCTTAGGGAACTCCAAGTTATGAACACACTCAAAAGCTCTGCTTGAACATCTTTGTCGTTTAAAGCGTGCAACTGAGGATCGTTGGAATCTTTCCACGCAACAATGATGGCAGCTTGTAGATAGAGGAACAACATAGTCCACAACTTATCGAAGCTTCTAAATAGGTTCAGAAAAGATCTCTGCTCAACGAAACCCGTCTTCCCTTCCCACTTTTCTTTGCTTTTTGTCTCAAAGAAATTACTCCCGATTTCCATAGGCCATTTCAATTTCTCGAAACAACTTCTACTCCAAAAGTACTCGTTGATGTCATCGTAATTCCTCCAATTAGAATGAGGTGTTGTGCCGTTTTTACTGTTGCTTACCTCGGCCTTGATAATATTGTAAATTGGTTTAACAACGTGATTCAAAAATGAGTTTTCCCCATAAATTAATTGATGGCAAAACAGGCCTACCGGCGGTGTTCTCATCGATGTATTCATCTAGAATTTTATTTAGTTCCTCAGCCATATGATGAAATATATAACAAATACACTCAGGCATGAAGCGTAGATTCGCGGACTCGCCCCAAATGAGTAGATAGAGTGCAGCATACAGTAGGTCTCTGTCGGCGCCGGAGGATGTGGTGACCCAGACGCTAGATTTACGGCCAAGAAAAGAGCACCAGTGCGTGTAGTTCTTGAGCAACTTAACGCGAAAACGGCGTAGCATGGCGGGGTCGAGGGTGTTAATATTGTCGGGTGGTGGCTGCAACCGCATCTGGGCGTTAGCGAGGTGGAGAACGAGGTGCTCCCGTTGGTTTAACACGTTGTGACCTTGGAAACCGAACAAGATGCCAAGCCAGTCGAGGAGGTCGTCGTTGGGTTGCAGTTGGATAGAGGGTGATCTGCGGAGGTCAACACCAGCCTTCAGAGCAGCAATGGCAGCATGTACTTCTGGGAAACGGTGGGATGGATGATCAGGGTGTAAGTTGTTTAATGGGATTATGTTATAGATTCTTTCATCGGATCTTGGGTCGGGATTCCGTGAACGGTTAGACGGCGGAGGGCGCTGCGTGCGAGTCATATGGCGGCGATCGAAGTTAACAAATTTAGTTTAAGACGACTATTGACTTGATGAGAAAGACCTGAATGCAAGGTGTTGATATGGGAGAGAAATGATTAGAAAAGCATGAGGTGGCGCCCATGACCAAGTGTGATTACAATTACAAATGTCATGCATATGCATGCACTAGCAAGTCTACCACTACAAGAACAAAGTACCCAATAATAGTGGACACCAACTTCTCACTAATGACTAATCTAATATTACATGATCAAGTTGTTCGTATATTATTAATTATTTCTATTTATATTTGCATGGATGATGATTATATAGAATAAAAAATCATTAGTATATTTTTAATATTCATAATAATGGGTCAAGTATTTACATTTGAATATATTTATATTTATATTAAGGGGTATATGCACAACAAGAATTAATTAATTAGAAATTTATGAATATTTTTGTGTATAAACAGCAATGATCATTGTACGGAATATACATTTTTATGCCTTTTATTATTTAATCAAATATTTTAATAATTAAGATAAATATTATAATTATAATTTCGTAGTTGTTATCACAATATATGTTGTTTTTGAAGGTTTTATATTTTAATAATTGGTCTAAAGAAAACTACAAAAGCGGTACAACTTTTTTTAAACGGAAAAAACAGAAAATGTGTATTCAACGGTTTATCTTTTACAAATACAATTATAATTGATATAGACAACCTTAAAATTTTCGACAATTTTAAGAATAATTATAGAAGCTCCCACGACAAAGGTCACTACATGTGTTGGTCTGATTTCTTTTTCTTTTTTGTTTTTTCTTTAGGAGTTTTCCCATTAGCTTTAATCATCACCCAAATCAACTATGGTTGGCCAGATGGGGGCGTTTATTTAGTTAATTAGCTATATAATATAATACTAATATGCGTTTACTTCTTTTTAATTTCATTAACGTTTAAATATACACCATGATGTGTTGTAATCTAATGATATAATGTATACGAATAACACATGCAAATTCAAAACAGAAAACCATAAGACATTATTAAATACATGAGGATTGCAAATGGTTCTTGATCAACAACGTTAATGGGGAGAGAAAAGTATGATCCACTACAAGAAAATTCCTTTTTAGTGACCAATGTTTTAGTGACAACTAGAAATCTGATCACTAACAACATTCTTTAGTCATCATATATAAAGTACATTCTTTAGTCATCATATATAAAGTGATCATTGAATTTTAGTAGTTATACATATTTAGTGATAAATCAGAGATAGTTGTCATTGAGTAGTCACTAACAATTATTATTATTATTATTATTATTTATTTCATAACAAGTATCAATGACTAAAATTAGTGGTCACTGATTTAACATTTAATGACCAAAATAAACTATCATTGCGGTGGAGACTTAGTGATCAAAAATGGTGATCATTAATTGTTATTTGTTTTTCAAAGAGGTTGGTTAAATGGACACCCTATTTTACAATTTAAACACCCTATATAATTTTTAAGGTTTTTTTATTGGTTAAAATTACATTGTTTTTTTTGAAAAAGATGATTAAAAATAGTTACCTATTAGTTGACTTTTGATACAAATGTATATATGGTGTCTAAAAGGTGTCTTAATAGCAACACCCTTTTCAAAACCACACATTGTGACGACATAATAATGGTCACTTCATAAAAAAAATAGTTATAAAAAAACAGTGATTACTGCATGAAATAAAATTACTATACTACCCTTCTCAAACATGGGTAATCAAAATCACTCTTGTAGGCAATCATGGGCTTAGGCTTGACATATTGCTATTCTATGGCCACGTGTCTCCACTTCGTGGTTTTCCACGTCATGGAGCTCTGATCTCCACTTCGTGGCGACGATTTTTCACTCAAATCCACTTCACCTCCAATAAGCCATTACTTCTTCGTTTGAACTCTATTTTCCGCAATCGTTATATGAACGAAAAGGCATTGACAAGCCCCACAAATCTATCGAATTAGTTTTTACTTAAAACATACCGAAATAAAATCCTTAATGAAAGAAGTCCAAAACATCATTTTTCCCATTTTACCTTTTGACTCCAAAACACAAACCAATAGCTTAGATAACATAAATAACATGGTCAACATACAATAGGGTCTAAAACTTACTCTCTTGAAGCCCAAGGCCTTTACTTGATCCATTTATTGTCCACAATCTGGGAATAAGAAATTTCTTGAAACCCTAGTATTTTGAAAAGTTTAAAATACACTGTATACTATATATGATTAAAAGTTTAGTATATTATATGTATAAGATAAGTCATTCAAATCGCTAGTATGCCTCATTCACGAAGTCGGACTATAAGGGGGTTGTACAGAAGCGACCAATAAAATAGTTGTTGAATGGGTGTTCATTCTCACCCACCTGTCACGAGTCGGGGTTCTAGAATTTTCCAAACTGTTCAAGAAGATGGTAAAATAAGTAATAATCTACCATAAGTCCGTAGAACGACCTAGAATTCTCTAGGACACAAAAGTATAGAATAGAATTGTGTAGAACTTTGTATATAGATAAGGATCTTGTAAAGAACAAACTAGAATACTCAGGAATGTATGAAACCTAGAAACTTCCCTTTGAGGAGGTGTAGGATACCTATAAATAGGGGGATGACTCATTTGTCCAAACCATCGGAGAAGTTCTCTTGTAAGAAGTTAAGTTGTATAAAGAAGCTCTTTTCTTAGAAGTGTTTATTTTTATTTCTCTTGCTTCCTTTAATCGTTAATACATCTAAGCCATCGTAATTAGCCTGACTTATTCGGAGAGAACACTAAGTGGCATACGGTGATTGAAGCATCCCGTGACACATGGTATCAGAGCCAGAGTCCGTACAAGCAACAGATCATGGCTATGGAAGGAGGCGGTAGTGAAGTAGCAAACGTGCCTCCTGTCGTCGAGGATAAAGGAATAAAGTCCAAGAAAAGGGACCAATCGATAGATGCCTTGGCAAGCTTAGAGAACAAGCTTACAAGAACTGAGATTAACGTCGATGAGATCCTTGAATGGAAGGATACAATCGATCAGTTCGTTGCCGAGATAAGTGACACTAGCGATGGATTGAAGGAGACCATCGGTGTCATCAAGGAAGAAGTCCTTGGAGTTATTAACACCCTGCAGAATGAGTTCCATGAGAAGGTAGCTACTCTAGAAGCCGAAGTAAATCTGTGCAAAGTCGCAATTGCTGGAGGAGCAAGTACAAAGATAATTTTTCATGCCGATGCACCTAAACCCCTGTAGTACGGAGGTAAGCATGACCCTAAACTTCTTGAGGAATTTTTTTTTCCGTAGAATGTTACTTCAATGCAATCAGGGTAAAGGATGATAAGCCTAAAATTGACATGGCCGTCCTATACCTATGCGAGAACGCCGCCCTATGGTGGAGGCGGAAGCATAACGACATATAAAAAGGGTTATACACCATAGAGACTTGGGATGAGTTCAAAAGGCAACTCAAGAAGTAGTTTTTGTTGGGTTTTATACAAATAATCCTATGTGTTCATGCAACCCTAGATTTGGATCTATGTTTTTACTATTAGATACACAACATTATGAACACATAATGAAACCCTAATGTGTGGTCTACTATTTTCGAAATTCACCAAGAAGGATAGATCAAATACCTCTTGTTGTTATATTGCAATAACAACTTAAATCTTCAAACCCTAAGTATTGAAAGCAAGCACCACAAGTGTAGTGCCTCTAATGGCTCACAAACACCACAAGCAATTGGAGAGGCTATAGAGAAAGAAGGAAAGAGATAGAAATCGGCCCTAAGAACCCTTTAATAAGCATGGACGAATTCTTATGGCAAAGGGGTGTTTATATAGGTGTGGAGATTAGGGTTTCAGTCCTTATCCTTATCTAGTTGCTTGCCCACCAAGTAACAATAAGATAAGCCTTGAATGCCCTTATCTTTGGACAATTTCAAGGATCCTTATCCTCTTGATTTCGTCCAACCCATATCTAGGATAATCCTTACCCTACTTTGTAACTATCACATAATTACAATTCATCCCCTCTAATTTAATTAATTACACTTTATCACAAAATTAATTCTTAATTAATTATTGACCAATATTAATTAAATAAATATGACTTCTCCTTTAATATATTATTCTTATAACATATTAATAAATCATAATAACCTCTTTCTCTATTATTTCTCCAATCAAGTTGCTTTGGTGAAGGCAACCCAAAAGGACCATGCTCAATCGGGTCAAGTACTTACGAAATATAGTTACGGGCTTAGACACCAATCCAACAGTCTCCCACTTGGATATGTCTAGTAACCACATATGTAATTACAACTCGATTAGCAATCGTAGCTCTCAAAGACGCTGTCAAACTCTGATCTTATCAGTAACCTGTCCTTTAGATAAGGGATCATATATTCCTCCATTCTGGATATCGTATAGACGTGAGACATGGATTGAAATCATTCTCTCAGTCTATGTGTTGTTTCTCGATTTCCGATTAACACTTTGGGTAAAAGGAACGGATAAACTTCGACTCAATGCTTGCTTGCACTCACTCACCAAATCACACACAAAAATAATTTTTATAACACCAAGTTACTAGTGTGTTTACGTATTATCAATGTGCAACCAATTCGCAAGATACAACTTACACATCTCGGTTTCAAGAATACAAGATATTATCGTCTCACCAATCGCTTGTGATAAAAATCCATGAAGCAGTCCAATTGAGCGTGAGTTTAATCCAATGCTCAAAATCATATTCATAAGCACTCATGAACATTGCAGTAAACCTTTGCTATGTCCAATACACTTTAGACAATCTACAAACCAATTCATGATAGTCTTCAATTATACCTACTTCCAATGTATGACCGACTGCGGACCGTTTGAATGATTTGATTATTCTTAATAAACTCAATTATTCTGGAAGTAAAAACATGCAAAGAGAAACACAATGATAATACTTAATCTTATATGACCCCAAACTTGTGAGTATAAATAAAACACCTTTATTTAATCACCATATTCATTGCTCATTATCCATTGTTTAACGTTTCAAATAATCAACTTTATAACTTGAATCATAACCACAATTGTCCCATGCTCCAAGCATGCACACTTTGGTTTCCTATGGTCCATACTTTGTGAAATAGATCAATTGAAACTTTTCAAATGCAACTCATTTCACAATCCTCAATCCTTATAATTAGTGTAAGAATACCAAATTCTTGCCACCTTTTAGAATATGTCAAATTCTAATATTCTATGCAATGATTCTCTTGTGAAGTCACAGCAAAAAAATCACAAAGACTCGGCCAACGAAATCACAAGGTACTCTATCAAAATTGTTACAGAACAATTCTATAGATGTGATGTCTCTCACTCAAAGTACATTCCTTTGAACATCCTTTTGCATAAAAAATTTCTAATCTTCATAAATTCTTAATTTCCAATTCCTAATTATGGAAACATTTCCATATTTACCATATGACAACTCATTCTTAATAGAATCTTATCTATTCATAATAATGTCGATATGGTCCATTCAATACCATACTTTCAACTACTCACAAGCGACCAATCCTCATCGAATTTTGGATCGTCCTTTGATAGCTGTTTAATTATCTTAGTCAAAACTGATTCTTGTCCTTTTTCCCTCTTAATGCGTTAGACATTTGAAAAATTTTAGAACGGTTAAATGTTATAGCATATGCAATTGTTCCTATACCCGAAGCGTATGGGACACAATGCATAATGTCTTACATAAAGATACGATACTCTATCAATCTTCTGCCATAATATTTTATGTTTCACGTTCTTACAATTCGAACTATGAAGAGGGATGTCATAATCATAATCGAAATTTAAAAACACACTATGTATCATTTGACTAAATTTATTAAAATTTCTCAATCTAAGTTTTAGATTTTGAAACGAAGTACAATATTCTCTCCCTGAATTATAGCAAAACAACTTTTCAACCCTTACGATTTTGCAAAGCACAACACTTGTTTTTCTATAATTAATATTGCTAACTTGCAATACTTACCATAATAATCATGCTCCCACTTACATGATGATTATTTCTTTACCAGCATAACACTTATGCTCCCACTAGCTTCGACATGTATTCAGAAATCAGCTGAACTTCTAGAAAACAATTTCTTAAGTTCATATTTCTAATACTAGATGCTTCGATAAGACTCTATCTAAGCTTCTCAAACTCATACACTTTTCCTTGGACAACTCATATATATATATATATATATATATATATATATATATATATATATATATATATATATATATATATATGTCTGAATGATTCTAGGACTCATATCAATAAGTCTAAGATGTTCAGACCCATTTTCCATTTCCCACAATTCGAACTATAAAGAGGTATGCCGTAATCATAGTTGAATTTGAGAAACCCAAATTACATAGTGTTATCTTCAAAATCTCTCTTAGTGAAAGCGTTTCCTCACAATCATTCTCATGAATGAAAGAAACCTTATGACACTTAGATTTTGTGGTGTATACGTTCCCATCCATGTGAATTCGTCATAACCACAATCACAATATAATGTCAGTGACAAATCCAAACTCTTATGGATAGAACTTGTTCTTCTTAATTTCTTGCCATTAAGGGTCCCACCATTACTTCCAAGTTATTGAGTAGCTCACCCCTTCATTTCACTGTACTTTCCATTGAACAAGGTGTCTTGCCCCTATACAATCCATCGAGAACTCGTAGAACTCACATGCATAATTAACTCAATTGGAATGGCACAGAAACAAAAATAGTGTCAACACGATAGGTTGTAAACCTCAAGTCGTGTGCTAGTGATGATTGATAAGGTTTATTCTTGATTTGTTCTTAAAACCTTTCAATACCATTAAGACTCCCACTGACTCCTTGACATATAAGATTCTCTTGTCAATAAACATTTCTTGACAAACAAATATTCAAGAGTTAGTGTAGTTTTATCAATACAAAACATTTCACATGATTGGTCCTAGTTGGTGTTTGTCTTATAAAAGACATCACAACTTACCAATTTCAAATGTGCAAGAATAAGAAAACCTTTTTCCCAAATTCCACATTTGATGAATGTTATCAACCTTCTTAAGACTTGTCACTCAATTCACAATCTTGGAGTATTACTCTAAGACTTGATAATGGTACGAAGTATGATTGACATCTTGATTTAACCATTTCCACAATTCTCGATTCCTCCATACAAATTGTACTAAGATTTACTTACAGAATCAATTGAGATATGGTTTTAATCACTAAGTCCTATTATAAAACATAATAAAGGTAGTCTCCTTTCTTCTTAAAACGAAGAAACTTTTATCTTTCTGCCTACTTGATTCTTCTTATTCGTTCTGCTATTGATTGAAACTCTTTTAATCATTTCATCATTATACTCAATCTTATAAGTATAACCATATTCACTAATCTTTAGTGAATCATGACGAATATTTTTGTTACTCTTGTGGTAGACTTGATCAACGTACGACCTAGTGTACTCAATCTCTTAGTCCTTAAATTGACACTTTGTCATAAATTAGTCTAAATTTCCCAAAGATGAAGGTTCTCATTCATCACATAATACAAGTCGCATGATTCCAAGTTTCTGTCCAATTGAAACTTGGGTGATGAGATTCCTTCCTTATTTGGTAAATTATGACAATACTACAAACGATATAACCAAGAATCAAATCCATTTTCAACATTGCTAACAATAGAAATATAAACACCAATTTTCACAAAAGCCATTGCAAGGATAAAATAAGACAAAATCAAAATTTTCTTTATTTATAAAGTGCGAAAACTTGTCCTTACAATGCAAATTCATATGAAAACTATGTTTCTAAATATTTTTAAGCAATCTATCATAACTTCTAGTAGTAGCTCAAAAATCTGATCTTTGAACCATGCGATCGAAATCCATCTTTTCGCTATCGTACTCAGCTTACTCTTCCTTTAAGCTTCCTTCCTTTTCTTCGATCTTATAAAACATCAAGATGCAATATTATCACATCATAGATTAAGAATCTATAAATAGGAACTTAATAGAGTTAGATAGTGGACTTACCTAAAGTAGAGTCATACGTTTTGACTTTACCATCCTTGCGATCCTTCAAGTAGATACGGCAGCTTCACATCCAATGCCCCTTCTCTTGGCAATAGAAACAAACAGACTCTTTCGAAATGGTAAATGGGACTAT
Source organism: Lactuca saligna (assembly GCF_052625555.1). Classification (NCBI taxonomy): domain Eukaryota; kingdom Viridiplantae; phylum Streptophyta; class Magnoliopsida; order Asterales; family Asteraceae; genus Lactuca; species Lactuca saligna. The sequence continues at coordinate 34,900,915 of NC_136419.1, read as the reverse complement.
TGCAGACTCAGCCTTTCTCTTTACCATTCGGTCAAACTGTTTGACCTTGGCCGATCCCTTTCCATTAGGAAGAGAAAACTTTTCTGGACTTCCAGTGTTGCGATTTTCAATGTCCATGGAAGTTTGAGAGATAGATCTTCTAGAAAAATTTGCTTGACCACTGTGCCAAAGCATTGATGCTTCAACAACAATTAGCAAATAAGTTAGATCAATAAGAGTCATGTCGTGGTCTTTCATATAGTAGTCCTTAACGAACTGACTATACGACTTAGGAAGTGATCACATACAGACTTTCCATGTCAATAGCCATCTTCCTTGGGAAAACGACACCCAACATTCCCAGTCTGTCAACGTGCGACTTCATCTCCAAGAAGTGATCACATACAGACTTTCCATCTTGGTGTTTGCTTGCCAATAGGGCTTGAGTGACCTTGAACTTTTCAAGTCGATGAACACGTGGGTGAAGGAGAATTACTGGAGGAGGTGGAGGAAGAGAAGTTCCACCAATTTACGAAGAAGGGATTGATCTTTCACCTCGATCGACACGTGGAATATCATCTTCATAAGGAAAGCTTTTTCCAAAATGATTAGGAAGACCATAGTTGTCAGAACTAGACATCTACAAGGCAGAAATTCAAGTTAGTTGATTCAATCTATAATATAACACCCAAATGAAATATTAAGGCTAGGACCCAACAGAATAATTCACAATTTAGAAGAGGGGTGTCGTAATCCAATTGTAAATTATTTGAAGGTAGATAAATGACAATTTACCAATTCCACCACAAAAATGAAATTTTAAACAAATTAGGTTTTAAATGAAATTCCTAGATCTTTTGAGATTAATTGAACTTTTCAATGGCATATTTAATCTTGATAATGCCCTTCAAGTTTGTGACTGGGATACCAAGGATCACAAACAAGGTGTGAATAACCATGCAAATAGTTTGGTAATCTCGATGTCATTTATCATCTAATCAATGTGTCGGTTAGCCACACACGCTCAATCGATATATGATAATTTACGAGCTACCCATTGCCATCGTTCATTAGTCCCATCTTAGTGTGCCGGTTAACCACACGCGCTCCACTAACGACCAATAAGGTGTAATGTGTAATTTCATGGGTTAGCATCAAATTCACATTTTTCCCAAAATAACTAAGATTTGGGAATTTATAAAAGGGTTTAGTTACTTTGTATTTTCATTACTTATTAACGAGAGTTTGTGCCCTATCATACCGGTTTGGCTAACAACCCTCTACTAGTTAAAGGTGCGGTGGGTAAGAATGGATACTCAATGGCAGTCATTTTACAGGCCGCTTCCTTAAACACCCCTTATAGACCAGTTTCGTGAATGAAGCCTAATAACGGTAAGACTGACTTATCTTATACACACACACACACACACACACACATATATATATATATATATATATATATATATATATTAAAATTTTAATATTATAATAGTATAAGGATGTATTTTAAACTTTTAAAATATTAGTGTTTTAGAATTTAATATTTCAAAATTAAAACTTTTAATTAAATTTTAAATTCCAAAACTTGAGAGCAAATTTAGAAATATTTTTCAAAAAAAATTCTAGATCAAATTTTAAGTAATTAAATTAATCATATAATTTTATCTTTATCATAAATTTGACCTAATCCAATTTATTTGGTAAGAAAGCTCAAATCAAAATTTACAAATAATTAATTTATCATATAATCTTGTAATTATCTTAAAAGTTGACAATTATCTTTCAATTAGATGAGGATATTCATTACCATATCAGAAAATTTGGTTTTAATCAGTTAAAACAACTTATGGTAGTTATCCTTATCTAATTTTGGCCTAAAATCCGATAAATCTACCAACTTACGGGTCAACACGTCGTGTTCAACTATGGACACGTCGTGTTCAACTATGAACACGTCGTGTTCAACTATGAACACGTCGTGTTCATCAGACAGAGTCCAAAAACGATTTTCTTCCAGCTTTGAAGAATTCATAATAACATCAAATATAACAGAGAAACACCCTAATCTCTGATACCACTGATGGGTTTTGAGCACTACAACATTCATGTGGTGCATATGCAACCCTAATGCTTTGGATCTAGGTTTTTCTCAAGTTATACATGTAAATTAAATTATCCAAAGCAAAACCCCTAGATTTAGTATATACAATTTAGAAATTCACATATATATTAGGGTTAGGAGATTACATCACTTGTTGTATTGTAATAACAAGAACAATCCTTGCTTGATCTTGACTTCTGAAAGCCTAGAGCTCCAAGTGTTGCACCTATAATGGAGTCATAAACAATGACATGGAAAGAGGTGGAAAATCGGCTAGGTCAACTCTTAGAAGCTTAGGGTCGAATTTCCTAGGTTTAGAGGATTTATATAGGGCTGGGTTGCTTAACCTTTAAGCGAGACTTGAATAAGGAAACCCTAATTCCTAAATTAAGCCCAAAGCAACCCATGGACCTCCACAAGATGCCTTGGACGAAATCTTATAAGCCCAAGCTATAAATTTTGTCCACTTCCATTAAGGAGTCCCTAGGCTCAGTTTCACAACTATCAATGATTTGCAAAACAGTCCCTCTATTATTAATCAGTTCCTTTAATCCTGAAATTAATATCATATTAATTACTAATTAATAATATGATTTCCAAATAATATATTAATTTTATATTATATTAATAAAATCATTCTGAGTATCAATTTATTATTCATATAATAAATTCTACTCTCTCTCCACTTGCCATTCTATCAAGTTGCAGGAGTGAAGGTAACCCAAAAGGACTATACTCATAATCAAATCAAGTATATATCAATTATAGTTATAGGCTTAGACACCTAATCCAACAGGTTAAACCTTGAAAATTTCTATATTGATATCTCGACTTCGAGAGAGTTTAAGTTATTTGAAACCAAATTTGACAAAATTATAGTCTAAAATCAAGTACAAACTCTAATATACAATCTTAAAAAACCTAATGTCAATCCGAATTAAAACTAATGTGATATGCATGTTTTAAAATTTTCACATAATACAAAATATAAAAATAAATAGATAAAAAGTTGAATTTTTTCAGCTTCATATCCCGAATTTGGGAGACTGTAAGTTATTGAATATTAAACCAAAAATTATAAAATTATAGTCTAAACTTGTGTACAATCATATTCTCTAATCACCTCCATCTTCACCTTTAATTGACGGCATATTCTCCCTCCTCTCTCCTCACCTTCGACCTAAATTGATTTTGTAAAACCGACGACCCTCACATATATCTGAGATCCATCTCTAATCTTGACAATGCCTTTCATCTTATTTTGATGTCATGTTCAAAAATCATAAATTTTTTCAAAAAACCAAATATGATTTTTTTTTGGGGGGGTTTGGATTTGCTTTAGAAACCCAAATCTGGTTGAAGTTTATGAATTAGATATAATAACACCCTTTCATTCCACACAGACATCCAAACACAGTTGAAATCGGGTGAAGAATTAGGTATAGCAACATTGTGTTTGTAGAAGCCAAAATCTGATTTTTTGGATTTGGAAGTTTTTTTAGAACCTTCTCTTTATCAAGATACGTTTAACCTGTGAATTTGATTGATTTGATCTAACTTTTGCTTAATGTTATTGATTTGTTTAACATTGATTTTGAGTTTTGTAGATTTAGGCTTTAGTTTTGCATTTTTTGTGAAGGTGTTGAATTTTTAGTATGGAGGAGACCATGAATGGAACAGGAGGGAGTGATGGTGGCTCATCGGAGAAAAAGGATTAGAAGAAAAAGGTAGGGGTGGAGTGGGTAAGTGGGAGGGTAAGAGATGATGATTGGGGGTGGTGTGGGTTAATGAATGAAACCAATATATATTTAGTTAATATTTTTTCATATTTAATTAACTGGTAATTTAAAAAATGTAAAAATAAATCAGTTAGGGTAAATCAGTCTTTTTAGAATGGATGGAGACGAGGCGTGCAACAAAAATATAAAGTAAGGGTGATTTGAATTAAAAATATATATTATGGAACAAGCACAAAGATTACCCTAAACCACAAGGACCATCTGTGTAATTTACTCATAAATATAATGCTTACATATGTATATTGGTATAGATGAACGCACTCGGCTCTACAAACTTTTGTGAATGCTTTGGCACGACGGGGGGAAGCCTAACAAATCTAAAATGTACAATATTAAATACGATACGATGCTTAAATAAAATCCAAATCTTACTCTCGATCGTGATCACAAACTATTTAGTTGGTCATGTGGAACATAAATGCAAGACTTCACTATTGTATTTCAGTATTTCACCCCTCCATAATCCTACACATTGTTGTGACTACTTTGTCACAATGGGCCGGGAAAAAACCAACAATAAAGTTGTTTCACACTTAAAAAACATTAACAGTTTAAAGTAAAATTATGGAATTACTAATATTTGAATGAATTTAATAAAATAATAGTGTTTACAAATCTTAAACCTCCCATGATAAATAAACTACATAAATAAAATTTAAATCCTATTACATGTCTCTAATTGCAAATTATTTAGATGGACATGTTGAATTCAAATGACAAATATCATATACAAAATAAATCTTACATAGTAATATGAACTAGACAAAATTTTATAAGTGCTTTTTATGATTAGCAAGATATTGTACTTTGAGGATTTCTATGAAAAATGTTACGTAACTGGTCCTTATGGTTTCAAAAATTGCATGAATGGTTCTTTTGGTGTTGACTTTAACATTTGACTAGTTAGTCTTTTCCTAAATAACAAAATCCCCTTTGACCAAATCTAAAAACTATTACTTTAAAAAGAGTATGATTTGACAACATGGATTCACAAAGCGTCAAGTTCATGGCAAGAGAAATCCTTATCATGAGAAGACTCAATCATCCAAATGTAATCAAACCTAAAGGATTAATCACTTCACGTACGAACTTCATCCAGCTTATAGCTTGTTTTTTAATACATGGAACATGATCCGACTGGATTAGTATCACTACCTCATATCAATTTTACCTTATTTCATAACATAAATTTGCCTTTCTCGGACCAATCTTGCCCCTTGCTAAATAAATGTAACAAAACATAAAAAATAAAATGTTTCTCAATGCTTTTAAACCTTATTTCAACTTGAAGCACTTGCAATGAGGGGTGTAAGTTCCACATTCCTGGGTTCCAATATTTCATTATCTTGTAAACTACTCAAACCGGATTCACTATCCTCACCAACATTAGGCACCAAAGACAGAAAACAAAGAGGTGCAATTCTCATAACATTTCGAATCAAAATTGCTTGCCATAACTTATCAAATTGTGTACTTGTGACATTTAGGTAACAAAGAAGTGAGGCACCAAGCCATTCTGAGGAAGAGTTGCCCAAATTGTCAATGGACATGACCAAAGCGAAGAATGTACCCTCGATGTCACTTGGACAAAGCTTAGAAGTTATAACATAAAATGTCAACCACTTCAAATTTTGAACCAACTGGAAGACACTTTCGTTGATAATCGCAAATAACATATCAGGGATTCCTAGTTTTAGGTTTAGCCTAAGTATTAAGACAAGATCTAGCATCCCTGATACGCCCAAAAACAACTGAGCCCAAAATAGTAGACTTCGGATAGGATGAGTCTTTAAACTATGTTGATACAATATTGCACCTAAAAGGGATCCGACTGAGCCAATCGATGAAATAAAACCAACAGCTTCCTGCACATAGAATATGAGTAATAGTTATTGTTCATTTAAAGAAACAGTCTACATTCGTACAACACTTATTTCTAACACATGTTTATCCATTCAACACTTATCCATACAAAAGACTAACACTCTAACATTTTATTTATACAACACTTTTATTTTTTTATTTTTTTCATTCTATCATTCTCAAATTTGTTTTAAACATTCTTTATTAATGTAAAAAAAACACGGCCTTGGTACATTTGACGCTATGTCCATTTGTGGGGGGGGAGAGAGAGAGAGAGAGAGAGAGAGAGAGAGAGAGAGAGAGAGAGAGAGAGAGAGAGAGAGAGAGAGAGAGAGAGAGAGAGAGAGAGAGAGAAGCACCTGGGAGAAAGATGGGCCTGCTTTCGAATCGGTTTCCCAATTGAACAAGGCTTCATGGATATTCAAGCTCAATGCAAAGGAGATAAACATATAAAAACACTGCCCCCACACATCTTGTCTTTTCAGAGTCGTCCGCATACGCATAATAGCATCCGAAAATTTCTTAGGAACCTGATATTCAAACAAGGTAAATTTTTCAGAATTAGCACTAGCAGTCACAAAGCGTAAACCTATTTTCAAAATATTACAAATACAATGCAAAAAGCATGCATATATAGGTGCTCATATTATATTATTTATATATATGTAGAGATCAATGGATATCATATCGATATTGCCTGCTTGATCAACCATATATAATGCCGATTTATCTGATTGAATTAATAAGACAGAACATGACAACCCTCTACTTTGTTTGGGATCCATATAGGACTAATTAAGAACGGGACAATAGGACAAAAATTGCAATTAAACCCTTAGAGGCTAGTTATATATATGTACCTGTGTATAATCAGTTAAAGCTCGTTGTTCATCTAGCAAAATGCCAACCAGCAACATGAGGCCATATGGTATACTTAGCAAGCCATAAACTCCCTGTAAATGCAGAAGGGCACGTACAGGTAATTTTAACATGAAAAAAAATGTTTCAATTTTCATTGGATATCTATAAAAAAAGGTGTTACGATATTTACATGTATAGAAAATGAAAAAGAAAGCAACCTTGGGACCAATTAAATGAAGAAAGACACCGCTCAAAGAATATCCGATAAGAGCTCCTATGGAAGAACTCATGGAACATAAGCTTTGTATATGTGGAGCAAGAGAACGATGAGTAACACTTTGATTTGCTATACACGCATCAACTGTCACATCTGCTATCGCACCTCCAGCATTCCCGGCCATTAAAGACAGCAATGCTAGTCCTATATGAAGCTTTTCATGCAATGACAAGAAAAGCATCGATAGAATTCCTACAATGCCTGAAAATTTTGCAAATATTCAATTAATAATAAATCGATGAAACCTTATACGGGAAAAATCCTTTAAATTTGTACAGATAATCATGATACGAACCATAGTAACCTCATATAGGCAAAATCGTTTTGTATTGTTTCCTTTAAAAAAAATCCATACCATCAAATTGCAAGAGACCAATAGGCAAATATATAGTTATAGTTGTTTCTAGGCAGATTGTTGCAGTTTTTATGAACCTAAAAGAGTAATTAACTTTAGTATAATATTATACTATACGTTCAAGTAATTCAATATATGCAAGCAACTATACTAGCATATGAATGAACATATATATTTATATATGGGTAATTACCAGCAAGAATAAAATAAGGCCTCCTGTGATACCCGAAAAAGGGAACAATATCTGTAAAAAGACCCCAAAAGGGCTTAATAAACCATGGAATTCTGGCGATTTGTAGGTAAACCTGTGATTCAGATGGTTGGAGTTTCTGCACATCTTTCATGTAGTAGTCTGTGCCTACCTTAGCAAGAGCATAACCAAACCCTTGATTTATTCCATAAATCACCACAATGGCAACCACGAAACTCCAATGTGTTTTCTCTAATAGTTCTCCGAGCCAACGAATTGGATTCATTAAATCCAAAGAAAAAGTGTTTCTTGATTTCAAGATTTATTCAATAGATATTAACATCAATCAAAAGCATTGATTGGCCTGTGAAAAAACCTCCAAAGCCAAAGTCAAAGTCAACGCTCCTTAAATGTTGATCTTGAATATAATTGGAGCGAGCTCTCTTCTATATTTCTTGAAAAATCCATGAAATAGGTTTTAGAGAATGACTGCAGCAAATACATCATCTTAACCCATTTACCAGTGCAAGGCCCTCTACTTGATTAGAGTCTAAAAAAAATTTCCTTCAAAAGGAACCTCTCGGATGGATGTAAAATCAGCAAATTAAAGCTTGAAAAAAAAATGCTCAAATCACAATATGATGATGATTAAGCCTGAATGGAAAAACTTCACAACTGATGTTCGTTAGATGGAATATAGGAAGTTCCGGGGAAATCTAAATATGAAAATATCAAGAAAGTAGGTGGCAATTGTTATGACATTGTTGACTGCATTAATATTGGTTTTATTTGAAGATAGAGAATGTTTGGACGCGATGCGTTGCCCATATTTGTGTTTGTCCAAAGTAAATTGATTTTAAAATATTATTTTCCAAATAAAATAATGGGATAAGAGTCGAGTGATCGAGTCGTTTTTGAAGATAGGGTATGTTTTGTTTGGACGTGATCCATACCCCTTCATTAAGTAATTAATCATGTAGCTGTTGGGGAATTTCGAAATTGGGTTATAGGAAATCTGGATCACAAATTGGAATCGTGTGATACATTTTTCTTGTTTAATATTTCGATCTTAATTGCCTTGTGTATCACGAAATCCAAACTAGGATAATTCCTGAAGAAACGATTCTGATTTTAAGCACAAAACACAGAATCAATTTTGAGAGAGAATGAAGAAGAAAGATTCTTTTCAGTTTTCTGTGTTTCAACGAAGTCATCCATTTCCCGGACTTATCCACACAACGGATAAAACGAGAACAATTTTCAACTTTCAGAATTAATCCTTGAATTTGCATCTTTAAAGAATGACTTGATACCAGTGTTGTAAAACTCGCCGAGTTGGCCGATTACTCCTCCGAGTACTCGCTACTCGGCCCCTTGCCGAGGCGAGTTACAGAATCCCGAGTACTCCCCGATCGGCCCCTTACTGAACTGAGCAATGTTGTAAAACTCGGTCAACTCGGTGATTAATATGTATAATATACTTAATGATTTATTATTATTGAACATACACACATGTGATTATCACTACATATATATCTTAAATTTTAGTAATTATTCACGAAGTGAGACCATTATTTGTTTTTTTAGTTTTTGTGTATTCACATGTATCTAATTTTGTTATATATTTCAATCAACTTAGATTTTAACTTATTATTTTGACATATATAATTTCCCTAAAAATATTACTACATGAATTACCAAATCCGAGTACTCCTGAGTACTCCCGAGTACTCGCTACTCGGTAGTCGGCCGAGCAGGTACCGAGTAACGAGTTCTACAACCTTGCTTGATACAGTAGATCAGGGTTCGGTACTAACAATGTTCAGTGAATACAAGTGTGCACTCTCACATCTCCTAACTTCTATTATAACTAAAACAATATTTTTAAAGCACTTGTTAAATCCATTACACTAAAATATATTTGGTGATTAAATCACTAACAGTGGCTATATATTATTTGCCAAAAAGAGTCACATTTACTTCTCCTGGATTCTCTAATCAGCCTGCCATGCATTATCGAAGTTACTTGATATAGAGTTTAGCATATAAAAGAAAAGAGACTACCTGCTACTCTCTAATGGAGTTTGACAAACTAAGGAAACGTAGGCAAATCATCACAACAAATCTTTATTTGTTACCCTGCCATTTATTTTAAATTACATAATGTTGAAATGACGACCTTGTTAATTAAGTATCAGCCGACTTTGATGATGAACGGGCTTCGAAACCCTAACTTTTTGCATGACAAGAAATTTTCCTGAGTAATTAGGCAACCTCTCCAGAAGTTTTGTATTAGCATTATTTGTTGCATCTGCTGCTAGATTTCTTATTTATGGCAACATTTCCATTTTCTGGTTGGACTTTGGAGTGTTGTTTACTTGGTTGTTTATTAATATATAATATTATTTTCTTTTATTATAATTTGGGGTCTTACGATCTTTAGGATTCTTTGTATAATGCTATAAATAATTGTGAATATATAATCTCGAAGGAAAATCCCAACATTGAAAAGATCATGGCTGACAAAGCTTGTTTCTTATTGACAATAAAATGAGTTAAGTATCCACACCAATTACTGATTTGAAATATGAGTGGGTCTGAAGTACTGCTTTAATTTCATGCTTTTGTGTGGGCTATCCATTCGGTAAGATTTTTGAAATGTCAAGATATTAATATTTAATATGACGTGATAATTTGGCAAAACACCAATATTCCATTGACGAAAATGTCTGATTCTATAACAATACGCTCTTCAATTTTATGACCTAGAATTTAATTACAACCTAGATCAATCTTGCAATGGTTTATAGATAGAAGATGGTGATGAATACTGAAATAGTGCAATTAAGCTTATACCATGAGTCCCCAAGGTATCTACATGTTGTTATTTAAGCTTATGGACAACATGTCATAGCATTTTAGTATCACCTCATATGCCACATCATCCACGAGTGTTATAACATCAATTGACGAAATGATTACCATGTTAAGAACATGTTATAACATCCATTAATTTCCATGTCTTTTTTCGAATTTTTTTTACTAAAACAAATATATTTTTACAAAACATAATATTTAAATTGAACATAACATCCAGGTTTTTAAAAAAATACAAGACAAAAATAAATACATAATTTTTTTTCCTAAATAACATTGTTCATCATCATTGTACGTAACCATCATAATTTTTTTAACGTTATTGGAATTGTATAAAGTACAGATAAATATGAGAATGATGTGAAATACATAAATGAATAGATAGTATATATTTATAGTTTAAAAAATATTAATTAATTTTTTTAATAACATTCGCGGTCGAAAATATGAATAACCAATCACATTTCTCGTTTTATTACGTCTTTGTTACAACAAGAAATGCCACAACGCATCCTTAACATGCACCAGGAGTGGTGTTCATGGTGTTATGACATCGTTTTCATTTCCACCTCATCCATAACATGTCTGTAACGGGCCCATACCATATGCACTTAAAGATTATAAAATGAAATGTTCAATACAGGAGAAAATATCATTAGACAACAATTTAGCTCAAAAAAGTCACTACAACCAGCCTTCATAATGACAAAAATGCGAACTAATAATTAATTAGTCACCAAACTTTGATGGTCAAAAACCTTGGTAGTATCATTAATTTCCTGAAATTAGTCACTAATTCTAATTGGATGTCTGTTACGACAAAAATGGCACTCACTAAAATTGAGCGATTTGTGACCAAAATGAAAATCATATTGATTGATTTGAGACTAGCGTTAAAAAAAAAGATTGATTTGAGACTAAATTGGTATGGAAGTGCAAAAGTACGGATTAATATTCACGGGATCTCTATCAATGGATCTTGGGTTTCAGATCCTCAGGAAATCAAAACAAAAGTTCATAGATTCTATGCAGACAAGTTCCATGAACATTGGCCTGATAGGCCAAAATTCTTCAGCCATGACTTCAAAAAGCTCACCCCATATCAAAAATATTTCTTGGAATCTCTCTTTTCTATTGAAGAAATAAAAAATGTGGTGTGGTGTTGTGGCGATGAAAAAGCGTCGGGTCCACACGGCTTCTCTTTCAAACTCATAAAATCCAATTCGGAATTAATGAAGGATGACATTATTCGTTTCATTAGGCACTTTGAAAACACCGGTTCAATTGTAAAAGGCTGCAACTCATCCTTTATAGCCTTAATACCAAAAGTCTCAGATCCGTTAAACCTTGGCGACTACAGACCCATCAGCTTACTTGGATTCATGTATAAGATCATTGCCAAATTGCTAGCACTACGGTTAAAACAGGAGGGTAGCTCAGTGGTGAATGAAGTTCAATCAGCATACATAGAAGGGAGGAATATATTGGATGGTCCTTTAATCATGAACGAGATACACCCTTGGGCCAAAAAATCAAACAAGAAGATTTACTTATTTAAAGTAAACTTCGAAAAAGCTTTTGATTATGTCAACCGGCAATACCTAAACTGCATTATGGAACAAATGGATTTTGGTCGTAAATAGAGAACCTGGATCATGGAATGTCTATCCTCTTCCTGGGCATCAATCTTAGTCAATGGATCACCCACGAAGGAATTCTCAATCTATAAGGGCGTTCGATAGGGAGACCCGCTATCACCATACCTTTTCATCATTGTGATGGAAGGATTACACATCACTATAAAAATCGTTTGTGCAAAGGCTCTGATCCAAGGAATTAAATTGACTATGATTTTCCCAATTCATCCCATTTATTTTACGTAGATGATGCAATTTTTGCGAGTGAATGGGATAGGTCAAGCATCAAGAACCTCTCTGCAATACTCACATGCTTTCACATTGGTTCTGGGTTGAAAATCAACATTGAAATCCCGTTTATTTAGTGTGGGAATCTCAAATTCTGAAGAAAAGGACATGGCCAGAATTTTGGGATGTTCAGTTGGCACTTTCCCGTTCACATATCTCGGGGTGCGGGTGGGGCAAACATGAATTTACTTAAACATTGGAAACGGATAATCAAAAAATTTAAAGACAAGCTATTTGATTGGAAGGCGAAGGCTCTTTCATTTGGAGGCCAAATCATATTAATCAAATCTGTCTTAGATAGCCTCCCAACATACTACATGTCTCTCTTCAAAGCTCCACAAGGCATCATCGATGCATTGGAAAAGATTAGAAGGAAATTTCTATGGGGGTGGAAGTGAGTTAAAGAACAAGATACATTGGGTTGATTGGTCCAAGATTATTGCCCCAATTGGGGATGGGGGGTTGGGAGTGTCGACTTTAAAGGCACAAAACTTAGCCTTGTTGAAATGGTGATGGTGATTAATGAATGATCAAATGAGTCTTCCAAAAGATGTAATTTCCAGCATTCACAATCTGAGAAAGAAACCTGCTACTTATATTAACAGAAAGACATCCACTAGAGTGTGGTGTAATATCTCCAAAGTTGTTATGGCTCTTGATGTCATGAATATTGATAGTCAACAACTCTTTAACCTTATTCCAAGTTTTGATCTCAAAATTCTCTTTTGGAAAGATGTATGGTGTGGCACAACTCCCTTTCAACAAAATTACCCTCATCTATATGCTCTTGAATGGATCAAATGCTGTCTCCTTAGTGATCGACTATGTGAATCTGGATTCTCCTGGGTTTGGAAACATGAGCCTTCTAACCCCATTAAACTGCAAGAACTGTTACATATCTATAAGAAAATTGGTGGTTTAGAAACCAATACGACTACTAGTTCTTATGGTTTCAGGATTAACAACAGGTGGGGAATACATAGTCAACCGCATGAGGCGTCTTATAGATTCCAAACTGATCAGATATAAAGGTCCCATTATATGTTGGTTAAAACTCATACCACTAAAAGTCCAATGTTTTATGTGGCGCACTGTATTAAATAGGATTCTGGTGGCAGAATCATTATTGATCAGGGGTTTGTACATTCCAAACCAAACATGTCTCTTATTTAATAGAAACACAGAGTTGGTGGAAACATCTTTTCCTTCACTGAGAATTCGATCAAACTGTTCAATTGTGGATCTTTAATTGGTGTGGGTTACAGGCTAAGAGATTCACTGGAATTCAGGATCTCTTAGACTCTGTCTCATATTAGGATTATTGCATAAAAAGGAAATCCATTGGACACACGAGAGAAATAGTTATGTTGGAGGATCCTGGATTTGTGATAAACAATTTTAAATAAAAATGTGTTGATAAGTTGTTACTTGTGATTTTAAGGAAATGTGACATGTGTTTATTGTGTTTTGAAATGAAAATTTTGTTTCAAAATTTACGGTGTTACAGTTTCAGAAGTGTAGCCCTTAGATCTGGACATTTTAGGGGTCTGTTAGGCATAAAAATGCAAACTTTATGGTGTATATTGATTCATCCATGAGTTAAGACCTTTGTTAAGCTCTTTTGAACTCTAGAGCCCCATTATGCCATTCATACACGTAAAGTTGCAAACTTTATGTGATAAGTCATCTTTTGATACAAGTTCTGAGAGTTTAGAGTAGGGGCTGAACCGTTTAAGTGCTTAATGGTGTGGGGGTGGCACACTGGGGAGTATGTCAGGCATACCCAACTGGTACGCTGCACGTACTAGCCCCAAAAGGTGTATGTTAAGTGTACAAGCTGAGTACGCCCTGCATACTCAACAAATGGGCTTTTTGGGTTTTCATTCTCAGTTTGGGCCTTAGGTTGAGTTTTCCTCATTTGGGCCTTTTTGGACCATTAGACATATGATTTGGGCTTTTGGCTAGTGCCTTGAGTTCTTTGGATTTTAAGCCCACGATGGGGTTAGGCCCAATTTGGAAGATTGGGCCATAATTGGGCTTTAGATTGTTAAATAGAATTTAGGCCTTCATAGTAGTTGAGTTGGGCCTTGGTCTTGGGCTTTGCTAAATAAAGGGTAAAATGTTTTTTTCCCTGATGATGGGCCCAATGGATTAGACTTCTGATTATGGGTTGGGATCAAATTAATAATTGGATGTTATTGATACTGATAGCGCATGGATTTATCGGGTCAACAACTAGAGATCTTTCAAGAGATTCGACAACTTAAGGTGAGTCTCCTCACTATGTTTAGCGGGTCGAAGGCACCAATGTCAGCCCATGGTTTATTATGTTTGGATTCTAGATGTTTGTGTGGCTGTTGCATAAGTTATGTGTTTACATGTTTACCAGGCAAAGCCCGATGTTGGGTGGCGCCTGATGTCGAGCGTAGGCCCGATGACCATCTTTTATGTTATCTATTTTTGAAATCATTGTTTGTGTTATGTGTGTATGTGCTTACCGGGCAAGGCCCGATGTCGAGCGGGGCCCGATGATCATTTTGTATGCTATTTATCTTGTGATTATTGCATGTGAATATGTTGTTATGTTTATATGCTTATACATATACCGGACAGGGCCCGATGTCGGGTAGGGCTTGATGACTGACAATTATGTATACTAAGTGGGGCTCGATGCCGGGAAGGGCCCGATGATAGGGGCATTATATGTTTGATATATATGATATGTGGTATTTTGGAGAACTCACTAAGTTTTGTGCTTACGGTTTTCGATTGATGTTTGAGGTACTTCTGGTTTGAAGGATAAGAGCTCGGGATGATTGCAGAGTACACACCACCGTGTTATGCATTTTATGATTTAATCTAATATTTTATGATGTATTGATACACCTTGTTCCACCTTGGATTCTATGATGATGTTTGGGATTACTGTTTTGTTAATTTAAAAAAAAAAAATGAAATTTTTGGTCTTATTATAAAGAACTGTTACACACTGACAGTTGACCTTGAGGGTTGAATTTTGATTTGTGGATTTTGTTTAGTCATTAATGTCCTAATAGGTAAATTAAGTATTTTCCTGGTGTGGTTATCTAGGTGGCGCTAACACCTGTTGTGGAATTTTGAAGACGTGTCGGCTTTTGAGCTGCTTTGCGAGGCGAGTTTGCTCAATATATTGTAGGACACTAGGGATTGTATGTGCTTGTAGCCTTTGCGACTCCTATTGTATGTGTTGTATGCCTCTATGCCCATTCGCTATATGTATGTCGGATAAAATAGACCCGGGGGTGAAATAAACCCGGTACAACATTGTGCTGACATATGAGTTGAAATAGACTCGGGGTTGAAATAGACCCAGTACAACCTTGTACTAACATATGAGTTGAAATAGACTCAAGGGCGGAATAGACCCGGGGTGAAATAGACTCGGCATAGCCTTGAGCTGGTGTATATGTATGGTATGTGATATTTTGGGGAACTCATTAAGCTTTATGCTTACGGTTTTCAGTTTATGTTTCAGGTGCTTCCGGTTCGAATGAGAAGAGCTCGGGATGATCGCATTGCACACACCATTATTTTCCTCTTGTTTGACTTTGATGTACTTTTGGGATGTTTATTGATATACTTTGAATACTTTATGGTTTTAACAAACATATTTGGATGATGGTCTATTCATAATAATAATAAAAATTGGTTTTGAGTTTTGGAACGTTATAGACTGAACCCATGGTCTTCTAGACTAAACCCATGGTCTTCTTGTTAGAAACACTTTGTTAGCCACCATGTTAGCCGAGTAAGTTAGCACCAACTTGTCCACCTTAATTTTATTTTATTCATTAAATCAAAGAACCACCATTACACAACAAATAACCACCACCATCACCCCACCATTATTACCCATTGCTGCTAGAAACCAACCACCACTAATACATGTCATCCAACCACCATCACCTACAAGTCTTCTAGTAAAACGACCACTAAACACCACCATCACCGATTCCAATACCACTAATACCATCACCACCATCGCCAATACCAACACCACTAATACCATCACCCACACTATCCCCACCAATACATCACCACTCACCAATGCTACACCAACAAACACTGCCTAAAATTGTCGTACAACACCATCACATTCAAATATACACCGAAGATCAAAACCAAATTCAATTCCTAAATATAAATATCAAAAGCAAGATCTTGTACATAAACAAATTTCAAGCACAAATCAAATCCATAAAACCTAATTGAAAATAATAGTGAAGTTGAGGGGGGGGGGGGGGGGGGGAGGGGGGTTGAACATTAATAGGAAAGTGGAGTCGGTGACTTTTTGATGAATTTATTGCGACGTTGGGGGTGAATGAGGGGATCAAGGATAGAAAGTAAGGCTTTTTGTCGAGTATATACCAAATCTACTAACTTTTAAAAATGGTTAGGTTGATTGAGAAGTAGTGGGATGAGAAGAAGAGGAAGATAAAGGATGAGGAGGCCGATAGTGGTTGAGCGGCGGTGATTGAAGCAAAGTTTTCCCATGACAATAATGAAGGCGGGAGTGTCATGTGAAGGCAAAGGAGACGTGGATGGTGGTGAGAAAACAACGAATCTTGGTAAAAAATAACAGTGTCCGGTCCGACAAGGTGTTGCCGAGGTCGGAGCTGCCAAGAGGGGATATGAGAAAGTATAAATAGTTTGTCGGCCTAAGCCTACAGAGTTTGTATCCAGTAGTTTGTGAAGTTAATACAAATGGTCCTTGAAGTTAATGATATTATAAAAAAAGAAAGAAAATAAAAAGGATGTAATGTTCATTTCACATAATTTAATGGATAGGTATGACACAACTAGTCTTAGGACGAAACGTCCAATTTTTGGAAATCATATAGACTAGCCATGTCAAAAAAATTAAAAAGTTAGGCTTAAACTGTAGATTTATGTGAACCATAAGGACCAAAATTGCAATTTAATCTCCAACTTATTGATTCATTTATTGACATGTGTGCATGTCTAAATGGTTGTTTTTCTTGATTTACCTTCTTCAAGTTTTCAAGTTTTGGGAAATGCCGAAATGGCTGATCCATCATTTGACAATCACAATTAGGAGTAGTGTTGGTGATTCCAAAAATCGAACTTGTCAATCTAATTTGGTCCTAACCCAATAATTAGTTGGGTTAATTTTTTTTCTTTAACTAATTTTATGTAACTACTCAACTAGTGTAATTAGATGTGTTGAGTTGGGTTGCAATTCTTTGATTTCAATCGCCAACCTTTTAATGAATTTTAAATATTTTTAATTTATATTTATTTAGGATTATTATGTAATTAATATTTTAATATTAAAAGCTTTGGAGAGAAAATTAAAATATACTTGATACAACTAAATACTAACCCTAATAACATACAATCCTACTATTAACCTTATTATCATTTTTTTTCCACATTATGATTGATCCTAAACCTAATGTCCACGAAGTCACACAAGTGGGGGAAACTTATTCCAATCTTGAACTCTAATAATCGACCTCCCTTTGCTTCTCTTTCATCTTACCCTCGACACCTACTTAGTTACGACTCACTATTTTTAAAATTTTAATAATCATGGACCTACAATGACTTTCTCGAAAAAGCATGAGTTACTACAATGAACACGATCAAAGCTTCAACAAAAGTCGAGCCGCTAAAAGTGAAAATCGAGTTGCGTAAAATTTAGAAATTAAACATTAGTAATGTTTTGTAACACTTGAATTGTGTTTATATTTTGGTTGTATTATTTTCAAATTTGAACGTTGATTAGAGTTTATAAGTTTTATGCAATTTTATTTAAAGATTATAGAAGGTTTATTTATTTATTTATTTTTTGAAAATTTAAATAGTTCAACCCATTTATTAAATAAGTTGGGTTGAAAAAAATAAAAATAAACATATCAACCCAATTTCAAACAATTTAATAAAAGAATTGGAAACGATCAAACCCAATCCATTGCCACCTTTATTCACGAGCAATGTTGTCTAATATATCTTAGATTGCTTCAATATGGAATTGGAACTTTAATATCAAGTCTGGGTAATTAGATAATTACATTAACAAAAAAAAATTTTCGTTCAAATATAGATTATAGATTTTATTTATAAAAAACAATTACAGTAATTTTGCATTATTTTTACAGTTAAAATTTAATTTCCAATTGCATTGTTTAATTAAAAAGAATTAATGAATCTAAAGTAAAAGCATGTTATATTACGATATAAAATTTAATTTCCAATTGCATTATTTAATTAAAAAGAATTAATGAATCTGAAGTAAAAGCATGTTATATTACGATATTTAATTAAGGAATGTAAAATAAATGAGACTAGTGCAACGGTATAAAAAGAAAAATGGAAACTACGTAATTTTGACGCTACTCCCCGAGTCCCCACGAAGCGTATATATATTCATTCAACCTTTCTTCTCTTCAGTTTACAGTGACGACGATTCTCTCCGACCTTCCTTCTCATTCTTTTCAATGGCGACGATTATCTCCGGTAAGTTTCTTCTTCTTTGTCCTTGTTTCTGTTTTCTCTTCGTTTTCTTCTTTTGACCAACTAACGCCTCCACTTAGTTTCTCCGTACTTTCGTTTCATGATTCCCAGACACCGCCAAATTCTCCTTTCTCAAGGCCGACGCTCTATCCTTTAACCAAATTAAGAACCCTAGAAAAATGGGAAAAACGAAATTCATGTTCGATTTTCATCGATTTTCCTTTTGCTTTGAAAACATTAGTCAAATCTGTTTTACTTTGAAACAATAGAGTCGTTTGGTTGGTTTTTAACTTTGTTTTGTTGACTCCATTTCTCTTTTTATATTGTGAGTCGTTTGAGGGTTTTTCATCACAGTAATTTTGGGTGGGCTCTGGACATGAGGAGTAATTTGGGGTTTTTTCATACATGATCTCCAATATCCATAATTTTGTTAATTTATCGACTTTTATATAAAATAGGTGGAGTGGATAATTCTAACAAATTAGTCCATATTTATTGAAGTTTTTATATGTAAAATACTCTCATGATTTGGCATTTAAGATGGAAATCATACCCTAACGTATATTTTATGGATTTTTCAGATTGGAGTGTATGCAAAATCAATTGGGAGTTCATCATGAAGTAATTTATTAACTCATGTGAGTTCTTTGTGCTCTTTTGTTCACTTTCTGTATTCTATTTTCAAATTCAATTGTCCTATATTTTATAAGTTCTACTAAGAGTAAGTCTACCAATGATGTGCTACTGATACATGAGTTGCTTAATCATCACTATCTATATGACATTGCTTCTCTGTTAAGTGGTTTATATAAATAACCAACTTAATAATCACTATCTACATGACATATGCAACCGATATTAACACATTTTAATTCTTATAAAAATATTGTAATTTCAAAATCTAACAAAATCTAGCATTATACTCTAAAAATCTAACCCATGAAGATTAACAATTATGAGGGCAACCTATCCTTGATTTGTTTTGATCCTTGTAGTCTATATTTTCATGTTGTTCAATGTTAATAATGCAAATAACTTGTCTTATCTATTTATTACTTTACTTTTTCCCATTTCTTTTAGAGATAATCATTGTATTATTGTATTCTAAAATGGAACTTCTTGACATAAACTTGTACAGTTGCTTTGTAAGATTACCTAAATGAAGGAAACTCCAAACAACATATAGAAAGAAGAGGAACAAAACATGGACTCACTTTGCTGGTATAAGGTAACATCTTCTTTCCTTCATGATTATTTAACATCAATGTCATGCAAGTTTTATCATCTCAAGTCATTTTATTTTCAATCTTTTTTCCTAATAAGGCATCACATTTTGAAAATTGGTCCATACTCTAAAACTTTTTTGTATTAAGACATTATAATTTCAAACTGCATTGTACTTTCAATATTTTATGAATTAAGGAATCATGCTTTGAAAAATTCATTTGACTTTCAATATTTTATCTATTAAGACATCATACTTTGCAAAATGCATTAAACTTTCAAACTTTTTCACATTAAGTCATCATACTTGGAAAATTGCATTTTTCTATCAATTTTTTCATATTAAGTCATCATACATTGAAAATTGCATTTTTTTTTTTTATCAATTTTGTCATATTAACTCATCATACATTAAAAATTGCATCTTATTTTCAAAAATTTCATTTTTTTTTACCAATTAAGACATTATACATTACAAAATTGCATTAAATTTTCAAAAATTTTCATATTAAGACATCATGTTTTGAAAATTGCATTTTTCTTCAAAATTTTTTATATGAAGTCATTATACATTGATAATTGCATTTTTCTTACAATATTTTCATATTAAGTCATCATACTTTAAAAATTACATCTTATTTTCAAAATTCTCACTTTTTTTTTTACCAATTAATACATTATACATTAAAAATTGCATTAAACTTTCAAAAAATTTTAAATTAAGATATCATGTTTTGAAGATTGCATTTTTGTTCCAATTTTTTTCATATTAAGCTATCATATTTTGAAAAATGCATTTTTCTTTCAATTTCTTTATATTAAGTCATCATACTTTAAAAATTGCATCTTATTTATAAAATTTATATTTTTTTTACCTATTAAGACATCATATTACAAAATTACGTTAAACTTTCAAATTTTTTCATATTACGACATCATGTTTTGAAATTTAAATTTTTCTTCCAATTTTGTCATATTAAGCCATCAAACTTTGAACATTTTTTGTAAATAGCATTTTTCTTCAAATTTTTTCATATAAAATCATTGTACTTTAAAAGTTGCATTTTTCTTTCAATATTTTCATATTAAGTCATCATATTTTAAAAATTGCATCTTATTTTCATATATTTTTTTTTTTTTACCAATTAAGATATTATAAATTACAAAAGTGCATTAACATTTCAAAATTTTCATATTAAGACATCATGTTTTAAAAATTGCATTTTTCTTCCAATTTTTTCATATTAAGTCATCATACTTTAAAAATTGCATCTTATTTTCAAAATTTTCGTTTTTTTACCAATTACGATATTATACATTACAAAATTGCACTAAACATTGAAAAAATTCATATGAAGACATCATGTTTTTAAAATTGCATTTTTCTTCCCATTTTTTCATATTAAATCATTGTATTTTAAAATTTGCATTTTTTTTCTTTCGAAATAGAACTTAAAAAAAATTGCATCTTATTTTCAAAAATTTCATTTTTTTTACCAATTAAGATATTATACATTACAACGTTGCATTAACTTTCAAACAATTTCATTTTAAGATATCATGTTTTGAAAATTGCATTTTTCTTCCAATTTTTCATATTAAGCCATCATAATTTGAAAATTGCATTTTTCCTTTTCAGCCATCATACTTTAAAAATTGTATCTTTTAACCAAATTTTTTTTAACAACTAAGACATTATACATATTAAGACATCATGTTTTGAAAATTATATTTTTCTTCTAATTTTCTCATACTAAGTTATCATACTTTCAAAATTGCATCTTATTTTAAAAAATTTCAATTTTTTTACCTATTAAGACAATATACATTGTACATTACACTATTGCATTAAACTTTCAAATTTTTTCATAATAAGACATCATGTTTTGAAAATTGAATTTTTCTTCCAATTTTTTCAAATTAAGTTATCATACTTTCAAAATTGCATCTTATTTTCAAACTTTTTTTTTACCAATTAAGATATTATACATTACAAAATGCATTAAACTTTCATAAAATTTCATATTAAGACATCATGTTTTGAAAATTGCATTTTTCTTCCAATTTTTTCAAATTAAGTCATCATAATATAAAAATTACATCTTATTTTCAGACTTTTAAAATTTTTTTTTTACCAATTAAGATATTATACATTACAAAATTGCATTAAACTTTAAAAAAAATCTTACTAAGACATCATGTTTTGAAAATTGCATTTTTCTTCCAATTTTTTCATATTAAGCAATCATACTTTGGAAATTGCATCTTTCTATCAGTTTTTTCATATAAAGTCATCATACTTTAAAAATTGCATCTAATTTTCAAAATATAATTTTTGTTACCAATTAAGATATTATACATTACAAAATTATATTAAACTTTCAAAAGTTTTCATATTAAGACATCATGTTTTGAAAATTGCATTTTTCTTCCCAATTTTTCATATTAAATCATCACACTTTAAAAATTGCATCTTATTTTTGAAATTTTCAATATTTTTTTACCAAAATAGCTTCATACTTTAAAAATTGCATCTTATTACAATACTGGATTAGAGTTTCAAACTTTTTCATATTATGACATAATGTTTTGAAAATTACATTTCTCTTTTAATTTTTTTCATATTAAGTCATCATACTTAACAAATTACATCTTATTTTAAAAAATTTCAATTTTTGTACTTATTAAGACATTTTACATTAAACAATTGCATTAAACTTTCATAAAATTTCATATTAAGACATCATGCTTTGAACAATGCATCTTTCTTCTAATTTTTTAAAATCAAGTAATCATACTTTAAAAATTGCATCTTATTTTCAAAATTATCAATTTTTTTTACCAATTAAGATATTATACATTACAAAATTGTATTAAACTTTCAAAAAAATTCATATTGAGACATCATGTTTTGAAAATTGTATTTTTCTTTCAATTTTTTCAAATTAAAGTCATCATAATTTTAAAATTGCATCTTATTTTCAGACTTTTAAACTTTTTTTACCAATTAAGATAATATACATTACAAAATTACATTAAACTTTCAAAAAATTTCATACTAAGACATCATGTTTTGAAAATTGCATTTTTCTTCAAATTTTTTTCATATTAAGCCATCTTACATTGAAATTTGCATTTTTCTATCATTTTTTTCATATAAAGTCATCATACTTCAAAAATTGCATTTAATTTTCAAAATATCTTTTTTTACCAATTAAGATATTATACATTACAAAATTGCATTAAACTTTCAAAAGTTTTTATATTAAGACATCATGTTTTGAAAATTGTATTTTTCATCCAATTTTTTCATATTAAGTCATGCATCCTAATTTCAAAATTTTATTTTTTTTAACAATTAAGACATTATACATTACAAAATTTCATTAAGCGTTCAAAAGTTTACATATTAAGACATCATGTTTTGAAAATTATATATTTCTTCCGAAATTTTCATATTAATTCATCATACTTTAAAAATTACATCTTATTTTCAAACTTTTTAATTTTTTTTACCAATTAAGATATATATTACAAGGTTTTATTAAACTTTCAAAAACTTTCATATTAAGACATCATGTTTTGAAATTTGCATTTTTCTTTCAATTTTTTTCATTTTAAGTCATCATACTTTAAAAATTGCATCTTTTTTCCAAAATTAATTTTTTTTTAACAATTAAGAAACACTATACATTACAAAATTGCATTAAGCTTTCAAAAGTTTTCATATTAAGACATCATGTTTTGAAAATTAGTATTTTTATCCAATTTTTTCATATTAAGTCATAGTACTTTAAAAACTGCATCTTAATTTCAAAATTTTAATTTTTTTTTAACAAATAAGCCCTTTTTCATTACAAAATTTCATTAAGCGTTAAAAGTTTACATATTAAGACATCATGCTTTGAAAATTATATTTTTCTTCCAAAATTTTCATATTAAGTCATCATACTTTAAAAACTGCATCTTATTTTCAAACTTTTTAATTTTTTTTACCAATTAAGATATACATTACGAGGTTGTATTAAACTTTCAAAAAATTTCATATTAAGACATCATGTTTTGAAAATTGCATTTTTCTTTCAATTTTTTCATATTAAGCCATCATAATTTGAAAATTACATTTTCTTTCAATTTTTTCATTTTAAGTCATCATACCTTAAAAATTGCATCTTGTTTCCAAAATTTAAATTATTTTTAAACAATTAAGACATTATAAATTACAAAATTGCGTTAAACTTTCAAAAGTTTTCAATTTAATATATTATGTTTTGAAAATTATACTTTTCGTCCAATTTTTTCATATTAAGTCATCATAATATAAAAATTGCATCTTATTTTAACAAATTTTATTTTTTAACCTATTAAGACATTATACATTGTACATTATAATATTGCATTAAACTTTCAAATTTTTTCATATTAAGATATCATGTTTTGAAAATTGCATTTTTTCCAATTTTTTCAAATTAAGTCATCATACTTTAAAAATTGCATCTTATTTTCAAACTCTTAAATTTTTTTACCAATTAAGATATTATACGTTACAAAGGTTTATTAAACTTTCTAAAATTTCATATTAAGACATCATGTTTTGAAAATTGCATTTTTCTTCCAAATTTTCAAATTAAGTCATCATAATTTAAAAAATGCATCTTATTTTCAGACTTTTAAATTTTTTTTACCAATTAAGAATCATACATTACAAAATTGCATTAAACTTTCAAAAAAGTTCATAATAAGACATCATGTTTTGAAAATTTCATTTTCTTCCAATTTTTTCATATTCAATCATCATACGTTGAAAATTGAATTTTTCTATCAATTTTTTCATATAAAGTCATCACACTTTACAAATTGCATCTAATTTTCAAAATATAATTTTTTTATACCATTTAAGAAATTATACATCACAAAATTTCATTAAACTTTCAAAAGTCTTCATATTAAGAGATCATGTTTTGAAAATTGCATTTTTCTTCCCATTTTTTCATATTAAATCATCATACTTTAAAAATTGCATCTTACTTTTGAAATTTTTATTTTTTTTACCAAAATTGCATCATACTTTAAAATTGCATCTTATTACAATATTGGATTAAAGTTTCAAACTTTTCATATTAAGACATAATGTGTTAAAAAATTGCATTTTTCTTTTAATTTTTTCATCTTAAGTAATCATACATTAAAAGTTGCATCTTATTTTCAAAATTATCAATTTTTTCCAATTAAGATATTATATATTACAAAATTGCATTAAACTTTCAAAAAAAATTCATATTAAGACACCATGTTTTAAAAATTGCATTTTTCTCCATTTTTTTCAAATTAAGTCATCATACTTTAAAAATTGCAACTTATTTTCGAACTTTTCTATTTTTTTTTTTTACCAATTAACATATTATACATTACAAAATTGCATTAAACTTTCAAAAAAATTCATATTAAGACATCATGTTTTGAAAATTGCATTTTTCTTCCAATTTTTTCATAGTAAGTATCATACTTTGAAAATTTTGTCTTGTTTTTAAATATTTAATTTTTTTTACCTAATATGATATTATAAATTACAAAATTGCATTGAACTTTCAAACTTTTTTCATATTAAGACATCGTGTTTTGAAAATTGCATTTTTCTTCCTATTTTTTCATATTAAGCCATAATACTTTGAAAATTGCATTTTTCTTACAGTTATTTCATATTAATTTATCATACTTTAAAATTTGCGTTTTTTTCATATTGAGTCATCATATTTTAAAAATTGCATCTTATTTTAAAATTTTCAAAATTTTTTTACAAATTAAGATATTATATATTACAAAATTGCATTTAGCCTTCAAAATTTTTCATATTAAGACATCATGTTTTGCTAATTGCATTTTTCTTTTAAGTTTTTTATATTAAGTCATCATACTTTAAAATTTGCATCTTGTTTTCAAAATTTTCAATTTTTTTTACCAATTACGATATATTATACTTTACAAAATTACATTAAACCTTCAAAAAATTTCATATTAAAACTTCAACTTTTGAAAATTATATTTTTCTTCCAATTTTTTCATATTAAGTCATCATACTTTAAAATTGCTTCTTATTTAAAATTTTGTAACTATTAAGATATTTTACATTACAAAATTGCATTAAACATTCAAAGTTTTTCATATTAATACATATTGTTTTGAAAATTGCATTTTTCTACCAATTTTTTTCATATTTAGTCATCATATTATAAAATTTGCATCTTATTAATTTTCATTTTTAGTTTACCAATTAAGATATTATACATTACAAAATTGCATTAAACCTTCAAAAAATTTCTTATGAAGACATCCTGTTTTGCAAATTGCATTAAACCTTCAAAAATTGCATCTTAATTTCAAAATTTTCAATTTTTTTTACCAATTAAGACATTATACATTATAAAACTGCATTAAACTTTCAAATTTTTTCTTATTAAGACATCATGTTTTGAAAATTGTATTTTTCTTGCAATTTTTGCATATTAAGACGCCATACTTATTACATCTTATTTTCAAAATTTTCAATTTTTATTAAATATTACGATATTATACATTACAAAATGACATTAAACTTTCAAAAAATTTTATATTAAAACATCATATTTTAAAAATTTGCATTTTTCTTCCAATTTTTTCATATTAAATCATCATAATTGAAAATTTGCATCTTATTTTCAATTTTTTCTATCAATTACGATATTTTACGTTACAAAATTGCATTAAACTTTCAAAAAAAATTTCATATTAAGACATCATGTTTTCAAAATTGCATTTTTCTTCCAATTTTTTCATATTAAGTCATCATCCTTTAAATATTGCATCTTATTTTCAGTTTTATCAATTTTTTCTACAAATCACGATATTATACATTACAAAAATTGTATTAAACCTTCAAAAATTTTCATATGAAGACATAATGTTTTGCAAATTGCATTTTTCTTCCAATTTTTTATATTAACTCATCATACTTTAAAAATTGTATCTTGTTTTCAAAATTTCAATATTTTTTTTACCAATTACGATATTATACATTACAAAATTGCATTACATTTTCAAAAAATTTCATATTAAGAAATCATGTTTTGAAAATTGCATTTTTCTTGCAATTTGTTCATATTAAGTCTTCATACTTATTGCATCTTATTTCAAAATTTTCAATTTTTTTTTTAAATATTACGATATTATATATTACAAAATGACATTAAACTTTCAAAAAATTTCATATTAAAACATCATATTTTGAAAATTGCATTTTTCTTCCAATTTTTTCATATTAAGTCATCATACTTTAAAAATTGCATCTTATTTTCAATTTTTTCTACCAATTATGATATTATACATTACAAAATTGCATTAACCTTTCAAAAAAAATTCATATTATGGCATCATGTTTTGAAAATTGCATTTTTCTTCCATTTTTTCATATTAAGTCATCATACTTTAAAAATTGCATCTTATTTTCAATTTTTTCAATTTTTTCTACAAATTACGATATTAGACGTTACAAAATTGCATTAAACCTTCAAAAATTTTCATATGAAGACATCATGTTTTACCAATTAAGATATTATACATTACAAAATTGCATTAAACTTTAAAAAAATTTCATACTAAGACATGTTTTGAAAATTACCATTTTTCTTTCAATTTTTTCATATTAAGCCATTATACTTTGAAAATTGCATTTTTCTTCCAATTTTTTCATATTAAGCCATTATGCTTTGAAAATTGCATTTTTCTATCAATTTTTTCATATAAAGTCATCATATTTTACAAATTGCATCTAATTTTCAAAATATAATTTTTTTACCAATTAAGACATTATACATTACTAATTGCATTAAACTTTCAAAACTTTTTACCAATTAAGACATTATACATTACTAACTTTTTTTACCAATTAAGACATTATACATTTCAAAATTGCATTAAACTTTCAAAAGTTTTCATATTAGGACATTATGTTTTGAAAATTTTATTTTTCATCCAATTTTTTCAAATTAAGTCATAATGCTTTAAAAATTGCATCTTATTATCAGACTTTTTAATTTTTTTTACCAATTAGGATATTATGCATTACAAAGGTTTATTAAACTTTCTACAAATTTCATATTAAGACATTATGTTTTGAAAATTGCAGTGTTCTTCCAATTTTTTCAAATTAAGTCATCAAAATTTAAAAATTGCATCTTATTTTCAGACTTTTAAAAATTTTTTTACCAGTTAAATTGATTATACATTACAAAAATGCATTAAACTTTCAAAAAATTTCATAATAGGACATAATGTTTTGAAAATTGCATTTTCTTCCAATTTTTTCATATTAAATCATCATACTTTGAAAATTGCATTTTTCTTTCAATTTTTTCATATAAAGTCATCATACTTTACAAACTGCATCAAATTTTCAAAATATAATTTTTTTTACCAATTATGATTTTATACATTACAAAATTGCATTAAACTTTCAAAAGTTTTCATATTATGACATCATGTTTTGAAAATTGCATTTTTCTTCCCATTTTTTCATATTAAATCATAATACTTTAAAATTTGCATCTTACTTTTGAAATTTTCATTTTTTTTTACCCAAATTGCATCGTACTTTAAAAATTGCATCTTATTACAATATTGGATTAAAGTTTCAAACTTTTTCATATTAAGATATAATGTGTTGAAAATTGCATTTTTCTTTTAATTTTTTCATATTAAGTAATTATACTTTAAAAATTGCATTTTATTTTAAAAATTCAATTTTTTTTACCAATTAAGATATTATGCATTACAAAATTGCATTAAACTTTCAAAAAATTTCATATTAACACACCATGTTTTAAAAATTGCATTTTTCTTCCAATTTTTTTAAATTAAATCATCATACTTTAAAAATTGCAACTTATTTTCGAACTTTTCAATTTTTTTTTCCAATTAACATATTATACATTACGAAATTGCATTAAACTTTTAAAAAATTTCATATTAAGACATCATGTTTTGAAAATTGCATTTTTCTTCCAATTTTTTCATATTAAGCATCATACTTTGAAAATTCTGTCTTGTTTTTAAATATTAAATTTTTTTTACCATAAGATATCATAAATTACTATATTGCATTAAACTTTCAAACTTTTTCATATTAAGACATCATGTTTTGAAAATTGTATTTTTCTTCCTATTTTTTCATATTAAGCCATAATACTTTGAAAATTGCATTTTTCTTACAATTATTTCATATTAATTTATCATACTTTAAAATTTGAGGTTTTTTTTTCATATTGAGTCATCATAACTTAAAATTTGCATCTTGTTTTCAAAATTTTCAATTTTTTTTACCAATTACGATATATTATACTTTACAAAATTACATTAAACTTTCAAAAAAACTTATATTAAAACATCATCTTTTGAAAATTGTATTTTTCTTTCAATTTTTTCATATTAAGTCATAGTACTTTAAAATTTGCATTTTAGTTTCAAAATTTTAATTTTTTTAACAATTAAGACATTATAAATTACAAAATTTCATCAAGCGTTCAAAAGTTTACATATTAAGACATCATGTTTTGAAAATTATATCTTTCTTCCAAATTTTTCGTATTAAGTAATCATACTTTAAAAATTGCATCTTATTTTCAAAGTTTATAATTTTTTACCAATTAAGATATACGTTACAAGGTTGTATTAAAGTTTCAAAAAAAATCATATTAAGACATCATGATTTAAAATTGCATGTTTTTTTCAATTTTCTGATTTTAAGTCATCATACTTTAAAAATTGCATCTTTTTTCAAAAAAAAAAAATTAAACATTTAAGACATTATACATTTCAAAATTGCATTAAACTTTCAAAAGTTTTCATATTAAGATATTATGTTTTGAAAATTGCATTTTTCTTCCAATTTTTTCAAATTAAGTCATCATACTTTAAAAATTGCATCTTATTTTCAGACTTTTTAATTTTTTTTACCAATTAAGATAAAATACATTACAAATGTTTATTAAACTTTCTAAATTATTATTTCATATTAAGACATTATGTTTTGAAAATTGCATTTTTGTTCCAGTTTTTCCAAATTAAGTCATCAAAATATAAAAATTGCAATCTTATTTTCAGACTTTAATTTTTTTTTTTTTCTAATTAAGAGATTATGCATTACAAAATTGCATTAAACTTTCAAAAAAATTTCATAATATGACATCATGTTTTTGAAAATTGCATTTTTCTTCCAATTTTTTCATATTAAATCATCATACTTTGAAAATTGCATTATTCTTTCAATTTTTTCATATAAAATCATCATACTCTACAAATTGCATCTAATTTTCAAAATATAATTTTTTTACCAATTAAGATATTATACATTACAAAATTGCATTAAACTTTCAAAAGTTTTCATATTAAGACATCATGTCTTGAAAATTGCATTTTTCTTCCCATTTTTTCATATTAAATCATCATACTTTAAAAATTGCATCTTACTTTTGAAATTTTGAAATTTTCTTTTACCAAAATTTCATCATACTTTAAAAATTGCATCTTATTACAATATTGGATTAAAGTTTCAAACTTTTTCATGTTAAGACATAATGTATTGAAAATTGCATTTTTCTTTTAATTTTTTCATATTAAGTAATCATACTTTAAAATTTGCATTTTATTTTGAAAATTATCAATTTTTTTTTACCAATTAAGATATTATGCATTACAAAATTACATTAAACTTTCAAAAAAAATCATATTAAGACACCATGTTTTAAAATTGCATTTTTCTTCTAATTTTTTCAAATTAAGTCATCATACTTTAACATTTGCAACTTATTTTCGAACTTTTCAATTTTTTTTTACCAATTAACGTATTATACATTACAAAATTGCGTTAAATTTTCAAAAAAATTCATATTAAGACATCATATTTTGAAATTTCTATTTTTCTTCCAATTTTTTCATATTAAGTCTTCATACTTTAAAATTGCATCTTATTTTAAATTTTGTAACTATTAAGATATTATACATTACAAAATTGCGTTAAACAATCAAAGTTTTTCATATTAAGGCATATTCTTTTGAAAATTGCATTTTTCTACCAATTTTTTCATATTTAATCATCTTATTTTAAAAATTGCATCCTGTTTTCAGAATTTTCATTTTTTTTCCAATTAAGACATTATACATTATAAAATTGCATTAAACTTTCAAATTTTTATCTTACTAAGAAATCATGTTTTGAAAATTACATTTTTCTTCCAATTTTTTCATATTAAGTCATAGTACTTTAAAAATTGCATTTTAATTTCAAAATTTTAATTTTTTTTAACAATTAAGACATTATAAATTACAAATTTTCATCAAGCGTTCAAAAGTTTGCATATTAAGACATCATGTTTTGAAAATTATATCTTTCTTCCAAATTTTTCATAGTAAGTCATCTTACTTTAAAAATTACATCTTATTTTCAAAGTTTTTAATTTTTTTACCAATTAAGATATACATTACAAGGTTGTATTAAAGTTTCAAAAAATTTCATATTAAGACATCATGTTTTGAAAATTGCATTTTTCTTTCAATTTTTTGATTTTAAGTCATCATACTTTATAAATTGCTTCTTTTTCGATTTTTTTTTAAGAATTAAGACATTATACATTTCAAAATTGCATTAACATTTCAAAAGTTTTCATATTAAGACGTTATGTTTTGAAAATTCTATTTTTCTTCTAATTTTTTCATATTAAGTCATCATATTTTAGAAATTGCATCTTATTTAAAAAATTTCAATTTTTTATCCTATTATGACATTATACATTGTACATTACAATATTGCATTAGACTTTCAAATTTTTTCATATTAAGACATCATGTTTTGAAAATTGCATTTTTCTTCCAATTTTTTCAAATGAAGTCATCATACTTTAAAAATTGCATCTTATGTTTAGACTTTTTAATTTTTTTACCAATTAAGATATTATACATTATAAATGTTTATTAAACTTTTTAAATTATTATTTCATATCAAGACATAATGTTTTCAAAATTGCGTTTTTCTTCCAATTTTTTCAAATTTGGGCAACAAAATATAAAAATTGCATCTTATTTTCAGACTTTTAATTTTTTTTTTACCAATTAAGATATTATACATTACAAAATTGCATTAAACTTTCAAAAAATTTCATACTAAGACATCGTGTTTTGAAAATTGCATTTTTCTTCCAATTTTTTTATATTAAGCCATTATACTTTGAAAATTGCATTTTTCTATCAATTTTTTAATATAAAGTCGTCATACTATAAAAATTGCATCTAATTTTCAAAATATAATTTTTTTTTACCAATTTAGATATTATACATTACAAAATTGAATTAAACTTTCAAAAAAAATCATATTAAGACATCATGTTTTAAAAATTGCATTTTTCTTCTAATTTTTTAAAATTAAGTCATCACACTTTAAAAATTGCATCTAATTTTTAAAATATAATTTTGTTTTACCAATCATGATATTATACATTACAAAATTGGATTAAACTTTCAAAAAAATTTATATAATACATCATGTTTTGAATATTGCGTTTTTCTTCCAATTTTTTCAAATTAAGTCATCATACTTTAAAAATTGCTACTTATTTTCGAACTTTTCAATTTTTTTACCAATTAACATTTTATACATTACAAAATTGCATTAAACTTTCATAAAATTTCATATAAAGACAACATGTTTTGAAAATTGCATTTTTCTTCCAATTTTTTCAAATTAAGTCATCATACTTTAAAATTTGCAACTTATTTTTGAACTTTTCAATTTTTTTTCAATTAAGATATTATACATTACAAAATTACATAAACTTTCAAAAAATTTCATATTAAGACATCATGTTCTGAAAATTGCATTTTTCTTCCAATTTTTTCATATTAAGCATCATACTTTTAAAATTCCGTCTTGCTTCTAAATTTTTAAATTTTTTTACCTAATAAGATATCATAAATTATAAAATTGCATTAAACATTCAAACTTTTTCATATTAAGACATCATATTTTGAAAATTGCATTTTTCTTCCTATTTTTTCATATTAAGCCATAATACTTTGAAAATTGCATTTTTCTTACAATTTTTTCATATTAATTATCATCCATTAAATTTGCTTTTTTTCATATTTTAAAAATTGCATCATTTTTTCAAAATTTACAATTTTCTTTTATCAATTAAAATATTATATATTACGAAATTGCATTAAACCTTCAAAAATTTTCATATTAAGACATCATGTTTTGCTAATTGCATCTTGTTTTCGAAATTTTCAATTTTTTTTACCAATTACGATATTATACTTTACAAAATTACATTAAACTTTCAAAAATTTTCATATTAAAACATCATCTTCTGAAAAATTGTATTTTTCTTGCGATTTTTTTTATATTAAGTTATCATATTTTAAAAATGCATCTTATTTTAAATTTTGTAACTATTAAGACATTATATACATTACAAAATTGCATTAAACATTCAAAGTTTTTCATATTAAGACATTGTTTTGAAAATTGCATTTTTCTTCCAATTTTTTCATATTTAGTCATCATATTTTAAAAATTGCATCTTATTTTCAAAATTTACATTTTTTTACCAACTAAGATATTATACATTACAAAATTGCATTAAACCTTCAAAAATTTTCATATGAAGACATCATGTTTTGCAAATTGTATTTTTCTTCCAAATTTTTATATTAACTCATCATACTTTAAATATTGCATCGTATTTTCAAGTTTTTCAATTTTTTTTACGAATTACGATATTATACATTTCAAAACTGCATTGCACTTTCAAAAAACTTCATATTAAGACATCATGTTTTGAAAATTGCATTTTTCTTCTAATTTGTTCATATTAAGTCGTCATACTTTAAAAATTGCATCTTATTTTTCGAACTTTTCAATTTTTTTTACCAATTGACATATTATACATTAAAAAATAGCATTAAACATTCAAATATTTTCATATTAAGACATACTGTTTTGAAAATTGCATTTTTCAATTTTTTCAAATTAAGCCATTACTTTGAAAATATTTTCATACATTTCACAATTACTTTGAAATTTGCATTTTTCTATCAATTTTATCGTATAAAGTCATCATACTTTAAAAATTGCATATAATTTTCAAAATATAATTTATTTTACCAATTAAGACATTATTCATTACAAAATTGCGTTAAACTTTCAAAAGTTTTCATATTAAGACATCATGTTTTGAAAGTTGCACTTTTCTTTCCATTTTTTTCATATTAAATCATCATAAACAGCATCTTATTTTTTTGAAATTTTCAATTTTTTTTTTACCAAAATTGCGTCATACTTTAAAAATTACATCATTTTACAATATTGGAATAAAGTTTCAAACTTTTTCATGTTAAGACATAATGTTTTGAAAGTTGCAATTTTCTTTTAATTTTTTCCTATTAAGTCATCATACTTTAAAATTTGCATCTCCTTTTAAAAAATTTCAATTTTTGTAATTATTAAGATATTATACATTACAAAATTGCATTAAACTATCAAAAAAAATCATATTAAGACATCATGTTTTGAAAATTACATTTTTCTTCTAATTTTTTAAAATTAAGTAATCATACTTTAAAAATTGCATCTTATTTTCAAAATTATCATTTTTTTTACCAATTAAGATATTATACATTACAAAATTGCATTAAACTTTCAAAAAAATTCATATTAAGACATCATGTTTTGAAAATTCCATTTTTCTTATAATTTTTTAAAAATAAGTAATCACACTTCAAAAATTGCATTTTATTTTCAAAATTATCATTTTTTTTTTACCAATTAAGATATTATACGTTACAAAATTGCATTAAATTTTCAAAAAAATTCATATTAAGACATCATGTTTTGAAAATTCGATTTTTCTTATAAGTTTTTTAAAATTAAGTAATCATACTTTAAAAATTGCATCTTATTTTCAAAATTATCATTTTTTTTTACCAATTAAGATATTATACATTACAAAATTGCATTAAACTTTCCAAAAATTTCATATTACGACATCCTGTTTTGAAAATTCCATTTTTCTTATAATTTTTAAAATTAAGTAATCATACTTTAAAAATTGCATCATATTTTCAAAATTATCATTTTTTTACCAATTAAGATATTATACATTACAAAATTGCATTAAACTTTCAAAAAAATTCATATTAAGACATCTTGTTTTGAAACTTGTATTTTTCTTCCAATTTTTTCAAATTATGTCATCATACTTTTAAAATTGCAACTTATTTTCGAACATTTCATTTTTTTACCAATTAACATATTATACATTACAAA
This sequence comes from Lactuca saligna, assembly GCF_052625555.1. Lineage (NCBI taxonomy): Eukaryota > Viridiplantae > Streptophyta > Magnoliopsida > Asterales > Asteraceae > Lactuca > Lactuca saligna. The sequence goes on along the minus strand of NC_136419.1, from coordinate 34,865,596 downwards.
ATTGCATTAAACTTTCAAAAGATTTTCATATTAAGACATCATGTTTTGAAAATTGTATTTTTTTTCTTGTTTTCTCATATTAAGTCATAATACTTTGAAAATTGCATTTTTCTTACAAGTTTTTCATATTAAGTTATCATACATTGAATTTTGCGTTTTTTCTTTTTTCATATTTAGTCATCATATTTTAAAAATTGCATCTTATTTTCAAAAAAAAAAAACCAATTAAGATATTATATATTACAAAATTGCATTAAACCTTGAAAATTTTTCATATTAAGACATCATGTTTTGCTAATTGCATTTTTCTTCTAATTTTTTTGTATTAAGTAATCATACTTTGAAATTTGCATCTTGTTTTCAAAATTTTCAAATTTTTTTTTAGCAATTTTGACATTATAGATTACAAAATTACATTGAACTTTCAAATTTTTTCTTATTAAGACATCATGTTTTGAAAATTATATTTTTCTTTAAACTTTTTCATATTAATTCATCATACTTATTGCATATTATTTCAAAATTTTCAATTTTTTATTACCAATTACGATATTATACTTTACAAAATTACATTAAACTTTCAAAAAAAATTGATATTAAAACATCATGCTTTGAAAATTGTATTTTTCTTCTAATTTTTTCATATTAAGTCATCATACTTTAAAATTGCATCTTATTTTAAATTTTGTAACTATTAAGACATTATACATTACACAATTGCATTAAACATTCAAAGTTTTTCATATTAAGACATTGTTTTGAAAATTGCATTTTTCTTCCAAATTTTTCATATTTAGTCATCATATTTTAAAAATTGCATTTTATTTTCAAAAAATTTTATTTTTTTACCAATTAAGATATTATATATTACATAATTGCATTAAACCTTCAAAAATTTTCATATGAAGACATTAGGTTTTGTAAATTGCATTTTTCTTCCAATTTTTTATATTAACTCATCATACTTTAAAAATTACGTCTTATTTTCTAAATTTTCAATTTTTTTTGCCAATTAAGACATTCTACATTACAAAATTGCATTAAACTTTTTTCTTATTAAGACATCATGTTTTGAAAATTGCATTTTCCTTCCAATTTTTTCATATGAAGTCATCATACTTATTGCATTTTATTTTCAAAATTTTCAATTTTTTTTTACCAATTACGATATTATACATTACAAAATTACATTAAACTTTCAAAAAAATTTATATTAAAACATAATGTTTTGAAATTTGTATTTTTCTTCCAATTTTTTCATATTAAGTCATCATACTTTAAAAATTGCATCTTATTTTCAAAATTTTCAATTTTTTAGCAATTAAGCATTATACATTACAAAATTGCATTTAACTTTCAAAAACTTTCATATTAAAGTGTAACGTCGTGATTTTCACCATAATTTTTTTTCTTTTTTTAAAACATTTATTTAACAAAATACGTTAGCGGAAGACTTACTTTTTAAAACATTTTCAAATCACAACATTACCTCCAAAATCAAAATCATGATTCTATCTCGTTTAAAAGTAAAGAAAGTACTTTAAAGTAAAGAATCAAAACGTGTCCAAGAGTTGTATCGTTACATATAAATCTACTACCCATAAGAACCCCTCTCACCAAGGCCAATCTTCTAAACTACCTGCACCAATCAAGGCACAAAAGAGAAAAGATACAAGTGTCAGCCCCGCTGAGTGAGTTCATAAAGTTGCACATAAAACATACAAACCCCAAATGGGTCAATCAATCATTTTATGATGAGGCATAAAATGATAGACAAATACTACTTAGAAAACAACCACATATCATAATTATTCAACCGCAAAGATGCATATATGTTTAATCACGATTCTACCACATAACATATATGATCAACCAAATACCACATAAGCAACCGCATAACATATAAATAATCACATTTCATATTTAAGCAACCTTTAATTGTTTAATCTTTTATTAATAACCACCCTTTGTTATGTATTCAACATTTTAATATGCAATCAACCTTTTGTTACATGTTCGACGTTTTGTTAATAACCCACCTTTGTTATATATTTCACCTTTTAATATGCAACCAACCGTTTGTTACATGTTCAACCTTTTATTATATCTATCCAACTGATTGATAGAAAAGTGTCTCTTAGTGCTACCTAACCCAAGAGAAACACCCCGTTCACTACTTGTGTGCACAACCAACCGAATGCTCTAAGTGGCTTATGACTTCCACTCGAAACACCAACCCCGTGACTCCACTTTCGCTACTCCGACTTTGCAAAGCACAAGTACCCCGCGGTGTCGTTCAGGATCGGTACAAACAGTGCCAATTCCAACGATACACGTCCCGATTCCCACGTGATGTTTGCGCTGTCGCGAACAAGGGACCAACATCACTCCAGCCCACGAACACCGAAGTGCCTGCAAACCATGTGTCACACGGTCATATAGAAAGACTGGCAACTAATCACCATTGTGGCTATAGCTCTTCATATAGGTACTCTTTCAACCTAGTAGGCACCCTCAATGATCCGGATAAGGTTTTAGACAAAGATCATGAACTACCTAAACCCTCTACGCATAACCCCGCAATGTCATTTAAAATTAAGCAAGTCATATAATGCATACCTTATGAATGTGTATTAAACATGCAATGTATTCATAACCAACACATCAAAACATAACCAAACATCATATTTCAAGCAACTTAAGCTAGCATGTTATATACATCAAGTACATCAAAGTGTAAACAAAATAGCAATTACGTCATATCATGGCATTAGCACAAAAGATAAATTAGCATCACTAATATCATATCATCATTAAGCACAAGTAATGACATGATCATCCTAAAGTGAATCAAATCACCATCGATTGCACGTTTCACCAATATCATATCATCATTAAGCACAAGTAATGACATGATCATCCTAAAGTGAATCAAATTCGATTGCACGTTTCAATAATGCAATCTTAGTGAGTTAAAACTATGAACTCACCTTAATATTTTTGTAATATGGTGTCATGCATGCCGTCTTGTATTCCCTTTAGTTTGCTGCTGATAGACCTAAACACGATCACGATGATTTATAGTTTAAGGTCCAACAATTTTCATTATAATTTTAACGTAAATATAATTTATATTTTATATCATTTTACAATAACATAATTGTAATTGTATGATTAATTAAATTAAGTAATAAAATTAACAATCCTTATTTCCATTACATAAGATTTATTTGAATGTAACCATATACGTCCCAATTAATAATGGGTATAATAGTTCATATCTACACTGTTGGATTAATTGTTTTTATGCCACCTCATACTTTCATTTTCTTATTATAGCATAGTCATCCTATCAATATCCATTTTCTACTTCGAATAAATGAATATTAGGAGAGTACCCTAACACGACTCTAGAGTTGACCATCATCGCATGCATTCACATAATAAACAAAAATCTCTCTCTCTCTCTCTCTCTCTCTCTCTCTCTGTGCGCGCGCGCGCAAACAAAGAGCATGAAATGACACTCCATCAATGGCACTCCATCGGTTAGTTAACGACAAAAGACCAAACAACAACATTTACTGTCATATAGCCACGTCACAGTGAAACAACCACCAAGCTGTGAAACGTGTCAGTTGCCTCCATGCGCATGGTGATCTCATCGGACATGACATGGAGGACCACAAGTAGCTAACTTCACTAGATACTCCTAGCAGGAGAGATATAATCGCGCAACCGCTCATTGGACCGGGTCTACAGCCCCATAACCGGAAAAGTAAACATAGTCATAACCGGGTCCGTCTATTGCGTTTCATCTTTGCCTTTATCTGCCATACACCATCTCTCTACCATCATGTACCCATATCATATAGCCATTTAGCTGCCATGAGCTTATCCTTCTTGCCTCTTCCTCTTCACCGATTCGCCGGAGCTCTACCTCTTCGCCGGAAGTAATGGCACAGCCTCACTCACTCACTTTTGTTCGCTCTTGTGTCTCGGTCGTAACCCATCAAAACAGTCGTGCGATCTCTTTTAGTCTCCCCTCAAAGCCCAAACGCAAAAAGAAACGGACGAATGAGGAGGAAATTAACAGACGATAAGGAAAACGGAAACGACGCATAGGTCCTGTCCACGTTCATACTTGGATTTAATTCCATTTTAGAGCAAAAGATACAACTTTGGTCCTTTAACGTTCTTTCCTTGATCACTATATACCTTCCACATTCATTAGATTTAATTTAAACCTTCAAATGTTTATGCACCCTATTTTACTTTATCATGTTTTTTTTTTCTTATTTTATCTTAAATAAATCCCAACATTAATTAAATGGATTTAACCCATTTTAATTATTAATTTAATTCTTTAAAACACTTAAATCTCAATTAAATACTTAAAATCCTAATTAACTTACTTTTCTTTATCTTATCGCATAGCGTATAATTAAACTATTATAACCGCAAAGAGTTCGTATTCCTACGTATTGAAGTCAAGTCATTAACGGAAAAACTTGGGTTCTTACATAAAGACAATAAAAATAAATATATATTGAAATTTTTATTAAAAAAATAATATATATTGAAATTTTAAAACACAATAATGTATTTTACAAAATTTTATAATTAATTGTTATAAATATAATCTTATTTATTTATTATTATTATAATGAAAAAAATATAGATTATATATTTGATAAAACCAAATTAATAGAAGAGGTGTGTTTGATAATCTATATAATTTGGAAGAAAGAAATATACTAGAAATATATTTTTTATGGATAAAAATTTAAGTAGGGTTAAAAATGAAACACTATTTATTCTATTTTTTACTTTATTTTTTAAAAAGAAAATAAAAATAGGTTAGAGATGGTCTTAGATATAAACTATGGATCCCTCGGTGGTTCCTTTCCTCAAACGAATGAACATCCAAAATAATATTTCGATTAAAAAAAAACTAATAGTGCAAAATTGTAATTTATCATTTTTCTGACAGCATTCTGTTACATTTTTGTGGCCATTTCTACAAGCATGAACGGTTTGAGCCAACGGGAAAGTAAGCCACCGGAATTGCTGCAGTTTTTCTACTGTTGCTCTTTGCTTCATGATCACCATCGACGTTATCATCTTCTCTCTGATTTCCTTCAACTGCCACCACTCTGTTTGAACCCAAGAAACAACTAAACAAACCCAACAAAATTGCCATCTTAATTCTACGAAATAGTAAAACTGGAAATATCTCGTACATTTTTTTTCTTTTTTGATTTGTGTTGGGGTGGATTAGCCAATCCTAATATTTATATACAAAAACTCAAGCCAATTCTTGGAAATTTCTCTACAGTTTTTTGGCGTGGGGAGAAAGTCATGGAATTGGTCAAAGGTAAAATATGAGGTGTGAGTGTGACTCATAATCATACTTTAGAGTCAAACATTTGAGTGCATAAGTCCAAATAATTCTTTTAAAAAACATTTTTGAGATAAAATTTCTATTTGTAAAATTCATTGCAATTTACATTTGTGTGGTTTCTTTGGCATATTAGCCGGAAATCCAAATGAATTAAATAAATCCAAACGGAAATCCAAATCTAAAACTAAAACGTTCAACAATATATTTATATAAAATTCAAATCCTAACTGCAGGTTATTTAGCTAGACATATTGAACATAAGGACAATACTTAACTATATATGTACAAATCAATGAGTCTGGTTTCTCTGTTTTTCAACCTCGGTTTCGGGTTTAAACCCAAACCCATTCAAAAGTTTTACTTACTAAGAATTGAGGATATTGTGTTGCTTATATAACTGATGTATAGGAGCTATGTTTCATGTTATTGCCGATATGGGACAATTTTAGAATTACAAGAAACAAGTTGAAGGGATATATGATAGAAACTAATAAACAAAATAAAATACACCCGTGTCAAGACCGAGCTTCAAAATAGGGACATCCAAGTTAGAAGTTTAACGTTTTACCACTTTGACAACTCGGTACTTATGTTTAGTTTTCACAACATCATATAGTAATAGGTAGAAAATCTGAATAATGTTATATAAAATCCTTTTATATAGCTTCGAAAATAAAAGAAAAGAAATGTTAGAAAGAAGATTTGAACTTGCAAACTCCAGAAAAACAACCTAATGCCATAGCCACCTAAACCAACTACAACTTTTGTTATTATTTCGCTAAACGTATTTATATTATGTATATATACACTACATAAAACAAAATTTTCTTATAAAAATTACACCACTAAAAAAAAAAATTACGGGCATCTCGGGCTCTATACATTGGATCCACCCCTATGACATCGGTCCTACACACTCTTGTGGATGCTTTGATACGACAAGGTCGGGGAAGAACAAAAAATCTAAAATGTTCAAGGCTAAATACAATACTTAAAAAATATTCAAATCAGACTATAGGTTTTGACCGCGAGTTGGTCATGTTGAATATATATACAATACTTAACTATGTGTATTTGCATCCCCTCCTTAGATCCTACACTAGGGCTGTAAACGAACCAAACGAACACGAACAAGGTCTTGTTCATGTTCGTTTGTTTAAGTTAGCCGAACAACAAACGAACACGAACGGATAAACGAACGAGATTTTCTTGCTCATGTTCGTTCGTTTAACAAATTACTTTGTTCATGTTCATTCATTTATGTTCGTGAACATGCTAAACGAACATAAACAAACAAACATAAACGAAAAAAGATAAAAAAAAAAAAAAAAAAACACACACACACATAATTGAACATATATGAACATAAACAAACATATATATAACAATATAATAAAAAATAATTGAATATAGATGAATATAAATAAACTTAAACAAACGAACATAAACGAACGTAAATGAACATCATAAACGAACGTTCACGAACATAAATGAATGAACGGGACCATTGTTCATGTTCGTTCATTTAACTAAACGAACGATAATTTTTGTTCATGTTCATTCATTTATTAAATAAACGAACATAAACGAACTTCCCGCCGAACAGTTCACGAACGGTTCGCCGAACGTTAGTTCATTTACAGCCCTATCCTACACACTGTTGTGGCTACTTTAGGACAACATGGCTAGGAAAACTCCAACAATAAAGTTGTTTCATACTTAAAAATCTTTAAGAGTCTAAGTAGCATTATTAAATTACTAAAATTAATGAACTTTATAAAATAATAGTGTTTACAAATCTAAAACTTCCAACGATAAACGTAGAACTTACATAAAATTCAATTCCTACTTAAAAAAATTGTAAACCGTAGGATGTGCAAGATTTCTTGTAAGAAATTCTACTTCAAAATCACTAGGCTTTTATCACTCGCCTATTCAAATTCTATTATGTAGCGTGATCACATGTTATTTAGCTGGATATCCTATTAGTTACATCTTTAGGGGCCGTCATGTATAACTTTAGTTTATAATGTAGTATCGGTTAATGCTCTGGTTATGAATGACAATCTAAGGACGTGATGGGAAGGAAGGATCCTTAACCTTTGTTTGGCCATTGGCACAAGTCATCCTCATACAGGGCTTGGACCATGTCTCTCGAACAATCTCAATACATATGACGCAAGATAATTCCACGTATCGAGGTTGGAATGGGATGCGATGTTTTTAGTAGGCTAGGAACTAAAGAAGAAGTGATAGAGCGAAATGGGTTGGTTGCCCAAAGGGCTATCTGATCTGATCATGGGGGATAACACAAGGGCTTAAGGCATACAAGAAGATTGCATCATGAATGGGTTCGAATCTCATTTCTTTTGGTCTTCTTTTTAGTCAAATGCGTGTAAGCACGCTACAACTAGCACTTTTTTCAATGAGAGGCCCAATCCTCCTCTCCTCCTCCTCCTCCCATATTGAAAAAATAAGCATATTTAACTCGGCACAACCTAAGGATACATCAAATACCAATGATATGTGCTTATAACTAGATTTCTACTCTAGAAAGCTATACATGCAACAACGAGCGCGGGTTGACCCACAACTTACCTTTAATTACTTCTTTCAGAACGAGATAAATGTTGGATTAATCAAATTTTATGCGTAGGGGTATTTTGAAAAGTTTGTTTTTTTTACTTTCTTTCGAAGTTTTTGTATTAGAGTCAAACTCTTTTTGTCTAGTATAAATAGGGTACTATGAATCCTTTGTATTTAATCCTAGAATAAGTTTTTATGGTTAAAAAAAGCTTAGGTTCTAAGTAATCCATGTTCTCCTGTGCATTTTTTTTTTTCCTTTTTTCTTCCTTCATATTTCGTTTGTTTCTTTTATCTTGGTGAAACAGCTCATTGTTGATCACAAGAACCGCGTCCACATCAATCGAAGTGGTGGAAGGCCCCCTGAGTCAAAAGGGAGAGCTTTTGCACCTCTCTTCAAGAGAGACGATTCACTGTTTGAATCGGCTGAAAGAAAGTGAGAGTTAGAAGTTGCCAGTAGGTCAATATCCGGGATTGCTTTCCCTTAGTGATAATCCTTCTTTGAAATATGAGGCCTAGAACCTTATACAGGGCAAGAGGAGTTAATTCTTCTATTTATACTTGCCCACCAATCTTGAATTCAAAACATGAAAAATGTCGGAACCGGAAGTGGTTTTCCTATATTATAAGAACCGAGAATTGGACCACCGGTTCTAGCGTCGGTTCCGGTTTCGGTCCCGGTTTTTTGGTTATTTTTCAAACTAGAACCGGTTGAAATATTATAGACGATATGTTATCTTCCGGAGCTTGTAAATGATTCAATATTCAACCAAATTATGACTTTTTACATTCTAAATTGAAGTACAAGCATTACATTACATGATGAAAAAAGAATCAAGTAATTTCGACTTCATATGAGTGAGTTATGCGCATTTTAAAAGTGGGATATATTTAAAAAAAATGTTGAAACAGAAAATATGCAACATTGATATGTTGTCTTCCGAGGACTATAACCGATTCAATATCTAACCAGAATATGTGTTTTTATAGTTTAAAATTAACTACAAACACCAAATTACATTCTGAAAAAAAATTAATTAATTTCGATGTCATATGAATGAGTTATGGTAATTTAAAAAAATGTGACAGATTTAAAAAAACAAAAAAATGTTGAAATAGAAAAAACGCAACATTGATATTCTTTCTTTCGGGGCCTATGTTTGATTCAATATCAAACCAAAAAATTTGTATGTACAGTAAAAAATGAATTACAAACTCCAAATTACATGTTGAAAAAAAATCAAATAATTCCGACTTCATATGAGTGAGTTGTACGCATTTTAAAATACGAGAAAAATGTGAAACCGGTTCCGGTTTTTAGAACCGGGACCGGTTTTCATAAAATTGAGAAATAGTAACCAGATCTTGTTACCAATTCTGGTTCTGGTTCTGGTTTCGACAGTTTCAATGCTCATCCTGTTACCAATTCCAGTTCTGGTTTTGGTTTCGACAGTTTCAATGCTCATCCCTAGAATTGACAACATAAAGTAAATCTTAAGAGAATCTTAAATATTGCTTGGACAACATAAACTTGATGATGAAACGTCAGTCATTATTTTGAAAGTGTTTCTAAATTGATATGGAAGTGAAAATATTATGAAACGAATTAATGAGTAAATAGTTGGGATTTTAATGGAGTGGAAAGAAAAGTTTTAAACGGCTATTGGGCATGGGTTAAATCCGAGAAGAAAGTGGATACCGGGTTTGGAGCATAGAGCCCAACAGCCCTATTAGAATATAGAGGTAAGGCTGTAAACGAACAAAACAAACACGAACAAGGCTTGTTCATGTTTGTTTGTTTAGGTTTAACTTAACTAACAAACGAACACGAACGCTTAAACAAACATGTTTTCTTGTTTGTGTTTGTTTGTTTAAAAATTACATTGTTTGTGTTTGTTTTTGTTTGTTTGTTAAGATGTTTTTTTAATTTTACCAACCTTCATTGTTTTTCTAATTTTCATCGTTTGTGCATTTAATAGTTAAGAATTATATGTTATTCTATGTTACTATATGATTGTGATTGACGATTCACACGGATTTAAATTTTAGTATACCTTATATATATATATATATATATATATATATATATATATATATATATATATATATATATATATATATATATATATATATATATATATATTAACAAATATTAACGAACGTTCACGAATTTAAATAAACGAACGAGACCATTGTTCATGTTTGTTTGTTTAACTAAACAAACATAAAATTTTGTTTGTGTTTGTTTGTTTATTATATAAACAAACATAAACGAACATTTTACCGAACGAACTACGAACGATTTGTCAAACGTTTGGTTCATTTACAGCCCTATATAGAGGTGGACAGATACCAAGCTTTTTTAAATTGAGTTTTGGACTAGTAATTTCCTTCTTACTTGGGCTCTCAACTTCTTTCTTAACTTCCATCTCTTTAATCTAATTACAAAGGTAATTAACATAATTACTAGGTAATTTAAATTAATTAGTTACCGGCACACAAATTAATTGACTCAAAATTAATTCCAGTCTCATCTATCTTCATTTCTCCTATTTGCCACCTTAGAATTATTTTTTTATGCGTAACATCTACCATTTTCGTCTATTATTATCATTATCAATGGAATTAATTGTGGTGTAGTGATATGTTATTGATATTAATTTGCATTCATCAACATGGGTTCATTTTGCACCAAGCTCATTCCATGTCTGGTTTCACCACATAGCTTCAATTTTCATGGACCCAAATGATGGTATGTTTCTATATTTCCCTAATATACCCTTCTATCATTTTAAGCAATTTATTAACAAACCCTCTTTTTTAACAATAGGGAATGAAGACCTAGCCACAAACTTGCCTATATTTAAAGAAATTAGTTTTGAGCAACTTAAAAATGCAACATCAGGTTTTGCAACTGAAAACATTGTATCCGAACATGGTGAAAAGGCTCCAAATGTCGTCTACAAATGGAAACATGAAAATAAAGTGAGGATGGTTGTTAAAAATTTATATTTACTAACATCTGATATTCTATGTTGCCTTGAATAAAAGTAGAAGGCGTTTGGGACTAAGGGTGACAATCATCTCGTGGTCAAGTTGACGGGTTGACCCGTATACCCATTTTTTATAAAAGATAGTCAGAAATTTGATTTCTGCATATACATTTTTAATTCCGAGATTATTGATTTCTTCATTTTATCGATTTTTATTAAACCATATGAATTGTTTAGCCTGCAAAATTTTGTGTACGTGTATATAATTTAAAGCTCTAATAATTAACATACAACTTTTGTTTAAGTGCATATTAATAAATAATAAGTAAAACAACCATGATCGCATTTAGAACTTTAGTGGTGCTACACAAAATGCAAAAGCAATCGTTGACTAACTAATTGACAAACCATAGCTTGCCCAGTTTTCTATTCACACATTTATAAAAATATTTTGCATTATTTCTAACCTTATATTGAGTAATATTAATCAATACCAAATTTAAAATTTATTTTTGTTCTTTGTTAAAGGAATCAGTCTCGTGTAAGATTTTTTTCTTCTACTTCAGGCAACAAATACCAACATATTTCCAGTTAAAGCAATGTACTTTCAAAGTTTTCCCAATTAGATCATTGTTTGTGTTATTGTGTATGTGTGTATGATTTTTTAAACAAAATATTATCAGAGACCATTTGTGTAAATTTAGTCTTATATAGAGACCATTTATGTAACTATAGGATCCTACTTTTATTTTTGTATCTCATGTATGTGGTACAACTTCTGTTGTCTTCTTTTTTAATAAAAACATTCAATTTTTACCACAATATACTTTCAAATATATATAGTTACCAAATGTTGAATGTTTGTTGAATATCATTATCAGTATAATTAATATTTTCCGTTAAAGTGATTAAAATGTAGAACTTTATAATATTTGATAAATGCAAGGGACCAAAGTATCAAAATCTTGAAACATTTGTGACTAATATATATATATATATATATATATATATATATATATATATATATATATATATATATATATATATATATATATATATATATATATATATATATATATATATATATATATATAATGCAAGGAACCAAAAGTGACAAACATAAAATACAATGGACCAAAAGTGGCAAATTTATGAAACTTTTATGACTAAATTTTGGAGATATATATATATATATATATATATATATATATATATATATATATATATATATATATATATATATATATATATATATATATATAATGTATGGACCAAAAGTGGCAAACATAAAATATGAGGGACAAAAAGTGAAATACATAAAACAAAAGGGACCAAAAGTGGTAACTTCTTGAAACTGTTGTGGCTAAACTATGAATCATAAAAATAAGAGAACAAAAGTGACAACTACTTGAAACTATTGTGGCTAAACTATGAAACATAAAAAAATCACTGTTTCTAAACGTGTTATCCTTTAAAGTGTATACTAATTTTAATTGTTTCATTGTTAATTGACAAAAATGCAAAATTGGTCCCTGCAAAAAAATGTAGATAAAATCCAAAAAGTTTTCGATTTGCAATCCAAAATCACAAACTTTCTGTGGATTTAGTCCTGAACAAATTAAAATGACTCTTTTACCATTTTCATTTGTTTTTTCATTTTTTAAAATCAATTTTATTATTATTTTTAATTAAAAATTCAAAAACCCTCCCACCCCTCTCTCCTCAACTCTTATCAATCCCTCGTTCATCATTCTTTCGTTTTTAGCAACGTCGAGTCGCCACCTTCTCGTCGGAGATTAAATCCACCAGTTTTTGCTGGAGCCGAAGATAAAATCTACCACTTCTCGTTGTTTCCGAAGATGAAATCCACCATGAATAGGTAAGCCATAACACGACCATCATCGTTCATCCGAAGCAAAATATATCTTTACCGAAGGCACCACCTTCGACAACGATTGGGTTGTAACACCATTGGAAATCTAAATTTGTTTGTAGCCCCACCAGAAATCCAAATTTGGTTGTAACATCGTCGATGATTTGGTCGTAACACCACCAGGGACTCAAAATGGATATTTAGTGAAATAAGTTATAATCAATTTTTGTATACATGTTTCATTCCCACATAAGCATTTCGTCGAACAACTTGAGCGCAAATTTAGTCAAAGAAGTTGATTTTGTTGTTTCTTGACTCAAAACCTAAACAAGCATATACTAACGAAAATCTATCAGCAAAATCGAAAATATAAAACCCACCAATTGAAAATCACAAATCGAAAATCAAATCTCTCGGTTTGGACGATAACGAACAACTGATGTTCATCTTGTTCAATCGATTCATCCTAATCACACAAACATCAGTATGATGATTAGGGAGAAAGAGAGACAGAATAAGTGAAAACCTGGAGCTATCGGGGATTAGGCTACCACTCATTATCTTAATCTTCCTCATGTTCCTTCTGTCCAAAGTCGATCTCGCAATTACCTTTCTTCATTTCCATCTTCTTCATCTTTGAGGATCTAATTGCTTTGGTGTGTGCCTTGCCGGAAATCGGAGAAGATGAACAAAAAGGAATGCCCGTCGAGAAATCAAGAGATAACAATGCCTAGGTGTATGATTGGAGACGAGATGTGATAGATTTTAATTTTGTTTTAATATTTAATAAAAATAAAAATCAATGGTGCAAGTCGGAAACTTTTTGAACTTTATCCACAGTTTTTTGCAAATCATAGGGACCAAATTTGCAGTTTAGTCTTGTTAATTCTTTAATTGTGGGTGTGTAACGCCCGCAGATCCGGGCTAGTCAATTTAGAGGCAATAGGGGTCAAAAATGATTTTTCGACAAAAGATTATTTAGAATGAATAGTCTTAACCAAGTTTTAGAATATGTCACAAGGTTTCCGTACATATAAAGAACGCCGAAATCCGAGTTATAACGAAGAAGTTATGGCCCGCCGAAGTTTTACGGCAAAACCGGCACGACACCGGAAGACGTAAATAGTGAATTTACGATAGAAGACTTTTTAGCCTTAGCAATCTAAACAAAAGTCGTAGAATATGTTAAACTAAGAGCGTCGATAAAAAGAACGCCCAAATCTGACTTCGTATGAGGAAGTTATGATTTTTCTAAGATTCCGCTTAGCAGTGTACAGCCCGAAACTCGAATTTTAGTTCGAGCGGTTTTTGGCTTACGTGAAATAAATGAGAGTTGAAGATCTCATTAGTAGGAACTCAACGGTAAAAAGACAGACGAAAACGGAGTCCGTATGAAGTAGTTACGAATTCTTCGCGGTCATTTAACAGTCTAAACGCCTCGTACTGTTAAATTTAAGATCGGTCGAGAATTAGCCGATGGAGTCAAAATGAAAGTTGTATATATTATTTTTACCTACGCGTGGATATAAATAACGTCAAAAACGGAGGTCGTATGTGAAAGTTACGGATTTTAGAAGTCGGAAGTGTGTTGTGCGAAAATGGGTGATGTGGCACAATCTTGGCCATTGCTTTCTCCCCAAGTCTTGCCACTAGATGGTGACATGTGGCACCAAGTTCAGCCATTTTCACCCTATAAATACCACCTCTCCCACCCTCATTTTCTCCACACCTTTCCCATTCTTTCTTCTCTTTACTCTCTCTTTCTCTAGAACCTCTCTCTAGCCCCGAAATCCCCCGAAAAGCCTAGGGAACCTCCCTAGCACGAGGCGGAAGCCCCGGAGTGCTCGACGGCTCCGAGAAGAAGAGCTTTTCGGCTCGGAAACGCTGCTCCAAGCAAAGCCTGGTTTTCTATAAAACCCGTTGTAAGTGAGCTACGCCTACGCTATTTTTAATATAGTTTTTATTTAATTATATTAACGTTATTAAGAACACATAATAAATACTTGGGCTATTATTATGGGTTATATAAGTTTTTTTTTTTTAACGCTTATATAATAGTAATAATAGCTAGACTATTAATTAGTCTCGGCGAATAATAGACTAAAATCTATTGGTGATAATACTAGGTTTCGTCGAAGGAAATTATTTTAAAGTAAACGAAGCGCTGTCCGAGTACCGAGTCACCACCTTCTCCGGTGAGTGCATAGTCCCTTTCATGAACATGATTTTAATACAAGTATTGATTGAAGTATTAATTATATGTTTATGTGCGAGTTAATTGATGTTGCTTGAAATTCGTGTTAAAGAACATACCTGATTATATTTGATAATTTAGGATAAAGAGTAGACCTATATTAAATATGAGGAATATTGGGTAGTATATTCTTACGAGTACAAGTGAGTTAAACTCAGAGAATAGAAGTTAGTATATGTCACTTATCCGGGAGTATGGATTAGACATAGTCATTGTCCCTAGTCCGAGAATATGGATTAGGCATAATCATTCGCCGTTAATCCGAGAGTATGGATTAGATATTGTCCCTAGTCCGAGAGTATGGATTAGGCATAATCATTCATCTTTAATCCGAGAGTATGGATTAGTCATTCGTCCCTAGTCCGAGAGTATGGATTTGGTAAATTCGTTCATTTCTGATCCGAGAGTATGGAGTAGGTAAAACGACTAATCTTAGGTCCGAGAGTATGGATAGCCTCGTTGCGAGGATCGACGGGGTGGGATAAGAGTTGTTTATATATATGTATGGTGAAATTGTATATTTTGTGAATTTTAAACTATATATATGGTATAACATTGTGGGATTGAAATCCCTATGTGCTCACTAGGTTTCCCAACCTGACCCACTCAGTTTATTTATATCACAGGTGTTGATATGAAGTGACATTACACTGAGAGATTTAAAGAGATGTAGACCACTAGTGTGAATAATTGTAAGTTCTGTTTATGCTTATGTTCCTGTATTAACGATGACATCCCAAACGTTTTAAAATGAAATAAATACGTTTCTTCGAAAATGTTTTAATAACGTATTTACCATGTTTTTCTGGGAACAAATTCCGCAACCTTTTTATAAAATGAAGTACTCTGGTTTTTATAAAGCATAAACAAAATCGGTCTTTTCTGGCCGTGATTTTGGGGATGTCACAGTTGGTATCAGAGCATTAGTTTAAGCGAACTAGGAATATGGATTTATTTCTAGACTTAAACTTAGAATGCTAAGCGATGATTGTGAGGTGTGAGCACTAGCTTATTTTAGGAATTATGCCTAAAATGCTTTTATGTGCTAAATACTTGTGCCTGATATGCTGTTAGTTGTTCGGATCTATGGTCTGTTACCGACCGGATCTGGAAACCTTATGTGTTTAGGATTCTAAACGTACGACTACGATATTAGAACTAGCATATAAACGTTTCGGAGTGATAAGGATGATTTAACCGTCAATCATAAGTAAAGATCTAGATTCACCTTATTCGGTGTATAGATCAAGATGGCAAGAACCCGTAGCGGAAACGTGAATGCAAATGAGAACAGAAACCAACCCCAGTGATTGAGCAAATACCGGTGATGGAAGCCGCCGCTGAGCCAGTCACAATGGCCAGAGTGCAAGCGATGATCCAAGCGATGTTGGATCGTCAAATGGAGGAAACTAGACGTTTGCTCCAGCAAAATCGTGAGGAAGCCACCATTCAGATCGAACAGCCCGAGTTGAACGAAGGGAAGACTGAGGAAGGAAACTACAGTGAGACTGTTGGTCAAGTCAACCCACCAATAGTTCGAAAAAACAACCAAGATGACGAGGTCGAGAGGAATGGATGCAAGTACAAGGATTTTCTGACTTGCAAGCCATCGACTTTCACTGGAAAGGAGGATCCGATCGGGGTCATGGATTGGATCTCGGAGATGGAGTTAGCCTTCATGACATGCGGTTGTAGAGGGAAGCTACAGACCACATTTGCAGTGCGTCAGTTTCGAGGAGGCGCTGTACGTTGGTGGAATACCTTGGGGAAGACTCTGAGCCCTAATGAGCCTCTGCAACTGACATGGGCAGAATTTCTGGTGCAATTCAAACGAAAGTACTGCTCAGCTCAAAACCTGCTTGAGCTAGAGAACCAGTTTCTAACCCTGAAGAAGAGAAGCATGTCAATCGATGAATACACCAACAACTTCACAGAGAAGATGGAGTTCGCCTTGCGTCTTGTTCCGGATGAGCTGACGAAAATCGACAAGTACGCAAAAGGACTTCCATGGGAGTACGCGGTGCCAGTGCGTCAAGCACCTACTCTAGAGGCAGCTATCTGGGTTGCCAAGTCTGTCGAAGATATGATCAAGGGAAGAGCCTCCAGCAAGATGGAGGTTGGCGAGAAGAGAAAGTTTGAAGGATCTTCAAGGTCCAACGAGAAGAGAAAATTCTCGAAGTTTGAAGAAGGAACGCAATGGTGTGACAAGTGTAGAAAGAAGCACATCGGGAAATGCTCTAAATATACGACATGCTTTAAATGCGGGAAGACTGGTCATTACGCCAGCGAATGCACAATCAAGAGAGAAGTCTGCTTTAAGTGTGGAGAAGAAGGACACTTCAAACAAGACTGCCCAAAGAGAGAAGGGGCTACAAATCCAAATGTGCCACCAAAGCCAAAGGCGAGAGCATTTCAAATGATCCTTGACGAAGCAGATGACAATGCAAGGATTCAAGAGTGAAGGCTTGACATCCGAGGATCGAGTTATGGAGTAATCGTGTAGATAGTACCTCACGATGTAGCCCGTTAGAGGCATAGTCTAGGGTGAACTTGAACACCTATGTAATAGTTTCAAGAAATAATATAAAACCTTTGTTTTGTTATATGATGTGTTAAGTTGTTGTATGGTTTTCTTGTATGGTGACTTGGAAAAACTGCGGGACAATACTTGGGACGAGTATGAGTAGGTGTGAATGGTAGTAGAGGCCTATACTACCGGAAGCACAGGACTCACACTTGGATCAGGGAAAGTCACAAGGTTACCAAGAAGCCAGTAATTGATTTCGTTTTATTCAAGTATGCCGTTACCATTGTTTCGGTAATGACTAAGAAGATTGTTGTTATCCCGACCCTAGTGGTCATATCACCTTGAGTCCGACTACGATGAGTAGGTTATGTGGTTCAGAGAACCAAGTTTGATATAGCGTCTGACTTAAACCAAACGATTAAAAATCAAAGCGATCAATAGAAGTATCGCGCTCGTTGGTAGCTAGAAATGCTACATGTTAAAGTATGATTATATCACATTAGAACATGAAGGAAGGCTTAGTCTGTTTTAGAATTTAAGAGACCTGAGTCTAAACGTACATCACATGATGATAGGTCATAATTTGGAGTCTAATATGAGGTAGAGAGCAGGTGCACGATCAAGTACTGCTTACAGTCAATAAGTCTAAGAGATAGACTTGAAGGAATAAAGAAGTTATAATTATTACCTAGGATGAAGAGATGACGTATGGAGTCATTATACGATCCTTGTTTCGTTGATGATTCCGGGACGTAATCATCCTAAGGGGGAGATAATTGTAACGCCCGCAGATCCGGGCTAGTCAATTTAGAGGCAATAGGGGTCAAAAATGATTTTTCGACAAAAGATTATTTAGAATGAATAGTCTTAACCAAGTTTTAGAATATGTCACAAGGTTTCCGTACATATAAAGAACGCCGAAATCCGAGTTATAACGAAGAAGTTATGGCCCGCCGAAGTTTTACGGCAAAACCGGCACGGCACCGGAAGACGTAAATAGTGAATTTACGATAGAAGACTTTTTAGCCTTATCAATCTAAACAAAAGTCGTAGAATATGTTAAACTAAGAGCGTCGATAAAAAGAACGCCCAAATCTGACTTCGTATGAGGAAGTTATGATTTTTCTAAGATTCCGCTTAGCAGTGTACAGCCCGAAACTCGAATTTTAGTTCGAGCGGTTTTTGGCTTACGTGAAATAAATGAGAGTTGAAGATCTCATTAGTAGGAACTCAACGGTAAAAAGACAGACGAAACGGAGTCCGTATGAAGTAGTTACGAATTCTTCGCGGTCATTTAACAGTCTAAACGCCTCGTACTGTTAAATTTAAGATCGGTCGAGAATTAGCCGACGGAGTCAAAATGAAAGTTGTAGATATTATTTTTACCTACGCGTGGATATAAATAACGTCAAAAACGGAGGTCGTATGTGAAAGTTACGGATTTTAGAAGTCGGAAGTGTGTTGTGCGAAAATGGGTGATGTGGCACAAGCTTGGCCATTGCTTTCTCCCCAAGTCTTGCCACTAGATGGTGACATGTGGCACCAAGTTCAGCCATTTTCACCCTATAAATACCACCTCTCCCACCCTCATTTTCTCCACACCTTTCCCATTCTTTCTTCTCTTTACTCTCTCTTTCTCTAGAACCTCTCTCTAGCCCCGAAATCCCCCGAAAAGCCTAGGGAACCTCCCTAGCACGAGGCGGAAGCCCCGGAGTGCTCGACGGCTCCGAGAAGAAGAGCTTTTCGGCTCGGAAACGCTGCTCCAAGCAAAGCCTGGTTTTCTATAAAACCCGTTGTAAGTGAGCTACGCCTACGCTATTTTTAATATAGTTTTTATTTAATTATATTAACGTTATTAAGAACATATAATAAATACTTGGGCTATTATTATGGGTTATATAAGTTTTTTTTTTAACGCTTATATAATAGTAATAATAGCTAGACTATTAATTAGTCTCGGCGAATAATAGACTAAAATCTATTGGTGATAATACTAGGTTTCGTCGAAGGAAATTATTTTAAAGTAAACGAAGCGCTGTCCGAGTACCGAGTCACCACCTTCTCCGGTGAGTGCATAGTCCCTTTCATGAACATGATTTTAATACAAGTATTGATTGAAGTATTAATTATATGTTTATGTGCGAGTTAATTGATGTTGCTTGAAATTCGTGTTAAAGAACATACCTGATTATATTTGATAATTTAGGATAAAGAGTAGACCTATATTAAATATGAGGAATATTGGGTAGTATATTCTTACGAGTACAAGTGAGTTAAACTCAGAGAATAGAAGTTAGTATATGTCACTTATCCGGGAGTATGGATTAGACATAGTCATTGTCCCTAGTCCGAGAATATGGATTAGGCATAATCATTCGCCGTTAATCCGAGAGTATGGATTAGCTATTGTCCCTAGTCCGAGAGTATGGATTAGGCATAATCATTCATCTTTAATCCGAGAGTATGGATTAGTCATTCGTCCCTAGTCCGAGAGTATGGATTTGGTAAATTCGTTCATTTCTGATCCGAGAGTATGGAGTAGGTAAAACGACTAATCTTAGGTCCGAGAGTATGGATAGCCTCGTTGCGAGGATCGACGGGGTGGGATAAGAGTTGTTTATATATATGTATGGTGAAATTGTATATTTTGTGAATTTTAAACTATATATATGGTATAACATTGTGGGATTGAAATCCCTATGTGCTCACCAGGTTTCCTAACCTGACCCACTCAGTTTATTTATATCACAGGTGTTGATATGAAGTGACATTACACTGAGAGATTTAAAGAGATGTAGACCACTAGTGTGAATAATTGTAAGTTCTGTTTATGCTTATGTTCCTGTATTAACGATGACATCCCAAACGTTTTAAAATGAAATAAATACGTTTCTTCGAAAATGTTTTAATAACGTATTTACCATGTTTTTCTGGGAACAAATTCCGCAACCTTTTTATAAAATGAAGTACTCTGGTTTTTATAAAGCATAAAGAAAATCGGTCTTTTCTGGCCGTGATTTTGGGGATGTCACAGGGTGTATCATTTAATAAAACTTTTATCTTTGTAATTTATTATTTTTTTATAAATATTTGATTTTTTATCACGATTTTAAATTATCAATAGTTATTTTATTTTTCTTTCTTGATCGTGGTTTTTATAGGTATTAACCTAATTATTCATATTTTATTGTTTTATATGAAAGTGTACTTTTTAATTATTTTATTGTTATTTGTTAAAATGTATATTTATAATTAGTTGAAAACCTCTAAATCATTGAAAATATTAATGACAAAGGCTTAAAAATTAATAAATTCTTTGAAAAAACTTTGGTATGAAAAAAAAAAAAAAACACATTAATTAGCTTTTTCAAGTTTTAGAAACAATTTGGTTTAAAAAAAACTTCAATAACGCTACTTTTAGTTTTCTGTTTTCGGTAATATATAGTTAAACAACTACAAATCTTATGACAAATAAAACCAAAATTTATAATAAAAATTTGCTTTTCAAAATTTTCAACTCCTCTATCATTTATTTTCACCAATCGTTGTCTAGTGTTTGCCCATAAAACAAAAGAAACAAATTGCTAATCAAATTATATTTTATTTCAGCTAATTAACCGTGTAATAATTGATTTAATAAATAAAGCTTTTAATATAAAATAAATTAAAAATAAATTGTTTAACATGTGATTGTGGAAAACATTCATCAAAACGAGGGTTTAGTTTTTTATTCAAGGTGGGATTAGATTCTTTTGACATGCCAAGAAAGAAAGTATCTTCTTTCCATAAACAGCACTACCATTACATTGATTCCAGACAGGGACACTGCCACCATCAACCACATCCTCTGTTTTCGCTAGGGTTTCATTCCTTTATTTCTTTATTCTTAAATCGCTGTTCTTCCGAATTTCATCGATGTTTATTCGCCAATCATAAACCACGACTTCTGCAAATTATTCATTCATAACCAAAAAAAAATGAAGGTCTAGCTTCTCGATAGAGATACAGTGAGTGGATATAGTCCATTTGACCAAGTCCCGCCGGCAAAGACGTCCGTCAATTCTATATCATTATCGCTATACGTCTATATCTTTGTTGTCTTCTACGCATATTCCATATGTAACATCACAGAGTGATCAAGTATATGAAGAAGCAAAGGATTCGGATTGTAATTCGCATAATCGCAGAACGGCTGCAAGCTTCCCAACTTTGAAGAACCCGTCCAAACCCTAATTTTGGGGCTTATTGGTGTTCTTAATTGAATCGGATTTAAAGGTATCAGCTCTTTTAAAGGTAGGATAATTGTTTGTTTGTTGGGAAATTGATTGATATATGGGAGGGATTTGCGTTAAGCCTTCTGGTGGGAGCCCAAGAGAGAGAACGTCTAGTAAATTATCATCAGAAGCGTATGTATTACAGTCCATCAGGGAAGAAAGTTTTAGGCTGAAAAATCGACCTGAAGTTCGACCAATTTCAGTCGACAAGAAACCAAATTCTGTTCGACGTGTACGCGATGATCATTTTGAGAAGAAGAAAGAGGGGTCTGAAGTTATTCTCGCTAATATTCCAAGTATCAGAACAATTCCGAAAGCCACAGAAGGAGAACAGGTCGTTGCAGGTTGGCCTTCCTGGCTTGCTGAGGTAGCTGGTGAAGCCATTAATGGCTGGTTACCTCGAAGAGCAGACACATTCGAGAAATTAGACAAGGTATCTTCATCTTATATTCTTATTCAGTTCTTCTTCCTAATTTTACGATTCAAACAAGCTTTATTCATTCATTCACTTTTATCTTTACAGATTGGTCAAGGAACGTATAGCTGTGTATTCAAAGCTCGCGATCTCACAAACAAGAAAACCGTCGCTTTAAAAAGAGTAAGATTCGACAACATGGATTCAGAAAGTGTCAAGTTCATGGCTAGAGAAATCCTCGTCTTGAGAAGACTCAATCATCCAAATGTAATCAAACTCGAAGGATTAATCACTTCACGAACTTCATCCAGTTTATACCTTGTTTTCGAATACATGGAACATGATCTAACAGGATTAGTATCACTACCCGGTATCAGATTCACAGAACCACAAGTGAAATGCTACATGAAACAGCTCCTAAGTGGACTTGATCATTGCCATAGTCATGGTGTTCTTCATCGTGACATAAAAGGCTCAAATCTTTTGATCGACAATAATGGGATTTTAAAAATTGCTGACTTTGGTTTAGCAAGTGTCTTTGATTGTAATCAAAGTGTTCCATTAACAACACGTGTAGTGACACTTTGGTATCGACCACCTGAACTGTTGCTTGGAGCTACACATTATGGAGTTTCTGTGGATTTATGGAGTGCAGGATGCATTCTTGGTGAGTTATATGCAGGGAAACCTATCATGCCTGGTAGAACAGAGGTTGAGCAACTTCATAGAATCTTTAAGCTTTGTGGTTCACCTTCTGAAGATTATTGGAAAAAGACGAAATTACCCCACTCAACAGCTTTCAAACCTGTTCATCCTTATAAAAGACGGATTCTAGAAGCTTTTAGAGAGTTTCCTTTACCTGCTGTTGGACTTATGGAGACCTTACTTGCTGTAGAACCTGAACAAAGAGGAACTGCATCACTCGCTCTCAAGAATCAGGTATTCTTGAATATTAAATAATTTTAAAAAAGAAAATAGAAACTAATAAATAGCGTGTTTTTGATTCTTTCAGTTTTTTACGACAAAACCTTATGCTTGTGATCCTTCAAGTTTGCCACATTATCCTCCTAGCAAAGAAATTGATGCGAAGATGAGAGATGAAGAAGCTACAAGGTATCAAGAATCTTTTTTATTTTTTTTTTGTTCATTGTGATTTTCTAAATTTTAAGTAACTTATTGTAGGCAAAGGGAAGGTGAAAGGCTTGAGAAGGAAAGGAAAGAGAGTCATATAAAGCAACATGCGATATTGAAGGGTTCAAAAGATGGTCGACCAATGAGGGACTCTTATTCAGGGCCATTGGTGGCTGGAAACAAATACTGTGAAATTTCAAGAACATCTAAAGAGGATGAAATTGAAAAGAAGGATGTTTCGTGTTCCCAAGTAAGAAAAGATGAAGTGGGTAATATTATTAATAATAATAATAATAATAAGGTATACAAGAAAGGAAACAAAATACAATTTTCGGGTCCATTAGTTTCATCAAATGTTGACCAAATGATTAAAGATCATGATCGACATATTCAAGAAGCTGCCCGAAGATCACGGATTGAGAAGATGAGGGTTGGTGAAGTTGAAGGAAAGGAAATGGTGAGAAATGTAGTGTATCCATCGAGTCGATTATCCAAATAAAAAAAAAAAAAACTTGTGACATGTGTTGTGATTTAGATGGTTTTGTGTAGAGAAATTCTTATTGTATGTTTTTTTTTTCTTGAAATTATAGTGTAATTTAGGGAGGAAAAATGATAATATGGTGCATAGGTTTGTTGATTGGTGTGCAAGAAAGAAAATATAGGAACACGTAATAGAATGGTTTTTGAAGCGGATTGTGGTTTTGGTTTTTGTTGTACTATCTTATATGTGTGCGTGTCATGAAATATGTTTGAGAAAAATCCGAATCAATATGGTAAACTTCGAGTTTAGGAAAAAAATTAAAAGTCGTTTTTGTAGATTTTTGTGAAGGGTCTATTTGTGGTTATGGTCAAATATGAGTTATGACATGCAGAATGTATATTTGTATGAGTTATTTTTACATCAAATTTGTTGTAAAATTGTATAAACCAACATCATTTCATACATTATTTTTGGGTTGGTGAACGAAAAAAAGTCAAATATTATCGTTGTATTATTCGTCTACATCAAATTTAACCAAAAAAAGCATTTTTGTGGCTTGTTTATATAATGATATTTTATATATTATTGTAAATTAAATTGATATTATTACTTTATGATACACTCTGAATTCTATCTTTATATTTTAAACTTATTTGAATATTTTGATAATTTTTAACAAATTAAAACAAATAAATTTATAAATAAAAAATTAAATAATCTAATTAAAATATATAGTTTATTATCTATCTATTGTCTATATCATTATAATTATTATTATAATACTATATTAAAGTTCATTCAAATGAATATATAGTTCAAGATATGTCTTATTTTCTCACCATATCCATTTGAAATCTATACAATTTTTCATCTTTCAATTAATTAATAGTAACTACTAAAAAAAAATTTAGCTTATATTTAATAATTATTAACTTTTTAATATGATATGATATAATTTATGAGCATCAAATCATGGTAGTTTCAATAGTTTTTTTTAATATAAAAAATTCAATCATTTGAGTAATATAAATACAAATCACATACAAAACGAGAGAGAAAATACATAGAAAGAATAACACAACTTTAAAGTTTTTGTGTTGCTTTTTTTTTTGCTACGTTTCAAGCCATGTAACGATTTTAAAGTTTTAAATTTGTATATTTATATAATGTTCTGGTTTTTCTAGGCAAAATTTTCATTTTTTTTTATTTATTCGAATAAGAGTCTTACATTCGTTATATTACATATTTAATTATAAAAACGAGTCTTAGCGGAAGTTGTAAATATTATTTATTGACTTCGATGCAAGTACAATCATGTGCGAGCCTTTCCTTGATTCGTAGAACAACTTGTAAAGCAGTTATTCAACAACTGTAAGTCGATGCTTAGTGAATTCCATCAAATATTACATACAACTATATATATATATATATACACACACACACACACACACAATGTATACACATAATGGCCTTCAACATATAGTAGGCCTAGCCAACCTTCAACATAAAGCTGGTTTGCCCCTTGGCCTTTAGCATTAAGCTAGTCCGCCCGAGTCTATTGGCCTACAGCGCGAAGCTGGTCCGCCCTCAACTCCCACAAAATATATTAACACATACAACTAGCAATATTCCAACATTACAGGCAACTATCTAGCCTAATTGCTTAACTGTATACTACAGGTAACTATATCCTAACATACAGTTGATACATACTGGAGTATACAATATACTGAGATGAAGTCAACTGGAGAGTTTCTGTAACATCCAGTTTCAGATTTTCTGTGATTAGGGTTCGTGAGCCACGAACCATGCATGGGGAGGTCTCGGGTTGCAACGAGTTGCCAAAGCGTATGCCATCTCATCACCTTTCCGTAGATATGAGAATCTTTGGAATCTGAGATATATCGAAGAAGCTATGATAGTTTGGAAGTTATGGCAAGTTTGGTCCTTATTGAGAAATGGGTGGCATCGGTTACGTTGGGCGTAAGTATGGTTACACTTAGCGTACCTATGAGCGTGGAATGGACGCGAGGACCACCTAGTACGTTGGGTGTACCAGAAGGTACGCTGGGCGTACTAAGCGCTGAGGGAAAACCCTAATTCAAGTAGCGTTCCTATTTAAGGAATGAGATGGTCTCATTTTTGGCGACCTTCCTCAGTCAATAAACCCTCTCAAACCCTGATATCCATTCTTGAGCTTGTGGGTGGCCATGTTGAGCTTATATGTGTTATTGTGGGCTCTTTGGAGTTAAGAAGGAGCATGGAAGAGAATGGAGTTGAAGTCCATGCCTTGGATCTAAGCTTTCTTAGGGCTTGAGCATCATTTAAAGGTATAAAGCTCAAAGCTTTCCCATACTTTTGATCTATGCTTAGTATGGTCCATTTTTAGGGTTTTATGTCCCAAGATTGGAACTTTGTGAGTTGGTGAACTCCAGAGCTTAATAACCTGTCGTTTTAAGTGTTTTTAGTGGTGGAGAACCATAAAAATGAGATCTTGATCATGAGAATCAACCCACGCATAAGTTATGTGCATTTTGGGTTAAGAAATTAAGAGTTTCATGTGTTGTGACCTTATCAGCCATGCAAGGGCCTAAAGTCATTAACTTTATGGAGTAAGAGATGTTAGGAAGTCCAGATCCAAGAGATGAATTAAGGTCTTAATGGGTTAAGACCCAGAAATTAGATTAAGCAAAACTGAGAGTATGAATGGCTTAATTCCAGTACGCCCCGCATACTGGGTTGAGGTCCCCGATCAATTTCATGTGAGCTTGAGTACGTTAAGCGTACCACGGAGGTACGCCCCGTGTAATCTCTCTGTACGCTTTTGGGCTACACTTTATTGTTGGGCCTTGAGTGTTGGACCTAAATCTTTGGGCCTGTATAGTTGAGACTATGAGTAGAGAAAAATAATATAATTATGCCTTGGGCCCTTGGGTTGGGCTTGTCATGTAGGTTGAGGTTTAGGCTCCGGGGAGCCCATTTATTATTGGGCCTTGGTGGGCCCAATGGGTTTAGGGCATTGATGAGCTGGTAGGTGGTCTATCTTTAGACCCAATAAGTGAGAGGTTGGACTTAGCTCCTAATTGAGATAATCGTGGGTTTGGCACAGAGTTAGAGGCCAGTGCGTAGTAGTAGTGTTTATAGGAGCTATTCTTCATCCGAGGTGAGTCTTCTCACTTTACTTTACCTAGAGTGGTAATTAGAGTTATGTGACAGAGTATTTTGTATGCTATTTATATGATGTGATACACTACATTATTTCTATGTGATTTATGTTATGTATGTTTCAAAGTTTAAAGAGTTAGGACCGGAAGGTCCACAGAGTTAGGACCAGAAGGTCCACAGAGTTATGGGACTGGAGGGTCCCACTGAGACACATTGACCAAAGGGTCAAACAGAGTTATAGACTCGAGTGGCTAATATGTGTTGTATGTGGTATTTTGGGGAAACTCACTAAGCTTCGTGCTTACCGTGTTATGTGTTATATGTTTCAGGTTTTCTTCTCTGAATCGCAGGACGGTACCGGCTTGATTGTACACACCAGAGAAAGAGTTATGAGGATCCTGGATTATTTCGGATTTGTGCTTGCAATTGAATAAAATAGATTTTTATACAATATGTTATGAAAAGTATGCATTTTAAAAATTGTTTTAAATTTTCACGTCGTTACAAGTTGGTATCAGAGCCTTGGTTTGAGGGATTCGGATGCACCTTCGGGTATATCTGGACTCAAACTGAGGAAATGAGGAAAATTTTCAAAATAAATGATTTTTCTAAAACGAGTAAGAGTTTCTAAAAGAAAACGAGAAGGAGCAGTGTGTACAATCAGCCAGACCCCGAACGGTGATTTCCCAAAATACCCTTACATTTGCGTTATAAAATATGTTATGAGATATTATGCATGCTAGAGATAAGATGGGTATTTCATATTTAAGGACTAAAGTGGCCTTATTTGTGATGCCTTAGCCTAGGAGTAGCTGTTATCTGTGATGCACTTTCGAGTATATGCTGAGTAAGAGTATCCAACATGGATCCTATATAGAAAGGGATTTGGGTAGAGGAGTAATCTAGGAGAGATACTTGGATGAGCATTGGAGGAGCCAACTGAGAGAGTAGTTAGATGCCCGCATGGGGTAGAGTCGCTTGAGTTCGGTGACACCTGCTTAGTGTGAATAGAGCCAATAGAGTTGTATCCTATAGTGGTTTTACGTGTTGGTAGAGATTGTTCGATACTTGAATATTGCTTGCTTGGTGCTTCGTAGAACTCTCGATGATGGGAGTCAGCTACTAAGTGAATATGACGATATTCAGGAGGTAGATGGCTGCCATCATTAGGAGTTCTTCAGCAGATGATGGCCGAGAAGTGTGAGAATCTAGGAAGAGCCTAGGGGGTGACCATGGTCAGATGAGTACGCTGACAGAGTGGAGCATTTCGCTGGGGAGCGAACACACATGATGGAATTGGTGATCGAAAAGGTTGAGCAGCTACTTAGAAACTCTGGGATGGTTCGTGTAGAAAGTATGGGTAGATGTGGAAAGTAGTATGGGCCCGTACTATCGAAACCAGAGGACTTATACTCGATACAAGGGATATTCCAGAGGATCTAAGTAGCAAATCGAGAGGCAATATCATGGTTCGGGTACCATGACTGGTAGCAGATCGAGAGGTGATATCATGGTTCGAGTACCATGATTGGTGGCAGATCGAGAGGTGAATCATAGTTCGAGCACCACGGTTAGTAGCATATTGAGAGGCGGTATCATGGTTCGGGTACCATGATGGGTAGTAGATTGAGAGGTGATATCATGGTTTGAGTACCATGATTGGTGGCAGATTAGGAGGTGATGTCATGGTTCAGGTACCATGATTCATAGCAATTAGTGCTTAGGCCTTTTCCAGCTATCCCGTTGGGATTGTTTGAATGAGGTCGGATGTGATAGAGTCTAGGGGCAAGAGGGTCATGATGTACGATTTTCGATGAAGCATACCTTAAGAGCGAAATTGGGTTAGTCTTGAGGAATTTTGGTGAGATGCCAGTAGGAGTCACATGACACAAGGATGAGTAAGGATGGTGATATGGGGGATTACGGTCTGAGTTGAGAGATCATTCGATAGTAGAGGTGCCACCTTCTGTGACCCGAGTGGTGTTATTTCTGTTTCCTGAGGGAGACGTAAGAGGTGTTGAGATTTCGGTTTTTGAGTTTGGGGGTGACCCCTATAGGATCGCACTGGTGGTGATCTTTAATCAGAGTATCTGGCAGTAGGTCTGTCGCAAGGGAATGATATAGCTTGATCAGGTTGCTAGTGGGGACTGAGATGGTCAAGGACCAAGATACACCCTATTTGAGTATAGTAGGGCATATGTTAGCTGCAGCACTGGACGATCAAGAGGAGTATATTAGGGCGGTGACTCTTATTGTATTTGATGGGTATAGAGAGTGGAAATGTGGTTTCTGCTCTTATGATAAGGAACGTGTCGGAGCGTTGGGCGAGGGGTTGAGGATGAAGAGTATCATAGTTCATTATTTCTAGATTAAGAGTCAGGGTTAATACTGGACAGTTGGGAGGTCCGGTGATGGTATGGTGTGAGATTATGAATGACTAGAGGTAGTCATGATGGTAAGTTTTGAGGATTCCATATGAGATTCAGGTATTTGGAGTTGCTTGGTGTCTATCGGGGAGATCATCGAGCGTTGCGTAGCACCTTCCAAGAGTAGGGCGATGTTATTGGTGGAATCAGTATGTGGGATAGATTGTCGGTGCGCCAATTGGTGATGGTTCGAACCCCAGGCGGGGGAGAATCAGATATTTTATTGAGGGGATCAGAGATTTGTTCGAGAACGGTTAAAGATCTAGATATAGAGACCTGCGGTGCGGATTCATGAGTCCAGGGTTATTGGTGATCGAAGCGAGGTGCAGAGCGAGATAATGCAGGTGGTATATGGTTGAAAAAGGATGAGTGTCTCCACAGCAAGTGACCGTTGGTCGGAGACCTTGTGGTGGATAGGAATTCTTTGAGGGTATAATGATGAAATAAAGGTGGTTGGTTTGCAGGGTAGTTCATTGGTTGAGGAATGTTGGTTCAATGTTTGGGCTGTTATGCAGTTTGGGAAGGGTAGGAGTTGATTAGTCAACCAATTTCAGGGTCATTATGAGTATTCTGGAATGGGTGTGAGCAAAATGGGAAGGAGTTTCAAATTGCCATCAACATATTCTGGGTCGTTGACGATCCCTCCATATTTAAAAGTGAGAATTTGAAATATTCTGAATTTCAGGTGGTATATCAGGAAGATCAGTGGCTGAGGCCAGACATCGTGAGGTTCTAGGGTGGTGTATCGAGGTATCCGAGTTAATGTCTTGGATTTCGGATAATTTTGGGTCGTGCGTTAAGACGGCAAGTGGTGTGTCAAGCATCTATGTTTCCAGTGGGAGCCCTTTCGGTTAATGATGGTAAGTGGATTATCTAAGGCAATGGATTGCATCAAGGAAAGGTGTTTTGTTATGACGATTGTCGTCAGTTTTAGTGGTGCATAGTTCGGGTAGGTGCGTGCACCTATCTATGGATGGTCCACGTAGCATGAGTTAATGATCGCAATGTGGCGTTGACCTGAGGATGTGATTGTGAAGTGGTAAGAGCTAGTGGGGTGAGACTGCAGAGAGTTCCAGTTCAATAAGTCAGAAAGAGGGTGTTGTGATGCTATGGGAAGCCGTAGTACTCACTAGTTAGAGAGAGGGTGTTGTGATGCTACGAGGAGCCGTAGTACTCAGTAGTCAGAGAGAGGGTGTTGTGATGCTACAGGGAGCCGTAGTACTCACTAGTTAGCGAGAGGGTGTTGTGATGCTACGGGGAGCTGTAGTACTCACTAGTCAGTAGGAGGTTGTTGTGATGATATGGGGAGCCGTAGTACGCACTAGTTAGCGAGAGGTTGTTATGATGAAGCACTATTGATCAGAGCATGACGCATAAGAGTTTTAGGCTTGAATAACCCTAATTTATGAGTTTTTGGAGCCTGGTGGTCGGACGAGGGGCGAGATCGGGGTCTCCTCAATGATTGGGAATCATTATATTCTGAGTAAGGTGTGGACATCGCAATCCGAAGGAACTAGATAAGTGAAGTACGCATGGGTTGCGGGTCGCGAGTCATGAGTTGAGTGGTTCATTGGGACGAGTGGATCCAACTACGGGTCGGACCAAACTCTCTGAGTTGAGTCTTGGTGGTGTGTTAGGTAGAAGAGATGAGATTCTGGAATCGGAGGTGGGTTCCATGTGAGGGGTGTTGTTTTTCATCTGATGTCTTAGACCTGAGTAGGTCAGTGCCTTGGTTCGGGAGGTACAGTAGGATGCGCGGAACTATTGAGCAGTAAACAACAAAGTGCAGGGGTGATCCGATCTTCAGTAGAGCGGTAGTGTTCGCTTGAGGGAAAGCGAACTGCGTGACTTGTGCGTCACTAAGAGTTGAGACAATTATTATAAAATGGAAATCGGTGAAACCTTTTTGGTTATGGGATGGGTGAGCTTGAGGTTCATCTATTGGTTTATAGAGATCAGAGAATATTCCCAGGCGAGCATGATCTTTTCCTTGTGTTCCAGATTAGAGTTTTGGGTTCATCCTCTCTAATGGATCTCGATGATTGCCCTTGCAGTGGGTCCTGAAGAGAAAGGGAGATTATGACCTTTCCATCCTTTTGAGTTGCGATCAGGATTGATCAGGGAATCATGGTTGGTAGGGTGTTCTTAGGGTCTGTTAGTCGGTGGGTGATTAACAGAATAATGTTTCGAGGATGGTCTGGCAAGGAAATAGACTGCAAGAGTTTTCCAGTTATGGAGATTCAGATTGGGTACCGCATCGGTAGTTGGGTCTGCCCATTTCGGGTCGGGAGCCCCCGATGGGAATGAGTATCCTTGGAAGTGATTGTTGTATGGTTTGAGGACCTTCGGTGGTGCATCTCGGTTTTTTTGGGTCCGAGCTATGTGTTAATAAGGAGTGATTTAATTCAAGTGGGGGAGAATTGTAACATCCTGTTTCAGATTTTCCGTGATTAGGGTTCGTGAGCCACGAGCCAGACATGGGGAGGACTCGGGTTGAAACGAGCTGCCAAAGCGTATGGCATCTCATCACCTTTCCTTAGATATGATGAACTTTGGAATCTGAGATATATCGAAGAAGCTATGATAGTTTGGAAGTTATGGCAAGTTTGGTCCTTATTGAGAAATGGGTGGCATCAGGTACGCTGGGCGTAAGTATGGTTACGCTTAGCCTACCTATGAGCGTGGAATGAATGCGAGGACCACCTAGTACGTTGGGCGTACTAGGCGCTGATGGAAAACCCTAATTCAAGTAGTGTCCCTATTTAAGGAATGATATGGTCTCATTTTTGGCCACCTTCCCCAGTCAATAAACCATCTCAAACCCTGATATCCATTCGTGAGCTTGTGGGTGGCCATGTTGAGCTGATATGTGTTATTGTGGGCTCTTTGGAGTTAAGAAGGAGCATGGAAGAGAATAGAGTTGAAGTCCAGGCCTTGGATCTGAGCTTTCTTAGGGCTAGAGCATCATTTAAAGGTATAAAGCTCAAAACTTTCCCATTCTTTTGATCTATGCTTAGTATGGTCCATTTTTAGGGTTTTATGTCCCAAGATTGGAACTTTGTGAGTTGGTGAACTCCAGAGCTTAATAACCTGTCGTTTTAAGTGTTTTTAGTGGTGGAGAACCATAAAAATGAGATCTTGATCATGAGAATCAACCCACGCATAAGTTATGTGCATTTTGGGTTAAGAAAGTAAGAGTTTCATGTGTTGTGACCTTATCAGCCATGCAAGGGCCTAAAGTCATTAAATTTATGGAGTAAGAGATGTTAGGAAGTCCAGATCCAAGAGATGAATTAAGGTCTTAATGGGTTAAGACCCAGAAATTAGATTAAGCAAAACTGAGAGTATGCATGGCGTAATTCCAGTACGCCCCACATACTGGGTCGAGATCCCCGATCAGTTTCATTCGCGCTTGAGTACGTTGAGTGTACCATGGAGGTCGCCCCGTGTAATCTCTCTGTACGCTTTTGGGCTACACTTTATTGTTGGGCCTTGAGTGTTGGACCTAAATCTTTGGGCCTATGTATTTGAGACTATGAGTAGAGAAAAATAATATAATTATGCCTTGGGCCCTTGGGTTGGGATTGTCATGTTGGTTGAGGTTTGGGCTTCGGGGAAACCCATTTATTATTAAGCCTTCGTGGGCCCAATGGGTTTAGGGTTTTGATGAGCTGGTAGGTGGTCTATATTTAGACCTAATAAGTGAGAGGTTGGACTTAGCTCCTAATTGAGATAATCGTGGGTTTGGCACAGAGCTAGAGGCCGGTGCGTAGCAACAATGTTTATAAGAGTTGTTGTTCATCCACGGTGAGTCTTCTCACTTTACTAAACCTAGAGTGGTAATTAGAGTTATGTGACAGAGTATTTTGTATGCTATTTATATGATGTGATACACTTCATTATTTCTATGTGATTTATGCTATGTATGTTTTAGAGTTTAAAGAGTTAGGACCGGAAGGTCCACATAGTTAGGACCAGAAGGTCCACAGAGTTATGGGACTGGAGGGTCCCACCGAGACACATTGACTAGAGGGTCAAACATAGTTATAGCCTCGAGTGGCTAATATGTGTTGTGTGTGGTATTTTGGGGAAACTCACTAAGCTTCGTGCTTACCGTGTTATGTGTTTCAGGTTTTCTTCTCTGGATCGCGGGACGGCACCGACTTGATTGTACACACCAGAGAAAGAGTTTTAAGGGTCCTGGATTATTACGGATTTGTGCTTGTAATTGAATAAAAGAGATTTTTATACAGTATGTTATTAAAATTATGCATTTTAAAAATGACAATTTGTTTTAAATGTTCACGTCGTTACAGTTTCTCAAGGGATAAACAGTTAACCAGACACTTCAACTAACGAGCAACACTCCAACGAGGATCTACCTATTTTACTATAGTTTATTAGTTCCTATGGGAATCTGTAATGTAGGCTAGACCCATCACTAATTACAACAAATACTGATAGTTCTATCAAATAAGGATCAACCAGCCGGACAGTCGAAAGCCAGGACCATTTCGGCGTATACCCTTTCTAAAAATCCAACAACAAAACCAATGTGACCATTCTAGGCATATCTACTATAAGTAGATTAATTAGTGTTATTATTATAATTATTGACAAATCTTTATTTATATATTCATAACAACGACTATGAATATAGATATAAGTTACACTTTAAAGCATAGTAAGTGTAGCCTAACTTACAGAGGGTTTCTAGCAAAACCATGAATTATGCAGGTAGAACTTTGACACGAGAGTTTCTAATCGTAATATCTTCGATGTCGCAAGGCCTCACTAATGTAGTCGGGCACTAGCGAGTAAATGGCTAAAAGCTAGAAAGTATTTTAGAGAGAATTGGAGAAATTTTGGTGTGAAAAATGTCTAAAATGGGAATACTATATATAGTGCCAAAAATGAAAGCACGTCGCGCAATGGGTCGGAGCGCGTCGTGCATGTGTTGGTCATGTTGAATGTAATATCCCAAAAATTCGAATAAAAAATTTCATTTTTAATTATAGAGAAATCATTGTTTTCAATTAGCTCAAATCACAAAAACCCAAGATCAAATACAAGTGTTCCAAAATCAATATATCAAATATCTCCAAAACATGTCACAAAAGGATGTATACGATCATGCCTTTGCTTTTCCCCGATCATCTGAAGTACCTGAAATATAAAACTTCAACTGTAAGCCAAACCTTAGTGAGTTCCCCAAAATACTATCACACAAACATATAATAGCATGCATACTGGGCCCACAACTATCGGTATGGATTACCCTGAGCCCACGGTATGAGTCTGACTTGCCTTTCTGGCTCATAGCTCACTTCTGGATTGCTCCCGAGCCCACAATGTAAGTTTGGTTTGCTTTTTTGGCCCACAACTTATGTATAGCATGCTCCTGAGTTTGTTGGCTTCCACACATAGTAGTATTGCCTTAACCCAACCACACTATGTCGACATAGGCAACAGATAAACATATAATTAGCAAACAGATAATCATGAGAATCTAATAGATCACTACCTCATATCAGTGTCCTATATACCATGATACATAACTAAATAGGTCGTCATTGGTGCATTCGACCCACAAGTATAGTGAGGAAACTCACATCACAGTCTGAAAAATAGCAGAAAGGAACGCTACTCCAAAATCCAACTCTATAGGTCACCTATACAACAAACAGTGATCCAAACTCAAACCACAACTTAAAATACCCAAAATGCTCCTAAGTCAAACTTGGTCAAAGGTCAAAAGTCAAAAAGTCAATGAGTCAACTCAGACTGAGTATGCTCGGCGTACTAAACCATTACGCCCCATGTAATACACTCACTTGGCCAGATTACGAGGTATCGACCAGGTACGCGCAACGTAGCTTCAAGTAGGTCCAGCGTACTTAAGAGACACCTTTTCTTTTTCTATTAAGTGCTTAATCTATTAAGATACCACATCCAAAACTCAGATCTAGTTCTAAATGATGCTCTAAGGTATTGTTTGTTTTTTATCCGTAGTTCTTCTTGGCCTCTTCTGTCTGCGCTGTGCAGACCATGCACAAACATTAGCTTTCGCAAAGTGTTTGTTTTTTTTTTTTTTGAAGACTACAGGCCTAAAAATGTTTGCGGACCCTCTTCTTGGCGCAGATGTGGACAAATGTCTTCTAACATCTTCAGACATCTTCTAGCCTAAAAAATAATATATCTTTATTTTTTATTTTTTTAGTTTTTTCAATTTATATTTATTCCAACTTTATTAATAATAAACAATTTGAAGAAAAAAAAAGTTACAATACTTTATAAAAAAAAAAGGTTCGATGACACAAGCATGATATTTTTGACAAAGATGCAGTATGGAATGTTTGGTGGTGCTCTTGCTAGTAATGAATGTTTGGTTTTATCCCATATTTTCTATACAAATGATGCATTTGTTTTTGGGAGAATGGGATGGAGGTAACTTTAATAACTTGGTTAAAATTTTGAACTAAATTTTTATCTAGTGTCTAGTTTGAAAATTAATTTGCAAATGTTGAATCTCCTTTGAATTGAGTTCACATGACCGAAGTGGAGGACCGTTCGTACTTGGTGCTTTGTTGAACATTTTCCAAGTTTATCTAGGTTTGCTAGTGGGGTCGAAATAGGGAGGGTTGATACTTGGAAAGTGGTGATTAAATTTTTTTAAAAAAGATTTGCAACTTGTGGAAAGTTAAAATGTTATCTATTGGTGTTCTAATGAAATTGATCAAATAAGTGTTTGGAAGTTTTAGATATTTATTTTATATCTTTGTTTAAAGTAACAAATATGGTTTGTAGTATGGATGAAAGTGGGTTCAAACCCGGATCAGATGGACCCGGATCCGGAAAACCCGGAACCGGTTAACGGGATTTTGTAGAAACGAAAACCGGACCGATATATAGGAACCGGCTCGGGTTTGGTTCTGGGTAAAGTGGGTCTAGAACCGGAAAACCCAGAAACATCAAAGTGCGTAGGTTGGAACCGGATAAAGTAGGTTTAGAACCGAAAACCCGAAATTTTTTAGTAATTACTTACTACTTAGTGGGGTGAACTTTAAAAAATTTTATATTAACATCCCGACTTCGGGGGACTGTAAGTCATTGAATATGAAACCAAATTTGACAAAATTATAGTCTACAATTATGTACAAACTCTAAACTACACTCTGAAAAAAAAAACCACATGTCAATCCGAATTTAAACGAATGAGATATGCATATATTAACATTTTCACAGAAGTCAAAGTACAAATACAAATAGCTGAAAATTTTTAGCTTTTATATCCCGACTTCGGGGGGCTGTAAGTTCTTGGATAGTAAACTAAAAATGACAAAATTATAGTCTAAAATCATGTACAAACTCTAAACGACAAGTTGGAAAAGACAGCATGTCAATCCGACTTCAAACGAATTAGATATGCATGTTTTAAAAACTTTAATAGAATACAAAAAAAACTGAAAAACTAAAAACTTTCAGCTTTGATATCTCAACTTTGGGGGACTGTAAGTCAATGAATATAAAACTAAAAATGACAAACTAATAGACTAAAAATATGTACAAACTCTAAGCTACACGTTGGAAAAAATCGTATGTCAATCGGACTTGAAACGAATTAGATATGCATGTTTTAAACGTTTCATAAAAACCGATTCCAACCCCTAAAAGTGGTTCCAGTTCCTAACACCGGTTCCGGTTCTTAGAGCCAGTTTGTCCGGACCTAATTGACCCAAACCCGGATTACCCGGAACCCGGATAAAGCCATTTTTTTAACCCAGAACCGAAACCGACTCTATATATTTCGATTCTAACGGTTCCGATTCCGGTTCCGGTCCGGTTTTCCGATTTTAAATCTCATCCTTAATTTGTAGTATATTGGAATCTATTCGGTCTTTAAAGTTACAGATATGGTTTGTAGCATGTTGGAATCTATACGGTCTTAATTTGTGGGATAAAGTGGGAGATTAAAGTGTTGATATGACATGTTAATTTTATTGCATAGAATTCCCACTATGATGAATTTGAGTGAGAAAGGTATCAATGTTCTTTCTCTCATTCTCTGTTATGTCCGATTTGAAATCTTCGTGTTAACGACACTAGTCATGCGTTCTTGTTCTATGATGTGTGTGCTCAGATTGGTTGTGGATTGAAAAGTGACGAGTTCTTTGAGGTGATCATTTTTACTAATATTTGGATGCTTTGGGATTATTATTACAATGTGATGTTCCAATCCTCCAAATTGAAGAGAAGTAATAATTTTAAGAATATTTTCTTTCATTCATTTGATTGGTTTTCAAAAAAGAGTGTTGTGGTATTAATTATACTTTGTGGTTATAAAACTCATTTATTTATAATGTCCTGTAACTTTTTTTTTTTCTAGTTGATTGCTAGTTGATTTTGAATAAAATCCAACCATTAAAAAAAATCACAAGATATGTAATTGAATGTGAATGATGGACCAAAGATGTCGAAACTCGAAAGTATGGTGGTGTACACATGCACGGAAAATCTTACTCAAACCGAAAATTATTAAAATAATATTATAATATGATATAACAGTTAACTAAAATGAAAAAGCGAAAGTTTAAAATTGATGAGCTTTTTGTGAAACTAAAATAAATAAAGATCCGATGTAAATATAATTTACGAAATTATAAGGGGTTGGCTAAAAAAACATCTGATATTACCATTTATACAACCCTAATTAATTTTTGAAATATTTTTATTGGTTGAAATTACATTGTTTTCCAAAAAAACTGAATACAAGTAGTTGGTTATAGGTTGACTTTTTATAAAAGTGATGATAGAGTGTGTAAGGGGTGTCTTATTACCCAGGGGTGGATCTAGGGGTGATCCACAGTGGCACCGGCAACCCCTAAATTTTCCGACCGCAGTGGAAAAATTTTCGAAAATTTTCAAATTTTTTATTTTTTCTACTACCGTGCAACCCCTAACTCTCCCGTGCAACCCCTACTGTAAAATTCTGCATCCGCCCCTATTATTACCAGCACCCAATTATAAACTTTTGCAATTTTGCAAAGTTAAAATCAATTTATGGGACCACTTAGGTTGTCATTTTGTTAAATAACTGTTGAAGGTGGTTATCTAATAATATTCTATTTCTATTCTTGTTATTTTAGTTATTAGCACAATAATGTACCGAGTTTATAATTATATAAAAATATGTAAGGAAATGTTTTATGTTTTATATAAGAATAAGTAAAATCAATTTATAGGACCACTTACGATATTTCCCTAAATATCGTCACGTTTGGGATTTAAAGTGCGTCAAGTCTCCTACTCTTCCAGTCTTCCTATTGACTTTCAACTTTAGACTTCGATAGCCGAAATCTGAACAGTAGTAGTAGACTAGCAATATACTCATACGCCTTTACTTTTGACACGCGTCTTTGATTTTTCTACACTGTTTCCTATTCGATAGAAATCTAGAATCATGAGCTTTGTAATATTTTGACATTTTTATGATGTTGAGTTTTTACTTGAATCATTTTTAAAAAGTACATTGTAATCACGTACAATCGTGAGGAATACATAAATAAAATAAAAATATACATAGATATTGCAAAATACTTATAAAAATTGAGGGTTATTGATATTATTAAAATGTGTAGAAAATATACTAAAATCGGTATATATATATAATCGTTGAATAACCTCTTTCTGGATAATAATTTTTATTTTATTAGCTGAACGGCATTCTTCATCACGTATGAGTACTTTCAAACTTTTTTTTTCTTGTGACACAGGAAACAATTATATATAGCTGACAATGCGTGAAAACGGGTATACACAAGTATAATCCAACATTTGACAATGTATTTTTAAAATACGTTGTTATTTTATGGTTATATTACAAAATAAAACTGTTTATTTCAAAAAATAACAACTTATTTATGTTCCTTTAAAATGAACCAAAATTCACCCCCCCCCCCCACACACACACACACACACAATATTAAATACAAAGAAAGTCTAACCAATAAATATAAAAACAGTTATGTTTGCTCGATTTAGATATTATATGTGACTCATTCAAATGTCAAAAGACAGAATTGACGTACAACTTACTTGTTATTATGAGACGGATTAAACAATTTAAACATATTGGGATGTCTTTTTTATTTTATGATAATGATAAAATAATGGAAAAATGAATGTGTTCTTCAAGACATTTGCGGACTTTTAAGTAAGGTCTATGATCTTAACTGTTGAGTAGTGGTATACATATAGCTATTAAATGTTTATTCAAGATGAATTAAAAAAACAATATTTTTTTGTTGTTCGATGCTAAACAAATAAAAGAACAAAGAAAACTTGATTTTCATTATATACTCATTTAAGGTCTGTGATTTTAACTGACGAGTACTTGTATCTTTTACATATAGCTACTAAATGGTTATTCAAGATGAATTAAAAAAAACAATATTCTTGTTTTGCTTCGATGCTAAACAAATAAAAAACAAAAAAACTTGATTTTCATTATATACCCATTTGTACAAAAGTAGCCAACCGTAATTAAAGTCGGGACAAAACCATTAAGGAAATTGATAAATTGAGGTTTTATTTCTTAAATATGTGATAAGGTAGAGACATATCAGGGCATATAGTTAAAACTCGAATTCTTTCATCACCACATCAATGGGTTCAATGGACAACCCGAACAAATAAAAAAGTTAAAATTTTTATATAGAGATTAATAAAATTGGGCCGAATTGATTAGAATGTTAAAAAGATGGAGGTTTCGATAACCTACAATATAAACAGTTATCGCGATTGAAATTTCAATAGCGGTCACATGCCACTATTTGATATCACGGTTATCGCAGTAGTATAGCAGTGATATAGTGAGTTTTTAATAATATGTATAATTTATATTATATTTTTTATACAAAATTTATATATTAGATTATTAATACTATATAGAATTAGTACCATAAAAAATCATATAAAAACATAACATAATCTATATATAATATTCTAATATAGTAATATGTAAACTAAAAGGTATCAAAATGTCATCGCAACTCAAGTTGTTCGTGGTTTCTAAATGCTGAAATAGACGAGAAAGGGAAGTTATCATTTGTCCCTTTGTAGTTTGTAATTAATTATATTTATTATTTGGACTTATTAAGACAAAGAGTGCAGTGGACTAGTTAAAAAAATATTTAATATTGAAAAAACACATAATCATTTTTTTCTTTGTCAAAGTAGCCCAATATGTATGAAATTGTAAAAGCGAGTTTAGCGTTGTTATAGCGTTGATGAGGTTCGCGGTAAATAGCGGTCAATAGCGTCGCTAATAGCGTCACCACTATTCATAAACGCTATTTCAAAATAGCGGTTCAGTAACACCGCAAAACGTTATAGCGCCGCTATTGCACTGCTATAGCGCGCTATTGATAGCATAGCCTACAATTGGATGAATAGGGGATCTATTAAACGATTTTGATGAAAATCACCTACTAATAGGATACTTTAATACAACACCAAATGATCATAAAAGGTTAATGGAAAGAAGTGTCAATTTTAAGGAATGGAATTGAATGTTTTCGGAAGGAATAAAATTTGTTAAATGAGTATAACATGTACCTCCAATTATCGGTGTTTTTTTAGCATTATTATCATCATATATTATATATTCTTGATATTTTTGAAAAGTTCACTGGAATTTCTCATTTCTTTTTGAAACTTCGTTGTTATTTCTTGTTGCTTTTAGAAATAAGTTTTATACTATTTTTTGTATCAGACCAAATTTGAAGGTTATATTTGCACTATTATCATCGTATATGATCCATTTCATTTTTATTATTTGAATATAGTTTTTGTAGTTCAAACTCGATACGGATATAAAAATATTGACTATATATTAACCGACTCTCTATAATGTATAATTAAAAATCAAGAAAGTGTAATCATAATTTATTGATGTTAGTTAAATTGTAATTTATTTGGGGATGATGTTAGTTATTGGTTATTTATTTGGGAATAATATGTATTCTGTATTACAAGGGCTTAACTTTTGAATTTCGCATTTGTTACATTAGAATTTTATTTTAGCTTGACGTAGCCATGATCATCCCATATTTAATACTTTGCTCTTTTTGCACATTTACTACATGCTGACCTACATTCATTAAATCAAGATTTAACATTTTCAAAAACAAATATAGACAAGAAACTATTAAACTCAATGGATGTGCTAAAAGAGACATGAGGCTTGCCTTTTGTGAGATCACTAATGTGACATCTTAATACCAGGTATTTTTATTATTGTTTTTATCTTTATAAAAACTACCAACAAACCTCCCCCATTTAAGTGTAATCCTGATTAAATTAAAACAAAACATAAACAATAACAAACTGATGCATAAATGAAATGTCGTGACGATTGAATTTCATATTAGTATATTACTCAATCAAAATTTTCGAATATCAGGGTGTCTCTAAGGATTGAACCCTTTCTATTCAAAGTGAATACATGAAGATAATACACACACCAGTTTACATTCTCATAATTTCTAACTTGACACTATATTTAACTAGCTTGTGTCCCATCCTTCAATAAGCATATCAAAGCCAAGTCCCAACTTTTTGAAGCAGTTAAACTTCATGCTTATATCGGTAGTTCTTTTATTCTTGCATCTGCAAATGCAATTTTTCAAAGAACTATTAAGAAATAAATTATCAACCTCCTTAACTTGCAGTACTAAACACATACCTTGGGATGATCATAAAAATGTGTTCCAATCTTCAAGTATTAAGCTTTCCACATTGAATTCAACATCTAATATTGCATTAGATGGGAATT
The DNA here is from genome assembly GCF_052625555.1 of Lactuca saligna. NCBI lineage: Eukaryota > Viridiplantae > Streptophyta > Magnoliopsida > Asterales > Asteraceae > Lactuca > Lactuca saligna. The sequence goes on along the minus strand of NC_136419.1, from coordinate 34,823,238 downwards.
GGGTATCTTAATATAAAAGATTTTAAGTGGACTTTAAACCCATCCCTATAGCTGCCTTGTGCACAAGATCTCTTGCTAACCCTTTGGTTAGATGATCGGCTAAATTCAACTGAGTTCTTACAAACTCCACAGATATCACAGCAGTCATGATGAGCTCACGAATCATACTATTTCTAACACCTAAATGTCTAGACTTTCCATTGTATACTTGACTATAAGCCTTAGCCAAGGTTGCGACACTATCACATCTGATAGAAATGGTAGATATCAGTTTGGGCCATAATGGAATTTCATAAATCAAATTCCTTAACCACTCAGCTTCTTTACCAGCAGCAGACAATGCAACAAACTCAGACTCCATGGTTGAGTTAGTAATACAAGTTTGTTTCTTAGATGCCCAAGAAATAGCACCTCCTCCAAGAAGAAACATCCAACCACTTGTAGAGGAGTGATCCTCTAAGTTGTTAATCCAGCTGGCATCTGAATAACCTTCCAAAAACAGAAGGATATCCACTATAAGTTAAACCATAATTAATGGTCCCTTTCAAGTATTTTAATACTCTACTCACAGCTTGCCAATTATGTGAACTAGGATTACTAGTATATCTACTAAGCCTTCCCACAACATATGCTATATCAGGCCTAGTACTAATCATGGCATACATTAGACAACCAATAGCCCTAGAATATTCAAGTTGAGACAGTGGAGATCCTTTATTTGGCAAAAGCTTGAGATTAGGATCTATAGGAGTGCTAACAGGAGAACAATTCTCAAAGTTAAACTTTTTCAATATCTTCTCAATGTAATGAGATTGAGAAATTGAAATCCCATTGTTTCCTTGTTTAATTCCTATACCAAGAATTACCTCAGCCTCCCCCAGGTCTTTCATTTCAAAACTGGATGATAAGAATTTCTTGGTTTTATTAACTTCTTCTAAATCAATACCAAAAATTAACATATCATCCACATATAAACAAATCATGACTCCTTTTCCAGAAGTATCAAATTTGCTATATACACACTTGTCAGCTTGGTTTAATGCAAAACCATTAGACAAGACAACATCATCAAACTTTTGATGCCATTGTTTTGGTGCTTGTTTCAAACCATATAATGATTTATTTAACTTGCACACTTTGTGTTCATTTCCAGGCATTACAAACCCTTCAGGTTGTTTCACGTATATTTCCTTATCCAAGTCACCATTCAAGAATGCGGTTTTCACATCCATTTGGTGAATCACAAGATTATGTATAGCTACAAGAGCTAATAATAATCTAATAGTAGAAATTCTAGCAACAGGAGCATAAGTATCAAAGAAATCAATACCTTCCTTTTGTCTAAAGCCTTGGATAACCAATCTGGCTTTATACTTATCAATTGTGCCATCCACCTTCATTTTTCTTTTGAGGATCCATTTACATCCTAATGCCTTACAACCAGGAGGTAAATCAGCCAATACCCAAGTATTGTTATGCATAATAGAATCAATCTCATCATGAATTGCCTCTTTCCAGAAATGAACATCCCTAGAAGCCATAGCTTCATTGAAAGTCTTTGGATCCTCTTCAATATTAAAACAATATTGATGTTGAGAAATAGTTTCATTCCTTGTTCCTTCAACTAAATATAGTTGAAAATCAGATCCAAAAGACTTAGCTTTTCTAGCTCTAGTGCTTTTCCTAGGTTCAGGTACAGAAGTTGCACCACGAGAAACATCTTCAGCTTGAGTAATACTCTTGTTGGAAGATTGATGAATCATGTACCTTGGTCTAGGTATAGATGTAAATCTTTCTTCATCAAAGATAGCATCTCTTGACTCTATCACTGTGTTTATAGACACAGAGTCTTTAGATTCTAAAACATAGAATCTATATGCTTTGGAATGCTCAGCATATCCAATAAAGATACAATTTATACCTCTCTCACCCAATGTTTTCCTTTTGGGTTCAGTGAGCCTTACAACTGCTCTACAATCCCAAATTTTTAGATAACTCAAATTTGGTACCTTTTTACACCAAAGTTCATAAGGAGTATTCTTACTCCTTTTATTTGGAGTTTGTAACGCCCGCAGATCCGGGCTAGTCAATTTTGAGGCAATAAGTGTCGAAAATGACTTTTCGACAAAAGATTATTTAGAATAAATAATCTTAACCAAGTTTCAGAATATGTCTCAAGGTTTCCGTACATATAAAGAACGCCGAAATCCGAGTTATAAAGAAGAAGTTATGGCCCGTCGAAGTTTCGCGACGAAACCGGCACGACACCGGGAAGCGTAAATAGTGAATTTATGATGGAAGACTTTTTAGCCTTAGTGATCTAAATGAAAGTCGTAGAATATGTTAAAACGAGAAAATCCATAAAAAGAACGCCCAAATCTGACTTCATATGAAGAAGTTATGATTTTTCTAAGATTCGGCCTAGCAGTGCACGACCCGAAACTCGAATTTTAGTTCGAGCGGTTTTTGGCTTACGCGACCTAAATGAGAATTGAAGATCTCATTAATAGGAACTCAACAGTAAAAAGACAGACGAAAACGGAGTCCGTATGAAGGAGTTATGAATTCTTCGCGGTCATTTAACAGTCTAAACGCCTCCTACTGTTAAATTTGAGATCGGTCGAGAATTAGCCAACGGAGTCTAAACGAAAGTTGTAGATCCTGATTTTACCTACGCGTGGATATAAAGAACGTCGAAGACGAAGCTCGTATGTGAAAGTTATGATTTTTCTAAGTTTGAAGGCTGATACGCAATAGGGAGTGACGTGGTACCACCAAAATTGGACACATGGCACCACCAGAAGGTTGCCACATGCACCAACTCGGCGAGTCATGATTCAGACTCGGCGAGTCCATCAGATTTATCCACTATAAATAGAGGTGTCGGGTCTAGCCTCTTCCTCACCCCTCAACCCCCTTCTTTCTCTCTCTAAACTCTCTCTCTAAGCCTCCCTAACCCCCCATAGCCTAGGGTAACTCCCTAGCACAAGGCGGAAGCCCCGGAGTTCCCGAAGGCTCCGAGAAAAGAGCCTTTCGGCTCGGGAAACGCTGCTCCAGTGAAGCCCGGTTTTGCGAAAAACCCGTTGTAAGTGAGCTACGCCTACGCTAGTTTTAATATAGCTTCTAATTAATTATAGTAACATTATTGGGACCTTAAAATAATTGTTTGGGCTATTATTATGAGTTATATTGAGTGTTATTTAATGCTTATATAATAATAATAATAGCTAGACTATTAATTTGTCGCGGTTATCGTTAGACTAAACCCTAGTGGTATTGGTACTAGGTTTTATCGAAGGAAAGTTGTTTTGAAAGTATCGAAGCGCTGTCCGAGTGCTGAGTCACCACCTTTCAGGTGAGTGCATGGTCCATTTCATCTTACACATAGATATGAAGTATTTTATTATAAATTACATGGTATGTGTGCATATTGTCTGAATACTTGTTGTCTATGTTGGTGAAAGATTTTTATACATGTTTTAAATGATGTAAACTGTATAAAGTATTTTATATTTACAAAATATGTTGGGTAAAACATGGGTAGATGAATGATGAGGGATAAAAGTTGAAATAGAGGAACATTTGTAGCATGGACCTAGTGCCCTATAGGTATACATTGGCAGCAGTGGACCTAGTACCCTATAGATGAGCACTGGCAGCTGCGCCACAACGCGTAGATGTTTCAGATCTACGGTAAACGTCCTAGCAGCTGCGCTCTAAGGACAGTATCGGCAGCTGCGCCTAATAGGGAGCCTTATGACCATGACAGTAGCGTTTAAAGGTCAATACCGGCAGAAGCACCTCATACAAAATGTCCCAATTCTGGCAGTTGCGCCTAAGTGACAAGATTAGCAGCTGCGCTTGACCAATGTGTCATTGGCAACAATAGACTTCATGTTGTTTCCTTAGGATGATCCTTAGGAATGAATGAATGAGAAATAGTTGATTCTTAGGGTAGATCCTTAAGAATAAAGAAGATAATGGGGATGGGTAATTGGGTTGATTGTTTAAACATAATAATTATATTATTGTGGGTTGAAAACCCTATGTACTCACCAGGTTTCCCAACCTGACCCACTCAGTTTATTTATATCACAGGTGTTGATATGAAGTCACATTACACTGAGAGATTTAAAGAGATGTAGATCACTAGTGTAAATAAATGTAAGTTCTGTTTATGCTTATGTTTCTGTATTAACGACGACATCCCAAACGTTTTGAAATGAATAAAATATGTTTCTTCGAAAATGTTTTAATAACGTATTTATCATGTTTTTCTGGGAACAAATTCCGCAACATTTTTATTAAAAGAAGAACTCTGATTTTTATAAAGCATAAACAAAATCGGTCTTTTCTGGTCCTGAAAATGGGGATGTCACGGAGTTCTATTCAAGATGTAACATGCAGTTAACATTGCCTCACCCCAAAACCCTTCACTTAAACCAGAATATGACAACATGGAATTAACCATTTCTTTCAAAGTCCTATTCTTCCTTTCAGCTACACCATTTTGTTGTGGTGTATATGGAGCTGTGGTTTGATGTATTATTCCAGTTGATTCAAAATAAACTGGATCATAATACTCACCACCTCTATCAGTACGCAATACTTTTATTAATTCATTTTTATGAAGCTCAACTTGTTGTTTATAAATTTTAAATTTATCAAGTGTTTCATCCTTAGAATGTAGCAAATAGATATAATAATATCTAGATGCATCATCAATGAAAGTAACAACATACTTCTTGTTTCCAAGGGAAGGTGTTGCATGGAAATCACATAAATCACTATGTATAAGATCCAACACCTTGCTTTCCTTAACAACATCTTTGAAAGGTTGTCTAGTGATTTTAGTTAGCATGCATGTTTTACATTTTTCATTATTTTGCATATCAAAAGCAGGAATCAAACTCATTTTAGACATGTCTTTTAATCTCTTATAATTAATGTGTCCTAGTCTAGCATGCCATAAATTAGATATATGAAAATTATTGCTAGTACTACTAGAAGCCATGAAAATAGAATTATCACTAGAAGGATAATTAATATTAAGCCTAACCATTCCATTACATATATATCCAAATCCCATAAAAGAACCATGTCTTGATAAGATATAATTGTCACTTTCTAACACTTGTTTGTAACCAGAATTATTTAATACAATTTCAGACACGAGATTCTTACGAATCCCTAGAACATACAAAACATTATTCAAACACAAACATTTCCCAGAAGTAAAAGTAAGTAAAACAGATCCTATGCCCCTGATTAGTTCAGTTGCAACATTTCCCATCTTAACAACAGATCCATCTTCAATTGGTTGAAATTCCTTGAACCAATATTGATCTTTGCAAACATGACTTGTTGCTCCTGAATCAACCCACCATGCAACTTTATCATCCTGCACATAAAATGCTTCAGAAATCACAGAAATATAATTCTGAATATATTTAGAATTTTGCAATGAAACAGATATCTGACCTTGTTGCTTTTCTGGATCCTTGGATCCACTTGGTCCAGCACCATCCTTATTCACTTTGCGAAGACGACAATCTTTCTTGAAGTGACCCGGTTTGTTACAATTCCAACAAACCAACTTAGCCTTCTTGTTGGAAGACTTGTCATCCTTTCCTTTAAACCTCCTTTTTCCATTAGACTTCTTGGGATTCTTTGAACTTTCTCCTTCCACCATGTTTACAAAAGAGGAACCAACTTGGTTCTTGCCTTTAGGATTGTTATCAAGTTCTTGAGTCCTTAAGGACTCTTCAATTCGTAAATGACTTCCAAGTTGAGTCAAAGTTAATTCCTATTTTTTATGTTTTAGATTATGTTTAAAATCTTTCCAGGAAGGGGGCGGTTTGTCAATTATCACAGCCACAGCAATGGCTTCCTCCATTTTCAGATTGTGTTGAACAAACTGTCCTAGGATCCTTAACATTTCATGGAATTGTTCCATAATAGGCCTGGAGTCAATCATCTTGTAACCCATAAAATTACTGACAAGAAACTTCTTGCTAGAAGCATCTTCAGCCATGTATTTGGATTCAAGAGAATCCCAAAGTTCTTTTGCAGATTCGAAATTTTGATAGATATCAAAAAGAGAGTCAAACATACCATTCAGAATATGACCACGACATATGTAATCATCATTTTCCCACTTTGATCTCCTTCTTGTTGCCTCCAAAGGTTCATCTTCAACAGATTCTGGTAAGACTGGCGTGGGTGTACTAAGAACATACACCACTTTCAGAGTGGTAAGGAGAAAGTGCATCTTCTTCTGCCATCTACGAAAATCTTGCCCTTCAAACTTGTTCAATTTGTCAAACTTGCTTGTCATATCCTTCACAGAATCACCACTTGCCATGATTACAGAATACTTTAATTTTTGTTAGAAAAAAGCGATGAATAGATTGTTTGGATTCTCTGAAAGTTGTGATTCACTATCAAATTGAAGTATTTCGATGGTACAGATCGAACACTCAATTGGATGAAATTCAGAGAATGAAATTTGAGAATGTATATGAAAATGTTCTTCAACATGTACCAGAATATTGACCAAAAAACGGATATATCAATCCTGTTTGAAAACTGTCAACAGACAGTTACAAACTGTCATAAAACTACCAAACTGTCATTAAACGGATCTCATGGAATAAAGGGTCAACTTTCTAAAATTGGATTTTTGGAATAAAGGCTCTGCCCCCTGGACCCCGCCAGGGGCGCTTCCCCCGGACCCCAGTTCGTTTAGGGGCTTCGCCCCTAAATAGCAATGTACTTTAAATCTTGAAAAACTTGAACAAGTGTGCACTCCTACACCATCCTAAGTTGTTCAATATTCAACAAGATCACTTTTGGTCAACAAATTTAATCCTATTACACTTAAATAATATTTTATGATATAAAATCACCAACAGCTATTAGGGTTATCAAATAAGGAAACCCTAATTTGACGGCTTAAGCTCTAAGCAGCCCATGGACTCCTTCCTTAGAGGCCTTGCACGAATTCTTATGGGTTTCCCCATATATTTTGTCCACTCTAACCTCTATGGAGTCCATAAGCCCATTTATACAACTATCATATAATTGCAATATTAGTCCCCTTTATTTAATTAATCTCTTTTAGCCACAAAATTAATTCTTAATTAATTCTTGACTAATACTAATTAAATAATATGATTTCTCCTTTAATATAATATTCTTATAACATATTAATAAATCATAATTAATCCTATTTCTCCTTAGTTCATCCTATCAGTTGCTATGGTGAAGGCAACCCAAAAGAACCATGCTCACAATCGGGTCAAGTACATACCAAAATAGTTATGGGCTTAGACACCTAATCCAACAGTACTATCATAGACTTCAAACCCTAATCTCAAGGGATTAAGACACAAAGTGGGTGAAAGTGGAAGCATATGGAGCATGTCATCCGTACTCCTGACTACACCCCGTGTAGCCGGTTATGACCCCGACCATACGATGTTCGAGTTGTATGCCCCGTATAAGAAAAGGTATGCCCTACGTACTCGATGGACAATTAACTTTTGTTGACTTTTGACCTTTCGTAAAGATTTAGGGTTTTGGGTCGTGGGAAGGGAAAATGGACTTTTCCGTTAGAGGACCTAGTTGTGGTATTGGTCTGGCGAGCTAAGTTTTGGCCCTTAATTACTAATTATGGTTATTTATTTCGTTGATTAGGCGAAGTCTAGTTCCGGCAGTTTGGTTGTGAGGTTTACTTGTCATCAGTATCATGTGAGACTAGTTGTTATTATTATGTTATGTTGTTATTATGTGACCAAGACTGTTGATAGTCTCTAGGGTTGCTGATAACCTACATGGCGTGTTGTTAGCTCACTAGGACTGCTGATAGTCCCTAGGGTTACTGGTAACCCATAATTGTTTATTTATGTTGTGATGTATGCGGTATCTTGTGGAAATCACTAAGCTTCATGCTTACAATTGTTGATTTATATGTGGCAAGTAATTATGAGGAGTGTGGAAAGGCAAATATCTGATTGTAGACACTTGGTGAGGGATATACTATTGGGACATACTTCACAACATCGAGTTTCATTGTCGGCCACCAGTAGTAGGGTTTTAGGTCCCTATACATTTTAGTGCTACCAGGATGAATTGAGGACATGGTTTTGTGTGCTTCTTCCATCAGAAGATTTCTTATTCCTCCCTTCTTTGGTACCCAAATTCAATCTTGGAATACCTTCAACCCTTGGTTGTTTGTATCGAACTCCAACATTTCCCCAAACGTTCCTCCTTTCGGTCATTCTTCTTAGAAGCTTCCTCTTGAGCTTTCTTTATACTTTCCACAATGGTCGATACAACTTCAATTCTCAATGCTCTTGGGCTTTTCCTTTCAAGATTAACTTTCCGATTGAGAGCATCAACGACAACATTGGATTTACCAGGGTGGTAAAGTATCTCACAATCGTAGTCCTTGAGTAACTCCAACCAGCATTGTTGTCTCATGTTCAACTCCTTCTGATTAAAGAAATACTGGAGACTCTTATGATCAGTGAACAGCTTGCACTTCGTGCCGTAGAGGTAATGCCTCCATATCTTTAGAGCAAATACTATCGCCGCCAATTCCAAATCGTGAGTGGGGTTGTTCTTTTCGTGCTCTTTCAATTGTCGAGATGCGTATGTTATCACCTTTTCTCTTTGTGTCAGAACACAACCCAACCCGACTCCAGATGCGTCACTATAGACTGCGAACTCTTCAACTCCATCAGGTAGAGAAAGTATCGGTGCTTCACATAGCTTCTTCTTCTGCTTCTCGAACGCTTCTTCATGCTTCTCATTCCACGTATATGTAGCTCCTTTATGGTTCAAAGCTGTCAATGGAGATGCTATTGAAGAAAAGCCTTGGATAAATCGTCGGTAATATCCAACTAATCCTTGAAAGCTCTGAATCTCTGTGGGACTTTTTGGTCGTTCCCACTTCATTACAGCTTCGATCCTTGCTGGGTCAACCATTATTCCTTCTTGGTTAACCACGTGACCCAAGAACTAGACTTCTCAAATCCAAAAATCACACTTGGAGAGCTTAGCGTAAAGCTTCTCCTTCTTTAACACTTCCAACACTTTCCGCAGATGCTTGCCTTGCTCCTCTTGGCTCTTCGAGTATATCAGAATGTCATCGATGAACACTATCATGGATTTATCAACGAATGGTTTACAAACCATGTTCATCAAATCCATGAATGTTGTAGGAGCATTGGTTAGTCCAAATGACATAACCAAGAACTCGTAGTGTCCATATCGAGTTCTGAATGCAGTCTTCTCAATAGCCTTCTCTCTCACCTTCAACTGATGATATCCTCACCTAAGATCGATCTTTGAAAAGTAACTCGAACCTTGCAGCTGATCAAATAGGTCGTCAATCCTCGGTAATGGATACTTGTTCTTCACCGTTGCCTTATTCAGCTCTTGGTAGTCTATACACATTCTCATGCTTCCATCATTTTTCTTCACGAATAACATCGGAGCTCCCCTGGTAACAAGTTGTGTCATAAGCTCCTTCATCTCCGTCGGTGCTAATCGGTATGGTGCTTTTGCTATTGGTGTCGTCCCTGGTAACAAGTCTATTCATAACTCTACTTGTCTATCAGGTGGTAATAAGGGAAGATCTTCGGGAAAAAACTTCGGAAAATCACACACGACTGGTATACTCTGCACCTCCTTCTTTTCCTTCTTAGCATCGATTACGAATGCCAAGTATGATGCACATCCCTTGGACAAACATTTTCTGGCTTTCATCAGGGAGATGATTCCAGAATTTACTCGATGTTTGTCCCTGTACACCATAAATGACTCTTTTCAGGGTGGGTTCACCCTTACTATCTTCTTCCTGCAAAGAATCTCAGCGTCGTTGGCGCTAAGCCAATCCATTCCCAAAACGATGTCGAAACTGTTTAACTCTATGGGTAATAGAACCTCGTGGAATTCATTTCCTTTCAGGTCGATGACGATGTTCCTAATACGGTTACTAACATATATGAACTTGCCACTGGAAACTTCCACAATTTGGGCATCATCAAGTTTTTCTATAGGCAATGCTAATATTCTACTGACCATATGAGATACAAACTAGTAGTTTGCTCATGAATCAAATAACCATTTACAAGAAAGGTACCTGAAGCGATGTCTGCTGCCTCCTTCGTAGCCTCGAGCATCATTTGGAAAGCTTTTGCCTTTGGCTTCGGTGGTATGTTGGGTCTCCCTGCCTCCTTCTTCTTAGGGCAATCCTTCAAAATGTGACCCTCCTCATTACACCCGTAACATGCCTTCTGGGTGAGGGTACATTCGTTAGCATAGTGCCCTAGTTTTCCATACTTGTAACAAGTGAATCCCCCGTCACATTTCCCAGTGTGAGTCTTTTTGCACTTGTCACACCACTTCGCTTCTGATCCTCCTCCTCTCGAACCAGACTTCGAGAATCTACTCTTCTTATTGGACTTCGAGGATCCATCAAACTTTCGTTTTTCACCAACCTCGACCCTTTCCAAACCCCTTTTTTTCTGCTAGGTCTCCACATTTTTAGCTGCTCAAACAGCTGATTTCAGTGTAGTTGCCATCTTGACTGTTGGGCCAAAGTCAGCGGGCAATCCGTTTGTGAGCCTCTCAATTTTGGAGAGTTCGGTTGGCACTAGGTACGGAAATAGCTTCATCTTCTCTGTTAATGCAGTAGTGTAGTCTTCAATGCTCATTCTTCCCTTCCTTAAGTTTTGGAACTCGTTGTTCAGGTCGATCAGATCTATCTCTGAACAATATTTCATTTTTAGCTGTTCCAAGAACTCATCCCATGACATTTTCAGAGCTTCTCCTCGTGGCATTGTATCCGCCAATAGTTTCCACCAGCTCAAGACTCCAGTTTTTAGTTGTCTTACAGCGAAGATGGTTTTCTGCTTCTCGTTGCAGTCGCAGCTTTCAAATACCATCTCCATCTCGGAGATCTAATCCATTATCTCCACAGGCTTTGGGCTTCCTGAGAGACGTGGTGGTTTGCACCCAAAAAAATTTTGTACATCCGCCCATCCTTGTTTTTTCTCCTCTTCGGGTCATCCCTTTGCTTACCTTGAGTCCTTATTTGACTCCCTTGGTGGCTGTAGTTCCCTTCCTCAGATTGCTCGGGAATTGGCTCGATCGGCTCAACGTGTATGGTAGGTTCGTCCCTATTTTCGTGGAACATCTATCTCATTTCTTCCCTTTGTTCAGCTAGCATATCCCAAATCATGGTTTGAACTCCAACCATGGTGACTGGCTCAGGTGCAACTCCTACTACGATGGGTATTTGTTGAATCACTGGGGGTTGATTCTTATTCCCATTCGCATTCCCAGCTCCACTGCGGGTTCTTGTCATTTTGATCTATACATCGAATAAGGTGAATTTAGATCTTTATTTAAGATAGACGTTCAAATCATCGTTATCACTCCGAAACGTTTATATGCTAGTTCTAAAATCGTACTCGTACATTTAGAATCCTAAACACATAAGGTTTCCAGATCCGGTCAGCAACAGACCATAGATCCGAATAAATAACAGCATATAAGGCACAAAGCATTTAGCACATAAAATCATTTTAGGCATAATTCCTAAAATAAGCTAGCGCTCACATCTCACAATCATCGCTTAGCATTCTAAGTTTAAGTCTAGAAATCCTACAAATTCCTAGTTCACTTAAACTAATGCTCTGATACCAACTGTGACATCCCCAAAATCACAGCCAGAAAGACCGGTTTTTGTTTATACTTTATTTCAAAATCAGAGTAACCTTTTAATAAAATAGTTGCGGAATTTATCCCAAAACAATAATATGATAAAGAGTTATCAAAAGCATTTCCTTAGAAATGTATTTCATTAAAAGACTCGGGATGTCATGTTCGATATAGTACATAAGTATAAACAATACAATATAATCATTACTACGTTATTTCATATCTACATGCCTATATCCGTAATCCCTCATCCCAACACATCACAACTATGCTCGAGCGCCACTACCTGTAATACATAAAACTGAGTGGGTCAGGCTTGGGAGCCTGGTGAGCACATAGGGTTTTCAACCCACAATAAATAAGTTTATTAATTTCATCGACCAACAATAACCCGATTACTCGTTCCCGTTATCCTCACATTACGTCCCTAAACACCTATCCTAAGGATCATCATCAGGATGGACACTACTGCTAAGGGGGGTCCTCAGCAATAAATGTCCTAAAGGTAACCATGAGGGGGATGGAGTACACCGGTGAACACATCGTTCACAATACCTACAGGTTGCGAGCCTGCTAGCGTTCCACTGGACTGTCTAGAAGAGTCCTTGGTCGTCATTTATACTCCGCTAGATGATTGGATCAACAACAACAACATCGAGGCCTCTCATCATTTTATCACACATCACCTATTACATCTACCCATGTTTTACCCTAACATTTTTGTAGATATAAAATACATATACAATTTAAATCATATAAAACTTGTATAAAATCGTTCATCCAGCATAGATAGCAAGTATAAAAATAATATATACACATAGCACGTAGTTTATATAAAATACTTCATATCTATGTGTAAGATGAAACGGACCATGCAATCAATTGAAAAGGTGGTGATTCTGAACTCAGACAGCGTTTCGCTTCTTAAAAATAATTTCCTTCGACGAAACCTTGTATTATTACCACTAGAGTTTAGTCTATTATTCGCCGAGACTAATTAATAGTCTAGCTATTATTACTATTATATAAGCGTTAAAAAAAATACTTATATAACCCATAATAATAGCCCAATTATTTATAATAAGATCCTAATAACGTTACTATAATTAAATAAAAGCTATATTAAAAATAGCGTAGGCGTAGCTCACTTAAGCCGGGTTTTATAGAAAACCAGGATTTGCTTGGAGCAGCGTTTCCGAGCCAAAAAGCTCTTCTTCTCGGAGCCGTCGAGCACTCTGGGGCTTCCGCCTCGTGCTAGGGAGGTTCCCTAGGCTTTTCGGGGGATTTTGGGGCTAGAGAGAGGTTCTAGAGAGAGAATAAAGAGAGGAAAGAATGGGAAATGTGTGAAGAAAATGAGGGTGGAAGAGGTGGTATTTATAGGGTGAAATATGGCTGAACTTGGTGCCACATGTCACCATGTGGTGGCAAACCTTGGGGAGAAAGCAATGGCCAAGATTGTGCCACGTCAACCATTTTCACACAGTACACTTCGGACTTCTAAAATCTGTAACTTTCACATACGATCTCCGTTTTTGACGTTCTTTATATTCACGCATGGGTAAAAATAAGATCTGCAACTTTCATTTTGACTATGTCGGCTAATTCTCGACCGATCTTAAATTTAACAGTACGAGGAGATTATACTGTTAAATATCCGCGTAAAATTCATAATTTCTACATACGGACTCTGTTTTCGTCTGTATTTTTACCGTTGAGTTCCTATTAATGAGATCTTCAATTCTCATTTAGGTCGCGTAGGCCAAAAACCGCTCAATCTAAAATTCGAGTTTCGGGTTATACACTGCTAAGCCGAAACTTCGAAAAATCATAACTTCCACATACGAAGTCAGATTTGGGCGTTCTTTTTATGGACGCTCTCAGTTTAACGTATTCTATGACTTTTGTGTAGATCATTAAGGCTAAAACTCGCTCTATCGTAAATTCACTATTTACGCTTCCTGATATTGTGCCGGTTTCATCGCGAAACTTCGACGGGTCATAACTTCTTCGTTATAACTCGGATTTCGGCGTTCTTTATATCTCCGGAATCCTTGTTTCAACTAATACAACTTTATGTAAAGATACCGGGTTTATCTCACATTTTAATTTTGACGCTTATTTTTGTCATTTATCTATTATACATTTATAAATGAGTAATAAGCACATAAATACAGATAATACTCAAATATTTCATTTTTTATTATTTCAGAAAGAGTTACAGTAGTTAACCTAGACTATTTCATTGTCTAAAAATGTTTAGCCCCAAAACCTAGGCGTTACAATATGTGTGTGTGTGGTATTTGATTGCGATAATCTAATGATATTCAGAATCCTCTTGTAGATGATTTGGTGATGGAAAACTTGATTTTGATGTTGCATTCTATGTGTTTGATAAAATACCCATTAGAAGTTCTTTTTCATATGAGAGATTGTTACACACTTTAATGTATGTTTGTATGTGTATGCATGTGTGTTACTTCTTTACTCCATAAATTTGAAATATGGTGTGAAGGTTGAGACCCGCAAAACTTTTGTTTGATATTTAAATGCTTTTGATTTTATGCAAACCATCATATGGTTAAAAAAGAGCATGTATTTTTCTTGCAACAAAAAATAACTCATTTATAAGAACTAATTTTCTTTCAAAAAAATTGGAATCGTGAACACCTATATAATCTATTTTAGCTTTCTATCCTAACTAAGGATAATAATAACTTGATGATACATTCATCAGTATCTCGCACAAATGATACAATTTTATTACTTTGTAGTTTTTTTATATTTTTATTACTTTATTACCTTTCTAAAATCTTTTTTTGATCCACATAGATTCTTCCATTGTGTGGCGTCTATGTGTATCAATTGAGTGTAGAAGCCGACTACCCTAAATGATTTCTTAAGGCGTGATCCTTATAAGGTACATATATGTTCTTTTAAAGTCATATTATTAATTAATTGTTTTTAACTAATATCATTGAGTCGTATATCTATGATTTTTTATTTATTGTTTTGAAAAACATTTACCAAAATGGGATGAAAATGAACTTTTAAATTGTTGTTATCAGGTGAAAACCTGAGTTGCTCATATCAACATACTAATACTAATAATGAGGGTATGCAAGCATTTCAATTGATTATGAAGGATTATAAGTCACTTACATAATGTTTTAAGTTAACTTTAAGTTAGTTAGAGTTAAAATATGATTTATTTCATCAAAATTACTATCACATACAACAGGTTGAAAGAAAGGATTTTTGTGTGAAAAAAAGAAACATCATCTTAATATTGGTGGCATCACCATTTTAATTTTTATTGTGCATGTAGAAAGGTCTCGTGAAGTTATTGAAGTTGGGATGGTGTTTAATGTTGCTCTTCATGGAGGTTAAGTTCAAGGAAAAACTAAGGTAGTGTTTGTTTTTTGTCTGCAGATCTGCATGACCTCTTCTATCTGCGCCGCGCAGATAACACGCAGACATTAGCATTCGCAGACGGTTTGTTTTTTTGAAGACAGCAGACCTAAAAATGTATGTGCGCCCTCTTCTTTGCGTAGATGTGGACCAGAGTCTTCTAACATCTTCAAACATCTTCTAGCCTAAAAAAACATATATATCTTTAGTTTTTTTAAGTTTTTTTTTTTTTTTAATTTATAATTTTTCTAACTTTATTAATGATAAACAATTTGAAAAAAAAATTACAAAACTTAAAAAAAACGTTCAACATTACAAACATGATATTTTTAACAAATTTATAAATAAAAATTTATTACAATAATAGTCGTTGAAGTTGTTTATATAAATATGAAAAAAAAAATATAATATATTCTTATATTTTTTGTCAAATTTTATAAAACATTATTTAATACAGTATCGTCAATTTCTCGACAAAGTATTTATGGTACGTTTTTAATGGATTTAATTGAAAAAATCGAAGTTTATTTCCATCTATTTATGTATCAAATTCTTTGATTACTAATTATAATGTTTAGTTATAACTTTGCAACCAAAGTTGTTGGTTTTTATAAAATATATACGTTAATTCATACCATTTTTATTTTTATTTTTTATACAATAATACATAAAAATTGTTCTAGATTTGTTAATTATTTATAACAAAGTCATAAAAATATTATAAAAATAATTTTGAAGTTTAAAAAAATCAGTTTATTTAGATTTCAGTTTATTTTAGTAGCCCACAGATGTTAAAAAAACAAACAGTTTTCATTTTTCAGACTGCAGGCGTTTGATCCACCTCTTCTACTGCAGAGGTCTACAGATGTGGTCCGCAGACTGCAGATATTTTGTCTCAGAAAAAACAAACAACACCTAAGAGTGTTAACGTCTAAAAATCACTCTCTTTTAAAGAAAACAGTTCAAAAATAGCAACACATTTAATATTATTGTTTTGTTTTTTTATAGCATCCTACTTTCAAATGATAAATACTAAAAAGTTGATCTCTCTTTTAGTGGCAGTTAAAAAATGTCTGATTAAAAATTGATTATTTGTTTTTTATAGCATCTTATTTGATTTGTTTGTATGGCATCTTAATTACTTTTCTAAATTTGTTTTTAAAGCATTTTACTTTGGTTTTTTTGTAGAATACTTCGTGTGTCGCAAAGAATCTTTTTATTTTTTTTTTATTTTTACGACGTGTATTTGTAATCCGTGTCAATGTATGTAGGATGCTACATGAGATTTGGCATAATATAAAATATACAAAAAGGTGGACTAATTTATGATAAGCATTAGTGGAGTAATGTAAATTGTGTTTGTATTTTATTTTAGAGAAATTTACAAAAATAGCCATTTTCACTAATGACATTGCAAAAATAGCCAAAAAAAATCGAAATTACAAAAATGGCCACCCATTTTGCAGATGAGAAGGTCCCATCTGCGAAATGGGCTTCTCATCTGCGAAAGTACAAGTACCTAAAGCACAACTGTGCTTTAGGTGCTTGTACTTTGCAGGTGGTTTTTTTTTTTTTTTTTTTTTTTTAAATTTTTTGTGTATATATAGGGGTAATTTCGCAGATGGAATAGGTCCATCTGCGAAATCCTCTGACTCTATCTGCGAAATCGTTGTTATTTTTGTATTTTTTTTTTTAGGTTGACTATGAAATGGTTTGTTTTGACTACGAAATCAGGTTGCTATATAAATAGTTTTGTAGAAAAAATATCATTTTGGTTGTTATTTGTTTAGGAACTCTCTCTACAATTTGCTCAAAAAATGATTGAATATATGGTTTGTCTTGTAACCGGTGGGAGATGGCAAGTTAATGGAACTAATCTGGAATACATATGTCCACAGGGAGGTATTTCTGAACTTGCTTTGATATTTTCTAAGTATATTAGTTATAGTGATTTTGTATCTTTGGTAAGAAGCAAAATTGGTTTGTTAGACAAATATAGAATTAGTCTTCGTTTCCACCATCCTAAATTAAATTATTATATAGCTATAGTTGAAGACATGGATGTTAGAATGTTGATAAACGTAATCAAATGTAGTGGAGGAAGGGTTGTAAAAGTGTTTGTGGTGGTTGATGAAGTTGAGGAGGTTAATGGGGGTGGTGAAATTGGAAACCAGGTTGTTGGTAATTTATGCAGTTATAAAGGGAGCAACGATCCGATAGGTACTTTCAATACTCCTAGTGTACCTCAGTTTCACAGTGTTGCTGAAAATGTTAATGTTAGTTATTCACTTATTCACTATGTGGAACCTGAGAATTACAAGTCTGTTGGTGATGATGATGTTGGTGCATATCTTAATCATGTGGGTGGTCGTTGTGATGATGTTGCCGAACAAGAAGTTAAACTTATGAATAGGCTTGTGGTAGATAAAACAAAAAAGAAAAAAAATCAAGTCAAAAAAATGAAAAAAATCATGTTTACGGGCATTATGTTGATGTTGGTGATGTATGTTTAGATATAAGCGAGCTACAAAGCAATTCCGATAGAGATGAGTTGGGTGATGAAGTTAAAGTTAAGTTTCCCGATAACCTTTTTCACGGTATGCCCCCTGTACCAGCATGGCCAGTTGATATTAATGAAGATATCCCGACACAGATGGTAGACATGAATCTTCAAAAGATTCAATGTGAGAGTATATTTAAGAACAAAGAACTTTTAAAGCGGTGTATTGGTAAAAAATGTCTTCGAGAAGGTTTCCAGACGAGGACAAGTAGATCCACCAAATCAAGGTATGAAGCTGTGTGTGTCTCGAAAAATTGTTCTTGGTTACTAAGAGCAAAAGCAATTAAAAATTCTGATGGTCTTTTCCAAGTGAATAAATTTGTTGATGTACACACATGTTCTTCAACATTGTTGCAACCTAATCATCGACAAGCAAACAAATATGTTTTGGGTGAATATGTTGCTAATGTTTTGACTGAAGACTATAGTAGAGTTTATCGGGGAAAAGAAATTGTTAATGATATGAATGCTCAATTGAATATCAATATCTCATACCATCAGGCATGGCGTGCGAAGCAATATGCATTGTTGTCGTTAAGGGGTTCGAAAGAGGATTCTTTTACCAAACTTCCGGCGTATTATCACAACTTGGCCAAACATAATCCGGGTACTGTCACACATATTAAAACAGATGTTGATGATTGCTTTGAGTTTTTGTACGTCGCACTCGGTTGCTCGGTTAGTATTATCATATTATATTAATTTTTAATTTTTATTTTGGTGTATTTGAATAGATATACAATGTATGGTAGGTACGCGCTTTTGTCAATTTTTGTAAACCGACCCTAGTAGTAGATGGAGCTCACCTAAAGGGCGAGTTCAAAGGTACCATGTTACTTGCAGTTACTAAGGATGGACAAAACCAAATATTACCGGTTGCATATGGTATATGCAAAAATGAGTGTACCGATTCTTGGACATGGTTTTTTCAAAAACTACGTGATTGCATAGGAAATATGCAGGAGCTTACAATTATATCTGATAGGTCTCCATCTATAGCAACATCCGTTGCCAACATTTTTCCTCACGCTCATCATGGAATATGTGGTGTCCATTTGTATTTCAACATAGTCTCTAGATTCGGCAAGAGTAAGACGGTTAAAGGAATTTTTTGGGAGGCGTGTAGAGCGTACACAGTTGATGCTTTTGATTCCGCCATGGATGTTATGAAAAAGACAAAAGAACCAGTATGGGAGTATTTGAAAAGTATAAATCCAGAAACTTGGTCCAGAGCACATTTTAAAGGGAACCGATACAATCTTATGTCGTCCAACAGTGTGGAGTCTATAAATGCATTATCTAGACACGCACGTAAGGTGCCAATACTTATGTTGATCGATTTTTTTCGTGCTACAATGCAACAATGGTGGTTTCAAAGACGTAACTTTGCAGGTATTAAGTAAATTTTTAATATTAATGTTTTATTAATTTTGATGTTATTGATCTTAACTTCTTCATTTTGGCTCTTTTTTTAGCGGAAGCAACAACAATTCTCACCCCTTGGGCGGATGAAATTGTAAAAGAGAACAAGAAAAGTTTTAGCAAATGGGATGTTCGCATGATCTCAAATACGAAATGTGAGGTAAAAAAGGGGGCACAAAATGTGATTGTTGATTTCAAACATATGACATGTACATGTAGGCATTGGCAACTTGATGGGATACCTTGTGGTCATGTCATAAGATGTTTAACAGTGAACAATTACGAAGACTACTCGAGGTATGCATTAAATGCTTACTTTACCGAAACACTGAGGAAAACATATGAGGAATCAATAAACCCTCTGCCAAAGCCATCCGAATGGGAGATCCCCGATGATTTGATGATTGTTAAGCCACCAATAATAGATAAACGTCAGCCAGGCAGGCCAAGAAACACAGACCGCATTCCATCCCAAGGCGAGGGTCCAATTATAAAAGAGTGTTCTACATGTGGTCAAATTGGACACACGAGAAATAATTGTACTGGAAGGGCGTTTGGTAGTGGAGCACGTCACATAATTTCTACTGCAGAAATGGCATTTAATATTGGTGGTTCAGCGAGTTGCTCACAAACCTATAACACTGATTTTGATATAAAACATCCTTGAAATGAAGAGTAATGACGAGTTGTTAACTTATTATGTATTGTAATATTTTTATTAAATCTTACAAGACGTTGCTATGCTTTCATATTTTTGTTTAGTTTGTTGATTATATCAATTAGTGAAGACTTTATATTAAAAAAATATAGTTTGCAGATTTTTTTAACAGTTACAACATGTTATTTAAAAAACAACAAACGATCCTTTTGCAACCTAATCTGTAAGTAATTTTAAAACTCAGGGAACTTGTAGCACCTGGTTTCCGGTATGTGAATTTTATTTGAGCATTGCCCTAATTTAGCCTTGGACTCGGCGAGTCATAGGGTCCGACTCGCCGAGTAGGGACGAGACTCAGGACACGTTTTAAGTAGGCGACTCGGCGAGTCCACATCCTGGACTCGGCGAGTCACCGCTGCTGGATGAAACCCTAAGTTTCAAGGGTTTGCACCCTATTTAAACCCTCATTCCGCCCCAACTCGTCCCCATTCACCCCCAGAACTCCCCCAACATCGTTTTCCCTTGTTTCCTTGAGAGTTTGAGGTGTTCTTGGTGTGTTCTTTAAGGTTTTGAGGAGAAAGGGGAGTAGATCAAGAAGAGGAGAAGGAGATCAGCCATCTTTGTGTCGTTTCAACATTTTCCTTGAGGTATATCTCGTTTTCCCCTGTTTCTATGCTTAGGATGTCATTTGGGACACTCTTGAGCAATTCTTCAAGCTTGTTTTTGCTTAATGACTCGTAATAAGTGGATTAACCTTTAGATCTAGGCAAGATTGAGCTCCAGGAGCTCAGATCTGTGAGCTTTATGGCCCCATGTGGCTTGTTCATCCTAGATCTACCCTTTTGAGGCATTTTACACCCTAAAATCCACATTAGTGAATATCCACACGTAAAGTTGGAAACTTTACGTGTGATTTGTGTCCTAGAAGTCCAGATCTATGAATGGCATGGACTGAAATCAAGTAAATCTGTGTATTTGGTGGATGCATGGCGACGACTCGGCGAGTCGTATAGGTGACTCGGCGAGTCTGGTCGCGAGTCACCGATTTGGTCCCTTCATCATGTGTCGAGTTGAGCCATGAGTCACAGGGGGTGACTCGGTGAGTTGGGAGCTGAACTCACCCATGTTAGGACTCGGCGAGTCCAAGGCAATCTTCATAGATCAAGAACAGACTCGGCGAGTTGTTCATACAACTCGGCGAGTCTTAGCATAAAGTGTTCATCGGATGAAGATGAACTCGACGAGTTGTTCATACAACTCGGCGAGTAGGATGAAGGAGTTGAATGACAGTTAGAAGGTGAACTCGTCGAGTCATAGCCCGACTCGACGAGTGATAACCAGGGACCCAGGACAATAGTTTGCTAGGGACTCGGCGAGTGGAGATCCACTCGGCGAGTCGGGTCAACTGAAAAATTGACTCTAGCTTTGGCTTAGAGCTAGACCGGGGGTAAAATGGTCATTTTACCTAAAGGACAGTTAGCAGTGTTTGATTGAGTATGTTGTGGGAATTGCAGTCGGAGGACTCCCGGAGCAGCAGCAGTCAGTTAGTTCCCGATCAGTTCAGCATCTACTTTGAGGTGAGTTACCTTCCAGTAGTAGTGGGTCTAAGGCCACAATGCCGACCCACCAGTAGGAGATGTATGATAGATGATTGTCTTTGTGATATCATCTAAGTTTGCTACTACCTGATATGTTATATGCTAGCATGATATGTTGTATGTGATAAGTAGTAGAGTTTGGTTGTTAGGACCGAAGGGTAGTCAGACACCCCAGATACGTCTGACAGTATGTGATGATATGTTTGCATGCTGGCTTGTTATGTTATATGTGATCGTAGTAGTAGGGGGTGAAATAGTCCCCGAGGATCGGTTGTTAGGACCGATGGGTAGTCAGCACCCCAGAATGGCTTGACATGGGTAGTCAGCACCCCAGAATGGCTTGACACGGGTAAGACGGCACCCCAGAATGGCCGTATGGGTAGGTCGGCACCCCAGAATGGCCGTACCGGGTAGTCAGGCACCCCAGAATAGCCTGGCAGTACGTATGTTATGTGTTTGTTTGGTATGTGGTACGTTGGGGGAACTCACTAAGCTTTGTGCTTACGTTTACAGTTTTGTTTTCAGGTACCTCTGCATCGAAGGGGAAGGAGCCGGCGCGGTAGCAGCACGTCATACACACACTCTTCGGTTTCCGCATTTATGAGATTTACTGGGATTGTACTCTGATATTTTGATGGGATGTATGGTTTGACTTTTTAGAACATGGTTGCAATGTGTTATGGTGTGAACAAACAATGTTTTTATTTATTAACGTTTTCTAAAGTAATACCTTAAAAATGAAATTTTCGGACGTAAAAATTGGGTCGTTACAGAACTGCAACGGGTACTTATCTTTCTCCATTGTTATATAGTCATCCCTAATTCTCATTTTATCTTCGAAACGATCCTTTTTTACCATAATGTGTATCAACTGCTCATCCTTCTCAGCAAGCCGTTTTTCAGTGGTGTAAAAAAAGGGTCTACTGAATCACAATAATAACAATCTACTTCGTTGCATGAGCAAATTTCGATTTTGTGTGAGGAAGACATAATAAAGTCGATATTGTATTAAACTAGACAGTAATGACAAGTCCAACTTTGAAATGACTAGAGATAAATTACAGTTTGACATGACAAAACACTGTAGTAACCTGTAGACAGTAATGACAAGTCCAACTTTGAAATGACTACAGATAAATTATAGTTTGACATGACAAAACACTGTAGTAACCTGTAGAGATAGACAGTAATGACAAGTCACTGTAGTAACCTGCACATAACAGTGGGGCCCTTAAGGGACAAGAGATAAATTACAGTTTGACATGACAAAACACTGCATAAAGCTGAAAATCGTAGTCCAAATATAACCATTTCGTAGTCATAGTATTAATTCATAGTCTATTTACTTATATAAATAGATGTTTAAGATCTAAAAACCAAACACCCGAATCACCTAAACGAAACGAATTCCCATTATTAGAAATGTCGTCGAATGCAGCAAGTTCTTCGAATGAAGTACCTGGTTCCAATTCTGAAAGGCCATGGACGACAAACGAGGTGTTAGTTATAACACGATGCTGGCTAAGTGTTAAGGATGGTGTATGTTTACTTGTTCCCCCGCATTGCCTAATTGGTGATGAATGGAGTTGCATCACATCTTTGTTTAACCATGAGATAGGAGAAGGGAAAAAAAGAGAAAAATCAGATGTTGTTACTAAGTGGACGGATATAAAGGAAGAAGTGACATGGTTCAATCGAGCATGTGGTTATGTGAAACGTAACAATGTTCGTTATCGTGACGAAGAAGAGTTCTTGGAAGTTGTTACAGAGTTTTACATCTGTCAGCATGACGGCAGAGACTTCGAATATGAGGAAGTTTGGAAGGTTGTTAGAGATAAACAGTATTTCAAGTAGACGGCTCTATTTTGTGTTAAGAATAACCCATGGACTTGTGTTTTACGTTAATGCTTTGTTCGTATTATGTCGTTGTTTTTCATGTAATTGTTGTGATGTTTTTAATGGTTCATGGAATCCTTGTTACTAATGTATTCTAATATATTGTGATAACTAATGCAATGACCATTTATTAACTCAAGTTAATCATACGAGGTGCTCACATAATAAACTAAAATACATTTTAAACAAACGAAATACATACGAAATACATAAAAAATACATGAAAATAACCTACTACATGAAAATAACCTAGTACTCAAATAATAAACTAAAATAGATTTTAAACAAACGGGATATATTTCAAAATATTCCAAGGGGCTTCAAACTGGAATTCCAACCCGTTACTTAATGACTTGTATTCCTCCTTAGCAGCTTCCAAGATAACCTCCTCAGTAGCATTTAAACGGGTGTCGTCAATTTTGGTATAAAGATCGTTGAATAATAGAACTTCGGTTTTCATTTCATACCATCTTGCTAAGATGTCTAGTTCGTCACGATCGTTTCTTGTAGCCCTTTGGTTTTCAGCATTGAAAATATTGGTTAAACGGGTCCAAAACATTGGATCGTTCAACTTGCTTGTCTCATACACATGAATATAAGCATGTGTAAGAACCAAGAACTCTTCATTGCTCCATGATATAGAACTCATTTTGATTGAAACTAAGAGAGTGGAATATAAAAAACAATATTTGAACAGCTGTATTGGTTTATTTAATAAAGTATTTGTGTAACATAAGGTCAATTTATAGTAGTTTCTACACAAAATCGCAGTCCAATCTTCTAATATGTCTGCATTTCATAGTCAAAATTAACTGACGAATGCTGAACAGCTGTATTGGTTTATTTAATAAAGTATTTGTGTAAGACTTGTTGACACATTTTTGAACTTTACTCTCAACGTAAGGGGTCAACCCACCAGATAACCTCCCTGAAAAATTTGATATTTTAATAAAAATAATAACACATTAAAAAAAGTAAATAAAACAATCTCCCTTACCCGCCACGTCGGCCCGTTCAGCATACTTTGATTGTATCGACGTGGTGATTAACTCAATTATCGTTGTTATAGGAAACTCACGTCTGGATATAATTTGCAAAATTTCAGGGACGTCAATCGATTTAACATTGTAGCGTATTTTTGGGAAAAATGCTCGTGTCCATTTTGAAATCGGAATATCGTCAAGCCAGTAAATTGGACTCCTAAGCAAGGAAAAGAAAGGTGATTTCCTACATGCAGTTTGCAACCTTTCCAAACACAAGTAAAAATCATCAACGCTATATGCATTGCATGACTTCCAAAACAACGATTCAACTTCCGTACAGTTATGTCCCACACAGTCACGTATCTTTCGAGCTATATCTTTAGGACAATATCCATGATAGGAATCCGGGTAGGCACTATAAACACCAAATTCTATTTTATCACACAGGTTGCTTATGAAACCAACCTCTATGTCGTCACCTAAACAATCTTTTAACCTCATCATGAACCATCTCCATGATTCTTCACACTCTAAGGTTCCCAAACCAATTGCTAAGAGTAGTGGTTCATGATTTCCATCTAAAGCCACTGCGAAGTACATTGTTGTCAGATAGCTCCCAATAAGGGGTAAATAACCCACATATATCAGCGGTATCATGCACCTAAGGAAGGTACGAATCTACATAAAAACGAACACATATTAGTGATGAGTAAAAACTAATCGAGATACATTACCATGAAATATTATATAACTCAATAAAATTAGTATGTTATACTGTTGGAATAGTGTCTAAGGCTATAACTATATTCGGTGGTGCATGGTCCTTTTGGGTTGCCTTCACCATAGCAACTTGAAGGATGATTTGTTAAGAGAGAGTAAATATTATAAGGAATAATATTTAGCTATTTGATTAATATAAGTCATAAATTAATTGGTATTAATTTGGTGACTTAAAGAGATTAATTAAATAAGAGGGTATAAACTGTCAATTGTTTGATAGTTAGACTTTGGACTATAAATCCATTAGGATGGACTTTGGACGGTTTCTAAGAGCTTTAGGATAGCTCAAAATCGTCCATAAGGATATCTATGGAATGGATTTGGATAGCCTTAAGTGAAGATTATCCAATTAGGGTTTAGGGTGAAACCCTTAAGGAGTCTAAAGGTATAAATAGGCCCTTGGGATGTGGAATTCGTGTACAACCTTTCAGAACCTAAAGCAAGGAACCTCTGGTCGAATTCCATCCCCTCTCCTTTCTCCTAAATCATCTTGCTTGCTATTGGTGTTTGTAAGCCATTAGAGGAGTGACAATTGTGACTCTAGAAGCTCCGAGACAAGAAGATCAACAAGGAACTCAAAGGTATGATTCTAGATCTGTTTTAATGTTGTTGTTTAACCTAATTAGCCATTAGAAGTCTTGGATTCAAAAGCATGTTTATTAGAAAGCCTAGATCCAAGCAATAGGGTTTTGCATGCGCACATAGGAAAGTTCTTATGGCTAAACCCCAACAGTGGTATCAGAGCCTAGATTGGTTTTCTACAAATTGTTGCTTGAATAACTGAAACAAACCTGCAAAATTCGATTTTTTGGGTTTTGAGTCACTGACTCGTCGAGTTCCATGGTGGACTCGTCGAGTAGGCCTGACTCGTCGAGTCCCCTTGTGCACTCGGCGAGTCCAAGCGTCAGGAATGGCCAAATTCGGGATTTTTTCATAATTATCTTATGGAAACTTACCTTAATCATATTAGATCATTGTAAATCTGATTTTTTGATAAATATGACTGTTATCTTGATCTAATTAAAGATATTTATCATCTAATAAAATATTTAATTTCCTTATATGATAATAATTAATTATTTTTGGTAATTATCTTCAAAGAAATCAAGATAAATCAAATAAAGATAATTAGAATATTAAATTGTTAATTGGAATTATTTGTTATTTGATCCTCCATGTTTTTAAATGTTTAAAACCTACCCTATAGTTTTGAAATTTAAATTTGTGATTAAAAGCTTTAATTTAGACAACTTAAATTTCAAACCCTAGATTTTGAAAAGTTTAAAATACAACCCTATACTTATATGATATTATTAGAATAATATATATATGTATAACTAAATGCTAGTCTTACCGCTAGTAGGCCTCATTCACGAAGCCGATCTATAAGGTGGGTATAAGGTTACGGCCTATAAAATGGCGCTTAATGGGTGTACACTCACACCCACCGCTTGCTTGATTGGTGGAGGGTCGTTAGCCGAACGGGTAGGATAGGGCAACCTCATCCTCTCATTAAAAGTATAATAAGAAATACGAAGTAACTAAACTTTTTTAAATTTCCCAATCTTAGTTACTTTAGGAAAAGTGAATTGATGCAATCCCATGAAATTACACTTTGCACCTTGCTAAGATGTTAGTGGAGCGTGTGTGGTTTACCGGCACACTAATTGGTTCTAAGCGAAGGTGGCGAAGGGTGATTCATTGTTTATCATAGTTCGATGGAGCGTGTGTGGTTTACCGGCACATCGAATAGGTGATCGTAACAATGAAGGCACCATGTAAATTTGCATGGTAATTCACACCCGCTTTGTGATCCTCGGCATCCCAGTCACAAACAAGAGGGGCATATCGAGATTTAAACATGCCATTGAATAGTTCAATGAATCTCATCCGAACCTAGGAATTCTCAAAAAACACTTAGGACTAAAAGTTTAAGTTTTGTGATGAAGAATTAGTGAATCGTCATTCACTTACCTTCAATTTATTTGCATGTTGGATTATGGCATCCCTTTTCTAGTATGTAAATGTTATTGTTGGATCCTAGCCCTAATTTTCTTATTGGGTGATAATTAGGGATTCTTGTTCTAATCTATCTTTGTCCTTTCTATAGATGTCAAACGCAAACAACGCTGCTGCTAGTTCTTTCACGTTGATGAGCCTTTGCCAAAAGGTCACCTTCGATGGAACGAACTTTGGCGAATGGATAAGATACATTCGCACCATTGCTCGCTATGAGGATAAAGAGTATGTCCTCGACGAGAAGCTCGAGAAAATCAACCCAGAAATTGCTACTCCCGCCGAAATCACCGCCTTTGAAACCCATGAGCGAGATGCGACGAAAGTACATTGCATCATGATCGCCACCATGAACTCCGAGTTCCAAAAGTCCTACGAGGACATGTATCCATACGAGATGCATCAAGACTTGTTGGAGAGGTACCACCAAAACGCGAGACAAGAGCGTTACGAGATCTTCACTAACATGATTTCCGCTAAGATGGGTCATGGAGAATCTCTTACCGTGCACTTGCAAAAGATGCAAAGGTATGTCGACCGCCTTCGCAAGTTAAATGTTGACTTCGGCGAAGACTTGGCGATCGACATGGTGCTTCACTCTTTGCCTCGATGTATAATCAATTTAGGATGACCTACCACATGAACAAAGAGGAGGTCACTCTAAGTAAGCTCCAAGGTCTCTTGAGGGTTGCTGAGAGCAATTTCAAGGACAAGTCTGTTGCACCAACTCCCAATCCGTCTGCTGCTCCTGTCTTGGCTATTGGTCAAGGGAAGGGAAAGAAGAGGAAAGCTTCTTCAAATAACTATCGAAAGGTGAAAGCCCGAGATGGTTCCTCTTCTAGTGGGACCAAAGTTGATCCCTCTAAGCCCTGCTCTAACCCGAAGGAGGCAGAGTGCCACCACTGCCACAAGATAGGACATTGGAAGAGAAGCTGCCCGGATTACCTGCAAGCCATCAAGGAAGGAAAGATCAAGCCATCTTTCGCAGGTATATATGCAATAAAATCTAACGATTCTAATCATGCTATTTCTTGGGTTCTTGACACCGGTTGTGGTTATCACATTTGTTCTAATGTGCAGGGACTAAAAGGAAGTAGGGATGTGGAGCAAGGAAGGATCAATCTAATCATGGGGAACAGAAGATCGTCGCCTGTGACCAAGATTGGAGTGTATTCTTTGGTGCTTACGAATAGTTTAGTTTTAGATTTGAACAATTGTTGCTATTCGCCAGAAATGGCTAGAAACATCATTTCATTTCATGGTTTATATAGACAAGGTTTTAGATTTTCTTTTAATAATGAGAATGGTTCTATTTTGGCTTATCTAAATGGTGTCTTTTATTTTGAAGCTATACCATGTAATGGAATATATGAAACTGTTATGATTGTTGATAACTTAGGAAATGATGTTTTGAATATTGATTCTTCCACTAGTATGGATAAAGCATCCTTGTGGCATTGTCGTCTTGGAAATGTCAACAAGAAACGCATAGCCCAACTCCAAAAGGATGGAGTGTTGGAGTCATTCGACCTTAGGGAAGATGACACATGCGAGTCTTGTTTACTTGGAAAGATGACTAAGTCACCCTTCACGAGTACTTGTGAAAGGGGTGAGGGACTATTAGACCTAATACATACCGATGTATGTGGACCTTTTAGATCAACCACGAAGGATGGGAACCGCTTCTATGTGACCTTTACCGATGATTATAGTAGATATGGGTATATCTATTTAATCAAGCAAAAGTCAGAAACCTTTGAAAAGTTCAAAGATTTCAAGAATGAAGTGGAGAATCAATTGGGCAGGAAAATCAAGATGCTTCGATCCGATCGAGGAGGAGAGTACCTAAGTCTTGAATTCCACGATTATCTCAAGGAGTGTGGAATAGTTTCGCAATTGACGCCTCCTAGGACACCGCAATTGAATGGTGTGGCAGAAAGGCGTAATCGAACCTTATTGGATATGGTTCGCTCTATGATGAGTCGTGCTTCACTACCTATCTTCTTTTGGGGGTATGCCTTAGAGACTGCCGCCCATATCCTTAACCGAGTCCCTACCAAGAAGGTTGCCAAAACACCTCACGAGATGTGGACGGGGAAAGCTCCCTCGTTGGCACATATCAAGGTTTGGGGTTGCGAGGCTTTCGTAAGACGAGATACTCACGACAAGCTTGAACCTCGAAGTGAGCGATGTATTTTCATCGGCTACCCGCAAACTTCCTTTGGATATCTCTTCTATAGACCGAAAGATAATGTTATCTTTGTTGCGAGGAGAGGAGTTTTCCGAGAGCGAGAACTCATAAGCCAAGGAGACAGTGGGAGGCAAATCGAACTTGAAGAGATTCAAGAATCGATAGATGAAGGAACCTCTACCGCTGGCGTTCAACCCGAGGAGGAAACTCCGGTTGAACCGATTGACGAATCCTTACCTCTTAGACGTTCCGATAGAGTTAGAGTTCAACCCCAGTTTTATGGCTTTCATATTACTACCGAAGGGGACACGTATATTAGTGATGGTACACTAGTAAATCTTGATGAACCTAATAGCTATAAGGAAGCCATGGCAGGCCCGGAGTCTGCGAAATGGAAAGAGGCGATGGATAGCGAGATCCAATCCATGTACGATAACCAAGTTTGGAATTTGGTTGATTACGTGCCCGAACGTAAGACCGTAGGGTGCAAGTGGATCTTCAAGAAGAAGACCGACGTGGATGGGAACGTACACACATACAAAGCGCGATTGGTTGCGAAGGGCTTTACTCAAACACCCGGAGTTGACTATGATGAGACCTTCTCGCCAGTTGCGAAGATTAAATCTATTAGAGTGATGCTAGCAATTGCCGCATTTCATGATTATGAGATTTGGCAAATGGATGTCAAGACCGCTTTCCTTAACGGAAAGTTGGCTGAGGATGTTTACATGGCTCAGCCAGAGGGGTTTGTGGATCCGAAGCATCCGAATAGAGTGTGTAAGCTTGAGAAGTCCATTTATGGACTTAAGCAAGCGTCTCGCAGATGGAATCTTTGCTTCGATGAGAAAGTCAAAGAGTTTGGATTTGTACAAAGCGAAGACGGATCTTGTGTATATGTCAAAGCCAGTGGGAGTGTAGTAAGCTTCCTCGTTCTATATGTCGATGACATATTACTCATAGGAAACGACATCCCGACTCTGCAGGAGGTTAAGTCCTGGCTCGGGAAGTGCTTCGCTATGAAGGACCTCGGAGAGGCTTCTTACATTTTGGGAATAAGGATAGTAAGAGAAAGAAGTAAGAGACTAATTGGACTTAGTCAGAATACTTACTTGGAGAAGGTACTAAAACGTTTTAGTATGGAAAACTCAAAGAAGGGAGAACTACCGATACAAGGAAATGCCAAGTTGAGTAAGACTCAAAGTCCGAGTACCGAAGCCGAGATAGCAGAAATGAGCCGAGTACCATACGCTTCCGCAGTTGGCTCAATCATGTACGCTATGACTTGTACTCGCCCTGATGTAGCCTTCGCTTTGAGCATGGTTAGCAGATATCAAGGGAATCCTGGCAAAGCACATTGGATTGCGGTGAAGAACATCCTTAAGTACCTTCGGAGAACGAAAGAATGGTTCTTAGTCCTTGGAGGGAGTGATGACTTGAAGGTGCGAGGGTATAGTGACGCCAGCTTTCAAACCGACAGGGACAACTATCGTTCGCAGTCGGGCTGGGTCTTTACCCTAAATGGAGGAGCAGTGACATGGAAAAGTTCCAAGCAGGAAACCGTAGCTGATTCAACGTGCGAATCAGAGTACATCGCAGCAAGCGAAGCGTCGAAGGAGGCAATATGGCTGAAGAACTTCATCGGTGATCTTGGAGTTGTACCGGCCATAAAGGAGCCCATGGAGATTTTCTGTGATAACGAAGGTGCGGTTGCCTTGACCAAGGAACCGAGGGATCATGGTAGATCTCGACATATCGACAGAAAATATCACTTCATTAGACATCGTGTAGAAGAAGGACAACTCGTAGTGAAGAGGATATCATCAGAAGATAACCCAGCAGATCCGCTTACGAAGGGACTGAGTAGGGTTAAGCACTTACAGCATGCTAGGAGTATTGGGCTGAAGGATGATATTAGCATAGATTAGATTGTATTAGAAACGTATAATAGATAAATGTAATTAACATTTGATGATTAAATAAAGAAGTTTTATTTATGAGTAAAGTTACTATCACATGTTAGTTGTTTAACTGTTGTTTCACTTTGCATGTTTTGACTTCCAGAATAATTGAGTTTATTAGGAATAATCGAATTATTCAAATGGTCCACAATCGTTCATATGTTGGGAGTAGATATGAATGAAGATTGTCGTGAATTGGTGTGTAGAGTGTCTAAATGGTGTTAGACATAGCAAGAGTTGCTGCAACGTTCATGAGTGCTTATGAACTGGTTTTGAGCATTGGAATAAACCCACGCTTGCTGGAATCACCTTATGGAATACGATATAAAAGGTGATCGCAAGACGATAATATCATATGGTCTTAAAACCTAGATATATGGTTTATTATTTGTTAATTGATTGTGCATTGATAATGCGAAAACGCATCAGTAACTTGATGTTATAAAACGCATTGTTGTGTATAGTTGGTTAATGAATAAGTAAATGCATATAAGTCGAAGTTTATCTGTAAATTTTATCCTAAGAGGGTAGAAGAGATATCTTGGCCACTCGATGATTTGATTTGACTTATGTGCCGGGCCCGGTCAGAACTGAATTGATGTGTTCGATTAAGTTCTATGTCAAATAAATCGAAGATCGAGAAATCTAAATGCTAGACTAACCATTCCATAGGATTGTCAGCATGATATCTAACAGAGGACTGTACGATCCCTTATCTAAAGGACAAGATTGATTAGATCAGAGTTGACAGCGTCTTTGAGAGCTACGATTGCAAACCGTATTATACTTGTATAGTTACTAGACTTATCCAAGTGGGAGACTGTTGGAATAGTGTCTAAGGCTATAACTATATTCGGTGGTGCATGGTCCTTTTGGGTTGCCTTCACCATAGCAACTTGAAGGATGATTTGTTAAGAGAGAGTAAATATTATAAGGAATAATATTTAGCTATTTGATTAATATAAGTCATAAATTAATTGGTATTAATTTGGTGACTTAAAGAGATTAATTAAATAAGAGGGTATAAACTGTCAATTGTTTGATAGTTAGACTTTGGACTATAAATCCATTAGGATGGACTTTGGACGGTTTCTAAGAGCTTTAGGATAGCTCAAAATCGTCCATAAGGATATCTATGGAATGGATTTGGATAGCCTTAAGTGAAGATTATCCAATTAGGGTTTAGGGTGAAACCCTTAAGGAGTCTAAAGGTATAAATAGGCCCTTGGGATGTGGAATTCGTGTACAACCTTTCAGAACCTAAAGCAAGGAACCTCTGGTCGAATTCCATCCCCTCTCCTTTCTCCTAAATCATCTTGCTTGCTATTGGTGTTTGTAAGCCATTAGAGGAGTGACAATTGTGACTCTAGAAACTCCGAGACAAGAAGATCAACAAGGAACTCAAAGGTATGATTCTAGATCTGTTTTAATGTTGTTGTTTAACCTAATTAGCCATTAGAAGTCTTGGATTCAAAAGCATGTTTATTAGAAAGCCTAGATCCAAGCAATAGGGTTTTGCATGCGCACATTGGAAAGTTCTTATGGCTAAAACCCAACATATACCACGCAACCTAACGCCACAAAACAGAATTGAAAGCGGTTGGTATCGGTTTTCTTGATGGCTGTGAAGGTATTAGGATTTGTTCGTTGAAGGTTATGCAAGAAAATTGGTAGTTGAGAAAAGCTTCTTCCGATGTTAGTACTCATTTTCAAAACCGATGAAAGTGCTCTACAATCATCACACAAATGCAATATCAATAAAATGAGATTATAAATAGAAAATATTGTATCTCTAATGTTCACAATTCATAGTTTAACCTTTTAAATTCGTAGTCAAACCAGTTCATTTCATAGTCAAATTTCACTGACCGACATGACAATACTACAGAACGTACTTGTCTGGATTTCGTAGTTCAACTTTTTGAATTCATAGTCAAACCAGTTCATTTCATAGTCAAATTTCACTGACCAACAAGACAATACTACAGAATGTACTTGTCTGGATTTCGTAGTTCAACTTTTTGAATTCATAGTCAAACCAGTTCATTTCATAGTCAAATTTCACTGACCGACAAGACAATACTACAGAATGTACTTGTCTGGATTTCGTAGTTCAATTTTTTGAATTCATAGTCAAACCAGTTCAATTCATAGTCAAAAAGATTTGTTTGTAACATGATTTTTTCTATAAAAGGGTGTCACTCAGTATGAAAACTGTATCAGTGAAAGCAACTCCTATTTATAAGAAAAACAAGGCTAATGGCATACTGCAATTGCGGAGGAGAACGTATCGTTAGGGTTTCGGGAACATCTAAAAACCCAGGAAGATTGTTTTACGCTTGCCCATATTTGGTATCATGTTGTTAACGTCATTCAAATTTAAACCCTCGTGTTTACATCACAAAAATTTATTTTCTTACTGTGAATATTAAATTTAACAGGGACCAAAATGCGGGTTTATCAGTTGGGTTGATGAAGAGAAGGACCAATCTTCTATGGTAATAGCTAAAGTAGCTAACTCTAATAAGCTCTTTCAATCAGAAAATAAGAAGTTAAAGATAGCGTTGGTTTGTAGTTGGGTGTTGTTCTTGGCAGTTCTTGTTTACAAGTTGTAAGCTTTTCAATATTGTTTTTATGGTTTTGAAGTTGTTAGGTCAATAAATTGTTGTATTTGTAACGTTAAAACAAATGTTGTAGTCGTTCTTATGTTCTATGTAATGTTAAGTAATTAGTAGGTCATTAATTTGTTGTAATTGTCGTAACGTTATATTTTTTGCCGTCCGTTGAGTAAACTGTAAAAATAAACTAATAATGAAATCCAACATTAATTTGTATATACATTTATATAATCCAACTACATAGGACCAAGACAAGACCCCCAAATAATTTTTGCCATCCGGAGACGGAACTCTAAAGCTGTGTTCTTTGGGTCAATAACAACACGTATTGGTTGACCTGAAACCAATTGCTCCATAAACATACAAAGAAAAACACCGAAATCTCCCAAATGACTACTTTGTTGGGGAACGTTTTCTTCATAAATGAATTGCATATTCAATGGAATCCTTGGGATGTTCCTTCGGGCCCAATACTTAATCTTGTCCAAATAATTTGCCACCCGACGTTCAAATTTGGAAAAGATTCCTTCAGATTGGAATTTTTCATAAGCACCTCTACCAAGACTGTCATAAATATGCACTTCCATTGACGCTAATCGTAGTTCCCCAAATAGTCAATGATTAGGGGATGAATGAATCGGCAATAAGACCTGTATAAGGATCAGAAAATAAAATTATGTTTATTTACATCACAATACAAAAACATAACAAAAAAACGATATTATTTTCAATATAAATTATTAAGTTTACCGTATCAACATCCCACCAAGCAACCATGAAGTTGGGGTACGTA
This sequence comes from Lactuca saligna, assembly GCF_052625555.1. NCBI lineage: Eukaryota > Viridiplantae > Streptophyta > Magnoliopsida > Asterales > Asteraceae > Lactuca > Lactuca saligna. The sequence continues at coordinate 34,788,624 of NC_136419.1, read as the reverse complement.
GCAATACCAGCCATAAACGCCCTCCAGTCCTGTCCTTCTTCCAAAGCATGAGAAACAAAAAAATTTGGATGCATTATTGTATGTCGGTCGCTCTCAAACCGTCTCTCCATCAAAAGTCGGTACCAAATGGTTATATGCTGCACACATGATACTTTTGTTATTGACTAAAAAACAATTAACTTTTAAAAGAATTAATTAACAATTAATTTACCGCTGACTCCAACCATCCGTCGTGTGTATGCCCAAACAATGAGCTCCAAAAATCTCTATCTAACACGAAATTAAACAAACGATGCTGGACATCATATGAATGCAATACATAATTTTGGATGACATCCTCACCGCCTGCTACGTAAGGTTGCAGGCGCAACATGGAGAAGTCATGAGCAACACCAAAAACTGGAGGAGGAACGGGGCTTGTTGATTTCATATCAACCTTCTTTTTTGTTCTTCTTTTTTGCTTCGGTGTCGTGTGCAACTAAAAACAATATTGAAATGCTTAAATCTATATCTTTCATATAATTCACAAAAACATAAAATCATCGGTTTATAAACAAAACGAATACCTCGGTGTAAGGAGGGCACAAATATTGTGATGGTTTTCGACTCCTCGGTTTATCGGGTGTAACTTCTTTGTCATCATCATCATCATGAAAATAATCAACATTTCTCGTTATTATTAGTTCGTCTTCGTCCGGCACATCATCATCAAATTTGTTTCCCGCATTGTCATTCCTTTCCTCCCACTCCTACATTAAAAATAATACTTTATACTTAATAACGAAATACACATAATTTAATAAGCAATAATATCTAAATAAACAAAATATTTATATTAATGTAACTATAATAACCTATTTAACTCCAGTATAATCATTTACATCAAACACATCATCATCAAATTTGTTCCCCGCATACTCATTCCTCTCCTCCAACACCTACATTAAAAATATAACTTTTTACTCAATAAAAAAAGACACTTTAATAAAAAGTAATTATTATAATCGTAAAGGTAACATCTATAACAACATTCTCGCCTTGAGTATCACCAAAAACATTTTCAGTTGTATTGTTTTTATTCATCACTTCATCTTGTACAACCTATATTTTCAAATATAAAATATGAACACAGGTATTCATATATGTTAATAAAGTTTAATAAATAGTGTAGCGTGTAACTAACCTGTTCATCATAATTTCTTTGTGACTCTGTCCTACCATCATAAAAAATGTCGCTCCAAAATTGGTCATTATTCACTTCTTCAACAAAAACCTTTGTAGATTGTCGGTTCATAAACACATGCTGCTCCAGTGCATGTAGCCGTTTCAACACCTCGTCTAGCTTGTGTTTCCCACTGCCCCGACCTCTACCATGAGAGCGACCACTGGACGACATACTAGACGAAGATTCGTCTTGTCTCCTAAAATGGTCCCGTACTGGGGATGGAACTGCTTTCCCTTCACCATATACATACTCTTGAAATGACATATAATAAAAAGATGTCATCTCATCATCACCCGGTAGCATGTTTTGTCTTGGTGGTAGCCCCACCTAAAAAATTAAACATATTAAAAATGCATATAAAAGTATAATAATCAACTTTATTAATAATAAACGAATTAATTTTAAACCTGCATCTTTGATCAAATCTTGTTCACGTCAACCCATTTCAATTTTTTTGTTCCGCTCCATCGTTTCATCCGAGGCAAGTCTTTATTTTTTCTCGATGCAAATCCACATGCACGAACAGCCGGAATCATCTCATATATCCATATCTACAATTTTTTACAATTACAGTAATAAAAGTTAAAATTAAAATAAAAAACATAACAATAAAACAATTTAAATATAAGAAAATTTTTATATCCTTATTGGAGCCGTAAATCCTGAGACGGAGTACTTTAAAGTTTTACCATCCTCAGAAACTGATAAATTATTATGTATCTTATTTCATGTATCCTCAAAGTCAACATAGGTAAAATCCCAGAGATAGCTACCCCAAGCGAAGCTAACAAAACAAAAAAACAAAATTGATTATTATATAAATTATAACTTTAATAAAATGGAATTTTTAACGTAAACAAAATATACATATTCCAGATATCCAAATTCTCAGCCAAATAAAACCAATCTTGTGGCACCCGATCGTTAACTTCTTTACCCAAAAAACCTTCACACAAAATGTATATCAAACATACTCTAACTGCACAACATCGTCAAGTGCTAGGAATGTTCGATTTAAAATTAAACTTTTCAGGTCGCCGATTTTCACCGAACTATTAGTATGGTCCGGAAATAGCCGTTCACGCAGTAAACATCTTTTTTTACTGCTTATTAATTTTTCTGACCCTTTTCTCCCAATGTTTTTTGGATACTCCCCAAAATTAAAGCCGGTAATCAAACAAAACTCTTCCGGCCCATACACCATTTTCGTATTGCCTATTCGAAAATATAAACGTTTTATTCCATCTGGATATAAAACAGGGTCCGGCCGGATCTGATGAAGGATCATTTTATGAAACAATAATGCGTCCCCTTGTAAACGAGGGACATCAATAAAATAACCAAAGATGGTATCTCTGAAAATAGCACGTTGGACATCATCTAAAACTTCAAATACTTCCCATATGTTACCGCCACAGCCTTTTAAGTTCGCAAAGGCTTTCGTATTCATTAAACTAAAATCATGCTGCAGAAAAAACACAAAAACAAATTAGATAAATAAAAAATATTTTTTTTTTTAAATATATGATTACGAACTGCAAATACAATTTCTTAATTACTAATATATATATTTCCGATAAAAAACAATAACATACACATATATAAACAATTTTCCAAGTTATACAACTAATATATTAACGATAGAAAACAATATCATACATAATTATATAAACATTTTATTAAACATATTTTCAACTTAAACGACAAATATATCAACGACAAATATTCAACTTAAACAAATTTTCAAGTTAAACGACAAATATATAAACAATTTTTATCTTTCTAATTAAAACTAACATTTTATAACCATATAAACAAAAAAAAAATTTAAAAATAAAACGACAAACAAACTAACAGTTTTGCAAGTTATACGATAACTTTATACAAATTTTCAACTTACACGACAAATGCAAACAATTTGTAACAATATATATACAACAAATTTTCAACTTATACAAATGTTTTACTTATACGACAAACACAAACAATTTATAACAATATATATACAACAAATTTTCAACTTATACAAATGTTTTACTTATACGACAAATACAAACAATTTCTAACAATATATATACCACAAATTTTCAACTTATACAAATGTTATACCTATACGACAAATATATATACAAACGACTATTTTGCACTTTATATAAACAACTATACGATTAGAATATACAAGATTTCAGGTTATACAACAACTAAAAAAACAACAAAAATAACAAATTGTAAACATTATCTATGCAGTCTCTACTTGTCTCTACTTGCATTTAAACTTCAAGTATACTAAAAAAAATATTAAAACTATCAAACACAACAAAATTACCCTTTTTTAACACTAAATAATACAACAAATGATAAAATAAAGAGATTGTTGACATTAAAAGAGTTAAAATCTAACCATATTTGCGGAATTGTTGACATAATCCTCCATTTTCTTCAAAAACTAGCCAAAATTCCGAGATAAGCCCAAAGTTAGAGAGAGTTTTTGTGTAGAGAATGGTGAAAAATGAAGAAAAAAAAACGTTTTTATAGTGAAAATCGATGGTATTTCGCAGATGAGAGCCCATTTCGCAGATGGGCCTTCTCATCTGCGAAAGTACAAGTACTTAAAGCACAGTTGTGCTTTAGGCACTTGTACTTTTGCAAATGAGAAGCCCATTTCGCAGATGAGACCTTCTCATCTGCGAAATTAGTGGCTATTTTTGTAATTTCGAGTTTTTTTGGCTATTTTTGTAATATCATTAGTGTAAATGGCTATTTTTGTAAATTTCTCTTTATTTTATACTTTTCTCATTCTTCATATATAAAAATGTCTTAATCCCCTTAGCCCTTAGCGTTGTTATTAAACGAAACTGCGACTATGTAAGCATAAAAATATTGATTTTGATTGTTTTAACATGTATTGCGATGGAAATGGTCAAAATGGATTGTAACTTCATTCTTGCGGTGAAAATGGTTCACCCTAAATTGATTTAAATTAAAAATTAAACAGTTACAAGATAAAATATTTAAGTTTGTAAAAAAAAAAATTGTTTGCAAATCTGCTATTAATTATTATTATGTCAATTAGATTTTAAAGTTGTTTTATTTTGCAGTACCGTGTGGTACACGGGTTATAACCTACTATATAAATAACTTTATTATATTATTTTATTATGTCTAATATTTTTACCATAATTTTAAATTTTTATTCAACAAAGTTTTAATCATGTGCAACGCACGGATATTCATATAATATAGTTATCAATGTTTTAAAACTCGGGTCGACCTGGCTGATTCAACCGGTTGAACCGTGACCGGGAATGGTTTTTTGTAAAAATACGGACCGGATCGAACCGGCCGGGTTTCCCCTGGTTGGACCGCTTATGTTGAACCGGTTAAAACCGGATTGACCCGTTTTACTAGAGTTTGAATAGTTGGATACAAGTAACGAACACCAAAACAATGAGCCGTTTGCGGTTTCTTCGATGTTTAAACTTTGTGGACATCAAATTATTGGTTTTATATGTTTATGCATTATGCAGGAAAGCAAAAATATATAAAAATAAAAAAAAGACCATAAATCGGGTTGACCCAATGGTTCAACCGGTTGATCCGTAAACCGATCATCACACTGGGTCAACTAAAAACTCGAGTTTTAAAACATTGATAGTTATACATAATTAGGGAAGAATCCCCGCTTTGTGGGGGTGGAGGCACAAAAGAAATAAAAGAAATAGATGAAACAGGAAGATTTTAAAAACATAAAAGAAAACCATGTAGATTTGGGCCGAGAAGTTAAGCAAAGGGAGTATAAAAATCACCTTTGACATTATGTAAATATGTTTATGCAAGAAACCATTTCAATAAACAAAGAGAGCATAATTTTTTTTATATATAATATCTCAAATACCCAAAGAAATGCTAAAATATGCATGTATCTCCTATATTTACTAAACCGTAAACAAGTAGTAAATGTTGTTCACAAAGTGATCATAATGTGATAAATTCAACTATGATCTAATGTCTTCTTTACCAACTGTAATCAAAGGAGTAACAACAAAGGCCTACCGAGTTCCATCTCCAAGTTTGAATCTTTAATGTTTATTACCCACTTGACAAAACAATTAGGAGTACTCATGAGGTTATTTGTACATAGGTCTTGACCAAAGGATTGTATGATGTACCTCACAGCAGCAAATGTCTTCCAACAACATCTAAAAAAGAAATGGATACACTTCAGCACAAATTTTATTAAAACGAAAAGCAAATCTTAATGGTGGAGGTATACTTTGAGTATACATCACTCCCTCTGAGCAACCTGAACCTTCTGGTGGATCCAGAAGAACTTTCTGGTATCTTGGGCACCAAACTTCTGCATTATTACTATCCTGTGTAGCACCTGGTTCCCGGTACGTACTCCTTGCTATTTACGTTTTAAAATAATGCATTTTTGCCTTGGACTCGGCGAGTTGATGGGCCAACTCGCCGAGTAGGCGTGGGATAAGGCGCGGGGATTGAACTTTAGACTTGGCGAGTCGGTCCTCGGACTCGGCGAGTAGACCCTGTTTGGGCAAAATCCCTAATCCGGGTGTTTGCACCATATTTAAACGCTCTAACTTGGCCTCCTTTGTCCCTAACACTTCCAGAGAGTTGTAGAGTGAAACCCTATCCCCCATATTGTTCTTGAGAGTGTTTTTGGCTTTGTGAAGAAGGTTTGGAGCTTAGAAGAAGAAGGAAGAGGTTGAAGTGTGCAAGGAAGGGAGATAGTGTTGGATTAGTGTCTAAGTCCATAACTATTTTGGTATGTACTTGACCCGATGGTGCATGGTCCTTTTGGGTTGCCTTCACCAAAGCAACTTGATTGGAGAAATGAATAAAGAGAGAGAGGATAATATGATTTATTAATATGTTATAAGAATAATATATTAAAAGAGAAATCATATTTGTTTAATTAATATTGGTCAATAATTAATTAAGAATTAGTTTTGTGATCAAATGTAATTAATTAAACTAGAGGGGCTGAATTGTAATTATGTGATAGTTACAAAATAAGGTAAGGATTATCTTATATATATGGTGAACGAATTTGAGGTGTAAATCTCTTTGAATTCGAGTATGATAAGGATTCAAGGATTATCTTATTGGTTGCTTAATGGATAATCAACTAGATAAGGATAATGACTGAAACCCTATCTCCACACCTATATAAACACCCCTAGGGCCATGAATTCGTGGATTCCTTCCCAAGAGGTCCTAGATACGAATTCTAACCTCTCACTTCTCTCTTTATACCTTCTCCACTTGCTTATGGTGTTTGTGAGCCATTAGAGGAGTGACACTTGTGACTCTAAGCCTTCCAAAGTCAATACAAGGAGATTTGGGATTGTTATTGCTACATAACAATCAAGGTAACACTATAAACTTATTCTCATGTTAATATGATTATATGTATGCTAGAATTAGGGTTTATAGTCTTGGATTCAAAGCATGTACAATAGAGAAACCTAGATCCAAGCATTAGGATTTGTATGAGCACATAGGCTGTCTTATGACCAAAACCCAACAGTGGTATCAGAGCCTTGATTGGTTTCTATTGTATTGATGCATATTTGATCGTAATAAGCACTGAAAATCGATTTTTTTGAGTTTTGAAGGTTTGACTCGCCGAGTCACTTGGTGAACTCGCCGAGTCAGCTGAACTCGACGAGTCCAAGCCTAGACTCGACGAGTCAAAGGGTCTGACAGCTCAGATTCGCGATTTTCTTCCTGTTTTGGTTTTGGATAATTACCATAAACTTGCTTTTGTGATAAAATCTGAATTTTTTCATTATTATGTGATTATCCTTACCAAAATAGAAGATAATTGTCAAAATTTAGATAATCACTTGTTTTATTAGATAAAGTTTGATTATTTGTAATTTAGATTTGAATTATCTTGTGAAATAGTTTCAATTTATCCCTTTAGGTTTTATAGTTTAAATTTGAACCCCAAAAGTTTTGTTGTTTTGAAATTTAAATAGTTAAAACCCTAATGTTTTGAAATGTTTCAAAACTTGCCCTCAAGTTTTGGAATTTAAAAGTTGATTGAAAGGTTTAATTAGAAATGTTAAATTCTAAAACTCTAGTAATGTTTTGAAAAGTTCAAATCACCCCTTTATGGTTTTATTAATTAATTAAGGAGTATAATTAAAAGAGGTTTAATAAATCCATAAGAGTTTAGGTTAACAATTTAATTGAATTAAAAGTGTAATTATTAAAGTTAACCACATAGTATTTTAAAAGTATAAAATACACCCTATACTATATATAAGATTAAAAGTCTAACATTATATATATGTATGAGTAAAAGTCAGTCTTACCGTTAGTAGGCCTCATTCACGAAGCTGGTCTATAAGGGGTGTTTAAGGCAATTGCCTATAAAATGGCGATTGAATGGGTATCCACTCTTACCCACCGCATTCTTGACTAGTGGAGGGTCGTTAGCCGAACGGGTAGGATAGGACGAAACCTTCCATTATAAGCATAATGAAATACACAGTAACTAAATGTTTCGCAAATTCCCAATCTTAGTTACTTAGGCAAAAGTGAATTGATGCAATTCCATGAAATTACACTTTGTGCCCTTGCGAAGACGTTAGTGGAGCGTGTGTGGTTTACCGGCGCACTAAATGGTTCTAAGCAAAGGTAGCAAAGGATGACTCAATGTTTGTCATAGTTCGGTGGAGCGTGTGTGGTTTACCGGCACATCGAATAGGTGATTGTAACATGTGAGGGCACCATGTAGTTCGCATGGTTATTCACACCCGCTTTGTGATCCTCGGCATCCCAGTCACAAACAAGAGGGGCATATCGAGATTTAAACATGCCATTGAAATGTTCAATGAATCTCAAAGGATCTAGGAGTTTTCATAGATTTAAAACTTAAATTTCTTTTTCGTTTTTCATGGTGGAAACTAGTGAATCGTCATTCACTTACCTTCAAATGTTCTGCAATTTGGGTTACGGCATCCCTCTCCCGAGTTGTAGGATATTTTGTTGGGTCCTAGCCTTGGAATTTCATTTGGGTGATTTACCAAGGACTCGAACAATCAACTAACTTGAATTCGTTTTTCTCCCGATGTCAAAGTTCGACAACTATGGTCTTCTCAATCCCGTGGAACAAGCATTCCACATGAAGATGATATTCCACGATTCGATCGAGGAACAAGAAATCATGCTTCACTTCCTCCTCCTCCTCCTCCAATTATTCTCCCTAACCCACAAGATTGTAAAATTGAAAAGTTCAATATCACTCAAGCCCATTTGGCAAGTCGGTGTGTGCACACGTCCTAGGGATGAAGTCGCACATTGATAGACTAAGAATGATAGGATCCATTGTCGGTGAAGAGATGGCTGTTGATTGGGTTCTTCAATCACTTCCTAACTCATATAGTGAGTTCGTAAGAGAGTACTATATGATGAACCGCGACGTGACCCTTATAGATCTCACCTATATGCTTATTGCTGTTGAATCAGCAATGGTTTGGCGCAATAGAAAAGCAAAGTTGATTGGTGAATCTGCCTTCGAGACCTCTGTGGATATAGACAATGGCAATGAAAGACATGAAATGATCGAAAAGTTTGATCATAAGAGAAAGGCGATGTCTGAAATAGTTCCATGTGTTGTTCCAAAAAGAGTTAATTTGCTTTTATTGCCAAGAGAAGGGGCATTGGAGACGAAGCTGCCCTATTTACCTAAGAGATCTAAGAGATGGGAGAGTCGAAACGTATGGCTCTAATTTAGGTAAAATCCATTAACTAACTCTTTTAAGCTTCATTCTAGGTTCTGAATACATAATGTGATAAGATTACAATTGATGTTTAGAAGGATCAAAGAAAAGAAAAGAAGCTTAACGGAAGAAGTGAGCAGAATCTAACCATGAAGGAATGGATTTCGATTGCGTTTCTCGAAGATTAGATTCTTGAGCTACTACTTAGAGTTAGAATTAGATTGCTAAGAAAGATGTATTCGCATAAGTTTTTCAATGAGTTGCATTGTGAAGGACAAATTTTTCCGCAATAAAATAAATTTTTGATTTTAAATCCTTACAATGGCGTGTATGAAAAATTGATGTTAAAATTATTAGCAATAATGTATTTGTTTCTTATTGTGTTATGGAAAGTCAAGAATTTACCAAATAGGGAGAGTTTCTCATCGCCCAAGTTTCAATTGGACAGAAACTTGGAATCATGCAACTTGGTTGCATGATGAATGAGAAATTTCATATTTGATAATTAGACTAATTCGTTGACAAAGTGTCAAGTGAAGGACTAGGAGATCGAGTACACAAAGTTGTGTGTTGATCAAGTTCACCATAAGAGTAACAAAGATATTCGTCATCATTTACTAAAGGTTTAGTAAATATGATTATACTTACAAGATTAAGTGTAATTTTGAATTGATTAAAGGGTTTAGATCAATAGCAAAACGAATAAGAAGAATCAAATAGGCAGAAAGATAAGAGTTTCTCCATTCTAAGAAGAAGGGAGAGTGGCTTTTATGCTTTATGATAGGTCTTAATGATTAAGAACCATATCTCAATTGATCCTCTAAGTGAGTCTTGGTACAATTGTATGTCCAAGAAGAGGAATCAAAGATTGATGAAATGGTCAAATCAAGAAGACAATCATACTTTGTTCCAATAACAAGTCTTAAAGTTAAGATTGTGACAATGAGTAAAATGTATTAAAGGTTTATAACATTCATCAAATGTGGAAAGTTGTGATGTCTTGGATAAGACAAAGACCAACTATGACCAATTTATGAAGTGTTTTGATACAAGCTACACTAACTCTTGAAAATTTGTTTGTCAAGAAATGTTTATTGACAAAAGAATCTGATATGTCAAGGAGTCAGTGGGAGTCTTAATGGTCTCGAAAAGTTTCAAGAACAAATCAAATAAACCTTATCGATCATCACTAGCACACGAGTTGAGGTTTACAACCTATCGTAAAAACATTATTTTGTTTCTGTGCCAATCCAATCGAGTTAATTATGCATGTGAGTCCTATGAGTTCTCATTTGAATGCGTAAAAGGCAAGGACCTTGATCAATGAAAGGTACATTGATAGGAAAAAGGTAAGATGCTTAACTACTTGGAAGACGTGGTGGGCAGCTGTGCTACCATAAGGCAAGAAATCAAGATTAAGAAAGTTCGATCCATATAAGTTTGAATTTGTCGTAAACTTTGGTTTTAACAAATTCGCATGGATAGGAACACATACACCGTTTAAATCTAAATGTCATAAGATTTCCTCCTTCATGAAAATGATTGTGAGAAAATGCTTTCACTAAGAAAGATTTTAAAAGATAGTGATTGTAAAATTGCATTCTCAAATTCGATCATGGTTACGGCATCCCTTTCCATAATTTGAATTGTGAGGTTTGGCAATTAGTCTTAATTGTTAAGACACACATATGAACTATCTAAGGCAAAAGTGTATAAGTTCAAGAAGCCTTGATAAAAGATTATCAAAGCACTAAGTATTAGAAACATGAACTTAAGAAATTCAATAAGTATTGTTTTTCTGAAAGTTAAGATGTTTATGAATACATGTCGAAGCTAGTGGGAGCATAAGTGTTATGTTTTATAATAATCATCATGATAGTGGGAGCATAAATGTTATGATTGTATGATTATTAAGGCACGTATTGCATAGTTGGCAATATTAATTATAGAAAACAAGAGTCATACTTTGCAAAATTGTAAGAGTTGAAAGGTTGTTTTGCTATAATTAAGGGAGAGAATATTATGCTTCATTTCAAATCTAAAGGATTAGGTTGTGGAATGTTAATAAATTTAGTCAAAGAGACATAGTGTGTTCTTAAAATTTCGATTGTGATTACGGCATTCCTCTTCGCAATTCGAGTTTTGAGAACATAGCAAATAAAACATTATGCGTCGTGTCCCATACGCTTCGGGTATAGGATTGATTGCGAATGCTTTAATGTTTGACCATTCTAAAATTTTCCAAATGTATAGTGCATTTAGAGGGAAAAGGGACTAGAATTGGTTTTGACTAAAATAATTAAACAACTATCAAAGGACAATCCAAAGTTCGACGAGGATTGGTCGCTTGCGAGTAGTTGGAAGTATAGTATTGGAAATTATGGAAGTGTTTCCATATTGGATGGACGATATCGACATCATTACGAATAGATAAGATTCTATTAAGAATGAGTTGTCATATAGAAAATATGGAAGTGTGTCCATGTTGGGAAGTAAAATCTATGTCTAGATTAGAAACTTTATGCGAAAGGATGTTCAAAGGAATGTACTTTGAGTGAGAGACATCATATCTAAGGAATTGTCTTGTAACAATCTCCGATAGAGGAATTTGTAATATCATTGGCAATAGTCTTTGAGACTTTGGTGCAGTGACATTACAAAAGGATCGTTGCATAAAGTGTTAGAATCTAGTATATTCTATAAGTAACAAGAATTTGACATTCTTACACTTAAGAAAATGGATTTGGTGTTGTAAAATGAGAATGATTGGAAATGTGTTCAATTTGTCTATTTCGCAAAAATAAGAACCATAGGTAAACATTGTGTGCATGCTAGGAGCATGGGACAAGTGTTGGAATTCAAATGCGAAGTTGATTACCCGAAACGACAAATAATGAGTAATCGATATGGTGATAAATAAAACGTGTTTTGTTTATACTCAAAGGTTTGAGGCCATATGGGATTAGTATTATTCTTGTGTTTCACCTTGCATGTTTTGACTTCCAGAATAATTGAGTTTATTAAGAATAATCGAATTATTCAAACGGGCCACAGTCGTTCATATGTTGGAAGTAGATATGAATGAAGACTGTCATGAATTGGTGTGTGGATTGTCTAGAAGAGTATTAGACATAAGCAAATGTTTGCTGCAACGTTCATGAGTGCTTATGAATATGATTTGAGCATTGGATTAAACCCACGCTCACTTGGATCACTCCATGAATTGTATTACGAGTGATTGGTGAGACGATAACATCTTATATTCTTGAAACCGAGATGTGTGAGTTGTATCTTGCGAATCGGTTGCACATTGATAATATGTAAACGCACCAGTAACTTGGTGTTATAAAACATATTGTTGTGTGTAATTCGGTGAGTGAGTGCAAGCAAGCATTGTATCAGAGTTTATCCGTTCCTTTTATCCAAAGTAGGATAAAAGCGATATCTTTGGGCCCCTCGATGGTTTAGTGATGACATACATAAATGCTCGGCCGGGCTAGGGCTAATTTGATTTGTTCAATTAGTCTGTCGTCATAAATCGGAAATCGAGAAGTAGTACAAAGAGAATGATTAGAAATCATGTCTCAAACGATATCAAGAATGGAGGAATATATGATCCCTTATCTAAGGACACACGTATCTGATATGATCAGAGTTGACAGCGGCTTTGGAAAGCTACGATTGCAGATCAGGATCTGAAGTCATACGCAGAATAGTTGTTAGACTTATCCAAGTGGGAGACTGTTGGATTAGTGTCTAAGTCCATAACTATTTTGGTATGTACTTGACCCGATGGTGCATGGTCCTTTTGGGTTGCCTTCACCAAAGCAACTTGATTGGAGAAATGAATAAAGAGAGAGAGGATAATATGATTTATTAATATGTTATAAGAATAATATATTAAAAGAGAAATCATATTTGTTTAATTAATATTGGTCAATAATTAATTAAGAATTAGTTTTGTGATCAAATGTAATTAATTAAACTAGAGGGGCTGAATTGTAATTATGTGATAGTTACAAAATAAGGTAAGGATTATCTTATATATATATATGGTGAACGAATTTGAGGTGTAAATCTCTTTGAATTCGAGTATGATAAGGATTCAAGGATTATCTTATTGGTTGCTTAATGGATAATCAACTAGATAAGGATAATGACTGAAACCCTATCTCCACACCTATATAAACACCCCTAGGGCCATGAATTCGTGGATTCCTTCCCAAGAGGTCCTAGATACGAATTCTAACCTCTCACTTCTCTCTTTATACCTTCTCCACTTGCTTATGGTGTTTGTGAGCCATTAGAGGAGTGACACTTGTGACTCTAAGCCTTCCAAAGTCAATACAAGGAGATTTGGGATTGTTATTGCTACATAACAATCAAGGTAACACTATAAACTTATTCTCATGTTAATATGATTATATGTATGCTAGAATTAGGGTTTATAGTCTTGGATTCAAAGCATGTACAATAGAGAAACCTAGATCCAAGCATTAGGGTTTGTATGAGCACATAGGTTGTCTTATGACCAAAACCCAACAGATAGATCCGGAATCTGCACTGTGAGGAGCTTCCATTCAGGTAGAAAAGTTCTTACCTTGATTACTAGTTCAATAGATCCCCTTTTTGTCCCAAATTAGTGGTTTTCAAACCCTAAAACCTCAAGCTCCATGTGTTAATGCTCTATGTTCTGAAAGGACTCTAGATTTGGACCTTATGGGCGTATTAGAAGTATAAAGTTTCTGTGGTTGAAGTGATTGAGGTCCCCATGGAGTGTATGACCTCATTAAGAGCTTGGTTTTGCCTTTTTGAGCTTATAGGGCCATGCATGCACGTAAAGTTTGCAACTTTACGTGATAAGCATGCTCAAGGAACATGGATCTATTGTTTGGAAGCGTTGCATGTCTCAGATTTGGTCTGTATGGGAAATGGGTCATAGGGACTCGGCGAGTCCCAAAGAGGAACTCGGCGAGTTCTATGAAGGTGGCCTTAGAGTCGGCGAGTTGGATGAACAACTCGGCGAGTCATATGAATATTGCCTGGAACTCGACGAGTTGTTCTTCAAACTCGGCGAGTTGTTGTTGGACTCGGCGAGTCGGATCGCGAGTCGGTTCTATAGTCCCAAGTAGTGAGTTAAGGGTGACTCAGTGAGTGGGAAGAGGGACTTGGCGTGCAGGATCAGGATAGTGGGAGAAGGACTCGGCGAGTCGGTGCCATGACTCGGCGAGTCCAGTCAACTGGAAGTTGACCTTGGACCAGGGGTGGGTCAGTCATCTGACCTAAGCGTGCGTATGAGAGGCTAACCTATGTTTATGATTCATAGCCGGAGGATTTGCGACTCAGCAGTCAGGCGCTTAGCAAGCAGACTTCAGCAGCTACTTTCGAGGTGAGTTACCTTCCAGTAGCGGTGGGTCTAAGGCCATAATGCCGGCCCACCAGTAGGAGAGTTATGATAGATGATTGTCTTTGTGATATAATCTAGGTTTGCTAATATCTGATATGTTATATGCTAGCATGATATGTTGTATGTGATAATAGTAGAGTTCGGTTGTTAGGACCGAAGGGTAGTCAAACACCCCAGGTACGTCTGACAGTATGTGATGATATGTTTGCATGCTGGCTTGTTATGTTATATGTGATAGAGGTAGTAGGAGGGGACCAGTCCCCGAGTTCAGTTGTTAGGACTGAAGGGTAGCTCAGGCACCCTAGATATGTCTGGTAATATGTTTATGTTATGTTATATCTGATAGTAGTAGTAGGGGTGAAATAGTCCCCGAGGTTTGGTTGTCAGGACCGAAGGGTAGTCAGCACCCATAACAGCTTGACATGGGTAGTCAACACCCCAGAATGGCTTCACACGGGTAGGTCGGCACCCCAAAATGGTCGTACCAGGTAGGTCGGGCACCCCAGAATTGCCTGACAGTATGTATGTTATGTGATTATATGGTATGTGGTACAGTGGGGGAACTCACTAAGCTTCGTGCTTACGGTTTTCAATTGTTGTTTCAGGTACCTCTTCTGTCAAGGGGAAGGAGCTAGTGCGGTAGCGGCGCATCACACACACTCTTTTGATTTCCGCACCAAGAGTCATTCTGGGATTTTGTACTCTGACATTTTCATGTTTTATGTTTTGGTTTACGGCCTCGAGACATGTTTTATCAAATATTATGATCGTGTGATATTTTGTTACAAACGTTTTTTTTTCAAATCGCTTAATTAAAAACGAAATTTTTGGCCCGTATTTTTGGGATGTTACATCCTGTCTAGTAATCTCCTTGAAAATAAGGAAAAAACAATGCATCTTGAATGATATAACTTATATATAAAAGTAATATGAGGAAATATTTGAACAAAAAAAACTTACCTATCTCCTTTGTTTTTCCTTTCAACATTGTATTTTGGTTCGCCACACCAGTTTTCATAAGATCCTTAATTGGATCAATACCTTAGTAAACTACAAATTTAAATTTCTACAAGCATAGAAAGTTCAACACAACATTCTGCTTTCAATATTTTTATTATTAAGACATTGTACTTTTTAAAAAATTATCAAACTAAAGCATTTTGAAAAAATCAACCCAATTATTGCAGTGAAATTGCTTTGTATTTGGCAGATATTGATATAATTGGGTAGGTTTTTAGAGCTCAACGTTGTAAACAGGATAAAATTTTATTCAAGTAGGATGATATAATAAACAAATCACCTCCAGAAAGGCTTCTTTATTTTTATACACATTTACATATACTATAAAAAAAATTTAATGAAAATCCATTTCCTCCCAGAAGAGTAAATATGACCTAAATATACCAACATGAAGACATATATATATATATATATATATATATATATATATATATATATATATATATATATATATATATATATATATATAAACAATACGTATTGACAAAAGGGTATTTTAGTATTTTCTAGAAAGATACATAGACAGAAACTCACCAGCAAATGGAGCAAATATCTTCTGGATGTGGTGATGGTCTGCTAATTTTTCACGTTTTATTGCTTGAGAAAACTCAAACTTGATAATTTAGCGAACATCCCTGGAGACCTAAAGTTAGGTTAAGAATTGAATCAGGTTATAGTTTATACAGAAGCATACGAAAAGGGAAAACAAAACAATCACATGTGTGTTAATATCACATGTGTGTTAACAAAAGTAATTTTTGTTCTTAGTTTCAACTTTTACAATAATAATATAAATAAATTAATATGTAATCATCATAAAGTAGAAATATTTCAGTGCTAAAGTTAAACCTAACCTCAATTTATGAAACTAAGCACAAAAAAATAAAAGAATTTACCGATAGAAAACATTATGCCATGTGCAATGAGCCAATAGGGAAAAACAACACTAAGAGAAACAACAAGTGTGATTCCAAGCATGAGCATATGCTGAAACAACATGGCTAAATCATAATCCAGAATTGGTACTTCTCTATATGGATGTTGTACTATTAGATTGTAGCTAAACGATGAAGCAGATGCTCCCATTATCATACCTGAAACATCAGAGATTAAGATTATTTCATAAAATTAAATAGAATCTCATAAGAATTCAATCAATCCAATCTGGATTATAGTTCAGATTTGATTTCAGAGCATACACCTAGAAAAAGCAGCGGCGAACTTTGTATCGGAACCAACAACCAAAGTAAGCATAGGCACAAAAATGAAACCACCGCCGACACCACCCACCATTCCAAATGCAGAACCTAAGAACCCTATTATCGTAGCCAACACAATTCTCCCATCGAACACCAATTCCTAAATTAAAAACCCAAATTCAAAATCAGAAAACCCAACTATCGGGAAGTGGGTTTATCACAATTGATAATGAGAAAGAACATAACGAAAAGGTGTTCAATTATGGGAACTTACATGCCAGTTTTTCTCGTCGAAATCAAGAGCAAGTGAGTTATTTAAATCATGCTCAAATACAACAGTCTCAAAGGATTGATTTCCAAATCACAAGCTTTTTAAGCCCTAATTTACAACAACCAAAGTAAAACCTCATAAATGGAGCAAATACATAATAAAAAATGCTAGTGGGTTTGATAAAAATGTTACCTGATGATGCACAATCTTAGAGAAAGGGGAGAAACTGG
This sequence comes from Lactuca saligna, assembly GCF_052625555.1. Lineage (NCBI taxonomy): Eukaryota > Viridiplantae > Streptophyta > Magnoliopsida > Asterales > Asteraceae > Lactuca > Lactuca saligna. The sequence goes on along the minus strand of NC_136419.1, from coordinate 34,771,518 downwards.
AAGGAGGTGGAGCAGGGAGAGATATGAACGCGAAGGGCTTGTTGGGAATAAACATGGATTTGTTGTTCCCCTGAAACGATCGAAATCCCAACAGATTAGTAGATTAACTCCAACATTAAAAACAGAAAGGAAATTAAGGTTACATAAAGAATGAAGAATTTCATATATGCCCTTGTTAAACATCAAAATATCATATTTACCCAACTTAATTTCTAAATATCATATTTACCCTTCATAAAAATACTAAATATCATATTTACCCTTCATAGAATTTCAAAATATCATATATGTCCTTTTTAAACATCAAAATATCATATATGCCCTTCTTTAATATCAAAATATCGTATATGTATTATTTGAACATCAAAATATCAATGAAAATATCTAAAATATCCTCCATCTACAACATGATAATAACCAACAATACCAAAAACTAAACAATCAAAATATAAATTTCATAGAGAGGGTTGAATGTGAATATTTTTGTTTGTCAAGAGAATGACATTCCAATAATTTAGAATTTCACATTCCATTATCATAGATGTAAGGATAACATGGTTAAAATCTTTAATTATTATAATAATTCTACGGTATAAAAAAATAATTATAACATATTAAAAACATTATAAAAAATGATTTGGGCAAATATGATATTTTGAAAGTTTATTAAGGATAAATATGATATTGAGAAATTAAACTGGGTAAATATGATATTTACAAGTTTAAGAGGGGTATATATGAAATTATCCCCATAAAGAACATATGAGAAACTCTTTTACCTTCTGCATTGTAGAATTAATTTGGGTATTTTTTTAGATGTGATTTTAGAGCATTATATTAGCTTTTCCAGAATCAACGCTGCTAATAGAAGCAACGCACGTCGGCGACCTCTAAAATCGTGCGAAGAATGAAGAAGGTGAGAAGTCAGTGGAGAATATCGGGAACGAATATGGAGAGAGAAATGATATCTATCCTTTAAAACCGATGAAGGCAAGAAGGCGGTGGAGAGGTGATATTTGATTAAATCGGGGGATTTCGGGAAGGTTCAAGAAAGAAATTGGTGTAGGTGGAAGAGAGCATGAGACGAATAAAGAAAAAACGGTGGAGGTAAACATGTATACACTATCACCCTAACACATAGCGATTGTAAGGGAACGTGTAATCCACTGTACAAATAAAATTGGACAAAAAAGAAAGCATAAAAGTAAAAGAAAAAAAATCAGTCAATCACAGGGAAATTATGATCATGTGACACTTATATATATATATATATATATATATATATATATATATATATATATATATATATATATATATAGAGAGAGAGAGAGAGAGAGAGAGAGTCAAGATCAAATAAGAAGGAAATTTTTGGTAGGAAGGTAAGAAGTTTTTTCCTACATATTTTTTTCGCGAACAAACAAAATGAATCATTAGATGATTCATTTGTAAGATGATTCACAAGAAAAAATTCTCAAAAAACATCTCGATGATTCATTTATATAATAATTTTGTTGTTATTCACTAAAATTGTCATAAAAGTGAATTTTTTCTTAATTTACTTAAAAATGAATCATAAATATTTTTTTTTGGGAATTTTTTCTTGTGAATCATCTTACAGATAAATCATCTAGTGATTCATTTATTTTATTTGTCAAAAAATATGTACAAAAAAAACTTCTTACCTTCCTACCAAAAAAATTTCTTACCGCATATATATATATAGGTGGGTTCAATTGAGAAAATAAAAAAGATTGAGAATGGAGGATTCATTCTCAGCCACTCATTTTATTCAAGCATAAAAAGACACGATGACAAACTTGTAAATATAAGAACAACCTTCAATCTCAAATACGTATCTGTAGTTCAAACTCATTCATCGTTCATCATCCAAATTTCTTCTCCAACTTTCAACAATCATCCAGATTTCTTCAATTAAACCATAATCAACATCATCCAGTGCTAATCAATCATCGATCTTCGTCAATAATCAACACGATTCAACAGTTAACAACAAAAATTCGTTTTTGGTTCTTTTAATTCAACCTTCAATTGTGCTTGAATACGATCAGATCTTCAACATCTATGATTAATTATACTCCTAGCGTTATTAGATCAACATCATCGATAATCAACAAAAATCGACTTCATATCATTCATTCAACATCGATTATCAAATAAAACTTGAAAATTGAGGTTAGAAAAATATCAAATCGTTTTTTTTTTTTTTTTTGAAAAATTTCATATAATTCTCTATCAGTCTACCATTTTGTAGATTTAAATAGTCAAAATATCATGTTTCTAACATTTTTAAAAAAAGTTAAATTGCATGCACTCCAACTGTTTGATGAAATGCATGAACTAAATTAGCATGTTATATTCATATATGAATATGTTTTCTCAATATATGATTATTAAAACAAAAAACCAAATATGCAAGTCTGCATGTTATTCATATGTGAATAACATATAAAAATTATATATATTTGTGAAAATACCTTGTAATATTCATATGTGAATATACTGTGTAATATTCATAAGTGAATATATCATCTAATATTCAGAAATGAATATACTATGTAATACTCACATGTGAGATACCATGTAATACTATGTAATATTCAGATATGAAAATATTATCTAATATTCATAAGTGAATATACCATCTAATATTCACAAGTGAATATACTATGTAATATTCATAAGTGAATGCATCGTCTAATCTTTAAATATGAATATACTATGTTTATTATATGCTATATTCATATATGAATGATACTTAAACTGTAAAAAAAAATAATAATAAAAAAAAAAAAAAAATCATAGTTTTTATTCATAACTGAATAACGAATGTACTGTAGTAAAAATCTGATTCATTTTTATTCACTTATGAATAACGATAGTTGAAAATATAAAAAAAATTATTTTATCTTAAAACTATATCAATATGGATGTCTATTTGTAGAGAATAAAAAATCATGAATTTTGGTATATTTAAAATCATTTTTCGATAAAAATATATTCTTAAAAACTAAAAAAATCGAAAAAACTATGTTTTTGTATAGATTAAGGTAATGATTACCATAGTTTAAGGAAACGTGTTTTATTCGAAAACACATGTCTATTCTTTTCCCATTTCTGCTGGTACGACGGAGGTTTTTGCGGTAAAAATAAATGAGTGGCTGAGAATGATTCCCCCATTCTCAACCTTTTTTTTTTCTCAATTGAACCACATATATATATATATATATATATATATATATATATATATATATATATATATATATATATATATATATATATATATATATATATATATAATCTATTGAATTCAAGTTTAACTCTTATGATACTTGGATTGTGTAGGGTCTCCACCATCTTATCATCACTCATAATATATTATTAATAAAATATTTATTTATTGAATAAAAGCATGAATCAAATACAAAGGATGAGAACAGAATCACTAAATGTTTATATATAAATGTCAAAAAGTGCTTGAATATATGAGCGAGAATTATTATTTTATGATATAACCCTTTTGTGGCTATCTATAACCCTTTTTCCATAAACTAAACCAAAATAAACAATAATGACCATTTTATGTAAATAATCATTTTTTTGGCTATTGATAAAAAAAAAAGGCTTATATTAGTTCTTATACACAATATATAATTAAAAAGTATTTATTAGTTCTTATATTAGTCATACACAATATATAATTAAAAAGTATTTATTTACAGAATAAAAGTGAGAATTAGATACAAACGGGTGAGAATAGAATCACCAAATGTTTATATATATAAGTTTTTCACAAAGATGCTTGAATATTTGAGCGAAATTATTCTTTTAGCCATTTTTGAGGTTGAAATCTGATTCCATCTTCCACTTTGAAAAAGAAAAGCAAACACATGACTCATGACATATGAACATGACGAGTGATGATGAAAGAAAGGCGACGTCACTTGTAATTACATCGTTCCTTCATCTTCTTCCTCTTGACAACGACATGCCAGATGCCCCCTTTTTCTTCTGGCTTTCCCTTTTCAAACCTACATGGTAATGAAAACACACACACACACACACACCTCCATTTATGGTATTATATATATAACTTAGTTCAAACTTCAAAATATTATTTGTTATTCGCAACTTTGTATGAGATTTTACCATGGAGAGGGGCAACATGAAGAAACCAGAAAGGAAAGTAACAGAAAAGATCAGAAGGAACCAAATGAAGTTTCTCTATTCCCGTCTCTTCTCTCTCATCCCTCTTCATCTCATCTCCAAGGTTTTAATCACTTGAATTGCTTCTTCTTCACATCTTCATATCTCATCAAATCGTTTTGGTCGTTAATCTGAAACCGATTATAACTTCTTCTTTTTTGTATTCAGGGAGGTGACCAAGTGTCGGATCGAGTGGATCGAACGATTGAGTACATTCAAAGCTTGAAATCGAGCTTGGAGATGAGCCAGATCAGGAAGGAACAGTTGTCGAGTACAAAGAAGAGATCATACGAGAGCACGAATAGCAACAAATCCAAATCAATTGATATTCAGATCCACGAAATGAGTCCAGATCTTGATGTTGTTTTGATAACTGGATTGAATACTCAATCGGATTTTTATGACGTTGTCCGGTTACTTGATCAGTATAGCAGTGAGGTAGCCCTCGCAAATTTTTCGAGCTCCGGCCATTCTACCTTCCATGTCCGCCACAAAAAGGTGAATCCCGTTACCATAAACCCCGATTTCTTCTACTTGATCTGCTTTTATCATCGTTGTTTCTAAAATAGTTGATTTGACTGTGGATATAGATTGAAACAGAGGAAATGTCTCAGAGACTCATGATTTTACTCCAAGGATACTCGAACGTAAAGGAATCGGGGAATGACCAAGGATTCTCGAACGAACTGGAATTGGGGAATGATTATGCATCATCTTGCGATCAATTTGAATCGAATCTGAATATATGGGATTTTGATTTCCAATCGAATGTATGGGGATGGGAATTAGAGGGATTGCCAATGAGTATCACAAGTTAAGAGAATACATATTGGAAGTACCCAGTATTTTTGCAGCTGTTAACAGTCGTTAATTTTTTTATATTTTTTAGCTTATTGGATAATAGATTAATATGACGTATTTTTTTTCCAATTTAAGTGGCCAACAGTTTCAGTTGTATTTGTTTTTAAAGAAATAAACATAGTACAATGTTGACTTTTGAATCCACAAGTAATAAAAATAAAAAAAAATAAAAAAAGTTATTAACTAATAAAATCTACATGGGAGACCCATTATAGATTCTACACAAAAGCCCAATTTATTTTATTTTACAAAAAACACCCATGAATCACGTGAAATCATTTTTGCGAATTAGCGATATCACATTTTCAAATATTAAGCTCGCTAATATCTTGCCAGTAAGTATCATTTATTTCTTGCGAAACTAGTTTATGTTCAATCGCTTAAGTAGTCGCAGTTAATTTTATGATTATGAACATATAGTTTGAGTCTTAAGACTTTGGGAGATGTAATGTCTCGGATTACATGGTTTTTTATTGGTTGGTGTATCGTTTGTTTTCTATTGGATAACAATGAATAAACTATATGTTGAACGCGCATCTCATATGGACATTTAGAATGTTGGCAACAACAAGTTGTCTCTGCAAATCCAATCCTCAAGCTTTTCACAAATCAACGATGATTAGATTTCAATTTTCACCCAACACACATAAATCTTCTGTGTATAAATATCTAAGTCAATGAACCCACAACACATATCCATGAATGCTAGGAAAAAACACGATTGAAAAAATATGGCTACCACATCCAACTATTTAGAATGTTATCGAGCTTATTATAAGAGATAGTGCAGCCATTTCTTACCATATCTGAGTGGAAAAACCCAATGGTTTGATGATGTTAAAGCACCAATCATGTACAAACATCAACGTCAACCTTTGTACCATTTCTGAGTGGAGAAACCTACTAGTTTGATGATGTTAAAGGCTTAAAGCACCAATCATATACAAACATCAACCTTTGTACCATGGGTAAACACAATGGTTTATGATGTTAAAGCACCAAACAATCAATCATCAACTCAAACAATCAAACATCAATCTCTGTAGGCTTGAAAATAAGTTCGTTACAACCTGGCCAATTTTACACTTAAATATAGGTATTAAGAAATGAACATTCGTAATAAGTCCATCGCTTAATATGGAAAATGGTAATTTTCAAGACCAGCAAACTATAGAGACATAGTAAAATATTTTAAGAGAGAGAGAGAAGGGGGGGGGGGTAACTTTAACATATGAAATCTGAATAATGTAATATTATACTATAGATTTATAGATTAAAGTTCTCCACCCTTAGCTACAGTAAAATAGCTAAGGGATTGGCATAATTGGTCCCTAGGTATTTGTATATGATCTTTTTTTTTTTTTTTTTTTTTTTCAGGGCCTTTTAGATATTTTTGAAATTGGAGTTGTACTTCACGTCTTCTTTGTATTTGTATTTGTACTTCACCGCCTTTGTAAGCCAATGAGATTAAGATTAGTGTTGTTCTTCTTCACGGCTATCTGTTATGGTCTGCTCCCCACCTCCTGCTGTTTCCAATTACATACGAACAGCACCGCCTTTGATTGCTTGGAAATATCCCCATATACTCGACTCTTCGTCTCTTTCGGTCTTTCTTCATTCTCTGGATTGTTCTCTCTATATCCCTTTCTATTACAGCCAATCGATTCCACCTTCCGCCTCCTTCTTCATCGCATTCTTCCCAATTCCCTAAATCGCACCCTCCATTATCTCTAAAACCCTCAATCTACACAAATGGACGTTACATTTGACTTATGTATCTCTGTCCTCTCTTGAATTTTTTGGATCATGTCTCAGATAATCAGAGAAACATTTGAAGGTGTAGAGATTGGGGGAGATTAAGAGGGAAGAAGGAAGAAGCAACAACTTACACTGGCGCTCCATCATTCCACCGATTCCCCCCTCTGCTTGCTTTCATTCACCAAAAAAACGAAGACGAAGAACAACACGAAGAACAACAGTGATAACCAACCAACTTCTACAGCCTTCTGCTGGTAATGTGTTCCCCATCCCGTTGTTCTTTCCGATCACACAAACTCTCACAAACCCTAATTTCTTTCATTCACCATCTATTGCTTATCTAGAGTACATGTTTCAAGCCGATGATTTTGTGGGTTGGCATATGTGGCTGTTATAGCTGATGAACAGTGAAATCGCATGAGGATGGTGCCACCGGCTTCTTTTTTACTTATATATGTGTAACGACCCATTCCCGGTATGTTAATAAATTGTCAATTGTCTAAATTTTCAGGAGCGACTCGGCGAGTTCTAGCCTGACTCGCCGAGTTGGGTCGCGTATTTTGTGCACGCGGGAGCCGGCGACTCGGCGAGTCCATATCCCGGACTCGGCAAGTCCGTCCGTCTGGGTGAAACCCTAAATCCTCGGGTTTGCCCACTATTTAAACCACATTATAGCCTCATTCTCGCCACTTTCACCTTGAGAACTCAGTGAGAAAACCCTAATCCTCCCTTGAGAGCTTATAAGTGATTTGGTGCCATTTTTGTGAAGGTGTGAAGAAGGAGAAGAAGAAGGAAGCAAGGAAACGAGTTGTGGTGCAAAGATCCAAGGTCAAATCTGAGTTTATTGAGGTATTTTCGGAGTTCCCTTCTGGTTATATGCTTAAACTTCCATTAGAGCTCTTCTAAGAGCTATTTGATGTTTGTTCCAAGCCTTATGTTTGCATGAATGTCTTAATAAGTCGTAATACCTTTGGATCTGAGTGTTGGGGTGTTGTAGAGCCCAGATCTACTGTCTTTTTGGAGTTACATTGCATATTAGCCATGGATCTACTCTTGTTGTGCATCTTTTAGCCTTATTTCCCTTATTCATGAGGTTGTGCACGTAAAGTTGGAAACTTTACGTGGTAACACAGCTTATTGGACCCAGATCTATCATTTGCATGTGTTGGATTCAAGAGAAATCGAGTAAAAATCTGTTGCATGGCGGCGACTCGGCGAGTCGGAAGAACGACTCGACGAGTCGGGTCGCAAGTCCCGAGTTCTTCAGTTTTATCAGTGTCGAGTGGACGAGATGAGTTAGGGAGTGGACTCAGCGAGTTGAGAGTAGACTCAGTGATGGAGGGACTCGGCGAGTTTGTTCATACAACTCGGCGAGTCCAAGGCAATCTTCTCGGGGATCAAGAACAACTCGTCGAGTCTGTTCATACGACTCGGCGAGTCGGATGAAGATCATCTGAGTTCTTGGATCCAGAGGGTACTCGTCGAGTCGATGCCACACTCGACGAGTGTCAGCGTGTAAGAGCTGAGAGGTGAGACTAGGACTCGGCGAGTTGGGTATCCCGACTCGGCGAGTCAGCCCTGAGTAAGTTGACTTTGACCAAGGGTAAAAGAGTCATTTTACCCCGAGTGTAGTGTTAGTAATTGATTGAGTGTGTTTATGGATTTTTAGCCGAGGAGATTCAGGAGCAGCAGCCGTTAGCTTTCCGAGCCACACACTCATCCGCTAGCTTACGAGGTGAGTTTCCTTCCAGTAGGGACGGGTCTAAGGCCACAATGCCGGCCCGTCCAGTTAGTAGTAGTTTCCGGACTTCGGTCCGATGTAGTAGTTAGTATGTTTGATGCCTTCGTGGTTCAGACATGATTTATCCGCTATGTGTTATGTGTTTTATGTTCCGGGCTACGGCCCGATGCAGTATGCAGTATATTTGTTATGATATGCTATGCTATGCTCAGTCAGTTCCGGACTTCGGTCCGATGCAGGGGACACGGTCCCAGTCAGTTCCGGACTTCGGTCCGATGCAGTCAGTTCCGGACTCCGGTCCGATGCAGTCAGTTCCGGACTCCGGTCCGATGCAGCTAGTTCCGGACTCCGGTCCGATGCAGCTAGTTCCGGACTCCGGTCTGATGCAGCTAGTTCCGGACTTTGGTCCGATGCAGGGGACAAGGTCCCAGTCAGTTCCGGACTTCGGTCCGATGCAGTTTCCGGGCCTCGGCCCGATGCAGTGGGCAAGGCCCAATATGTGTTTATATGTTATTGTATGGTATGTGGTAATTTGGGGGAGCTCACTAAGCTTCGTGCTTACAGTTTCAGTTTTGGTTTCAGGTATTTCCGCAAGCAAAGGGAAGAGCTCGGGGTGACGGCATCGCACCCACCACCGCCTCAGCTTTAGCCTGGGATTGATTTAGTTGTTTGATTTGATGTAGTATGATACAGTTTTCCGCACAAAATTTTATTATGTTTTGGAACATATCACGCATGGTTTATTTATATGATACTCTGATTTCAGTTTTGATTATATTAAAAACAAAAATTTTTGGGTCGTATTTTTGGGTCGTTTCAAGTTGGTATCAGAGCCCTGGTTTGAGGGATTCGGATACACTTTCGGGTGTATCTGAACTCAAACTAAGGGGAAATAAAATATTTTAATAAAATAAAAACGTTTTATAAAAATAATTTTGAAAGTACTTAGAAAGGAAGATTTTTTTTAAAACAAGATAGAGGTGTGTGCATGCGGTCAACCGAGCTCAAGTAAGTACTCCCAAATTACTCATACAAGTTATTTGTTCAATTTCAGTTTTAGTAGAACAGCATGCTAGTATAGGACTAAGGATTTAGGAGAATGCCTTATGTGCCTGCTTATGTGTTACAGCTTTATGAATATTGCATGCTAGAATTGAGTAGACAGCAGTAGGATAGCCTGTTTAGGTTATGCCTGATAGTATGAGCTTAGCATCCTATGCTAGTACAGTTTCTTGTTATAAGAATAGTTTGCTTGAGTCTGTTTCCCTTATCCGAATGCTGCTTGCTTTGTGCTTGGTGGGTTCCGAGTAATGGGAGTTAGCCATTAGGTGGACACGTTACACCACATGTAATCAGGTTTGAATAATCCCAGAGTGCTGGAACTGGCCCTACTGCGCAGCTCTTGTTTGAGTCCAACCGTTGTAGGGACGGATCTTTTACTTGAAGGATTATCCGATCCTCATCACATGTGATGGTGTTCAGGTGATGGCTAACTGGTAGTGCGAGGAGACCTACAGCAGCTGAGGACCAGTCGTATGGAGCTCGAGTTTTCTCTAGGGCAAGCCTAGGATGAGAGTAGCAGAGAATAGCAGCGGTAGAAGTGACTTGGGGAAGTCGAGGCAGTTCTTGAGGAAAGTACGGATAGATGTGGAAGGTAGTAGGGGCCCATACTACTGGAAGCAGAGGATCCGTACTCGAATCAAGGAAGGCCAAGATAAGACCAGGAAGCTAGTAGTCGTATCATGATCCCTTGAAATATTTCAGTGTTCTGATGTTGTTATGATATGTTTCAGAATGGTAGTTTTGCGTCCGAGGCCAGCAGCCGGCAGCTCAGATGCCGGAGGGGGATCAGGATCGGGATCAGACCCGGAGGTCGGACAGATGGATGAGCAGACTAGAGAGTTCCTTTCTTCTGAGGTTACTCGCATCATACTAGAGCAGACTCCTGTGATCTTCGGTTCGATCGAGGAGGGCATTTTGGAGATGATGGATGAGAGACTGAGTACTTTCCGTACTGAGATGGCGGCCGTGATGGGGTCGCGCACACTCACTTTCAGGGAGTTCAGGGCATGCGGGGCTCCTGACTATCACGGGGCACGGGACCCCATAGCAAGTACCAGGTGGTTGGCGGATGTGGCCAACGCATTCTGCACTAGCAGATGTCCCGAGGGGAACAAGGTCAGATTTGTTGGATTAGTGTCTAAGTCCATAACTATTTTGGTATGTACTTGACCCGATGGTGCATGGTCCTTTTGGGTTGCCTTCACCAAAGCAACTTGATTGGAGAAATGAATAAAGAGAGAGAGGATAATATGATTTATTAATATGTTATAAGAATAATATATTAAAGGAGAAATCATATTTGTTTAATTAATATTGGTTACTAATTAATTAAGAATTAGTTTTGTGATCAAATGTAATTAATAAAACTAGAGGGGCTGAATTGTAATTATGTGATAGTTACAAAATAAGGTAAGGATTATCTTATATATGGTGAACGAATTTGAGGTGTAAATCCCTTAGAATTCGAGTATGATAAGGATTCAAGGATTATCTTATTGGTTGCTTAATGGATAATCAACTAGATAAGGATAATGACTGAAACCCTATCTCTACACCTATATAAACACCCCTAGGGCCATGAATTCGTGTATTCCTTCCCAAGAGGTCCTAGATACGAATTCTAACCTCTCACCTCTCTCCTTATACCTTCTCCACTTGCTTATGGTGTTTGTGAGCCATTAGAGGAGTGACACTTGTGACTCTAAGCCTTCCAAAGTCAATACAAGGAGATTTGGGATTGTTATTGCTACATAACAATCAAGGTAACACTATAAACTTATTCTCATGTTAATATGATTACTTGTATGCTAGAATTAGGGTTTATAGTCTTGGATTCAAAGCATGTACAATAGAGAAACCTAGATCCAAGCATTAGGGTTTGTATGAGCACATAGGATGTCTTATGACCAAAACCCAACAGTGGTATCAGAGCCTTGATTGGTTTCAATTGTATTGATGCTTGACATAACTGAAAAATTCGATTTTTGATGTTTTGGAGGCTGGACTCGCCGAGTCCATGGCTGAACTCGCTGAGTCCATGCAGACTCGACGAGTCCATGCCTGACTCGACGAGTCAACTCGTCAGATAATGCTTATCTCGGGATTTCTTGCTGTTTTTGCATATGGATAGTTACCTTATCATGTTAGATCAATATAAATCCGATTTTATGATATATATGACTATATTCTTGATCTAATTAAAGATAATTATCAATTAACAAGATAATTGTTTCCTTATAAGAAAATTGATTAATTATTTTGAGTAAATTGATAAATTGTTTTGCAAGAAATCATTAAACAAATCAAATATGGATAATTATGTAACTAAATGTTAGTTTAGATTATTTATTATTTGATCCTTGTTGTTATGAAAAGTTTCATATTTTCCCTTTAGGTTTTATAGTTTAAATTTGAACCCAAAAAGTTTTGTTGTTTTGAAATTTAAATAGTTAAAACCCTAATGTTTTGAAAAATGTTTCAAAACTTGCCCTCAAGGTTTGGAATTTAAAAGTTGATTAAAAGGTTTAATTAGAAATGTTAAATTCTAAAACTCTAGTAATGTTTTGAAAAGTTCAAATCACACCCTTATGGTTTTATTAATTAATTAAGGAGTATAATTAAAAGAGGTTTAATAAATCCATAAAAATTTAGGTTAACCTTTTAATTGAATTAAAAGTGTAATTGTTAAAGTTAACCATATAGTATTTTAAAAGTATAAAATACACCCTATACTATATATAACATTAAAAGTCTAACATTATATATAAGTATGAGTAAAAGTCAGTCTTACCGTTAGTAGGCCTCATTCACGAAGCTGGTCTATAAGGGGTGTTTAAGGAAATTGCCTATAAAATGGCGATTGAATGGGTATCCACTCTTACCCACCGCACTCTTGACTAGTGGAGGGTCGTTAGCCGAACGGGTAGGATAGGACGAAACCTTCCATTATAAGTATAATGAAATACGAAGTAACTAAATGTTTTTCAAATTCCCAATCTTAGTTACTTAGGCAAAAGTGAATTGATGCAATTCCATGAAATTACACTTTGTGCCCTTGCGAAGACGTTAGTGGAGCGTGTGTGGTTTACCGGCACACTAAATGGTTCTAAGCAAAGGTAGCAAAGGGTGACTCAATGTTTGTCATAGTTCGGTGGAGCGTGTGTGGTTTACCGGCACATCGAATAGGTGATTGTAACATGTGAGGGCACCATGTAGTTCGCATGGTTATTCACACCCGCTTTGTGATCCTCGGCATCCCAGTCACAAACAAGAGGGGCATATCGAGATTTAAACATGCCATTGAAATGTTCAATGAATCTCAAAGGATCTAGGAGTTTTCATAGATTTAAAACTTAAATTTCTTTTCGTTTTTCATGGTGGAAATTAGTGAATCGTCATTCACTTACCTTCAAATGTTCTGCGATTTGGGTTACGGCATCCCTCTCCCGAGTTGTAGGATATTGTGTTGGGTCCTAGCCTTGGAATTTCATTTGGGTGATTTACCAAGGACTCAATCAATCAACTAACTTGAATTTGTTTTCTCCCGATGTCAAAGTTCGACAACTATGGTCTTCTCAAATCCCGTGGAACAAGCATTCCACATGAAGATGATATTCCACGATTCGATCGAGGAACAAGAAATCATGCTTCACTTCCTCCTCCTCCTCCAATTATTCTCCCTAACCCACAAGATTGTAAAATTGAAAAGTTCAATATCACTCAAGCCCTTTTGGCAAGTAAACATAAAGAGGGCAAGTCGGTGTGTGCACACGTCTTAGGGATGAAGTCACACATTGATAGATTAAGAATGATGGGATCCGTTGTCAGTGAAGTGATGGCTGTTGATTTGGTTCTTCAATCACTTCCTAACTCATATAGTGAGTTCGTAAGAGAGTACTATATGATGAACCGCAACGTGACCCTTATAGATCTCACCTATATGCTTATTGCTGCTGAATCAGCAATGGTTTGGCGCAATAGAAAAGCAAAGTTGATTGGTGAATCTGCCTTCGAGACCTCTGTGGATATAGACAATGGCAATGAAAGACATGCAATGATCGAAAAGTTTGATCATAAGAGAAAGGCGATGTCTGAAGTAGTTCCATGTGTTGTTCCAAAAAGAGTCAATTTGCTTTTATTGCCAGGAGAAAGGGCATTGGAGACGAAGCTGCCCTATTTACCTAAGAGATCTAAGAGATGGGAGAGTCGAAACGTATGGCTCTAATTTAGGTAAAATCCATTGACTAACTCTTTTAAGCTTCATTCTAGGTTCTGAATACATAATGTGATAAGATTACAATTGATGTTTAGAAGGATCAAAGAAAAGAAAAGAAGCTTAAGGGAAGAAGTGAGCAGAATCTAACCGTGAAGGAATGGATTTCGATTGCGTTTCTCGAAGATTAGATTCTTGAGCTACTACTTAGAGTTAGAATTAGATTGCTAAGAAAGATGTATTCGCATAAGTTTTTCAATGAGTTGCATTGTGAAGGACAAATTTTTCCGCAATAAAATAAATTTTGATTTTAAATTTTATTTATTTATCCTTACAATGGCGTGTATGAAAAATTGATGTTAAAATTATTAGCAATAATGGATTTGTTTCTTATTATGTTATGGAAAGTCAAGAATTTACCAAATAGGGAGAGTTTCTCATCGCCCAAGTTTCAATTGGACAGAAATTTGGAATCACGCAACTTGGTTGCATGATGAATGAGAAATTCCATATTTGGAAATTAGACAAATTCATTGACAATGTGTCAAGTGAAGGACTAGGAGATCGAGTACACAAAGTTGTGTGTTGATCAAGTTCACCATAAGAATAACAAAGATATTCGTCATGATTTACTAAAAGGCTTAGTAATATGATTATACTTACAAGATTAAGTGTAATTCTAAATTGATTAAAGGGTTTAGATCAATAGTAGAACGAATAAGAAGAATCATGTAGGCAGAAAGATAAGAGTTTCTCCATTCTAAGAAGAAGGGAGAGTGGCTTTTATGCTTTATGATAGGTCTTAATGATTAAGAACCATATCTCAATTGATCCTCTAAGTGAGTCTTGGTACAATTGGATGTCCAAGAAGAGGAATCAAAGGTTGATGAAATGGTCAAATCAAGAAGACAATCATACTTTGTTCCAATAACAAGTCTTAAAGTTAAGATTGTGATAATGAGTAAAAAGTATTAAAGGTTTATAACATTCATCAAATGTGGAAAGTTGTGATGTCTTGGATAAGACAAAGACCAACTATGACCAATTTATGAAGTGTTTTGATACAAGCTACACTAACTCTTGAAAATTTGTTTGTCAAGAAATGTTTATTGACAAAAGAATCTTATATGTCAAGGAGTCAGTGGGAGTCTTAATGGTCTCGAAAAGTTTCAAGAACAAATCAAATAAACCTTATCGATCATCACTAGCACACGAGTTGAGGTTTACAACCTATCGTAAAGACATTATTTTGTTTCTGTGCCAATCCAATCGAGTTAATTATGCATGTGAGTCCTATGAGTTCTCATTTGAATGCGTAAAAGGCAAGGACCTTGATCAATGAAAGGTACATTGATAGGAAAAAGGTAAGATGCTTAACTACTTGGAAGACGTGGTGGGCAGCTGTGCTACCATAAGGCAAGAAATCAAGATTAAGAAAGTTCGATCCATATGAGTTTGAATTTGTCGTAAACTTTGGTTTTAACAAATTCGCATGGATAGGAACACATGCACCGTTTAAATCTAAGTGTCATAAGATTTCCTCCTTCATGAAAATGATTGTGAGAAAATGCTTTCACTAAGAAAGATTTTAAAAGATAGTGATTGTAAAATTGCATTCTCAAATTCGATCATGGTTACGACATCCCTTTCCATAATTTGAATTGTGAGGTTTGGCAATTAGTCTTAATTGTTAAGACACACATATGAACTATCTAAGGCAAAAGTGTATAAGTTCAAGAAGCCTTGATAAAAGATTATCAAAGCACTAAGTATTAGAAACATGAACTTAAGAAATTCAATAAGTATTGTTTTTCTGAAAGTTAAGATGTTTATGAATACATGTCGAAGCTAGTGGGAGCATAAGTGTTATGTTTTATAATAATCATCATGAAAGTGGGAGCATAAATGTTATGATTGTATGATTATTAAGGCACGTATTGCATAGTTGGCAATATTAATTATAGAAAACAAGAGTCGTACTTTGCAAAGTTGTAAGAGTTGAAAGGTTGTTTTTCTATAATTAAGGGAGAGAATATTATGCTTCATTTCAAATCTAAAGGATTAGGTTGTGGAATGTTGATAAATTTAGTCAAAGGTACATAGTGTGTTCTTAAAATTTCGATTGTGATTACGGCATTCCTCTTCGCAATTCGAGTTTTGAGAACATAGCAAATAAAACATTATGCGTCGTGTCCCATACGCTTCGAGTATAGGATCGATTGCGAATGCTTTAATGTTTGACCATTCTAAAATTTTCCAAATGTATAGTGCATTTAGAGGGAAAAGGGACTAGAATTGGTTTTGACTAAAATAATTAAACAACTATCAAAGGACAATCCAAAGTTCGACGAGGATTGGTCGCTTGCGAGTAGTTGGAAGTATAGTATTGGAAATTATGGAAGTGTTTCCATATTGGATGGACGATATCGACATCATTACGAATAGATAAGATTCTATTAAGAATGAGTTGTCATATAGAAAATATGGAAGTGTGTCCATGTTGGGAAGTAAAATCTATGTCTAGATTAGAAACTTTATGCGAAAGGATGTTCAAAGGAATGTACTTTGAGTGAGAGACATCATATCTAAGGAATTGTCTTGTAACAATTTCCGATAGAGGAATTTGTAATATCATTGGCAATAGTCTTTGAGACTTTGGTGCAGTGACATTACAAAAGGATCGTTGCCTAAAGTGTTAGAATCTAGTGTATTCTATAAGTAACAAGAATTTGACATTCTTACACTTAAGAAAATGGATTTGGTGTTGTAAAATGAGAATGATTGGAAATGTGTTCAATTTGTCTATTTCGCAAAAGTAAGAACCATAGGTAAACATTGTGTGCATGCTGGGAGCATGGGACAAGTGTTGGAATTCAAATGCGAAGTTGATTACCCGAAACGACAAATAATGAGTAATCGATATGGTGATAAATAAAACGTGTTTGTTTATACTCAAAGGTTTGAGGCCATATGGGATTAGTATTATTCTTGTGTTTCACCTTGCATGTTTTGACTTCCAGAATAATTGAGTTTATTAAGAATAATCGAATTATTCAAACGGGCCACAGTCGTTCATATGTTGGAAGTAGATATGAATGAAGACTGTCGTGAATTGGTGTGTGGATTGTCTAGAAGAGTATTAGACATAAGCAAATGTTTGCTGCAACGTTCATGAGTGCTTATGAATATGATTTGAGCATTGGATTAAACCCACGCTCACTTGGATCACTCCATGAATTGTATTACGAGTGATTGGTGAGACGATAACATCTTATATTCTTGAAACCGAGATGTGTGAGTTGTATCTTGCGAATCGGTTGCACATTGATAATATGTAAACGCACCAGTAACTTGGTGTTATAAAACATATTGTTGTGTGTAATTCGGTGAGTGAGTGCAAGCAAGCATTGTATCAAAGTTTATCCGTTCCTTTTATCCAAAGTAGGATAAAAGCGATATCTTTGGGCCTCTCGATGGTTTTGTGATGACATACGTAAATGCTCGGCCGGGCTAGGGCTAATTTGATTTGTTCAATTAGTCTGTCTTCATAAATCGGAAATCGAGAAGTAGTACAAAGAGAATGATTAAAAATCATATCTCATACGATATCTAGAATGGAGGAATATATGATCCCTTATCTAAGGACACGCGTATCTGATATGATCAGAGTTGACAGCGGCTTTGGAAAGCTACGATTGCAGATCAGGATCTGAAGTCATACGCATAATAGTTTTTAGACTTATCCAAGTGGGAGACTGTTGGATTAGTGTCTAAGTCCATAACTATTTTG
The DNA here is from genome assembly GCF_052625555.1 of Lactuca saligna. Lineage (NCBI taxonomy): Eukaryota > Viridiplantae > Streptophyta > Magnoliopsida > Asterales > Asteraceae > Lactuca > Lactuca saligna. The sequence goes on along the minus strand of NC_136419.1, from coordinate 34,753,869 downwards.
GTATGTACTTGACCCGATGGTGCATGGTCCTTTTGGGTTGCCTTCACCAAAGCAACTTGATTGGAGAAATGAATAAAGAGAGAGAGGATAATATGATTTATTAATATGTTATAAGAATAATATATTAAAGGAGAAATCATATTTGTTTAATTAATATTGGTTACTAATTAATTAAGAATTAGTTTTGTGATCAAATGTAATTAATAAAACTAGAGGGGCTGAATTGTAATTATGTGATAGTTACAAAATAAGGTAAGGATTATCTTATATATATGGTGAACGAATTTGAGGTGTAAATCCCTTAGAATTCGAGTATGATAAGGATTCAAGGATTATCTTATTGGTTGCTTAATGGATAATCAACTAGATAAGGATAATGACTGAAACCCTATCTCTACACCTATATAAACACCCCTAGGGCCATGAATTCGTGTATTCCTTCCCAAGAGGTCCTAGATACGAATTCTAACCTCTCACCTCTCTCCTTATACCTTCTCCACTTGCTTATGGTGTTTGTGAGCCATTAGAGGAGTGACACTTGTGACTCTAAGCCTTCCAAAGTCAATACAAGGAGATTTGGGATTGTTATTGCTACATAACAATCAAGGTAACACTATAAACTTATTCTCATGTTAATATGATTACTTGTATGCTAGAATTAGGGTTTATAGTCTTGGATTCAAAGCATGTACAATAGAGAAACCTAGATCCAAGCATTAGGGTTTGTATGAGCACATAGGATGTCTTATGACCAAAACCCAACAGAGATTGGCGTCCTGTCTCCTGAAGGACAGGGCACGAGACTGGTGGGAGGAGGTAGGACATGCCATCGGGGATGATGCGGCATTGGATGCCATGACCTGGGCTGATTTCTCTACCAGGTTCAAAGCGGAGTTTGCACCGGTCATTGAGGTGCAACAGTTAGCTAGGGAGTTCCAGGATCTTACCCAGACTACCGAGACAGTGGCGGAGATCACCGCCAAGTTCAGGGAGAGGGCCCTTCTTGTTCCACAGTATGCAGCCGATGAGGAGATGAAGAAGGCCCGTTATCACGAGATGTTGCGGAGTGACATTCGTATGTTTGTGAACCGGTCCAGTTGCAAAACACTGGACGACATGATTGCTAGAGCCAGAGAGAGGGAGATTGATCTCGAGATGGAGAGGAAGAGGAAACCGGAGGCGGTTTCGGGTACAGGCAGTGTGGGCAAAAAGCCCAGGGTTTCAGATCACAGGCCCAGGGGTCAGCAGAGCCACGGTCGGTGTGGCAAGTGTGGGAGGTTGCACGAGGGGGCGTGCAAGGCAGGGAGTTCCGACTGCTACAAGTGCGGTCAGACCGGGCATATGAGTAGGGATTGTACGGCCCCTGCCACTACGGTTACAGCATCAGATCTGATTTGCTTTCAGTGCAATCAGAGGGGACACAAAAGGTCCCAGTGTCCCAGTTTAGCTGCAGCAGGGAAGGTGCTTGCACCCGCCCCTGCCACCTTGAGGATCACGGATAGCCGGCAGGGCCGAGCTGATGCGCCAGTGGCGAAGAGCAGGGCATTTCAGATGACAGCAGAGGAGGCGCGAGCGACTCCTGATGTGGTGACGGGTATGTATATTTCTTTCATCTTTTAATTATTAATATATCGTTGAATATTATTTGATGGTACGTTTTATTTAGGGTCGTTCTCGGTGAACGGCATCCCTGCTTTGGTATTGTTCGATTCGGGGGCCACCCGATCATTTGTATCGCTTGCGCTTAGCAAGAGATTTAGCAGAGCTCCGGGGGAGCTGGATTGTCCATTAGAGGTTGAGATAGCAGATGATAGGACCGTGAGGGTCGACAGAGTATATAGAGGGTGTTCCCTTCAGATATTTGAGGAGCAGTTTTCAGTGGATTTGGTTCCGATTCCCCTGCGCGGGAATAAAGTTATTGTGGGCATGGATTGGCTAAGACCCAATGGGGCGGTGATTGATTATGAGCTTCAGCTAGTGAGGGTTCGCACTCCCAGTGGGGGAGAGATAGTGATTCAGGGCGAGAGGCCCCAGCGAGGACTGACCTTCTGCTCTGCCGCAAGGGCGAGGCGCTACGTTCAGCAGGGTTGCGCCGGTTATGTAGCCTACGTCTTGGATGCCCGGGATAAGGGCAAGACGACGATTGATGATGTTCCTATTGTTCGAGATTACCCGGACGTGTTTCCCGAGGATTTGCCGGGGATACCTCCTGAGAGGCAGGTTGAGTTCAGGATCGACCTGGTTCCTGGTGCGGCTCCGATAGCCAAAGCACCATATCGACTTGCTCCCCCTGAGATGCAGGAGTTGTCTACACAGCTTCAGGAGCTGTTAGACAAGGGTTTCATTCGGCCGAGCAGTTCGCCTTGGGGAGCGCCGATCTTATTTGTGAGGAAGAAAGACGGGTCGCATCGGATGTGTATTGATTACCGGGAGTTGAACAAGGTAACGGTGAAGAACCGTTACCCACTTCCGAGGATAGATGACTTGTTTGATCAGCTCCAGGGAGCGTCTTGGTTCTCCAAGATCGACCTACGCTCCGGTTACCACCAGATGAGGGTCAGGGATGAGGATGTACAGAAGACTGCTTTCAGGACCCGGTATGGTCATTATGAGTTTGTGGTGATGCCATTTGGGCTCACCAATGCCCCAGCCGCGTTCATGGATCTCATGAACCGCGTGTGCAGACCGATGCTGGATCGGTCAGTGATCGTGTTCATAGATGACATCTTGGTATATTCCAAGACACAGGGGCAACACGAGGAGCACCTGCGGGAGGTGTTGGAGACTTTGAGGAGGGAGAGACTTTTCGCTAAGTTCTCCAAGTGCGAGTTCTGGTTGCGCGAGGTACAGTTTCTTGGGCATCTCGTTAACCAGAAGGGTATTTTGGTTGACCCGGCCAAGATTGAGGCCGTGATGCAGTGGGAGGTCCCGAGGTCTCCATCTGAGATTCGGAGCTTCCTAGGATTGGCAGGGTATTATCGGAGATTTATTCAGGACTTCTCCAAGATAGCAGTGCCGCTCACCCGACTAACCAAGAAGTCGGTGGTTTTTCGTTGGGGACCTGAGCAGCAGGCGGCGTTCGAGACTCTCAGGCAGAGATTGTGCGAGGCTCCGATTCTTACCTTGCCAAAGGGTGTTGAGGATTTCGTGGTCTATTGTGATGCTTCGATCACAGGTATGGGAGCAGTGTTGATGCAGCGAGGCCATGTGGTGGCTTATGCCTCGAGACAGTTGAAGCCTCACGAGGCTAATTATCCTACCCACGACTTGGAGCTGGGGGCAGTTGTATTTTCCCTCAAGATTTGGAGACATTACCTTTATGGGGTCCGTTGTACTATCTACACGGACCACAAGAGTTTGCGATACCTTATGGATCAGTCGAGTTTGAACATGAGACAGAGGAGATGGTTGGACGTGCTGAAGGACTATGACTGTGAGATCCTTTATCATCCAGGGAAGGCCAACGTGGTGGCCGATGCCCTGAGCCGTAAGGTGTCGGCGGCCCCTATCAGGGATCTGTGTATGAGGATGACGGTGATCACTCCTTTGTTGGAGCGGATCAAGGAGGCTCAGATGGAGAGTCTCAAGGAGGAGAGGCAAAAGTGCGAAAGGATAGTGGGCCGAGTAGCTTCGTTTGATTACGATAGTCGGGGTTTGTTGACGCTTCATGGTAGGGTGTGGGTACCGTACTGGGGTGGAGTACGGCAGGTATTGATGGATGAGGCTCATAAGTCTCGATTTTCTATCCACCCAGGGGCGACGAAGATGTATCGAGATCTTCGACCTGATTATTGGTGGCCCTGCATGAAGCGGGACGTCGCTTGGTACGTTGAGAGATGCTTGACCTGCCGGAAGGTCAAGGCGGAGCACCAGAGACCTCACGGCAAGATGCAGCCATTGGATATTCTCGTGTGGAAATGGGAGGATATCACCATGGATTTTATCACCAAACTTCCCAGGACCGCACGTGGAGTGGATTCGATATGGGTAGTGGTGGATCGGTTGACGAAGAGTGCCCATTTTATCCCGATCCAGGAGAGTATATCGGCGGAAAAGTTAGCCGATATCTATGTGCGAGAGATTGTGGCACGTCATGGAGTGCCGGTATCGGTGGTGTCGGACCGGGATGTTCGCTTCACGTCCAGATTCTGGAAGCGATTCCACGACGAGATGGGTACTCGTCTCCATTTCAGCACCGCTTTTCATCCTCAGACTGACGGGCAGAGCGAGAGGACGATTCAGACTCTCGAGGACATGCTTAGGGCATGTGTTTTAGATTTTGGGGGCAGTTGGGATACGTATCTTCCCTTAGCGGAATTCTCGTATAACAACAGCTATCATGCGAGCATTGATCGACCTCCTTTTGAGATGTTATATGGCAGGAAGTGCAGGACCCCGATTTGTTGGGGCGAGGTCGGTCAGCGGGTCATAGGGAGCACCGAAGTGGTGCTCAAGACGACGGAATTGATCCAGCAGGTCCGTAGTAGGCTGCAGACTGCGCAGAGTCGGCAGAAGAGCTACGCCGACAGGAGGCGTTCAGACTTGGAGTTCCAGGTGGGAGACATGGTTCTTCTGAAAGTCTCACCTTGGAAAGGTGTCATCAGGTTCCGGAAGAGGGGCAAATTGGGCCCCAGATTTATTGGTCCTTTCAGGGTTTTGGCCCGGGTGGGTCGGGTTGCTTACCGGTTAGATCTTCCTGAGGAGCTCAGTTTGATACACAACACCTTCCACGTATCGCAGTTGAGGAAGTGCTTAGTGGACGAGACAGCAGTCATTCCCTTAGAGGACATCCAGGTTGATAGAGGCCTGAATTATATCGAGAAGCCGATCGCAATTCTGGAACGGAAGACCAAGACCTTGAGGAACAAGGTAATTCAGCTGGTAAAGGTGCAGTGGCAGCACCGGAAGGGGTCTGAATGGACATGGGAGGCTGAAGAAGAAATGAGAACGCACTACCCGGAGTTATTCGCAGATCCAGCCGTTGCAGACTTCGAGGACGAAGTCTGAGGCAAGTGGGGGAGAATTGTAACGACCTGTTCCCGGTATGTTAATAAATTGTCAATTGTCTAAATTTTCAGGAGGGACTCGGCGAGTTCTAGCCTGACTCGCCGAGTTGGGTCGCGTATTTTGTGCACGCGGGAGCCGGCGACTCGGCGAGTCCATATCTCGGACTCGGCGAGTCCGTCCGTCTGGGTGAAACCCTAAATCCCCGGGTTTGCCCACTATTTAAACCACATTATAGCCTCATTCTCGTCACTTTCACCCTGAGAACTCAGTGAGAAAACCCTAATCCTCCCTTGAGAGCTTATAAGTGATTTGGTGCCATTTTTGTGAAGGTGTGAAGAAGGAGAAGAAGAAGGAAGCAAGGAAACGAGTTGTGGTGCAAAGATCCAAGGTCAAATCTGAGTTTATTGAGGTATTTTCGGAGTTCCCTTCTGGTTATATGCTTAAACTTCCATTAGAGCTCTTCTAAGAGCTATTTGATGTTTGTTCCAAGCCTTATGTTTGCATGAATGTCTTAATAAGTCGTAATACCTTTGGATCTGAGTGTTGGGGTGTTGTAGAGCCCAGATCTACTGTCTTTTTGGAGTTACATTGCATATTAGCCATGGATCTACTCTTGTTGTGCATCTTTTAGCCTTATTTCCCTTATTCATGAGGTTGTGCACGTAAAGTTGGAAACTTTACGTGGTAACACAGCTTATTGGACCCAGATCTATCATTTGCATGTGTTGGATTCAAGAGAAATCGAGTAAAAATCTGTTGCATGGCGGCGACTCGGCGAGTCGGAAGAACGACTCGACGAGTCGGGTCGCAAGTCCCGAGTTCTTCAGTTTTATCAGTGTCGAGTGGACGAGATGAGTTAGGGAGTGGACTCAGCGAGTTGAGAGTAGACTCAATGATGGAGGGACTCGGCGAGTTTGTTCATACAACTCGGCGAGTCCAAGGCAATCTTCTCGGGGATCAAGAACAACTCGTCGAGTCTGTTCATACGACTCGGCGAGTCGGATGAAGATCATCTGAGTTCTTGGATCCAGAGGGTACTCGTCGAGTCGATGCCACACTCGACGAGCGTCAGCGTGTAAGAGCTGAGAGGTGAGACTAGGACTCGGCGAGTTGGGTATCCCGACTCGGCGAGTCAGCCTTGAGTAAGTTGACTTTGACCAAGGGTAAAAGAGTCATTTTACCCCGAGTGTAGTGTTAGTAATTGATTGAGTGTGTTTATGGATTTGTAGCCGAGGAGATTCAGGAGCAGCAGCCGTTAGCTTTCCGAGCCACACACTCATCCGCTAGCTTACGAGGTGAGTTTCCTTCCAGTAGGGACGGGTCTAAGGCCACAATGCCGGCCCGTCCAGTTAGTAGTAGTTTCCGGACTTCGGTCCGATGTAGTAGTTAGTATGTTTGATGCCTTCGTGGTTCAGACATGATTTATGCGCTATGTGTTATGTGTTTTATGTTCCGGGCTACGGCCCGATGCAGTATGCAGTATATTTGTTATGATATGCTATGCTATGCTCAGTTAGTTCCGGACTTCGGTCCGATGCAGGGGACACGGTCCCAGTCAGTTCCGGACTTCGGTCCGATACAGTCAGTTCCGGACTCCGGTCCGATGCAGTTAGTTCCGGACTCTGGTCCGATGCAGCTAGTTTCGGACTTTGGTCCGATGCAGGGGACAAGGTCCCAGTCAGTTCCGGACTTCGGTCCGATGCAGTTTCCGAGCCTCGGCCCGATGCAGTGGGCAAGGCCCAATATGTGTTTATATGTTATTGTATGGTATGTGGTAATTTGGTGGAGCTCACTAAGCTTCGTGCTTACAGTTTCAGTTTTGGTTTCAGGTATTTCCGCAAGCAAAAGGAAGAGCACGGGGTGACGGCATCGCACCCACCACCGCCTCAGCTTTAGCCTGGGATTGATTTAGTTGTTTGATTTGATGTAGTATGATACAGTTTTCCGCACAGAATTTTATTATGTTTTGGAACATATCACGCATGGTTTACTTATATGATACTCTGATTTCAGTTTTGATTATATTAAAAACAAAAATTTTTGGTCGTATTTTTTGCGTCGATCTCCATCCAAAACACGAGCTTCTACCCCAAATACAGGTGAGATAACCACCGTTCTTCGACCATCATCACATCTCCACTACTTCTCACCGTTCTTCGACCATCATCACGTCTCCACTACCACCGTGCATTCGGAAAGTTTTCTGCGACACCACATCCTTATTATTCCATCTCTGGTGCTTCAACGTTCATTCAGTTATCACCTGGCGGCCTAGAACTACCAAGGTTCCATCGGGCGACAAGTACATCGGGATGTTACAGGAACGACGACGACCATCTCCCTACTCCGCTTTTTCAATATCATCGAACTTATTGCCACATCGGTCCTACTGTCGGTGATGTCTTGGGGGTGTGCGCCAGCGGTGGTTACGTCGGCAGTAACCATATGCAAGGTGAATCAACATTTAAATATCGTCTTTGATTATATCAGTTTTAATTTCTTTTCTATTTTTGCTTTCGGAATTTTTGTTCGATACCCATCCTAATCCTAATCACGTCTTCTTATTGAGGGTTTTACATTTTTCCTGTTTCAATTTTTGACTTTGGGTTAACATTTTGCACTGAGAACGGATTTCTTCTGACTTTTGGGACCATAATAATTGATATTTCACCTAATATCTACCCTGCTACTCTGATTCCTCCTTTCTTACTCCTCAGTCTTCAATTGTGAACCACAGCTGACCCTCCTGCTTGGTGGCTAATTTGCTGACATCCGGTGACGCTTTGGTCTCTTACCTATAGGTTTGTGCTCAAACTTTGTTATGCGATGTACCTTTTATGTATGTTATTGTAAGGAATTTATGTAAGATTAAATTGCAACTCTTCTTTCTTTGGAATTTCCTTAACTTCTGATACTTATGCTCAAATTGTAAGTAAGTTTCAAACGTAAGGGCAATGTTTTCAATTTGTTTACATACAATACAGGTTAGATTGGTAACCCTTTTTTTATATGTTGTTTAGGTTAAATTGGTGATGCTCCCTGTGTGAGTAGACTCTAATTAGAAGTTGGATTCAGGAATGGAAGAACTAGAAGGTGATGTTTCTTCCTCTTTCATGTTTCAACTTCCTCCCTTTATTGTGTCAATTTTGCCTTTATTGATGACAAAAGTTTTTTGATTAATAACAGCAAAGTGAATCTCCGAATGGAACCCAACACAGCCATAACGTTAGGTGATCTGGTAATCATTCATTTTTTCACAACAACAATGGGAACATGCAGTGAATGAGACAAATGTAAGGAATTTTAGGTGTGTTATTGTGAAATCACATATATGTATGTAAGCAATTTGATACAAAATGTACTTTTAAGGATTTTAATATAGAGAAAAGCCTCCAGTGACAGATTTCCTCTATTACTTTTATTTCGTACAGGAACAGCAACAAATGGAAGGTTGCTTTTTTTATTCCAACATGGTTCATTTATACATGGTTATATAATTTGTGTTTATAAGATTGGGGAAAATACACCTGTTAAAATCTTTGCTAGGAACGAGAAAGGAAGAACAATAAACCAAATAAAGAGAGAAAAAAACATGTATGCAAACATTCTAATTGTTTTTTTTTTTAATCTCTGTTAGGGTTAACCGGTTAAGTGATAAGATGAGAAGGGACAACTTAAACGGAGGTAATCACTAATTCACTCAAATTGAGGTTTTACTATAGGTAATCATTTGTATATGTTGTTTTTTTACATGTTAATGGATATTCAAAATTATTTACACTACTGCGCCCTAAACATAAAACGGGGATAAATATACAAGAAGATTTAAGAAAATACATTGTTTAAAAATGTTTTGAATATATCTTATATTGTTAACTTAGAAATATCATCATATAATTATTACTTTATCTTTTATCGATTTACTGTTTGTGGTAATTATTTCATTTTGTTATATATGCCAATTTAGGATATTAAATGAGTTTATACTTTATGTAGTATGCTCACAAGAAGCGTGCTCAAGAACGGTGCAACAATAATGGTGACATAACATGGGAGATACGTCATCAGGTATGCTATTGTTATCCTATATATATATATATATATATATATATATATATATATATATATATATATATAATCCTTATTGTTTTATAACTTTTTATAACAAACGGCATATACATTATTTCAAATACGAACTTCAGTAGATGATCCATTTACAAGAACTAGAATACGTTAAATCTAGAAGGATCAATGGAAACAGTTTTGGAAGTAAGAAACAAAGATGCAGTTAAGTTAAAGAAAATGAACCAAAAAAAGGTTGAAGCCTGAAAGGGTATAAAGGTCATTTGACAACCAAAACCAAACTTCACTCGAGTTCTTCAAATTCATAGTATATTCTTACAATGCTAAAAATTATCGGTTTTGGTCTCATACAAAGATACGGAATTTAATTATTATGTTGCCTCCAATCTTTATTACAATATGTATAAAGGCTTCAAATTTTATTTATTTTTGATGTTTTGTGGGTACTGGACAGAATCACGGTCAATCGAAGCATTACAAGGTACGATCACATTATCGCCTCAAACATTTCTCTTATCCCATGATTTTTTTTTCTGTACATTCTTTCATTTCTTTACCTTATGAATGCTTCATTCGTTTTTCTCTGTGGGTTTTCAGTTGATTTTATTGCCAATACACTTGGTGGTCGCTTTTGAAGCATATCCAGGTAATTTGATCACATTTTACGTGAAATAACCAAAATATCCCTTATAAGTTTTGAAGAAGAAGATGCAAACAATTTTGCTTTTATAATAAACAAGGGAATCAAACATGGATTTTCCAAATTTAGGCAAAATTTTGTTATGTTATTTTTACATCCAAACACACCACATATTAAAATCTCATATTCCAATTCTTTTGTTTTGTTTTTTCTTCAACCTGCTACCACGATGTAAGTTTAACAATTGAGTTGTACTTCCATGTTTAGAGGCTTGCTTTGGATGTCTTAGATTTGACAAAAGTTTAATTCGCCTCTAGTGGTAAGGTTTTAATTTATTTATTTTTTAAAATAAAATTTAGCTTATATTTTTTAAAAATCTTTTTGATTCTAATATGGAAAATTTTTTATAGGTACCTGGAGCTCTAATGGTATATTATCTTATTTATTGATTTATTACTTTCATTTCATTTAGGTGTCAATTTATGCAAATATGAAAACTTCAAATGGGTGGAATTTGGATTGAATGCAAGAAATAGTTGGGTCTTTTTTCTTAAAAGAGCATTGTACTTTGAAAAAAGCTAATAGTTTCAGATAGTTTTTAAGATTGCTGGTCATTCAATATTGTTACATTCAACCATGTTTTTCTATGTTTTCTAATGATTCCTTATTTAATCATTATATTCAAATCATGATTGTGTTTTTTGTTCATCTGTGTAGCTTTAAGAACCCAACATGTCTTTTAAAAAGAAAATAGATCTCAGCTTATTTCTACTTTATTTCACTTTTAAGCATCATACTTTTATACTCAACCAACTATAGCATTCTACTTCTATGACGAAGGTCTGATAAATGATGACACCATAATGTCATCCGTCAGTTTTCTTTGACGTTAGTGGCGAATCCAACCCCCGCGAAGCGGGGTTTCTTATCTAGTTAGGGATGAAAAAAGTATTAATATTCATTTATGTGATAAATAAAAATTTTGGTTTTTATAGAGGTGATTTTCTGCATGCTAGCATATTTAATTGCAAAATTAACAATAAAAAAATAAATAAATAAATAAAAAAGACACATCTGTGATATGTATTTTTTTCAGGTTTGGTCTAAATCTCAATTTTTTGGATTTGTGGTCTTTTTGATTAGTTTTGTTGTGTATTTGGTCCCTTGAAATATTGAAATGACTATAATACAATTGGAGTATTTATTTTATATTTTTCTTTCATTTTTTAAAACCTAATAATTATTTATTTATTTTAATAATAAAAAATAAGAGGGGGCCCCACCTCCTCTCTCTCTCTCTTTCTTTCTCTCTCTCTCTCTCTCTCTCTATATATATATATATATATATATATATATATATATATATATATATATATTCTAATAAATGAATAATTTTATTTTCTTCTTGCCAAGTGTCATACTATTAGAACTCATCATTAATATTGTATGTTACATATTATGCCACTTGTCAACCTATTAATTATCAATTTCAAATTTCAAATTTTAAAATATTTACTTAAATTACATTAAAGTATTAATTGATTCTCCATTTTAAATTTCAAATTTTAAATTTTTTTTCACTCTAATTATATTAAATTAATAACATTAGATTAAAAAATAAAATAAAATTAATACAAATTATAAGGTGATATAACTTCACATATTTATTTAAATCAATGATTATAATTTTATATAACTAGAAAAATATCTCTTAAGTAATAATTTATTTAAAATAATTGATTAATATTTTTGATTTTTTAATATAAAAGTTTTATTAATTTTATAACCGTGGTTCTCACGGGTTATAAACTAGTATGTGTGTGTGTGTGTGTGTATATATATATATATATATATATATATATATATATATATATATATATATATGGGAAAAGTGAATATACCTTTAAGGGTATATAAGCTTAGGTACCCAAACTCACCATACTACTTCGTTTTGTATTATATAATACATTCTAATTGTCTAATGTTCTTATAATATAACTTCTAACTTGATTTATTTCCATAATTTTTATAAATTACACATTTATCTTCATCTTACATAATTTTCATTTTCAACTACAATATATGTAGCCTAATATGTGTTCGACAAAAAGATGTGATATAAGAGAAAGATAATAGTGAATTTCAAAAATCTTGACAGTATATCAAGTTAGAGGTTCATGTTTAAGAAAATTATTATGAATATATTAAACAAAACGATGTATTATGGTGTGTTTGGGTACCTAAGCTTATATACCCTTAAGGGTATATTCACTTTTCCTTATATATATATATATATATATATATATATATATATATATATATATATATATATATATATATATATATATATATATATAAAGGATCAAATGAGAACACCTAAAAGGTTGAGAACACAAGAACAATTGTGAACCAATCATTTCATAAGGGTATAAAAGGAATTTTACCATGTAATTAATTATGGAAAAGTAGTTATGAGGAATTAATTAATCCTACAATCATGGGATGTATTATTTTCAATATTGATTTTTTATATTTTTTATTAAGGAAAGGTAAAAAGACATTTTTATTAATTTTTCTTTCAAAACTAAAAATCAAACGTTTTTTTTTGTCTTGTATCACATATTAATATAATTTAAATCATATTTTAAATGAAATATTAAAAAAAAGTCAATTTTTTCAACTTTTCGAAATTTAAAGAGACAAAAATATTAAAAATTATATTACATGATTCAAACCATTTTGATCATAACAAAATAAAAACAGTTTTAAAATTTTAATGATTCTATTTTTTAATATTATATATATATATATATATATATATATATATATATATATATATATATATATATATATATATATATATAGAGAGAGAGAGAGAGAGAGAGAAATCATTTGTTGTTGTATTCATAAATGATTATGTATATTCATTAATGATTATAGGTAACAAATAAATGTTGGAATGAATAAAGCACCATACAACGATAAAAAAAACACTACGATTATAATCATAGATTTATAAAATACATTACATTAATAGAAAAACCAATACATTTGTAATCAAATGAATAAAGGAGAACATGAGGATAAAAAAAAACTAATTTAATTTTAATCATAACTAAATGTAGAGGATAAAAAATGTAGTTTGTTGTAATTTTCCTTGAGGCTACCATTTCACAGAAAAGCAAAAAAGGGGCTCATTTGATCATTCTTATTCTTGGATTCACACTTGCAAAATCAAGTTCAACAGTATTAAAATAAATCACAAACTATTCTTCACTAATTCACAAATGAATGTTTGTGTCTCCTTTTATAATCATATATAAAAAAGTAATAATTAACTATAACCTTTTATATTATGGTATTATTCATTTATGATTTATAGTTATATTTATTTACGATGAAAATCTATTTCAAAACCATTTTGAAGAAAATTACTCTAAGAGTGTTTTTTTAATTATTTTACACAAATGATTGGCTACCTTTAAAATACCAACATATATGAATAATATTTTAAGTTAACAAAAAGAAATATATTAAATTTAGCAACAAGCATTGAAATTGAGTCTCAGCCCTTCACACATGTCCACAATTGAACATATTTAAAAAACATATGTCCACAGTTGAATAAATTTAAAATTATAGATGATTAACACTTATGAGACTAACTATCTATTATAGTCTTTTGACTTAATTAATTTGGAACCTGAAATCTTTCATGAATGAAATAGAGCAACATAATCATACTTTAAAAAATAAAAATCATTAATGATCAATTTATAAACTAATCATAAATATTTATACAGTTATGCCCAAAACAAATTAACAAAGCACAACCATGATAAAATATGGAAATTAGAAGACTTACCGTGACTCCAATATGAAACTTGTTCACATCAACAGACTTTGTCAAATATGATTTAAGCATCAAGAACAATATAAAAAATTAAAAAATATATACATATATGAGCATGATAACAAAGAAACATGTCAAGAAAGAACGAACACCACAAAGGGGAATCTGGTGACGATTTTGAAGATCGGTCGAGGAGGAGGAGAAGGCGGACCATAAGTGTGGCGGAGGTGAACGGATGCGTCTTGGGTGGTGGTGCTTGTTCAAAGTCGGTCAGGGGTAGTGGCAGGTGATGATGACGGCACATAACAATGGTGGTGATTGCTTTTCAGCTTCTTTTTTGTTTCAAAACCCGCTCTCCTCCGATCAATGATGAAAGATGCCGAAAGAGGATGAAGGCAGATGATAGTGAGATGTGGATAGCGATGGCAATGGCGGTATAACAAGAAAAAATGGGGGTGTGCGGCTGATAATAAAAAACAAATAGATTATGGTTATATATGTAGGTAAGTTGAGAGAAACAATGATTCAAATTAATATATACTTAAATTATTGAAATTTTCATTTATTTATATTATTTGGATTTCCTATTATACCCTTATCATCAATTCAAAGTTACATATTTAACCCATCAGTTTTATAATTTACATAAATGACTTGGTTTTCAATAGCCCTAGATCTAATTATTTAGAAGGTTATGATCTATTCTCGCATTCTCAACCTTTTAGGTGTTCTCATTTGATCATACTTATATATATATATATATATATATATATATATATATATATATATATATATATATATCATGGATGAAAACAATGTAATCGTTTTTCCTCCCTTTAATCTCCTTCAACAATCGACTCCTAATCCGAACCTAATAACAGGAGAACCAGAAAGAGGTAAAGGGAAATCGTCTCAGAAAAACTTTACTACCACCGGAAGCCCCATCTGCATTACACCCTCAACCTTCCTTCCCTCCATTGCGACCCACAGTCATCCCAAACAATAAAAAACCACCAGTTAACGTTGCTTTCAACACCAACTCTCATTATTGCTCATTTGTGCCATCGTCACCACCACCTACAACCCAATATCACCGCCTCTGGTCCACCTTTGCAAAAGCCCTCTTCGACCACAATTTTGGGTCTAATTGGTATAAAATGGTTGCGTAGTGAGAAGAGAGTTGATGATTGTTACCAGTGGGGAAGGAAAAAAGAGGGATTGGACTCTTCGCCGTCCAATGGCGGCGGCAATTTCAAGCAAGAGGCAAAATGAAGGAGAGGGTGAGGGAGAGAGTAAGGCAAATCAAGGAGTTGGGTTAGATTTTGTATTTAGATCGAACAATCAACATCAAAAGACTTCAGATCCTCCTTAGTTGTCTTATAATAGGTTTTCCAAAAAATTATCAAAGTCCAGTTTAGATTCCCTGAATCATCTTCCAAAACCGAAATCACCAAAAAAGACATTTATGTGTACAGAGAAAGACATTTATATGTACCTGCAAAGGAAAACATATCTAAATCTTTGTTTTTTATGAAGTTTTGAATAGTTAAACAACAATTTTGTTAGATTGTAATCGGTAACCACCGAAAAACTCTTAATTTGAGCAGTTCATTTGCAAACAGGAGGAGGTATGGGTGTGGTTTGGGTTTTTGATTTATAATACTGAGTATTCTTTACAATCATTATCACACCCCAAACCGTAACGGCGGAAACATTTGGGGGTGAATTACATCATATGTAGTATCACAACCATTGCATCATAGTAATCATAGTAAACACAACCATTACATTATAAGAGAGTTTACATCTGTTTGTTTCTTGTTTTTACACATCAAAAGTAGTAAAAGAAAAAGACGTGACTCTATACACTCCGTCTTCTCAAAACTTCAAGAGGTACTTGTCTAACGATTTCCTAAGAATACAAACAGTTTTGAAAGAGTATTAGCATAAAGTTGGTGAGTTCATAAGCGATGTTTTTATAATGAAAATATGTTGATGAATCTGTGAAAACGTTCGTATGTTTCCAAGAAAATCCAATATTTTCTTTAGTAAAAGCATGTTAATACCAGTTCCTTCTATCACCACTTAGTTCATACTAGTCACATATAAACCAATATCGAACAGACAGTGGATTATATGGATTTGCCCTAAGCCCACAACCAGACAAGAAACAGGAAATGAGGCAGAAACCACATACTTCGCAGTCTATCGAGTACTCTTCATACGTAACCCTAATACATAAACTAAGGGGTTATAGAACTAACTATGTATGTTTGTTACTGTATCCTTTGTAGTATATGAAACATGTGAGTCTGTATGCTTAGTTACTACGTATGTATAAATTGATCTGATTGAAACCCTAACTATCACCAATATGTATAGTTTGTTTTATTAGTTAAAATAAAATTGAGTAGTGTATCTCTAAAATCCTCTAGTGTGATGTATAATAGTTTTATTAATGAAAATAAAACTAATGAAGAATGAAATCTCGTAAATAAATGTTAGTTTATACTATTGTGAGTCATATAACCATGCTTGATATGACCTAGTGACCTTTACGACGTTCTTCAAGTGTCAAATACATGACATTTGTCACCCCTGACATGCCTGCCTAACTATAGCTAGCAGTTCAGGTGTGGGATTGTCAACCTCGGGTAGATCTATTCACAAATCCCATGCTCTCCCTCCAGGAGACTCTGGTTATACTATGATAAGATTTAATTCAGTACACCTAAGGGTACACTTTTGAAGTAGAGTTTCACAATTTTTTATTAACTAGTTTACAAGTAGTGTTGTTCTCCTGTATTTAAATATGTGTGTACGTTGTATGGGTAATAATTATACATAAATAACTATTAATTGTTGTACCCTAATAGTAATATATATCATAAACTAAATCTGTGATAGTTTATATGTTTAGAAATGTATAACTCTGAATTTGTAAAACTGTGTACTGAAAACCCCAAACTATACCCATTATAGTTTGTATGTATATCGTGTACTTGGTCCGTATATTGATCTGAAAACTATGCAATTTTGGTTGTATGTTGAAAACATCCCTTATGCTCGGCATGTTACAAAAGGAATAAAATATCCAAATATATTATAAACATGGAAATCGTTTGTTAGTATCAATTGCATAAGTTTTAAAACTTGTTAACATCTTTTTGTTTTGATTCACAAAATCATTTGTGTTTGACTTGTTTCCCCCCTGAAAACATTTAAAAACCATAAAAGTGTAGCGGTATGTACTCACTGTTAGTTGTGTACAAGCGTCGAATCAACGGACTAAATGAAGACCCTCGAATTGTAGTGTGTGGCACTCAACGGAATCCTAATAACAATTAAATACATAAATGTATCTAAATTAGTGGTTTTTTTAGATAAAGTGTTAAGAAAATACTTGTTTTCGATTAAGGAATGTTACCGGGACTTGATTGAATCGAGGAAAGTGGGTCTTTAACCTAATTCACTGCTTAAGAAGTGTATACGCGTGACAACCGTCAAAATTCGAGTTGGTTATAGATTTGACTAAACTTAGTTGCACATATATGCACGACACATACTAGACTTAGTAACTACAAGATAAGTTATAATCTACTAGAAACTTGGAAACAATTAGAATCAATGGATAGTATACTTAGATTTCACATTGATATGTGAATTCTACAACTACTTAACTGTAGTGAATATCCATATTTAGGTCACGCTTCGACTCGAACACCTTTTCATTAATCATATACACACATCATGCACTTGATCTAGTGGTAGAAGTTAGGTCCTAGTCTCGTTGGAACTTAAGTCAAAGTTGAAAACTAGGACTAATATACTTAATTCCTCAATTTCGCTTAAATCTCGGAATCACTACATAGAATGTCAATAAACCGATAAAATAAGTTATAAACATTATTTATAACTATGAAAAGAGTTATAATACCAAAAGATAATTTGAAGTCTTAAAGATTCTATTTATTTTGATATTGAAAGATTTACAAACTCTACAAAACCATAAATGCACTAAAAACCTAAATTTATGAAATTTAACCTTAAATTTTTTATAAAAATAGTTATGAAACTTATAATATTATCTTATAATAATTAAAATTATGAAAATCCATTCAAGGAAAATAAAATTTAACTCATTAACATTTACCCTTAAATTATAAATCAAAAATCAAGGTTTTATGAATAAAAACTTGATTTTAGTGCACATTTTATATAAAATTTAGATATTTTATAAAAGAACTTAAATTTTAGAAAACAAAATGAATGAGAAAGGGGTATTATACTCAAAATTTCGAACCCCTCTCTTCCCGTATCTCTCTCACTCTCACACTCTCATTCTCCAACACACACACACATCTCTCTCTTCTTTCTCTCTCTAAAAAACTCTCTCTACCTTCTCTCTAATTGTTTTCCTCCAAACACAACAACCGCAACCTCTTAACCACGAAATTATGGAGATTCATAAGGGTTTTTCAAGCCACAAATAAATTTAAGGTAAAGAACATACATCTCTTGAAGATCCACTACAATGATTTAAGTCATGCATGTGCATTTTACTTCAAAAACCGACTTCTACTTCTTCATCTTCTTCAAAATTGTTTTCTTTTCGCTAAAATGGTTATTATAACATCATGGATGTGTTTTAACACCATTCATGTATGTTAAACAAGGTTGCATGTTAATGATCTTAGTGCAAAAATCGATTTTAAGGATCAAAACATCAAACTCATTTTCAAGAGTTCTTGAGAAATAAGATTTTTGTATTTGAATGCATGTATGTAAATTATGATTTTTAAATATATTTGATCTATGGAAACATGAACATAATATGATTGGATCATGATATCTTTAAAATATTTCAAAATATTTACTCAAGGAAATGATGAAAACTCATTTTTCTAACTAAACATTATGCATGCAATCTGCCATATTTCTTTACCTAACTTTAAACTGCCATATATCACTCATTTCTTAACCAAAATTCGATATTCTTTTTCTGAAATGTAATATTTTGGGTTAGCTTTCAAATCCATCTGACCTCACTGGAAAATTCTAATATTTTGACTTTTACAAATTTTTACAAAATTGTTGCTCAATCAACACCTTTTTGTGAATACTAGTTTTGTATTGCATGTTCAAAGGTCCTATTCATCACTAAAAATCTAGGAAAAATTAATTTGAGCACTTAACATCATGTATTAAGAGGTACAAAAAGATCTTGATTCAAAAGTCTTTGGAACATGTTGCAACAATTCTCAAAGTAACATCAATAATCTTTACCAAAATCACAAGTATCAAGTTTTCTCTATAATTTATTGAGCTTTTAGGCATGTTTTCGACATCAAAAATAATAAAATGATTTTTCATTGATATTAAATTGTATGAAGATACATTCTGGAAATTTTCAGCTTATTATATATTTTATTTATTTTTACATGAAAATAATAAGAAAATAGAGTGTTAAAACATATAAAATACTTACACTTGTAAATAAATTCTAGAAACATTTGTGGATGACCCTCTGAGGTAATAAACATCTCTCATGAAGTTTCATCGATTTTTGTTACTGTTTAGTATAACTTTGAATTTTCTTTTTATTTAGCTCCAATAAATCATAAAACCACTTTAGGGAATGTGAAAATATTATCTCTTATTTTTTTCAGCTTCTAACTTATGTTTAAGACTCAAAAAAATATTTTGGAGATTTTGAAAAATGTATATCTATTTGTCCATGATTTTTGTGTTTATAATGGATTAAAAACAGGAAAAATAGTTTACTCATCCAAAATTCACTAAAGTTTACCAAAAACTCTTATAATGTATTAGGATGCTACATAAAAATTTCGATGATTTTTCTCTTCTGTATGCTATTTTTATTTTATTTTCCCAAGATTTAATACACTTAAATGCACAAAAATTATAAAATTTGGTTAAACAGTTTAGAAATCCATTTTTATAGTTTTCCCAGCTTAAGTATGTGTAATAACACTTGTAAAAAAAGTTTGGTGAATTTTTGAAACTATTATTTATTTATTTCTATTTTTATCGAATAAATACACAAAAATTAGAAAAAAAAAATTGTGTTAAACTTTTTAAAAGTACATATTAATATTTTTTCCAGATTATGTACATTGTAAAATTGTTATAAAAAAATTGTAAGAATTTTTCATGATAAATTACTATTTTTCCATGATTTTATGATTATTCAAGGAATTAAATGGTGAAAAATAGTTAGACAAATAAAAAATTCAATAAAACTTATCTTAAGGTGTTTGACTTCAATTAAAACTAAAATAAAAAGTTTGGGAAATTTTAGAACTAAAATGATTTAGTTTTTGAATAATTAATCACTGGATCACCTCTTAAAATGTTAAATATTAACATTTCAATAATGATAATTTTCCACTTAAATTGTTATATAAGAATTGATTCATTGAAATTTAATTTTCACAGGAAAATATTTGTAACTTATCAACATTAAATTTTGACACAATATTGATATAATTCTATTGTAGTTGTAAGTATACTAGTGTTAGATTTCGATTAAAGACTCACTAGTGAATACCATTATCGTAAGAATCGGTAGTGGTACAAGTGGAACGTAGTTCAAGGCACCATTTGCATCATCTCAATGCATTGTGAGTATTCACGACTCTCCCTATTTTCAATTTTTATGTTTTGAGGTGGAAAAGCATGTCCGAAAAACTATTATTTGTTCGTCATATTTAAATTGATTTGTATCAAACTAGATTGTTATATTTTTCTATATTTATCTATGTATGTCTATGGAACACGGAACATGAGAACTTATCGTCTTAAGTCCCTTCCCTTATACTTTACTCCAACCATTAACTCTTTGAGCCAATGGTCATTATGGATAGCGCTATTAGGAATTGACAACTCCTCACTCGCCCGATTGCTTGAGTGCATATACCATATAATTTATGGAACAATAAGCATAGATCTTGATAGGGCATCAGTCATAGGTTTGGTTGGGAACTCATTGTTTGCTCATACACATACAAACTCGTTTATTAATTATAACAATGAACTTTGTTTCTCATTATAGCAATAAACTTCGTATCTCATTATAACAACGGACTTTTGTTACTAAATACTTATTTACTTGTTTTAGCAACAAACTTGGTTGCTCCTTATAGTAACAAACTTCTATGCTCCTTGTAGCAACAAACTTGGTTGTTCATTATAGCAATGAAACTTGTTTACTCATTTTAGTAACAAACTTTATTTCCCATGAGAATATGAACGTTGCATCTCATTTGGGCAACATACTTTAACTCTCATGATGACAACGAACTTTGTTTATGCAAACTTATTACTCATTTTTGCAATATATTTCTATTTATGGAAACTTTATTACTCGCTCTAGCAACAAACTTCTATTCATGAAAGCTTATTTACTTATTTTAGAAATGAACATTTGTTTATGGAAATTGTTATCAATATTTAGATTATCAAGAATTTCAAACTATATTATGTTATAAACTTGTAAGTACTCTCCAACTATTTTTATAGTTGATGCTCGTTTTACATGCTTTTTCATGAATCATCAAATAAGTGGCACTTAGAGACACATCACTTTTAGGAGCATTCGCATGTGTTGTATTTCAAATTACATTGTAATTTCTTTTAAAACTTGTTCAAACCCATTGTAATTTGTAATGATTGTTAATACTATGGTTGGTGACAGTACAATTATGAATGGGGTGTACAGCCATGAACAACTGTGAATGGGGTGTACAACCATGAACGGGGTGTACAGCCATGAACCGTGTACGGCTGTAAACTGCTTCTTGAATGGTGTGCAGCCCTTGAAGGTGTACGACCGTACACTGTTGTACGATCAATGAACTTGAAGGTGTACGATCGTATACTCAAGAACAAGAGTGTTGGAATCGATGAAAAATGTGTCCTATATGTTCTGAAATGAACCCCCAATGGTGTTTTCCGATGTTATACGAAAGAATAAAGGTGTTTTGGTGGTGTACGGTCAAGATTCTAGAGAGAGAAAGAGAGAGTGTCCAGTCAGAAAAGTGTAAATGAAGGGTGGGGGTCTCGTATTTATAGGGGTCGTCGTGGTCGGTGGTGGGGTCCACCCAATATTGGCCATAAACGAGTGTACGCCCATGAACTCAGGTCAGGCCGTGAACTGGTTTGTTTTTCAAGGACTTCGGGTTTTCGTGTGATTTGGTTTCGACTCGCTTATATAAATTTAATTATATATAATTGAATGATTTTCCAAACCGAAGGAAATTAACAGAACCCAATAAAATAAAATTTTATTAAAGGAATTTATAAACGGAAACTAGAAAAGGGTTCGGGTTGTTATAATCACAAACTAGACTTTCGATTTTCAAAGAACGAGTAGAGATAATGGATTTATAGGTGGAGCTTTAATGTCGAGGATGTGTTTGTGGCTTTAGTGTGTTTTTCGTTTACATGTTTTATATATATATATATATATATATATATATATATATATATATATATATATATATATATATATAGAGAGAGAGAGAGAGAGAGAGAGAGGCATATTTAGACCATATGGCATGGTCAATAATCATCTTTCACTTTTTGAATGTCATGTGAGCTTTTTCCCCACTCTCCTTTCATTCACTAAAATACAGGAAATTGTCACATTTTGCTACCTTTAATTTTTTTTTATTTAAAAAATATATATATATATTGTATACAGATATTATACTTGTTTTGTAGGGAGTTAAAAATCGTGAATTTTAATATGTATATTTTTTATAATTTTTTAGTGTATGTGTATGTGTGTGTATATATATATATATATATATATATATATATATATATATATATATATATATATATAATTTAAAAAAATATTAAAAAAACAAAAAAACAAAAAAAATTAAAAAGGCTGACCAATCATACGAGAAGATAGAGTGAGGTATAGTCTCCCCTCACTCGGTTCCCGCACCCTCGATATGGTGTTATAAGGTGCGGGAACTCTTCTCGATCACCTTTCCCGTTCCATACCCTGTGGTCTTAAAAAGGACCACCAATCCAAAAGTCAAGGTTTGGACCAAAACCCGAAAAAAAAAAATACATACTACAAGGACTTTTTTTTGCAGTTTTTTCAAAAAAAAATACAAAAATATAAAAATGGTCAATGTGGTATGTATTTTCCATGTTTTGGTCCAAACCCTATCTTTTTTGGATTGTTAATATTTTTGAGCTAGTTTCGTTGGATAGGTGGTCCCTCCAAAATTTGAAAAGACTAAAATGCCCTTTTATTTTTATTTTACAGTTTTATTAATTAAAAAGCAAGAGAGGACCCACCCACCTCTTTGTCTCTCTCCTTCACACACACACACACCAAAAGTTAAAATTACACTTACCTAATTGGGTCTTTTGTGTTAGCGATCGAGGACGCAGAAAATGCACACATACACCTTGTGTTATGCGATAATAGGTATAGAAAAGACAGATAAGGGTTTGATGGAGGTGACCCAAAAGGTGGTAGTGCAAGGTGGCTTATGGAAAAGGCAATGGTGGTTGGAGATGAAAAAGGAGCAATGCTTTGAGTCGGCGAAGGTAATGATGGGCGGAGGTAGCCTAACCGACGACGTAACTGATCCAAGGCCAGGAACCATCGCCTAACTAAATAGCTTTGTTTCCCCACCTTCCTTTTAGTCAAGCACGATCTCGAACATAACCAACAAATTCGATACACTCTGTTTCATACTCATCTCTTTGATGTTACCTTTCTTTGTGTCATCTCCTAGTTGTGGTGTTTCCTTTTTTCTGTCATCTCCGATCAAGAACAACCTTTCCTCCTCATCTGATCCCTCTTCTCGGTGACCCATGAGATAAATTTCAAAAAAAAAAAAAAAACCATATACAAAATCATTATTAGTGATTCAAACCCCAATAATAGCTAGAAATAAAGATTCACAAATGCAACTATTAAGTATAGATGAATTGTTATACATACTATAATTATCAAGATATATTAAGCTTGAAGATAAAATATTCAAGTGGTGTTATAACAATGAACAGAATACCTACAATTTCTTACAAAATTGTCCTAAAATTATAAGACTGTGCATGAAGCATTTTGGGCGGTACTGACCTTCTTGTTCAAAGAATTACACTTGGAGTTGACAAATCCATCGACATCAAATTTATCGGACTTGAAGATGTTGAGATTTTCCTCAAGCTTGGGGTCGGTTTCCTTGGAGCTGGCTTTGACAGGGGCGTTGTAACGCCCGCGTTTCCAGGCTAGGCATTATCATTGATATAATAGTCTAGGTTAACCTTGTAACTCTTTTTGAAGTATTAATGATGAAATATTTGAGTATTATGTGATTTACGTGTTTGTTTTCTTAATTATTATAATTTAATGAATTAAGAATAAAATAAGCGTCAAAAGTAAAGTGTGAGATTAACCCGATATCTTTGCTTGAAGATGTAGTGGTTGAAACAAGGATTCCGGAGATATAAAGAATGTCAAAATCCAAGATATAATGAAGAAGTTATGACCTGTCGAAGTTTCGCGACAGGACCGGTACGACGTTGAGTGACGTAAAATGTGTATTTTAGATAGAGCGATATTTAGCCTTAGTGATCTAAACGAATGTTGTAGATTTTGTTAAATTGAGAGCGTGCATAAAAAGATCGTCCAAATCTAACTTCGTATGAGGAAGTTATGATTTTCCGAAGTTTCAACTTAGTAGTATGCAGCCCGAAACTCGAATATGAGATCGTGTGATTTCTAGCCAAAGCAATCTAAACGAGAATTGAAGATCGTGTGATTTCTAGCCAAAGCAATCTAAACGAGAATTGAAGATCCTATCATTAATAGTGCAACAATAAAAAGACAGATGAAAACTAACATCAAATGAAGAAGTTATGAATTTATAACGGAGTTTTCCTGTCCCGACCTACTAAAAATAAATAATAAAAATAAAGTTAAAGTTAGCTGACGGAGTCTAAACGAAAGTTGTAGAGCGTAGTCTCACCTACGCGTTGATATAAAGAACGTCGAAAACGGAGTTTGTATGAGGAAGATATGAAATTTTGAAGTTTATTAAATAATTAGAATATTAAATTTAAATATAAATTCGGATATTATCCAAATGGGGGGAGTCGTCAGACTTATCCGGGTTACGCCCATCGTACCTAAGATTACGCTCAGCGTAATTGAAGGTTTTAGTCCCTATAAAAGGGATGCAAGGGCAGCCGAGTTCTTTGCCAATTTTCTTTCCTACCCTCTCGTTTTTACCTCGTTTTTTGTGCAAGAAATATCCCGAAGCCCTAGTATCATTCCTGATCCCCGAAGTAAGTTTCAAAGCCCGAAGATCCCGAGAAGTAGAGTTTCCGAGCCGAAACTCTGCCTGCGAGAAGCCTGGTTTTTGTGGAGATCACCCGGTTTCACCGAAGAATACTATCATTACAAGTCGTAGTGCTGTCCGAACATCTTCTGATCAAGTGAGTGTGTAGTAACTTTCTTCTAATACATAAATACGAAGTATTTACTATGAAATATGTTTTATGTGTTTATATATTGGCGTTGATACGAAGGGGGTACATAATCTCTTTCAAATGCACAATTTTATACAAGTATCGATTTAACGTACTATGTATATGTGTTATGTGAGTGTATCTATGTTATCTTCTAGTCTCATAGATATGATTTATTCTCTATGAAATATGTAGTATGTTTATGTGTCTCATCTTTTATCTGGAATGTGTTTTGAATGAACATACTATACAGGTTTTAAACTATGTTTAAAAATGTATATTTTATCTACTAAAATATTGGGTAGAACATGGGTAGATAGTGGTCGTGTGATAAAAAGATGAGAGGCCTCGATGTTGTTTTTGATTTAGTCATCTAACGGAGTTTAGATGACGACCACATACTTTTCTAGACAGTCTCGTGGAACGCTAGCAGGTTCGCCACCTGTAGGTGTTAATGAACTTGGGTATTCATTCGGTGTACTCCATCCCCCTCATGGTTGCCTTATTTGACATATATTGCTGGGAAACCCCCGAATGCATGTGTTGTCACCCCGATGAAATATTCTTAGACTAGGTCCCTTGTGTTAGTTGTCTTAGGGACGTAAAGTGAGAATAACGGGAATGAGTAATTGGGTTATTGTTGGTTGGTGGAATTAAAAATAATTATTTATTGTGGGTTGAAAACCATATATGCTCACCAGGCTCTCAAGCCTCACCCACTCAGTTTTCTTTGTATTACAGGTAGTGGCACCAGAGCATAAGTTGGATGACTTGTCAAGATTACTTTTGGATTATAGACATGTTCTTATATTTAACTGTTGAAAGGTCTATTTTGTAATGTTTATGCATTTTGGTATGTTTATCGGAACATGACATCCCGAGCTTTGTTATATAATGAAAATACATTTCTTTAAGAAATGCTTTGTTAAATCTTGTTTTATCGTATTTTGTTTTGGGAACAAATTCCGCAACTCTTTTAGATCAAAGGATTACTCTGAAATTGTTTTAAAAGCGTAAATTAAACCGGTATTTTCTAGCCGTGATTTTGGGGATGTCACAGGCATCTCCTCTTGACCGAGATGACAGCTTAGAAGACCTAGGGTTGGAATCAGATAGGTGAAAAGAAGACGATTATAAGAGACGAAAGTGGTTTGTTCGATTAATCAAAATCTCATATATGAATTTGTGATAATTGTATGTGGGTAAAGAATTGGCATCGAAGAGACAATTAAGGAATGATGATGGATCAAGGATTAAAGCAATAGATGGCTACGCCGTATATCTTAAGAGAGAGAGATATATATATAGAGAGAGAGAGCGAGAGAGGTTCCTCTTTTGCTTTTTTATTAATAAAATATAAAAATAAGTATTAAAAAAATGTAAAAATAAATATAAAAGGGTATTTTTAGTATTTTCTGTTTTTGGAGGGAACAAATACACAACGAAACTAGTTCAAAATGACCACCAATCAAAAAAAAGATGGGGTTTTGACCAAAACCCGGAAAAAATGCATACCACAAGGGGTTATTTTTGTAGTTTTATAAAAATATCAAATATTTGCTTATCTTTTGTTCCTTTATGCTACTTGCTAGATTGAGGCATATGTCAAAAATCAACATAAATAGAAATATCAATAAGTACAAAGATATATAAAAATAAAGAAATCAAATATCCTCATATCTTTGTACATTTTTTAGGAAAACATACTTTTTTATAGTTTTTTTTTTGAAAGAAATTAGTTAAATATATAATATGTCAAAAATCAATATAAATAAAAATATCAATAAGTGTTGTACCATCTACATGGATCACAAGTGTTTGAGATATCTCAAAGAGCAGTCAAATTTGAATATGAGGCAACAGAGATGGCCTGATGTAGTAAATGATTACGGTTACAAGATTTTGTATCACCCAGGGAAAGCCAATGTGGCAGTCGATGCTTTGAGTTGCAGGACGGTTAGCACACCGATTCGAGGTTTATGCATCAGGGTGACTATTATGGCTTTGATTTTGGAAATAATTAGGGATGCGCGGTCTGAGGCCATAAAGGAAGAGAATTGGAAGAGTGAGAGGGTGGTTGGTCACGCTTTTGCGTTTCAAGTCGATATTAGAGGGTTACTGACCTTGCATGATAGGATTTGGGTACCTTATTCGGGTAGGACCCGACAAACTTTGATGGAAGACTCACAAGTCGAAGTTTTCAATTCATCCGGTCGCAGCTAAGATGTATCGCGATCCGATGTACAATTATTGGTGGGCATGCATGAAGATACATATAACGTAGTACGTGGAGCAGTGCTTGACATGCCAGAAGGTCAAGACTAAACACCAGCACCCTTATGGTAAGTTGTAGCCCTTGGAGGTTCCATTATGGAAATAAGAGCATATTACCATGGATTTCATCACGAAGTTACCAAAGAAGACTAAGGGATTAGATGTTATTTGGGTTATTGTGGACCGTTTGACCAGGAGTGCACATTTCCTTATGATTCGAGATAGCTCTTCGGCCAAGAAATTGGTTGACATCTACGTTCGGGGGGTGGTTGCTCATCATAGTGTGCATACTTCTATAGTTTCAGACAAATATGTTCATTTTAATTCCAGGTTCTGAAAGAGGGTTCATGAGGAGTTGGGTATTCGACTACACTTCAACATGACTAATCATCTACAGACATACGGGCAAAGTGAGCGAACTATTCAGACGCGTGAGGATATGTTGAGAGCTTGTATCTTCGAATTCGGTGGGAGCTAGGACTCTTACATTCCTTTGGTTGAGTTTTCATACAACAACAACCTGATGGGTTTTGAGCATTACAACATTCCTATGGTGCACATGCAACCCTAATGCTTTGGATCTAGGTTTTACTTAAGTTATACATGCAAATTAACTATCCAAAGCAAAACCCTAGATCTAGCATACATAATTATGAAATTCATATATATAAAAGGGTTGGAAGATTACCTCACTTGTTATATTGTAATAACAAGAACAATCCTTGCTTGATCTTGACTACTGAAAGCCTAGTGCCCCAAGTTTTGCACCTCTAATGGAGTCACAAACACTCAATACAAAGAATGACTTGGAGAGAGGTGAAAATCGGCTATCTTTAGGGTTTATCAAGCATATGGCCAAAATTCTCATGTAGAGGGATTCCTTATATAGTTGGGTGGGCTGCTAGGGTTTCTGGAGGAAACCCTAATTCCTGCTTAAGGCTTAAGCACCCCATGGTCCTCCTCTTTAGAGCCCATTGGATGAAATCTTATGGGCTTACACATAAATTTCGTCCACTCGACTCTATAGAGTCCATCAGCCCAGTTTTGCAACTATCAATGATTTGCAAAACAACCCCTCCATTATTAATCAGTTCCTTTAATCCCAAAATTAATATCAAATTAATTTCTGATTAATTACTAATTAATAACATGATTTCCAGATAATATATTAGTCTTATAATATATTAATAAAATCATTATGAGTACTAATTTATTATTCATATAATAAATCCTATTCTCTCTCTCTCCACTAGTCATCCTATCAAGTTGCATGAGTGAAGGCAACCCAAAAGGACCATGCTCATAATAAAATTACATACATACTAAATATAGTTATGGGCTTAGACACCTAATCCAACACAACCATCATTCCAACATTTTCATGCCTCACTTTGAGCTTCTCTACGGGAGGAAGTGTCGAACCCCGATTTTTGGGGTAAGGTTGGACAACAAGTTATGGGGAGCACGAAAGTAGTGCTTAGGACAACGAAGCTTATACAGTAGGTCAAACATAGGTTACAGACAGCTTATAGCCGCCAAAAGAGTTATGCAGACTAAAGTCGTTTAGAGATGGAGTTCCATGTTAGCGACATGGTATTAATGAATGTATCACCCTAGAAGGGTATTATATGCTTCAGGAAGCGGGGCAAGGTGGGCCCCAAGTTTATCAGACCATTTCGAGTGGTGACCAAGGTGGGCAAGGTGGCCTATTGGTTGGACTTACTTGAGGAGCTTATTCAGATTCATAGCACTTTCCAACTTTCTCAGCTCCATAAGTGCTTGGTGGATGATACAATAATGGTTCCTTTAGAAGACATACAAGTCGGAGAGCACCTAAATTATATGGAGAGACCGGTGGCGATTCTAGACAAGAAAACGAAGGCCTTACACAACAAGGTGGTTCCATTGGTCAAGGTTCAATAGCAACATCGGAAGGGTTCAAAGTGGACTTGGGAGCCCGAATCGTAGTTGTATGAGCACTACCCAAATATGTTTTCGACTGAGGACTTCGATGACAAAATCTAGTTCAAATGGGGGAGAAATGTAACACCAGTTTCAAGTAAACGCTTCTTTGTGTTTATGTCGATTAAAGATTTCAATTATAGATTTTATGTTGACCACGATGTGGTCACAACTGAATTTAAAACGCCGCCTTTTTGGTGTGCACCACGACGTGGCGAGGCCTTGGCCACGACGTGGTGGCGGCCAATATACAAACCTTTTTTTCATGTTTAAGATCACTATTTAAGGAATGCGACGACTAGGGTTTGCTCACCCTCTATCACTCCTTCTTGACCTAGAACAATCCCTAGCCTCCATTGTTGACACCTTGAAGCTTTTTAGTGGATTTTGGGGGTATAGAATAAAAGAAGGTGCATATTGAGCAAAGATCCAACAAACAAGTCTTCCCAACACCTTCTTGCACACATTATGGACCATTGTAAGTCCAAAATTTCATACCTTTGTGTGCCATCTTTTCTAGATCTAGATTGTATGCACTTTTCTCCATGTTTAAGGTGGCTTTAGTGGATAGATTCCATAAAGTTTGCAACTTTAGGGATCCTTGAGGTCCCTTTGTGGTTTTATGTTCAAAAGATGAAGTGTTATGGAGTTTTGGTCCCATGCATGAGGCTTTCACCTCATTTTCACCATTTTTGACCTGACAATTGTTTAAGACATGCATTGGACATACATGTCCTTAAAGCAAGGATTTTTATGAGGACTATGGATGTAAGAAATCCTTTTGGAAGAAATGAGTGTATGGCTTAATGGATTAAGGGTTTAATCCATTATGTTATCCATGAACAGTTCCCACGACATGGTGACATGCTCACCACGTCGTGGTGAGTGGTTTTCTCACGATGGTTCCGTCGTGGGGCTGCCACGACATGGCAAATGCTTAGGCACGACGTAATGGCCAATTGAGTTGACTTTTAACCGTTGACTTTTGATAGCACACATTTCAAGCTTCAATATTTAACTTTTATTCCAGTATATGTTAGTTATTATCTCTAGACTCTAGAGTCCCATTGATATGATATTTCTCTATGATCCGAGCTGAAATTGTACTATGAGAGTGTTTGGCTAAGCTTAAAAAATGAGTTTTTAAGTTATTACCGGTTTCATACTGGTATAAGTTAAAAATAGTTTTTGGGTAGGAGCTTTTTTAAAAACAACTTATAGCTTATAATATTGATAACAAAAATAAGATATGCTTTATGTGTCCACAATTTTTTTTAAAAATGTTTGTGTTTGTCAAGTTTTATGCCTCGAGGGTAGTTTATGTCACTAGTTAAACTTGACTTTCTTAGTTAGCCCTCTTTCTAGTAATAAAACATGGGATCATCTTCTCCGCCGCTTAGCCTACACCAACAATAATATTATCAACACTCCTTCGTCTCGACCGGTTAGTTAGCCGGCCACTCTCACTATAGACCGGTAAGTGTTTGTATGAATACCAATTTTGGTTTTATTTATTGTTAGGGTTTTTAGCATTTTGATACGACTTTCTATAATTTAAATAGTTCGTTTCATTCGATTTCATAATGAAGTGAAGTTTATATTTGTTTGGCTGGAAATTAGTATGTCTTTCGATTGATTGTTGACAAAAACAACATTAATGTCCAACCATCTAGTGTAGAGCTGGTATCCCTTCATGTTTTCTAATTAAATCAAAAGACATTAAGAATTCGATAACACACATTTCACGCTTCAGTCTTTAACTTTTATTCCGGTATGCGTTAGTTTTCATCTCTTGACTTTAAAGTCTCATTGATACAATATTTCTCTATGATCTAAATTGAAATCTTAGCATGAGGATGTTTGACTAAAAAACATTTTAACTTAGTATTTTTAACTTAGTACTGGTTCCATATAAATAAATAAAATGTTTGACTAAAAACTTTTTCTTAAACCTTAATAAATCATTTTTGATAAGTTATATACCATTGCTTATCAAAAACACTTATTTTACCATTTAAAGGAATTGACCATTATACCCCCTTAACCTAAACCTTATACTGCGACACAAACATACGCCTCCATTGCTGCTTCTCTTGATCGTTGCCTCCTCAAGCAAGCCCTTCCCTGTGAAGCCACCGCCGTTAGCCATCTCCTCCCCTTTGAAGCCACCGGCCGGAGACGTCGCACCGAGAAACACCGGAGACGGTCGCATCCAACAGCTAAGGTTCGTTTTTGTTCAATTTTTCCTGCTGTCGAACCCTCCCCTGATCTCGATTATTTTTCCTAGCTTTCATTCTTCCTTCGTTTACCTTTGAATGTGAAATGTGAATTGATTTTGAATGAAATGCCGAGGATTCATATTCTGTAACACTTTTTCTATTCAATTGTTGATTATGTGAGTTTGAAGGATTAGAAACTCCAATTTTTGTGTTCTGTAACAGTTCGCTTGCATATGTGTTTGTGCTTCAATTTTCAATTGAACCTAGATGCTTATATGGTAACTGGAACAATTCGAAGGTGTATGTGTTTGTTCAATTTTGTAACATGCCTTTTTTTGTTTTTAAATGAAATTCTTAAGATGCTTATATGATAAGTGTAATGTAATTTAGGTTATGGACACCAACAATGTTAATCTTGTTGATGCTGAAACATCAAAAAAGAAACTTAAGCCCAAACTTCATAATCTTAGTGTAGTTCGCATTACAGGTGTTTTACAACATCTGGTTAAGACATAAGAATCATGACAAAGCTGAGGAAGCTGAATCGTCCTACTGGTCATCGAATCTCCATGCTTAGGTTTGTATTTTTGTTTCATACATTTTTATTTTTGCATCCACCATTGCATGCCACCTAAGAACCCTAAAGTTACTTTGTTGTAATTCTGCAGGACCATGGTCTCTCAACTGGTGAAGCATGAACGAATAGAAACTACTGTTGCCAAGGTATTAACATTCTTTCTTATAGACATATTTTCCTTTTCATTTTAAGATTTAAAAAGTCATATATTTTATTTCATCTCCATCTCCTTTCTTTTAGGCAAAAGAAGTCCGGCGTCTTGCTGATAACATGGTGCAGCTTGGAAAAGAGGTGTGTATTCTCTACATTTCTATTACTTTATCTGATATTTTTTCTTAATGTTTTGAACATATTTGTCCATATCATCATTACAAAATAATTTTCTCTTTCTTTTTCTTTACAATTGATGAATAGTCTGTTTGCAGGGTACCCTTTGTGCTGCAAGGCGTGCTGCTGCGTTTGTGAGAGGGGATGATGTGATTCACAAACTATTTACAGAGCTGGCTTATCGATACAAGTGAAAATCAAACCTAAAACCTCTTCTTTTCTTTGGTCAAACTTTTTTACTCACTTGTTTGACCAAATAAAAGTTTGACTTTAAGAGTTGTTTCTTTTGTTGGTGCAGAGATAGAGCAGGAGGATATACACGAGTGCTTCGAACTCGGATAAGAGTTGGTGATGCTGCACCAATGGCATATATAGAGTAACAGTTTTTTTTCTTTCCATTTTCCCAATTGTGTTGTCATTTTCTCCAAAAAAAAAAAAAGAAATTAATTAATTAATGACTGTTTTTTAATTAACAGGTTTATAGATAGGGAGAATGAGCTGAGGCAATCAAAACCCCCGGCTCCACAACCACCTCAAAGGCCAGCATTGGATCCATGGACAAGATCTCAGCTTAGCAGGAGTTTTGCACCTCCTAAAGAAATCAAAAGCTCGGAACCAGAGGATTGAAACCAGAATCATCCATTCCGAAGGGAATAAGAAGGTGTTAGAAACAACAGCTTCTGGAATCATACACTGAGTTTGTAGTCACATTTATGACATTTCAGTATATCATTTTGAGTCAATTTCTGCAATCAGGAACTAGATCATAAATTTGATTTGAAATTTTGAATCGTATATGGTTTGACAAGATACTAAAATGACCCGTTATTGTTGAGTATTTATCAAGTAATGCAAGCTCAAAACTGATTTCAAGTTGTAAAAGTTCATGAACTAAAAACAAATAAGAGTATTTGATTGCATAAGTTATGTAGGTGTTTGCATGGTGGATTTTATTAGTTAAACGTTATCAATGCAGAAGACCAAGAACAATATAGTAATTGACTACACCACCATTTACCATTAAACTCTTTCAATTCCTTAATATTCTCTTTCATTTTTCTTATGTTGGTTGTTATAGAATGGACTTGAATTGATCTTCTCCAAAATAATATATTTAATGTCTTCTCTTGCCCCACTAAACATACAAGAAACAAAAGTTAGATAGTATTGAAGGTTCATGAAAATCAAACTCTTTCGCAAAAATCTCTTAACATGCAAAACAGTATTTTATGCGTTTAACGAGTATGTTTGTTTTGGGGAACATTTATATAGTAACATATTATAAATATATACAAATGTTAACTTACAGTTTGTCTCTCAAAACTACTGGAGCTAATAGTATAAATTTTAATGCACATGTACAACTTATGAAAGCTTGCTTGATATGATTTTTGTCCGTGAAATTATGAAAAGTGTCATCATTCCACCATTCAATTTAATTTTAATTGATATATTTATAATACAATCTTAATAAGATAGTTAAAAATATGGAATGATGATGACAATTGTCATAATTTTAATGGGTAGGAATATTTATATGCATAAAAAGTAGTAAGCAGTTTAATTTAAATGAAAAACTCACTCATCAAACTAACTATAAGTATTATAACCTAAACCTAAGAACATACAATTATCTTGGGTAACATAGATTTATCCACACATGAAAACAAATTACAGAAAGCATATAGAAACTAATAATGACAGAATTACCATTTATTGCTTTTCTAATCATAAAATATTCAAAAACAGTTTTAAAACTATTTAACTAAAACAACATCTTTCTGTTGGTTATTCCTGTTTCTCACACTAATAGTCTAAGTTGCCCAACCAATTATATATTTCTTTGGAACTGTTATACTACCTTTCTCCGAAGAAGGTACTTTCTTGTAGAACAATGCTATTTTTTAAAAGTATAATACTATTCTTTTTAGTTTTTTTAAAGTATACTGCTATTATGGGATTAGTTTGCTACAAGTTCTGACATTTTTGTAAAGTATGTTACCATTTTTTTTAAAGTATAATGCTATTAAAGGCTTAGTTTGCTACAAACTATGACATTTTTAAAGAATAAAGCCAATTTTTTTTTTAGTTTTTTAAAGTATAATGCTATTATTGGTTTAGTTTGCTACCAGTTCTAACATTTTTTTGAAGTACAACGCCATTCTTTTAAGTTTTTTAAACTGTAACTTCATGCATTCTTTTCAAACATTATATTAACATGATTCGATTTTAAGCTCGCATTTGATTTGACGTACCACTTTCTCTCTCTCTCTCTCTCTCTCTCTCTCTATATATATATATATATATATATATATATATATAGAGAGAGAGAGAGAGAGAGAGACAGAGAGAGAGAGAGAGAGAGAGCGAGAGAAAATGTTATCCATTAAATTGAAATAATAAATAAAATTGATATGAAACTCAAATGTCAGATGATAACAGAAAAACAACTAAACAATTGGAAGGAGGACAAACAAGGAGATATCATTCTTTTCAAAAGAGATTTCTACGTTCTCAGCCTTCATGAATCATATGACTTAGAATTTTCATATGGACATGCCTTTCTCATTAAAAACTCCACCTGATGATACTTGAGACACATCTTCCCATATCCCGTGCTCCATCTTTTCAGGTTTTTTTCATTAGAATAAATTACGAAATTTCTCCCTACAATATGTCTTTTTCAACTTTTGTCATAGGGAAATCGTGACTTTGATCTTCGTTCCAGTAGAACCAAACTTTCATCCTTTAGATTGCCCGTTTGACAAGTTCATTGCATTCTATTATACAACATGTAGTTCTTGTCCATTATTTCAGAAATGAGAAGAGTTTCAGATCTCCTCAGCCCTCATCTTCACAACTTGCAGAACAAATATAAAATATTAACTTATATAATGGAAACAAACTTTATCAGATTCACTAATTATACAACCGTTCCATTAGTGGAAGTAATTATCATATATTCAGTACCATTTAAAGCATACCCTTCATACACTCTTAAGTGTAAAATACACAACACTAATAATTAAATGCATTTACCATTTTGAAAACAAAGACGAGAAAAACAACAATTTCAAAACATGTAGTTCTTGTCCCATATTTCAGAAATAAGAAGAGTTCCCAATTTCCTAAGCCCTCGTCTTCACAATTTGCAGGACAAATATAAAACATTAACTTATGTAATGGAAACGAACTTTAATAGATACACTAATTATACATCCGTTCCACTAGTGGAAGCAATTATCATATATTCAATACCATTTAAAGCATACCCTTCCTACACTGTTAAGTGTAAAATACACAACAATAATAATTAAATGCATTTACCATTTTGAAAACAAAGACAATAAAACAACAATTTCAAAACATGTAGTTCTTGTCCCATATTTCATAAATAAGAAGAGTTCCAAATTTCCTAAGCCCTCATCTTCACAATTTGCAGGACAGATATAAAACATTAACTTATGTAATGGAAACGAACTTTATCATATACACTAATTATACAACCGATCCAGTAGTGGAAGTAGTGATCATATATTTAGTACCATTTAAAACATGCTCTTCCTACATTCTTAAGTGTAAAATACACAACAGTAACAATTAAATGCATTTACCATTTTGAAAACGAAGACAAGAAAAACAACAAATAATGTGACCTATGGTTCACTATGTTTCACACACTAGTTATATTTAAATTATAACATAAAATAAAATTAAATATAAATTATATAAATATAAAATACGAATTTCAAACTTTCCCTAATTTTTGTACGTATTAATAAATATTAGGGAAAATGACACATTAACCCTATAATGTTTTGCATATTTGCCCATTCAGTCATTTAAGTATTTTCCATGTTTTTTAGATCATTAAAGTTATTTTTGTCAAATCAATTTGGTCACTTTTGATAAAATGAAGGGATAACCCGGTTACCCTTTTGCCATATATAGACATTGTTCCATTACATTGACTTTGAAAAAAGTCAAAAAAATTCCTCCTTCTCTTTCAATTCTTTAGCACTCTATTGTCTTCTTCCCCATTTACTGATACAAGAACGCAACAACAAGATGTGAACTTTGACATTCAACAAATTAGACTTTGAACATCAATTCAAATCTTTTTGATTCATTTACAATAAGCATGATGACTTGGTATCATTCTAACCACCAAAATCTGCAAATCAATTTTAACTTCTCTTTCTTTGACCGTCGAAACCAATTACCGACTGAGAAATCAAACTCGATGATAGATTTTAATGTCTCGAAAGACGATGATCTTTTCAAGATGTATGAAACATTTTCATCGGATTTGGAGTGGAACTAAACATCACCACCTGGGACGTCAAAGAGTTTCGATCCTTTCAGAATATACACCTGGTTGTGCGCCAGGTAAATAAAACCATTCTTTGGTAAATCATGCCAGACGAATCCGTTTTTATAACTCCTAGACCATAGAAATTAAATCAATCCAATTCAATTTCTCTGTTCATGAATCATGATAGTGATTACAATATGAAATCATAAGTATTACTAATCTTTTAGAAGACCAGGAGTACAATGCAACCATTCTTCTCCACGAAGAGAACTAATCGTTTGCATCTAAAATTTCGAAACAAACTTCAATAACTAGAATACATATTGTTCACTGTGTTAAAAAATTAAAGATTACATCGAAGATAAACATCTTCAGAGGATAAGATAGGAACCTCCATGAAATAAGGATGTTCGAGGTGGCCATTACGAGTGAGGTAGTAAACAATGGGTACCTTATGACGTTTGTTGCGAGGAGGAGGAGGTTGGATCCAAAATTTTATGCTTTCAGGGTTGTATTGATCAGTTGTATGGTGATATTTATGTTTCCACTTATTAGACATGGTGTTTTTGTCTGTTCCCCCCTTTGGTTTTGGTTTGTTAATCCTTAAACCCTAACCTAAGTTTAATTGTGAATCAAGCATACATGCATCCTCCAAAAGTCTCGATTAGAAGTTGGTATAGATAAATACAAGAAGAAGCTTTGTGGAGAAAAGCACAAACGAGGTGGAGAAGAAGCAGTTGAGTTGGTTTATTTGGAATTATTTTTATTAAAAATTTCACTGCATCAACTGTTGACGAGGCAGGTCAACAAAAATAAATGGTTACATGTCACATTTAACCGGTTGTTTAAGGTTATGTGATCAAATGAACATGTCAATAACTATTTTGTTCCCTCATAAAGCATGAAAAATACTTAAGTGACTAAATAAGTAAATATGCAAAACATCCTAGGGTGATGTATCATGTTTCTATTTTTTTTTTAAATATATATTTAAACCTATAGAAAAATTATTTTCGATTTTAGATTTTTATAAAAAAGCAAAGTGCCAAACACCAAAATATAAAACCCTAATCCTGACGAAGGACAACAATATACATTCAACCAAACACCATATTATAGCGGCTGCAAATCTAATCTACCGCTAGGGTTTTATAACAATTTCCACTATAAAACTAGCCTTTCTTCTCCTATCTCTCCATCCTATTCAGTTTCATTCCCACCTCTTCCTTTTTTCAAGCCCTAGAAGAAATCTATCGCCGACTTAATAGGGCTTACGTTTCTGTTTTTAAAATTCGATTTTTTATGAGATGAGGATAATGGAGCGGAGATGATTTAATATCAAATGATCCCGATATCTCCTTGCTACGTTCTTTCTGATCATAATATTTGGTTTGTTTCAATCTTCTTTTTTATATACTCTTTAGTCATGTGTTGATTTATGTTGCTTTTGATTATTTATTTTGAGATTGTGCGTGGATGCGAGAATTGAAATCATCAAAGATGATGAAATCAGAAAAATCTTAGGACACCTTCTGACACAGTTTGACAATGCTGTGTATGAGAAAGCATTTTTTGTTTCTGATTTTGATGATTTCATTATACAAATTTGTATCCATTGCAGATCGTTTTCTCCGATTAGATTTATAAAAATTTTAACATCAATATTGCGAAGCTTATTATCAAAAAAATTATATTGAGGGATTAATGACTTAGTGTACATATTTTGTCCTGAATCGTTTATCGTTCATACATATTTTGTCGTTTAGTTTATTTTACATATTTATTTATTTAGTCATTTATGATTTTAGTTTATAACGATTAAGTTTATATTTATATTTTTACACATGAATACTGTACGATTTCAGCCCAGATCATACAGGTCAGATCAATGAGAAATACTCTAGAGAAAAAACGAATGCATACCGGAATAAAAGTTGAATAATGAACAAGCTGTCATTGAAGTAATAGTAATACAGTTAGATTATTGTTATAATCTGTGATGTATATCTTTCTCTCCTATTGTAGTTGTGGAATTTGAAGTGTTCTGTAGAAATTGATGGGGCTTCTGGATATCGGTTTGGTCTCGTCCCTATATAGGTGATACGACTGCGTATACTTTTCCAATGTACTTACTTCAAAATAGTCCATTATCAAAGTTAAATAACGACGTAAATTTACATCCCAAGTATCATATCAAACCCAGTTGATCTTAACTAGCGAATCTAGGTTTTGACACTAGAGTAAACATGTTACACGAACCTAAATGCACATGAATAACATCCAAAATCTCCTTAAGAGGAGACATGGTTGTATACTTTGCCTTGTTCCCACACAAATCTAGAATATCAAATTCATCTACTCAAAATCACAAAATGCATAATCTTTCATCAATGTTAAATTCGGAAAGATGATTAGAACTGATGACAATTCATTTTCAACTCTCAAGTAACTACTAAGAATTTTTATAATCTTAAATTTGACCAAGTATCTTTTTCAGTAACTTCATTTTTCTTTTTCTCTCTTGACACTTAATTCTTAGCAATTTGCTAGGAGTAGCATTTAGGTAAAAAATGTTTTTATTTTAAAAAAGAAATTGTGAAACTTGATGGCTTAATTTAGATTTGGGGACAAAAATTCCATGTGCTATTTGGGAAACTTTCTAATTTTTTTTTTATGTTTTTGAATTGAGAAATTAAATTGCTTCCTACAATTATTCCTATCCACTAAAATTATGACAAATCACCATTTAATTTAATTGTATTTGATATATTCCTAAAATAGTCTTAATGATTTAGTTTAAAAAATATGGAAAGATGATATTTATTATAATTTTATTCGGTAGGAATATTTGTAGGTATAAAAACTTGTTATAATTTTATTGGGTAGGAATTGTATGCATAAAAAGTAGTAATCAATTTAAATTAGAATGATTCTTTTCCATTAAATAGGGGTTTGTTTTTTAATGTTTTGTAATCATTTTTCGTTTTTTTGTCTTAATAAAAGCTTGGTTGAAAAGCAATTTTCCTTAAAAAAAACCTTTCTGGCCTTGTTTGCGTTTCTTTCTTCCATGTTTGCTGATCTTCTTCTGTTTCAGACTTACGTGTGTTTAATTCTTATCTAAACCTTGGTAAATAAGTACGAATTCACAGCTTCAACAAGCAATTTTCCCAAAAAAGGTTTGACTTATAAAGTGATTTTTGATTTAAAGATGGATCCGTTCAAGTTGCAACCCACCAATCACATTCATCCTATGCCTTCCCTCACATTTCGCCAAAGACCTAACCTGCCACTCTTAGTGAGCCTCCTAGTGAGCGCTAGGGGGAGGTGTTCATCATCATTTAGCGAGCCTAATGACTGTTCCTAGCACATCCACTCCGTTCAGCCTTACAATATTAACCTTGAGTAAGTCATCGTTGGGGGCTAAAAGATATTAAACTGCAAAATTACTCAAATAGAATAAGACACTTAGTATAATTAAACGAAAGCGCATGAGATGATTGCTATACTTTGTAGAGGGGAGTGTCAAATGAGTTTTGGAGATGGATCCTTGTAAGCAACTCCATAGAGAAGAAGCACAACTCTGAACGTGAAGAGAAACTATGCAGTATCTTATAGCGATTGTTCTTCCAGCTTGTTCCCGTGTTGAACTTACGGATGGAAACAGAAGGATGTGGAGGTGAGGTGAGGGGATGGATGTGGACGGAAAACCTTGTTCTCAAGTTTAAATTGTTGAAATAAAGCAAGGGGAGGTAAAGGATTTTGAAGCTCCGTTTTCCTTCCAAATTCTCTTCCTAATTTGGGTAGATTTTGGAAGAAAATTGGAAGGATACATGCATTGTAAATTTTGCAGACCAATATACCCACAACTTTATTTATAAAATCAAGTAGCCGCATAATCAATACCTCCCTACAGAAACGATTTTGTCTTATCAAGTTCTCTACTGTTGTCCCTGCTAGCGTATTTTCATCCCTGCTAGCCTATTCGTCAATCTGATTAGGTATGTCTTCCATATCCTCCCTGTACAATCTTAAAAAACTGAATGAAAACTTTAAATGGTAATTTTAGTAAATGGTATGATATGTATCGGGGTTCTTCATTGAGTGGGTACTCATGAAATTCTCAAACAAAATACATTGAAGCAGAGGAAAAAGTATGGGAACAATTAATTAATATACGTGTTGGTTTTACGTTTGATTTATTTTTTTATATGACTTATTTACCATTAACTTTATTAGTTAATGTTTGGGTTTGTTTATAAACAGGCAAACCCTGAAGCAGCTGCATTGAAGACCAAAAAAAATTTAAACTATGATCAATTGATGATGTTATTTTCAGATGATAGAGCATCGAGATCAAAAGCGTAAACAACAAAAGAAAAAAAAAACGCTCGGTTAAGCAAACCCATAGAAATTAAAGTAGAAAAAATTATTGATGTGGATGAACTAATAGCAAATAAGGATGTAATTTTTGAGAATGAATACAAAGATGATGATGAGGACATTCAAATAGTGTTAGCAATATATGTTTCACCCGATAGGAGTTTAAAAGCCAAGAAGCTGAAGAGTAAAAAAAACAAAACTAGAAAGGAAACTTCAAGGTGAAGATGTTGTAGTAGCTGAACCTGAACCTCAACCAGAATCTTTTGAATACAATATTATGCAAACATTTAAAGAAATCATTGGTGTTATGAAGTAATGGAACAAATCTCGTAACTATACAGGTGAGGAAATCGAGAAAGAGTTAGAGTTGATGGGTTTGGATGTCGATGAATTTGCAGATGCTTTTATATATTTGTCGCGTAATCAAACCGATGCTAGGACAATTTTTAGTTCTTCAATGAAGATGCGGAAGATCTTTTTAAGAACGATGATGAACGAAGCTAAAAAATGAGTCATATCTTTATGTTTTATGGGTTTTATTTGTTTTTTTTATAGTAGTTTGCATTGGACTTTATTTGTAAAAGGTGGAATTTTGATTTTCTGGTTTTTCTTTATTGATTTGAGTTTATTTCATTAGTTGATTGTTTGATAAATTGTTTTTGATTGATTTTGATTTCCATTGTAGTTTATTAATATTTTTTACATGTTCTATACATGATATGATATGTAAATAGGAGTATAATTGTAATCTTATAATTTTCTTCTATTTTCCCTCTTAACTCGAGAACAAGTAAACTAAAAATTTTACTTTTATTTCTTTCGAACTCGGGAACACGGATTAAATAAAATTTTTGTTCCTCTTTCTTTCATTCCATTAATATTTTCCCTTATTTTTCCTTTAATGATTTTACAAAAAACTCGGGAATTAGAGGTTCCCGATTAGTGAATTGAATTATGGTTTCCATTAGAGAATCAAAAGGGGAAAATTAACGATATCTTTCCTCTCTCCAGCTGATAGTTGTCCGTGAGATCCTCATTTGGGTCTCGACCCCCTTTTTTTCAATGACATTAAGATGGTGTTTGAGATTCATTTCAAAATCACTTTTGGCTTTTTCAAAAGGCTAAAAGTTTGAAAAGATGTTTGGCAAATCTAAAAGTTTTAAAAATGTGATTAACCTAATTAATCTTATGTCTTTATTATTTGACTAACTTTTTATCTAATCATTTGACTAATTATTATTTTTTACTTTATTATAACATAATTATTAAATTAACTTTATTATTTAATTATTATATTATAATTGTTAACCTTATTATTTAATCACTACATCAATATTACTAACTTTATTATTGTTAACCTCATTATTTAATCATTATATTAACATTACTAACTTTATTATTATTATAATTAATTTTCAAACTTATTTTTCTATAAGATAAATAAGACAACGATATAAATTTTTTAATAGGATGATAATATAAATAGTACTACAAGAAAAATATATCTAAAACAAATCTTCATCAATCTTTTATTTCTTTTAAATTTCAAATATTAGAAAGGAAAATTTTGAAACAAAAATAAGCAACACCTAATCATTTATAGTCATAAAAGATCTTTCAGTAGGTTTCAAATTCTTATAAAATTCTAGCAACGACTTATACATAGTTTGTCATTCGGTTGCTGACGGAGCTTTCTGACGGATCCACAATGCCACAATGGGAGGCATTGGGTACTCTCCTTCCAATTATACCATCACATAATGATTGGTAGAAACAAGTGCAAATGTAAGGACCCGATGATTTTGAAACTCTCTAGGACCTCTCCAAAGAGGAAAAAAAAGTTACTGGCCTTCATTGGTAAAAAATTGAACGATCACACCAAATCTGTTAGCTATCAAGATGCCTGTCTCAGGCATAAGCATCTAATGTTTTGTTGGTGCTGACTTAGTCTTCATAAAGAAAGACAATGAAGTAAACTCTTCATTGCATCCAATGAAAACTCTTACATAGTCGTCATATGAACTCAATAACTCGTCTAACAATTGTTGGTGAATGTAAAGTAACTGATCTTCACCATATCCAAGACAAACGGCTACTGATCAAAAACCACAATTTCCATCACACAATATTTTTTGTATATGTGTGATGTATGGATGAAATATAGATGGAATTTCCTCCAACAATGAATTATGTCCCAATGGTGGTTCCTCGTTCAAGTCAATCTTGTATGAACATTGGTCTATTGGATCCTTGTTCAAGTCTGTCTGGTATGAACATTGCCATATTAGTTCCTCGTTTAAGTCTATGTTTTATGAACATTGACCTATTGGTTCCTCGTTTAAGTTTATGTTGTATAAGCATTGACTTATTGGTTCCTCGTACGAACCCATGAAGATTGAACTATGCCTGTCTGGATCATCATTCAAGTCCATGAATGATGAGCTCCTGATTTAAGTGTTAACAACTGTATCTGTGAGGAGCTTGACTTTGATGCTGGACACGCTTTACTTTTGGGCGTCCACTGTTATTTTTTTAACCGAAGGCTCATTGATCAAATTTATTGATGGATCTAGTATCTCCTCCATCCTCCTTAAATAATTGTACTTGATATGATCTGGTTTATTGTTGTATATTTCTTTAAACCTTTGCATATGATAATCAACATTAAGATCACCATATTCCACAGATATAGAAGGCTTCAAATCAAGCTTCCTCCAAAAACCATCAATCGAATCTAACGGAATAGGTGAACCTATAGTCAAACAGATAAAATATCATAAAGTGGTTATACGTATAAAAATGTCAATTTATCCAATAGATTAAACATATTTGTATCAACATACATCCTAAGTTCGTGAGCACATTGTAATCCAAAACATGTCCGCAATTGACATCCACAATTCTCAAGAGTTGGTACAAATCTTTTTGATCGATGAAGCTCTTCCAAGTTTTTATCCATAGCATGCACTGAAACATGTTTTCGCAGTACTTCGAATATCCAATCCTTAAACCTTGGCATATACATGATTATGCAACATGTGAAAGTTTCTTTGATAGCGATTTCTTGTGATTGTACAACTTTTTCAATAACACGTATGAATTTGTCCAAATCACATTTCGCAGATTCCAAGTGTTTTTTGAGCTTGGCGTGTAGGCTCTCGACTCTATTTGTTGTTGAATTTCCAAAATTGACATGCTTGTCAGTCCACAACGATACAAATCTTTCAGCATACTTCCCCAACCAAACAGTATAAAGATAATCTAAAACATCTAAAAGACGATGAAAAAACAAATTACTTTCAATGAATTAATAGTAATTGTTAAACAAATTAAGAATTCAACAA
The DNA here is from genome assembly GCF_052625555.1 of Lactuca saligna. Classification (NCBI taxonomy): domain Eukaryota; kingdom Viridiplantae; phylum Streptophyta; class Magnoliopsida; order Asterales; family Asteraceae; genus Lactuca; species Lactuca saligna. Next base: position 34,709,365 of record NC_136419.1, on the reverse strand, counting down.
ATATATAAATAATACCTGCATACTCGAACAATAATGTTTGAAGGTCTGCATAATTTTGCATGTATTCATTTAGTGTCGGAGATTCGACTAATTTCTTCCACTTTAGATGAAAAGAATTCCAAGTCTTTTGTGGTTTGATTCGTTGTCTGCAATGTTTTGTTATATCGTTGAATATATGCCACCTACAAAGTAAATGATTACTTTGTGGAAAAGCATCTCTGTCAGTGACGATAACACGAGGGCAAAAAGAATCGTTAATTGTCAATTTCAAACAAGTCAATGCCCATATATAGTTGCTCGTTTTTTCATTATGCATGAATGCAAAGGCTATGGAAAATGTCTTGTTTATAGAAGTGACACCAACAATTTCCAGAAAATGAAGGTTATACTTGTCTGTTTTATATGTACCATCCATGAACACGACATATGGAAATGTTTGCCACATTTTTAATGGTGGTGGATGAATAAAAATTAGCTCTTCTAACTCGTTAGTAATTGTGTTTACATGTACTGTATGTTGTACCCTTTAGTTGGCAAAATGTGCATAACATTCTACATTGGGGTTCTACCTTCTTGCTGAGATCTCCCCAAATTTTGGTCAAAATTGTATATAGTTCTCAATGAAGACACATTATTTTGATTTTGCGCTTTTAGTGTTGGCAAAATATTTCGTGGTTTTCACATCCAAATCTACCAAATCATGCACCAAACGAGCTTCTTTATCCGACAAACACATTGCAAAAGGATGAACATTCATGTACATTGATGGTTCATGATTGTGTTCTTCACGTACGATCCTTAACTTCCAACCATCGTGTGCCTTCAAATACTTTCCTATCAATTCGAATGGACAATTTTTTTTGTTTGCGTATCTTTATTCCTGGATATACCACCACGATCACAACCAAGTACTATTTTAGAAATAATGTCCTTAGTTTTCATTTGATCGGTTAGTGACGATAACGTAACCTTGTGAACGTTACACATTTTGCACCCACATCATTAAATCCCCACGAGATCTAAAGACCCAACAATTAAAAAAAAATCATGTTAAAAATATTAATAAAATAAATCAATTAATTACACATAAGTAAATAATAAGATTAGAGATATACTTGGTCCATTGAAAATTCCGAAATATTCTCCATTTTTTTCCTACAAAAGTAAAAAACAAAATAAAAATATTAATCAATAACATAAATTTTATTTTAAAATATATATTATTAATAACCTATTTTTTAAAATATAATAATAAATGATGAGATAATAATATATTTTTCAAGCCCAATAGACAAAATTTTGAATATTTTAGAAACCAATAAGCTTAGTCCAAAATAAGCCTAGTCCAATAACAAGCTCATTTGCTCATATCTCTCTCTCTCTCTCTCTCTCTCTCTCTCTCTCTCTCTCTCTCTCTCTCTCTCTCTCTCTCTCTCTCTCTCTCTCTCTGGTGTACTGCCGCCAACAAGCCGGGGAAGTCAAATCAATTTTTCCGCCGGAGTACTGCAATCACCAACTCGCCTCCGTCGGAGCATTGCACCCATCTGTCTCTCTCGACCACATTCTCATTGTACTAGATTCGTCGACGAGTTTTTGGAGGCCACAAACTCACAACACCCGATTTGGGTTTTTTTCTTTCTGTATCACACTGTCGGTGGGTAATTTCACCACCGCCACCGCCATCGGATGGCAGCCTCCGGCAAACAACATGTAAATGAAGATACGAAGTTAGACATAGACAACTTACCGTTTTCCGATGAACAACGACTCCGAAGACTATTTTTCAATGAACCGGTTTTAATTTACGATAACTTGTATTGAGTTTACTGATTTTTGTATTAAGTTTACTGTATTAAGTTTGTATTACTTATAGACAATGTAAATTCAATTAGTAATGGTTTTTTTGTGTTTTCATTCTTTGGAAAATACAAAATTATATGGAAAATAGTGGATAATTTTCTTGAAAACAGTTGTTGGAAACACTTAAAAAGCCAATAAAAACTAGTCAAACATTCCAATGAAAAAGAAAATCAAAATAGCTTGTAGCCTGAAGTGTTTAGAGAGTGGAGTGTAAAAATAATAAGCCATTTTTAAAATGACTTTTTGGCAAGAAAAAAAAGTGGTTTTAAAAGTGAGAAATTTGTGATTTTTGGTGACTTTTGGCTTTTTGGTAGTTTCTCCTTTAAAAGTTAATCCAAACACATTTTAAAACATCATTTTGTAAAAAGATATAAGTCAAAAAGTCTTTTTGTTGAAAATGACTTTTTAGGCTAAAAAGCAATCCCAAACGCTACCTTCGTAAAATCCGTGAGTCGAAGGCACCAAGATCAGCCAACTAGTATTGATATAACTTAATAATTGTTTTTGTGATAATTATTACATTGGTATATATTGTTTGATGTTTGTGAGAGATATACATGATTTTATATGGTAGTAGTAGGGGTGAGATAGACCCCGATTATTACATGGTAGAATTGGACCTTTGGGGTTATATTGGGATCAGGTGCAACCCACTATTATTATGTGGACTTCCTAGGTGAGTTGCACCTGACCCCACATCGACAGGGACGGAGAACTAAGCATTCTTTATAAAGGGGTGTGGATACCTTTCCTGTCACAACGCGTTTTAAAGTCGTGCGGGCAGCAGATCCCATAAGAACTCCGCAGTTAAGCGTGCCAGGGCGAGTGCAATCCAGGGATGAGTGACCCCCCTGGGAAGTTTTCACATCTGGAGCCCAAATGTTGTGATACGTACCAGAGGGGGTTGTTACAAATGGTATCTTTGCTGGTGCATGGGTCAATGTGATCGACGGGGACGTCGAACCCTATAATAGGGGTGAAGGTGGGTTGCACCTGGTTCCACATCGGCTGGGAAGGAGAACTAAGCATTCCTTATAAAGGGTGTGAATACCTTCCCACATTACAGGACTTTAAACACATACACATAAATACAAACATAAACATACAAACACAAAAACGTACGCATATACGATTAGAGATTGTATAAAAAGAGAGACCTCGGTTGGGGAACACATGAATAGATCCGAATCCATGCTCACCAACTATTTGATGTAATTCTAAAAACATACCTCACTTGTGCATTTCATCATGCTCACCAACTATTTGATGTAATTCCTAAAATAGAATACGATTTGATATTTTTCCTAAAAGCCATCAGCTAATAAACACTTTTCTTAAAAATCACTTTTGTGATAAAAAAAGTTAACCTAAACACACCCTATATAATTTTTATATAACAGATTCAAGTGGTTTTGACCCATTCAGTTGGCTGAAATAGAGGGAATGTGCTTCAACTTTCACTAATTCACTTGTTGACCCAGATAAGATTTGCAATGCATAAATTCATTATACAAATTTGGAACGTATGAAAAATCATAATAAATTTAAACTTTTCAAAACAACCCATTACTTAAAAAGAGTTTACAAAATAATTTTTTTCAAAATACTATTCAGATCAGTCTCCCAAGATCCATCAACATAAAAACCGATGATGTGTATTATCAAGCCTTCTCATTGCCACGGTCCTCAGAAGTATCAGAAACAAATCTAAAACCATAAGCCAACACTTAATGAGTCCCCCCCACCCCCAAAGTACTAGCACACAATATACATATCATATACAAACAAGCATGCTGGTCCAATCAGTCATCAGATTGGAATACCCACGGGTCCACAGCCATCGGGCTAGATTACCCCTGGCCCAATCAGTCATCGGACCGGAATACCAATACACAACAGGTCCACTCAGTCATCAGACTGGAATACCAATATACAACGAGCTCACTTAATCATTGGATTGGAATACCCTCAGGTCCACTTAGTCATTGGACTAGAATACTCCTGGTCTGTTGACTCACGCACATAGCAGTAGAGTCTCAACCCAACACAATATGTCGATATACAACAAATAATAACATATTCAACAAACATATAATTATGCAGACAAAAATCACACGTAGTCCTACAGATCTAACGGTGTACGTATATTAGTAGCTATCATATAATTATATAGATCTACGCCATACTCAACATATCATCAATAAAGGTATAACATGATAACAATCCAATTGGGCCAACATTGGTGCCTTTGAAACACAAGTATAGTGAGGAAAACTCGCCTCACAATCTGACAAAAAATAATCAATACTCTGCTTCCAAATACCGGCTCAACCCAAATCCTAAATGTCAAAACGTTATCCATTAATAATATTTTTCCTAAAATACCCTTGGTCAAACCTGGTCAACCGTCAAAATTCAAGTCAACACCTAGTCGGGTCAACCAAGCCGAGCCAACCCGACCGAGTTGACTCAACTGAGTATATTGGCCGTACTCTTATATACGCAGAGCATACTCGGTGGTTGACAAGCTTATGGGGCGCCGACCGCATACATGCAACGTACCCCTTGGTATGCCCAACATATGCGCCAGTCCTTTCACCATTAAGAGCTTAATACTACAAATCTTCACATCTAAAGTTAGATCCACGGCTAAAATACAATCATGAGTTATAAAGTTTGCAACTTTATGACCATTGCATGCCCATTAAGTGCTTAAAACACAAAATCTCAACATCTTAATGCATTAAGACATTCTATATCATGCATGGAGTGAAACTAACCCCCAAGAACAAATTTTTATGACTCACGACCCTTCATAAGGTCTAAAAGGACGACTTATTGGGTCAAGAACACGTCATACTCAAGAATCATCATATTTGGGATAAAAATGGTCTTAAAGGAAGGAATGTCTAGATCTAAAAGATGGAGTGATCAAGATGTGAACTTTATACCTCCTGGAGGTTGCTAACAATAAGGTAATCTCATATCCAAGATGCTTCCAAGCTCCAAGCTCTTCTCACCACCTTCTTCTTCTTCTTCAAGAACACCTTCAAAACAATCTAATGGGCTAAAAATGCACTCTTTTTTATATAGGGTTTGCTTGGGATTGTTTTTCACAGAGGGAGACTGATGAAGGAAGGAGAAATGAGGCTATAATGGTGTTTATATATGAACCAAAACCAAAAATTTAGGGTATGCACTTTCTTCACGTACGACCCACGTACGAGATGTACACCCAACATAATAGGATGCGCCCTAGTACACCTAGCATACATAACATATGCTCAACATACTATTGGACAAAATTTCCATATTACCACTATGGGCCCTTTTGCAATCCTTTCAAATCCAAGGGATAAAATGCAACATTATTCAAACATAGGGTTGAAATTGAAATTACCTAGACATCGGGGTGTTACAATTCTCCTCCACTTGAACTAGGCTTCACCCTCGAATTCAACCGTCACAAATAACTCAGGATAATGCTCCCACATCTCAGCCTCCAATTCCTAGGTCCACTTGGAGCCTCTCTGGTGTTGCCACTAAAACTTTAACAAAGGTATATCCTTGTTGTGCAGGACCTTCATCTTTCTCTCCAATATAACCACTGGCCTCTCAATATAATTCACGTGCTCATCGACCTGAATATCATCCAAAGGGACCTCTGCCTCACCGTTCAACACACACTTCCGTAACTGGTAGACATGGAAAGTGTTGTGGATCTAACTAAGCTCACTCGATAAATCCAGCTGGTAGGCCACCCTGCCTACCCTGGCTATCACACGGAATGATCCAATAAACTGGGGCCAAATTTCCCCCTCTTCCTAAAGCATATCACACACTTATAGGGTGAGACCTTCAGTAATACCATATCGTCGACCTGAAATTCAAACTCTGATTGGCGCCGGTCGGCATAACTCTTCTGCTAATCTTAGTGGTCTGCTTGATCTGCTGAATAAGCTTCGTGGTCTGAAGGACTACTTCGGTCCTTCCTATGACCCTTTGACCAACCTCTCCCCAACATACCGGGGTATGACATCTCCGACCACACAAGAGCTCAAAAGATTGGGCACTAATGCTGGAGTGATAACTATTATTGTAGGAAAACTCCACAAGGGGTAGGTAGGAATCTCAACTCCCACCAAAATCTATGACACAAGCCTGCAACATATCCTCAAGTGTTTGGATGGTCCACTCATTCTGACCGTTAATCTATGGGTGATAAGCAGTGCTGAAAATGTAGCCTCCTGCCCAGTTCCTCGTGGAACTTCTGCCAGAATCGAGAAGTGAACTGAACATCTTGGTATGAAACAATGGAGACCGGAAACCTATGACGAGCAACAATCTCCCAAACACACACATTTTCCAACTTTTCGTCCGAAGAGCTCTCCTGGATGGCCAAAAAGTGGGCACTCTTGGTCAATCGATCCAGGGTGGCCCATATAGCATCGGAACCCTTGACAGTCTTCAGTATTTTGGTGATAAAATCCATTGTGATCTGTTCCCACATCCACATGGGAACCTCCATGGGTTGTAGCTTTCCAATTTCCATGTGGCCTCTGATGCTCAGCCTTGACCATCCTACAGGTCAAGCACCTCTCAATATACCAGGTTATCCCCTTCTTCATACACGACCACCAATAACTCAATCTTAAATCCCAATAAATCGTGGTGACTCCTGGGTGTATGGAAAAGCAGGACTTATGAGCCTCCTCTAAAACTATCTTCCTGATCCCACCAGAAACTGGAACCCAAACCCGACCACACTGGGTCAACAATGCACGACTATCGGTGACAAACCTGTCGATCTCGACCCTAACCCTTTCCTGTTTCCAGTTCTCTTTCTTGACTCATTCTTCCTGAGCCCCTTTGATCAAATCCAACAGTGTGGAAGCAATGGTTATCCTCATACACATCTCTCCAACTAAATATCCGGCTGACTTGCGGCTCAAGGCATCCACCACCACATTCGCTTTACCCGGATGGTAAAGGATCTCACATTTATAATCCTTGACCACTTCCAGCCACCTGCGCTGCTTCATGTTCAAGTTCAGATGATCCATAAGATATCACAAAAGCTTATGATCTATGTAAATGGTACAACGTACCCTATATAGATAATGTATCCAAATATTAAGGGCAAACACCACCGCCCCCAACTCCAAGTCATAAGTAGGATATTGTGCCTCATGCAGCTTCAGCTGCCGAGAAGCATAAGCAATCGCTCGTCCCCTCTGCATAAGGTCCACCCCAACAAAGATATGGATGCATCATAAAATACCACGAAATCCTCAATACCCTCTGGAAGGTTCAACATCGGGGCCTCACATAACCTCTGTCGTAGCGTTTCAAAAGCAACCTGCTACTCAGGGACCTATCAAAAATTCACTCCCTTCCTCGTACCCTATCCATAGATAACCAGTTCTCCCTCACTTGGGGTTCGAACTATCACTCGCTGACCCTCACAATCGATCATAGCACCAAACCTACTCAGCCAATCCATCCCCACTATCACACACACATCCCCCATGGGGATAGGGATCAAATCATTGGGTAAGGCACCCCGATGATCTCCAATACACAACCCTGATATACTAGATGCAGAAACCCCGTGTTCGTTGACGATAGAAACTCACAACGGACACTCCATCTCGCAAAGGGGCATACCAAATCCCTACTAAAAGATTGAGACACGAAGGACCATCTCGCCCCAGAGTTAAATAACACAAGAGCAGACAAAGAATTCACTAAGAATGAACCTACCTGAAACATAAACATAAGTATACCATGATATAATTGACAGAATACTAAATAGAAACATACCAGTAATGACGTCTGGTACTGCCTTGGCCTCCTCTGCCATAAGATATGCAACCTTGAGACCTCAGGGGCTCCGCCCTACCTTGGCTCCCATCAGTGATCCTCAGAGTAGCTGATGCTGAAACCTACGTCGGTCTAGAACTAAGCAAGGGACAGTTGGCCATCCTATAGCCCACCTGATCATAGTGATAGCAAATCTTGGTTCTGGGTAGTGGAGCCTGCTGACGATAGTCCCCTCGCAATGTGGCCTTGTCTGCCATATTTGTGGCATCCAGTAGAAGATCGGAAAGAACTATCATGAACCTTGCCTCACTTTACACAAGTATGGCCCTGCTGACTCCCAGATATCACATCAGCAGCCTTGAACTGCTTCGCCGCACTGTTTCGAGGTCTGCCTCTGTTCCCTCTTCTGGATCTCCATCTCGATCTCCCGCCACCTAGTAGCCTCCTGCAAATCCACTAGTGTACCATAACGCTTTTGTAGACACAAGATGGCGGATGTCCGTCTTGAGCATGCACATGTACCGGGTCATCTAAGCTTTCTCAGAAGCAGCAAACTCAGGGCAAAACATATCTCTCTTTGTAAACATCTTGGTGATCTCCGTCACTGGCTCGCTCCCCTGCCTCAAATCCAAATACTCATGGGCCAGCCTCTCCCGCTCCACCAATGGAACATATCTCGAGAGGGACATCTTATAGAACTGCTCCTAGGATACTGAATCTCGTTGCTTTGCGGTGTACGAACTAGTAACCAGTCTCCACTAATCCTTCACTCCATACCGAAGAAGGTTCAAAGCACACTTGACCTTTTAGTCAGCTAGGAAATAGAAGGTAAAGAAACATCCCTCAACATCTAATAAACAACTCATGGCAATGATCGAATCCTAAACCCCATCAAACACCGTGGGATTCATATTATCGAAGTCCCCGTACTGGAAAGCTTTCCTAACGCCAAACCCTACCGCAATGACGACTGCAGTAGCTGCAGCAGCGGCAGTCTCATGGAGAGCATCGTATCGTTCATTGAAGAACTCCATCATCGCGGTCTTGATAGACCTAAACAACTCTAGTATATGACCCCGGACAATAGAAACAACCTCATCATTAATTATCTCCCTAACCCGGTCCTTAGTCAATCCTGGCCCATCCTGACCACCTGCTATGGCCCCTAATCCGGATCTTGACTAAAATCGCCTCATAACCACCATACTGAAAATAAACCAGAAAATATGAGATGAGGTACATAACATACCATAGAAACCATTTCACAACAAAATCCTAGGGGTTGTAACTTCCCTGCTACGCGTACGGGTTATGTGCTTCCAGTACTACGGGCCCATACTACCTTCCACACCTACCTGTATTTGTCTCAGAAGATCATCACAACAACCCTAACAACTCACACAAGAATACGCATACATCCTATCCTCACTTCTGAAAGAAGGCTAAACATTTCCCAACTAGCTAACTAACACCACATAACTCATCCATGAAACTTCCACCAACACTCGTGTATGCTAATCATACATAAAACTGGATCCTATAGACAATTGAATACTTGATTCTACCCTACGCCCACAACCAGAAAAGGAACACGAAATAAGGCTAAATCAAACATTCTCAGGCTATAAAATTTTAGTTATGTAAAATTTTGATGCATACACTAAGCAACTACAGTAATGATGTCAATTTCATATAAGGAAGAAACCCTAGGCTACCAGGCATCATTTATTAGGCAATTCTATCATGCAATTCTTGAAGATCCCTAGCCTATGACTATTCACTAGCATGTTGTTCTAACATAACATCAAATAGTGGTGTGGTAACTTGGGGTATACTTACTGGATACGGCTGATCATACACATCACATCCTTTCTTGATTATTTTTGAAAACAATTATGAAAATCATTTGTAAGAGTTTTGCAGTTCCTTAGTTCGATTCTGGATTCACACAGATGTTCCTCCAATTCGCTCAAACCAACGCTCTGATACCAACTTGTAACGTCACAAAAATCATAACAAATTTAAACTTTTCAAAACAACCCATTACTTAAAAAGAGTATACAAAATCAATGTTTTCAAAATATTATTCAAATCAGAGTCTCCCAAGATCCATCAACATAAAAACCAAGGATGTGTACGCCTGTACGGTCTCGCCTTCACCTTTCCACGGTCCTCAGAAGTACCTGAAAACTAAACTATAAGCCAATGATTATTGAGTTTCCCCCAAAGTACCAACCTGCAATGCACATATCATATACAAACAAGCATGCTGGGTCCACTCAATTATCGGACTAGAATACCACGGTCCGTTGACTCACGCACATAGCAATAGAGTCTCAACCCAACACAATATACCGGCATATAACAGATAATAACCTATTCAACATAGAGATAATCATGAAAACAGAAATCACAGGTAGTCCTACAGATCTACCGGTCTACGCATATCAACAGCTATCATATAATCATATAGATCTACCCCATACCCAGCATATCATTAATCAAGGTATAACAAGGTAACAATCCAATTGAGTCGACCTTGGTGCCTTCAACCCATAAGTACAATGAGGAAAACTTACCTCATAATCTGACGAATATATGATGGGTACTCTGCTCCCAAATATCGGCTAAACCCAAATCCTAAATTTCAAAACATTATCCATTAACAATATTTTTCCCAAAATACCCTTAGTCAAACCTGGTCAACGGTCAATAGTCAAGTCAACACCTAGCCAAGTGAACCCAACAGAGCCAACCTGACCGAGTCGACTCAGTCGAGTATGTTGGGCGTACTCTTCTGTATGTGAAGCGTACTTGGTGGTTGACCAACTTATGGGGCGTTGACCACATACATGCAGCATACCCCTTGGTACGCCCAACGTACCCACCAGTCCTTTCCCCATTAAGAGCTTAATACTACAAATCTTCATGTATAAAGTTAGATCCAAGGTTAAAATACCATCATGAGTCATAAGGTTTCCAACTTTATGACTTTGCATGTCCAATAAGTGCTTAAAACACAAAATCTCAACATCTTAATGCATTAAGACCTTCTATATCATGCATGCAGTGAAACTAACCCTCAAGACCACATTTTTAGGACTCAAGACCCCTCATAAGGTCTGAAAAGATGACTTATTGGGTCAAGAACATGTCATACTCAAGAATCACCATATTTGGGATAAAAAGGGTCTTAAAGGAAGAAATGTCTAGATCTACAAGATGGAGTGATCAAGATGTGAACTTTATACCTCCTGGAGGTTGCTAACAATAAGGTAATCTCATATCCTAGATGCTTCCAAGCTCCAAACTCTTCTCACCACCACCTTCTTCTTATTCAAGAACACCTTCAAAACACTCTAATGGGCTCAAAATGCACTCTTTCACTTAGGGTTTGCTTGGGATCGTTTTTCACAGAGGCAAGTTGATGAAGGAAGGAGAAATGAGGCTATAATGGTGTTATATATGGACCAAATCCTAAAATTTAGGGTATGCACTTTCTTTACGTACGCCCCGCATACGAGATGTACGCCCAACATACTAGGATGCACCCTAGTACACCTAGCGTACACAACGTACGCTCAACATACTACTCCTGGACAAAATTACCATATTACCACTATGGGCCATTATGAAATCCTTTCAAACCCAAGGTCTAAAATGCAACATTACTCAAACATAGTGTTGAAATTAACATTACCTAGACATCGGGGTGTTACAAAATCACATTAAGTCTTATACGACTTAAAGTTCAGCATTTGACTAAATATGTTTTATAATATATATATATATATATATATATATATATATATATATATATATATATATATATATATAGAGAGAGAGAGAGAGAGAGACAGAGAGAGAGAGAGAGAAAAGTGAATATGTGGCTATCATGTATGTAATATTAGGTATAGAACCATCAAAATTGACTTCATTTTGATTAAATAAACATAATTTTTGACATTATTAGTTTCTTCCTGTTGCTTTTGAGATCATTTTAGTTCTGATTTCATAATTTATCTCCAACATCTATGTATTTCGAATGTGTTTTTTATAATATATATCTAGTAGGTTTCATAAATTTTCTTTGACACCAACCACATGTATACTTGCATGGTTCTTTTTGATGTGCTATTGGAAGAAGTTTATTGTGTTTTTAATGAATAATTTCAATCATTCACTATAATTTTTATTTTAAATTTGAATATGAAGATTTATAGGTAGTTGATAATGTATTCTTATACATGGTTTGTGTTGCAAAATTAAAAATTTAAAAATCCATAAAAGTATGTACAAAGCCTATCATCTAGTCTAATAGAGAATACAAGAAAGATGGTAGAGAGATTTGATCGTATTTTGTTAAAACTATGTAGTTTTTAATGGTTTTATACCTAATATTAGGTACATAACAGCCACATATTCCCTAAGCATATATATATATATATATATATATATATATATATATATATATATATATATATATATATATATATGTCATTTTTAAACATAAAAAATATCAATGTTAATATCTACAATATCCTCCATCTACAAAATGACAATATTCAACAACAAAAACTAAGCAATCAATGCATACATTTCATGGAGAAGGCTATATATGAAGCTTTTTTTTTTTGTCAACAGAACGACATTCCATCAATTTAGAAGTAGATGTTCCATTATTATAGACATAGGTATAATATGGTTAAAATTTTTAATTATTATAATAATTATAATATATAAAAATTATTATAAACTATTAAAAACATTGTAAAAAAGATTTGGGTAAATATTATATTTTGAAAGTTTATGAATGGTAAATAGGATATTAAGAAATTAAGTTGGACAAATATGATATTTTGATACTTAAGAAAGGACATATATGAAATTCATAACTAAATTTTAGAAAAATGAAATTATACTAATAGTTCTTGCATGTGTCAAAAAACATTTTGAGTTTCTATTTTTAAAAATTAATTTGGATCATTCCTTATATCGTAAAAAGGTGTACACTTTGTACCTACAAATCTGAAATAACTATATTGCCCATTTTTCTTTATTTTTTTCATTTAATATTCAGGTTTATTCTTGGTTTGTTTTTTATTCTTTTATTGAATACAATAAGTTATCACCAGGAATTGTCCTGACATCAAGTATAGGATCCGACCCAGGTGCTACAACAACGTAACCTACGATAACAACATCAACGAAACACCGTAAGCTATAAATCTTAGTGAATAACAACTACAATAACATAACAACATCTATCATCATATAAAGCGACTTGTCAACAACAATATACACCGCATCTAATATACTATTTTAAATCATATCAACTGGTTATTATCTCATGACTCTTTATGATACCTACAAGTATTATTTCACCTATTTGGTTATTTTCTTATAACATGTTAAAGTAAACCAATAATTCACTATAAACATATCTATATACGATTGGTATACTCCATCCAAGGTAAATTCACCACATTCATCATCAACTATCACCTACATGTATTTCACAAACTACCATATAATAATATCACAATATATCTAATCCACATATTGTGAAACAACACACATATACACATATTCGACAAATAACAAGTTCTTCAGAACCTGTCACAACTCACTACGAGCTAGACTTTGTGACTATCTGCCACCCAAGTAATTAAATTATGTAATACAACTGCTAAATGACTTAACGTTGTAAGTCATTAGCTAAATCTCATTCATCGGGTAACTCCTCTAAGTTAGAGTTTATAACCCTCACCATCCAGACTAAATATTTCGTTGCAAGATTTATCAACTAATCTTATCGAGTCTATAATAACACCATATTTGTAATGCCAATGTTCCGTGTATTTTCATATTTAGCATGATTCATTAAAAACTTTGCAAATTCGGTCCCTACGATTAGCGTATGTGATAGGTACGCTAGGCGTAGGTCATTAAAAATGATCGTGGGTTTCCTCATATACATTAGGCATACTCATGAAGAGTGTAAAACCCTAAAAGTTAGGGTTTATACCCTATTTAAACACATTATGTCCCCTTGTGGCCTCTTCATGCCAACCTCCTTTCACCCTAAAGTAGTTATTCGAAACCTTAGCCCTCGTTAGTGAAAGGTTGTAACCTTTCAGTGTTTTTATGGGTTTTTGGTACTTTTAGAAGAATAAGAAGTCCACAATTTAATCTTGGAGAAGATCAATCTCCTAGATCCAGAACTTTCATCATCCTTGCAAGCTTATGAAGATATAAAGCTTGTACCTTTATGTTTCTTTTTCTGGATCTAGAATTGGTCCATGTTATGTTATGCTTTTGGTCCCAAGATTTGGACTTTTGAGTAATGGGTTACTCTAAACGTTATGAGTGTCATTTTGGTTATTTTTTAGTTGGTGAAGTCATAAAAATGGGAGCTTGGACACTCCCATTCATCCATGCATGGGATTTTGGATATTAGAGTGTACTTTGGACTTAGGTTTTTGATTTGTGCCTTATTAAGTCATGCAAAGGCATAAAGTTGTCAAATTTATCAGTTAAGACGTTCCTTAGATTAAGATCTCTAAGTTAGACGAAAGGTCATTATTCATTAAGAGCTTAATGGCATGGAATGGACATCTGATGAGTACGATAGGCATACCATCTTGGTACGCACGACGTAACGGGTTGAGGGCATGCCCCCTTCCAGTGTAGATCATATATGCATCGTGTACACATTACGTACTGACCTGAAACCATTTTGGGCCTTGGGTCAGTTTGGACCATGGTCCAAGGTTAGTTGGGCCTAGGGTAGGCAGGGTAAAATGGACTTTTACCCTTTGTATGAGGATTTATGATTTCGACTTTTATTTTTGGGTTATTAACCTAAATAGTGATTAGGGTTGGTTTGAATGTGTTCAGTGTAAGGAGCCATTGTAGCAGCAGCTTGTGTGTGATTATTTATCATCGAATTAAGGTGAGTCTTCTCACAATGTTTGGCAGGGGGAAGGTACCAATTCCATCACACTGATTTATGTTTATATGATGCTAGCTGTCTGTGTGACTCTTGCATGTATTGTATGTGTTTGTATGTATATCGGGCGGGGCCCGATGCCAGTCGGAGCCTGATGAATGTGTCGGGTGGGGCCTATAGCATGTTACTGACAGACCTGTACCGGGCGGGGGCCATTGTATGTATGGTGTGTGGTATTTTGGGGAACTCACAAAGCTTTGTGCTTATGGATTAAGTTTATGCTTTAAGTACTTACAATTTGAAGGGGAAGGGCCTGACCTGATCGCAACGCACCCACCCATGTCCAATATTTTATGAGTTTAGGATTGTACTTTGATAACAATTTTCACATTGAAATACATATGATGGTTTGACATGAATATTTGATGGTTTTAGATGAATTAAAAATAAAATTTTTACTTATGATTTTTAGGATGTTACAATATCACGAATTCTCGTAACACACTTGGGTCTAGCAACCCACCATAATTTACACTATAAAAGTATGATAACATAACAACGAAATAAGAGGATACCCCGACCTAATCAACAACTTGTACCCTTGCTTTCTAGAACCGGCTCTCCGATCAACGATCCCGAGAACCATCTCTTAGGCTTTCACCAAAAGCCAGTTTTCCAAAAAAAAACTCCAAATAAACAAGTCCTCGTTTATATACTAAGAGAACCGAGGGATCACGTCATGACCATTAGCCAATCGTGTTGCGACTAAATGCCACACATCAGTCCATCTACCACGTGTCGTCCCCTACTACTTTGTGTACCACCCTCTTGACACGTGTCTCACCCACTCATCATGCGTCCAACACCAGACAGCTCGCCGCGCCATGATAATCACTACTTGCGCCGTGACCTAGTTGTTGACTTCTGTTGATCACAAATTCGTCCATCACTCTGTGCCATCTACATAGTCGCACCGCCATTCTCCAACAATAGCAACGTACTTATAATTTATCATTTTTCATCTTCTACTCCAAAACTTAACACCAATACTCCTTCTATAAACAACTTAAAGAAAACTCCATGCATTATTTCTCCTACTTGTCTTTATGTAACATATCAAGTTCATTATGCATGGCCATCACCCATTTGGGATTATTGAGAGCAGTTTTATAACCCTTGGGATCCGTTGAGGAAAAAAGAGCAGTATATAAGGCATAATAAGTGAGTGAGATGTGAGAAATTGGCTCAATGTTGGGGTTTGAATATTACCCGCTTTTGCACGGGTGACCATATGGTGAGGGGAAGTTGGTGGTGTCGTTGGTAGAAGAAGGGTCTGGGTAGTTGAGATGATTCAACGACAAAAGAGTTTGGGGATAAGGGGAAATAATCTTCTGAACTAGGATCAGTTGAGGTGGGTTCAAGTGATGGAGGCGAGTCAGAGGGAGGAGGGTTGGTTGGAAAATGGTTGTTGGATTGGGTGAAGTGGGAAAGTCCATGCAAAGGTGGAATGGAGGGTATGATGAATTGGGTGTAGTAGGTGGAAGTGGGTTTGAGCAGGAGTGTTCGATGGATTTGGTATATGGAATGGATTATCATCAAATGTACTTAACTAAAGGGTTGTAATAGGTTTATTTTCTTACAATATCATGAAATATAAAAACCGTGTCATCAAACGTAGCATGACGAGTAACATAGACACATGAGGTAATAGGGTCAAGGGAATGATATCCTTTGTAGATGGATTTGTAACTGACAAAGATGCATGGTATGCTTCGTGGGGTAAGTTTATGTTTTGAATAAACCAGTAGATAAGGGAGCACATGCTAACCAAAATCCCAAAAATTGTTATAATTGGGTGGTCGTAAGTATAAGATTTCACATACGAAACTTGCCATCAAGTATTTGTGTAGGTAGGCGATTAACTATGTAAACTACCAAATAGAATGCATATACCCAAAAGGAAGGAAGAATGTTTGCATTAAAAAACATCGCCAACCTAGTTTCGATAATGTTCAGTGTTTGCGTTCCACCTTGCCATTTTGTTGTGGCGTATATAGACAAGACAAACTATGGAGTGTCCCATTTTCTTCAAATAAAGATCGAGTTTTATGATTGAAAAATTTGGTTCCATCATCAATTTGAAAGATTAATTTTACAAAAGAATTGAGTTTGAACAAGTTTCATAAAAACCATCAAGATGTTGTAAAATTCCGATTTAAATCTCAACGAATAGAGCCAACAAAACCGAGAATGTGATGGGTTTTGGTCATAAGACATCCTATGTGCTCATACAAACCCTAATGCTCGGATCTAGGTTTCTCTATTGTACATGCTTTCAATCCAAGACTATAAACCCTAATTCTAACATATGGAAATCGACATTAACATATAATTAGGTTTAAGAACATACCTTGATTGTTATGTAGCAATAACAATCCCAATTCCTCCTTGAATTTGCTTTGGAAGGCTTAGAGTCACAAGTGTCACTCCTCTAATGGCTTACAAACACCATAAGCAAGTGGAGAAGGTATAAAGGGAGAGGTGAGAGATTAGAATTCGTATCTAGGACCTCTTGGGAAGGGATACACGAATTCATGACCCTAGGGGTGTTTATATAGGTGTAGAGATAGGGTTTCAGTCATTATCCTTATCTAGTTGATTCTCCATTAAGCAACCAATAAGATAATCCTTGAATCCTTATCATACTCGAATTCTAAGGCTTTCCAACCTTTAATTCGTCCACCATATAAATAAGATAATCCTTACCTTATTTTGTAACTATCACATAATTACAAATCAGCCCCTCTAGTTTAATTAATTACATTTGATCACAAAACTAATTCTTAATTAATTATTAACCAATATTAATTAAACAAATATGATTTCTCCTTTAATATATTATTACTATAACATATTAATAAATCATATTATCCTCTCTCTCTTTATTCATTTCTCCAATCAAGTTGCTTTGGTGAAGGCAACCCAAAAGGACCATGCACCATCGGGTCAAGTACATACCAAAATAGTTATGGACTTAGACACTAATCCAACAGTCTCCCACTTGGATAAGTCTAACAACTATTTTGCGTATGACTTCAGATCCTGATCTGCAATCGTAGCTTTCCAAAGCCGCTGTCAACTCTGATCATATCAGATACGCGTGTCCTTAGATAAGGGATCATATATTCCTCCATTCTAGATATCGTATGAGATATGATTTCAAATCATTCTCTTTGTACTATATCTCGATTTCCGATTTATGACGACAGACTAATTGAACAAATCAAATTAGCCCTAGCCCGGCCGAGCATTTACGTATGTCATCACTAAACCATCGAGGGGCCCAAAGATATCGCTTTTATCCTACTTTGGATAAAAGGAACGGATAAACTTTGATACAATGCTTGCTTGCACTCACTAACCAAATCACACACAACAATATGTTTTATAACACCAATTTACTAGTGCGTTTACATATTATCAATGTGCAACCGATTAGCAAGATACAACTCACACATCTCGGTTTCAAGAATATAAGATGTTATCGTCTCACTAATCACTCGAGATAGTGATCTAAATGAGCGTGGGTTTAATCCAATGCTCAAATCATATTCATAAGCACTCATGAACGTTGCAGCAAACATTTGCTTATGTCTAATACTCTTTTAGACAATCCACACACCAATTCATGACAGTCTTCATTCATATCTACTTCCAACATATGAACGACCGTGGCCCGTTTGAATAATTCGATTATTCTTAATAAACTCAATTATTCTGGAAGTCAAAACATGCAAGGTGAAACACAAGAATAATACTAATCCCATATGGCCTCAAACCTTTGAGTATAAACAAAACACGTTTTATTTATCACCATATCGATTACTCATTATTTGTCATTTCGGGTAATCAACTTTTTACTTGAATTATTACACTTGTCCCATGCTCGTAGCATGCACACAATGTTTACCTATGGTTCTTACTTTTGTGAAATAGACAAATTGAACACATTTCCAATCATTCTCATTTTACAACTCCAAATCCATTTTCTTAAGTGTAATAATATCAAATTCTTGTTACTTATAAAATATACTAGATTCTAAGACTTTATGCAACGATCCTTTTGTAATGTCACTGCACCAAAGTCTCAAAGACTATTGCCAATGATATTACAAATTCCTCTATCGGAGATTGTTACAATACAATTCCTTAGATATGATGCCTCTCACTCAAAGTACATTTCTTTGAACATCCTTTTGCATAAAAGTTTCTAATCTAGACATAGATTTTCAATATTTACTTCCCAATATGGACACGCTTCCATATTTTCCGTATGACAACTAATTTCTTAATAGAATCTTATCTATTCGTAATGATGTCGATATTGTCCATCCAATATGGAATCATTTCCATAATTTCCAATACTATACTTCCAACTACTCACAAGCGACCAATTCTCATCGAACTTCGAATCGTCCTTTGATAGTTGTTTAATTATTTTAGTCCAAACCAATTCTAGTCCCTTTTCCCTCTAAATGCACTAGACATTTGGAAAATCTTAGAATGGTCAAACATTAAATCATTTGCAATCGATCCTATACTCGAAGCGTATGGGACACGACGCACAATGTTTTATTTGCTATGTTCTCAAAATTCGAATTGTGAAGAGGAATGCCGTAATCATAATCGAAATTTTAAGAACACACTATGTACCCTTGACTAAATTTATTAACATTCCACCACCTAATCCTTTAGATTTGAAATGAAGCATAATATTCTCTCCCTTAATTATAGCAAAACAACCTTTCAACTCTTACAACTTTGCAAAGTATGACTCTTGTTTTCTATAATTAATATTGCCAACTATGCAATACTTGCCTTAATAATCATACAATCATAACATTTATGCTCCCACTATCATGATTATTATTATAAAACATAACACTTATGCTCCCACTAGCTTCGACATGTATTCATAAACATCTTAACTTTCAGAAAAACAATACTTATTGAATTTCTTAAGTTCATGTTTCTAATACTTAGTGCTTTGATAATCTTTTATCAAGACTTCTTGAACTTATACACTTTTGCCTTAGATAGTTCATATGTGTGTCTTAACAATTAAGACTAATTGCCAAACCTCACAATTCAAATTATGGAAAGGGATGCCGTAACCATGATCGAATTCGAGAATGCAATTTTACAATCACTATCTTTAAAATCTTTCTTAGTGAAAGCATTTTCTCACAATCATTTTCATGAAGGAGGAAATCTTATGACACTTAGATTTAAACGGTGTATGTGTTCCTATCCATGTGAATTTGTTAAAAACCAAAGTTTACGACAAATTCAAACTCATATGGATCGAACTTTCTTAATCTTGATTTCTTGCCTTATGGTAGCACAGCTGCCCACCACGTCTTCCAAGTAGTTAAGTAGCTCACCTTTTCCTATCAATGTACTTTCCATTGATCAAGGTCCTTGCCTTTTATGCATTCAAATGAGAACTCATAGGACTCACATGCATAATTAACTCGATTGGATTGGCACAGAAACAAAATAATGTCTTCACGATAGGTTGTAAACCTCAACTCGTGTGCTAGTGATGATCGATAAGGCTTATTTGATTTGTTCTTGAACCTTTTCAAGACTATTAAGACTCCCACTGACTCCTTGACATATACGATTCTCTTATCAAAACATTTTTTGATAAACAAATATTCAAGAGTTAGTGTAGCTTATATCAAAACAAAACACTTCATAATTTTGGTCTTAGTTGGTCTTTGTCTTATCCAAGACATCACAACTTTCCACAATTGATGAATGTTATAAACCTTCTTAATACTATTCACTCAATGTCACAATCTTGACTTTAAGACTTGTTTTGGAACGAAGTATGATTGACTTCTTGATTTGACCATTTCTTCAATCTTTGATTCCTCTTCTTGGACATACAATTGTACCAAGACTCATTAGAGGATCAATTGAGATATGGTTCTTAAAGCATAAAAGCTACTCTCCCTTCTTCTTAGAATGGAGAAACTCTTATCTTTCTGCCTACTTGATTCTTCTTATTCGTTTTGCTATTGATCTAAACCCTTTAATCAATTCAAAATTACACTTAATCTTGTAAGTATAATCATATTTACTAAACCTTTAGTAAATCATGACGAATATCTTTGTTACTCTTATGGTGAACTTGATCAACACACAACTTTGTGTACTCGATCTCCTAGTCCTTCACTTGACACTTTGTCAATGAATTAGTCTAATTTCTAAAATATGAAATTTCTCATTCATCGTGCAACCAAGTTGCATGATTCCAAGTTTCTGTCCGATTGAAACTTGGGCGATGAGAAACTCTCCCTATTTGGTAAATTCTTGATATTTCCATAAATAACATAACTAAGAATCATATCCATTCGTTGTAGAAATATGCAAACATCAATTTTCACATAACGATTTCATTGCAAGGAAGTAAACAAATAAATAAATAAGTCAAACAAAATTTATTTTATTTATAAAAGCAGCGGAAAAACATTTGTCCTTACAATGCAAAATCTATTGAAAACTATGTAAACGAAAATTTCTAACAACTCTATCATAACTATCTAAGCTCAAAATCCAATCTTCAAGTCCATGCGATCGAGATCCATCACTTGTGATTAGATTCATCTTGCTCTCTTATCAAGCTTCCTATCTTTTCACCGATCCTTCAAAACATTCAAATGCAATCTTCTCACATCATGTATTAAGAATCAATGAATAGGAACTTAATGGAGTTAGATAGTGGATTCTTACCTAAAGCGTAGTCATACTTTTGACTCTCCCATCTCTTAGATCTCTTAGGTAAATAGGGCAACTTCGTCTCCAATGCCCCTTCTCTTGGCAATAAAACTCTTTTGGAACAACACATGGAAGTACTTCAGACATCGCCTTTTTCTTATGATCAAACTTTTCGATCATTGCATGTCTTTCATTGCCATTGTCCATATCCATAGAGGTCTTGAAGGCAGATTCACCAATCAACTTTGCTTTTCTATTGCGCCAAACCATTGCTGATTTAGCAGCAATAAGCATATAGGTGAGATCTATAAGGGTCACGTCGTAGCTCATCATATAGTACTCTCTTACGAACTCATTATACGAGTTAGGAAGTGACTGAAGAATCCAATCAACAGCCATCGCTTCACCGACAACGGATCCCATCATTCTTAATCTATCAATGTGTGACTTCATCCCTAAGACGTGTGCACACACCGACTTGCCCTCTTTATGTTTACTTGCCAAAAGGGCTTGAGTGATATTGAACCTTTCAATTTTACAATCTTGTGGGTTAGGGAGAATAATTGGAGGAGGAGGAGGAAGTGAAGCATGATTTCTTATTCCTCGATCGAATCGTGGAATATCATCTTCATGTGGAATGCTTGTTCCACGGGATTTGAGAAGACCATAGTTGTCGAACTTTGACATCAGGAGAAAACGAATTCAAGTTAGTTGATTGATTGAGTCCTTGGTAAATCACCCAAATGAAATTCCAAAGCTAGGACCCAACACAATATCCTACAACTCAGGAGAGGGATGCCGTAACCCAAATTGCAGAACATTTGAAGGTAAGTGAATGACGATTCACTAGTTTCCACCATAAAAACAAAAAAGAAATTTAAGTTTTAAATCTATGAAAACTCCTAGATCCTTTGAGATTCATTGAACATTTCAATGGCATGTTTAAATCTCGATATGCCCCTCTAGTTTGTGACTGGGATGCCGAGGATCACAAAGCGGGTGTGAATAACCATGCAAACTACATGGTGCCCTCACATGTTACAATCACCTATTCGATGTGCCGGTAAACCACACACGCTCCACCGAACTATGACAAACATTGAGTCACCCTTTGCTACTTTTGCTTAGAACCATTTAGTGTGCCGGTAAACCACACACGCTCCACTAACGTCTTCGCAAGGGCACAAAGTGTAATTTCATGGAATTGCATCAATTCACTTTTGCCTAAGTAACTAAGATTAGGAATTTGAAAACATTTAGTTACTTTGTATTTCATTATACTTATAATGGAAGGTTTCGTCCTATCCTACCCGTTCAGCTAACGACCCTCCACTAGTCAAGAGTGCGGTGGGTAAGAGTGGATACCCATTCAATCGCCATTTTATAGGCAATTTCCTTAAACACCCCTTATAGACCAGCTTCGTGAATGAGGCCTACTAACGGTAAGACTGACTTTTACTCATACATATATATAATGTTAGACTTTTAATGTTTATATATAGTATAGGGTGTATTTTATACTTTTAAAATATTATATGGTTAATTTTAACAATTACACTTTTAATTCAATTAAAAAAGTTAACCTAAACCTTTATGGATTTATTAAATCTCTTTTAATTATACCCCTTAATTAATTAATAAAACCATAAGGGTGTGATTTGAACTTTTCAAAACATTACTAGGGTTTTAGAATTTAACATTTCTAATTAAACCTTTAATCAACTTTTAAATTCCAAAACTTGAGGGTAAGTTTTGAAACCTTTTTCAAAACATTAGGGTTTTAACTATTTAAATTTCAAAACTCCAAAACTTTTGGGTTCAAATTTAAACTATAAAACCTAAAGGGGAAAATATGAAACCTTTCACAACAACAAGGATCAAATAACAAATAATTTTAAATTAACATTTAATCACATAATTATCCATATTTGATTTATTTAATGATTTCTTGCAAAACAATTTATCAATTTACTCAAGATAATTAATCAATTATCTTATAAGGAAACAATTATCTTATTAATTGATAATTATCTTTAATTAGATCAAGAATATAGTCATATATATCATAAAATCGGATTTATATTGATCTAATATGATAAGGTAACTATCCTAATACAAAAACAGCAAGAAGTCCCGAGATAAGCATTATCTGACGAGTTGACTCGTCGAGTTAGGCATGGACTCGTCGAGTCTGCATGGACTCAGCGAGTTCAGCCATGGACTCGGCGAGTCCAGCCTCCACAATCCAAAAAATCTAATTTTTTTCAGTTATACAATGCATCAATACAATTGAAACCAAGCTAGTCTCTGATACCACTGATGGGTTTTGGTCATAAGACATCCTATGTGCTCATACAAACCCTAATGCTCGGATCTAGGTTTCTCTATTGTACATGCTTTCAATCCAAGACTATAAACCCTAATTCTAACATATGGAAATCGACATTAACATATAATTAGGTTTAAGAACATACCTTGATTGTTATGTAGCAATAACAATCCCAATTCCTCCTTGAATTTGCTTTGGAAGGCTTAGAGTCACAAGTGTCACTCCTCTAATGGCTTACAAACACCATAAGCAAGTGGAGAAGGTATAAAGGGAGAGGTGAGAGATTAGAATTCGTATCTAGGACCTCTTGGGAAGGGATACACGAATTCATGACCCTAGGGGTGTTTATATAGGTGTAGAGATAGGGTTTCAGTCATTATCCTTATCTAGTTGATTATCCATTAAGCAACCAATAAGATAATCCTTGAATCCTTATCATACTCGAATTCTAAGGCTTTCCAACCTTTAATTCGTCCACCATATAAATAAGATAATCCTTACCTTATTTTGTAACTATCACATAATTACAAATCAGCCCCTCTAGTTTAATTAATTACATTTGATCACAAAACTAATTCTTAATTAATTATTGACCAATATTAATTAAACAAATATGATTTCTCCTTTAATATATTATTACTATAACATATTAATAAATCATATTATCCTCTCTCTCTTTATTCATTTCTCCAATCAAGTTGCTTTGGTGAAGGCAACCCAAAAGGACCATGCACCATCGGGTCAAGTACATACCAAAATAGTTATGGACTTAGACACTAATCCAACAGAATGGTCATCAACAAAATACAACATAACACAAGTAATTACCAACGGACATAACCGGAGAGGGTCCCCATAGATCATAATGAATAAGGTCAAGTGAATTCAATGCATATTTATTACAAAGATCAAATGGTAAACAGTGACTTTTAGCTAGATGATAAGGCAAACAAGTATCTGGTTTAGGTAAAAGAGTAGAAACATATAAAGAGCCAAGTTTTTGTAACTTAAAAATAGTGTCAAAATGAACATGTCCCAGGCGGGAATGGCAAACTTCAAAAGATTCCTTAGCTCTTCGAGATGAGGCAACAAGAGCACGATGACCTGTTTATAAGACATAAAAACCATTCTCACATCGTCCCTGGGTCAGACTCAGTTTTGTTTGACAATTTTGAATGTAGAAAGAAGGGTAAGATAATAAGACATCCATATGATTCTCTTTGGTTAATTTGGTAATGAAAAATATATTCTTTGTGAGATTGGGCGCAACCAGAATGTTATTTAACTTGATGTTATCAAAAATGAAAGATTGGCCTTTGTGAGTGATGGGGCGAGTGTTACCGTTGCGGAATGTGACCAAATTGTTGCATGAGGTGGGTGAGGGATTCTTAACAGTTTGAGTAGATGGAGTCATGTGATATGTGGCCCCTGAATCCTCATATCAATTGGGACCGGAGGACGAAAATGTCATTGAGATAAAAATGCACTAGCCAATTTGTCATCAGGGGGAATGACCGTGGGAATGTACTCAACAACAAATGATGCCAGACGAGGACATGCATTGGCGTAGTGACCATCTTGGCGATAAAGTTGACAATGTGGAGGGAGGCTACCGATGTTGTAGAAGGAGATGAGGGACGGTATGTTTGAATCGAGAAAGCCACCGGTGTTGTAGAAGTGCTATAAAGGGCATGAATGAAAAACTCATGGCTTTTATCCCCATCCAAGAGATCGAAAAAGGCTGGAGTAGGTTGAGACGAGCGGATGACAGTGGAGAATGTCTCAAAAGATAGTCCAACATTGCAGAGAAAGTAGTGAATTTGATCATTGATGTCAACCAGATAAGCAGCGACGGCTAACTGATTGAATAGAGTTTTAAAATGACGACCATAATCAATAATGGTTTTTGAATCTTTTAAAATTAGGCCAAGTTGATCGCGAAGATTGTGTACCCGTTCAATGGATGAGTTTCCATAACCAATCTCCAATGCAACCCAAATCTAACAAACAGTTGAAAGACCTATGATAACCGTGACAACCTCTTCAGATAAGTTAGTGTTTATGGTAATAATGGTGCGATGATTAGCGGCAATCCAAGCGATATATGTGGGATTTTCGATTGTTTTTTCATTATTGGTGACAGGGGTTGTGGATGAACCATCTACATGGGAGATGAAACTTTGATATGTTAGGAGATGGATCATTTGTATTTTCCATAGTAAATAGGTTGAGGGGAAAAGTTTCAGATGGATCAAGTGAGCAAGGGAGTGGGGAAGGGTGTTATCAGTAGTGGAGGAGGAGGCAGACATGGATGTTGAGGAAGGAAAAAGAAAGAAGTAAGGAATGGGCGTGAGGGGTGATCGATAGGCTCTGATACCATAAAACTCTTGGAGAAAAGTATATTCTACTCCACTGAGCAAATGATACAGACAAATAAATAGGAATTTCTGTCAGAAATTTAGGTTATAGAAAGGCTTGGAAATTCTGAGAATTGTGGTATCACTTTCAGATTAAAGTGTTTGGGTGGTACTCCCAATCTTTAATCGAATAAGACTCAGAAATTGAGAGTAAGAACAGAAAATCTGGTTGTTATGAATTTCATGTGTGCCATCAAATGAAGAACAAAATTAGTTAAGTACCTTTTTCATCAGAAAACTGTCACCAGATAGTTATATGTCTGAAACCAGCTCGACCCTAGCCAGGGGCTCTGCCCCTTGGACCTTGCTCCCAGGAGCGCTGCCATCGAACCCCCGTTCGTTCAGGGGCTTCGCCCCTAAATGACAGTCTACTTTTAATCTTAATAAACTTAAACAAATATGCACTCCGCATCTTTCTTACTTGTTTAATATTCATAAATATAGATTTTGATCAACAAGTCAACTCATTACACTTAAATACAATTAGTGAAACAAATCACGAACAATTTCCAAAATATATGAATGGTCTAAAATAACAACCAATAA
Organism: Lactuca saligna; assembly: GCF_052625555.1. Classification (NCBI taxonomy): domain Eukaryota; kingdom Viridiplantae; phylum Streptophyta; class Magnoliopsida; order Asterales; family Asteraceae; genus Lactuca; species Lactuca saligna. The sequence goes on along the minus strand of NC_136419.1, from coordinate 34,682,652 downwards.
TAAACATAGGTAAATGAAAGGTAGAGTAATAATCTTATTATCGTGAGCTTATCCACCCCATACACTTGCATCTCAAACTTTCTAATTCTTTAAGCATCTTTTCTGGAACTTTAGAAGTTGACATAAAAAATATACCAATGCTACTGAGAAAAGATTTCAACATAGCAGTACGTCAGGTTTTTACCTTGCAGATTGAAATCAAAATATATTAATACTCAAATCATCAATTAATTGATACATCAATGCCAATAATTCACATCCAAACATGACATTCTAATTATACCTCTGCCTCGATTTTTTGATGATTACAACTATTTGATACAACTTCAAATTACTTGATATATTTCAAAAAGAAAAGTTCAATTACTATTTGATTAGGCCTCCATATGGTTTTTCCAAATATTCCCCATTCTTAAGATTCTTCACTGAATTCACAACATTGATGTTATTTTCTACCGATTTATTAATAATTACAAATTAACCTATACCATCAGTTTATAATTGTTCCCCACAGATTTATTACTAATTACAAAACATTAAAAAAAAAAAAAAAAAAAAAAAAAAAAAACTCTTAAATATATTTTAATAGAAACAAACTACAAAATACAAAACACATGATATAATTATTCTCTAGAAGTGCATTACGAAATATAAAAGATGATATAATTCTGCTTTCGATTTGCCATATCAAATGTTTAATATACCAATTCTAATTTCAAAACACAAATTTTTCTTGTTAAAACTTCAAAGAATCGTAAATGAAATCATTAATAGAAAAATCCCATTGATTACTACTCCCTTAAAAATACAGAATCAACCAATATTCTTTCCTCGAGCCCATGCCCAAAATCCTAAAATTCTAAAACCCTAAAACCAAACCCAAACCTAAAATCAAACCAACCCAACCCCCCAAAGCAGTAGAAGCCACGCCTGAAGTCGCCGGAGCCGGTGCGTGCATTTTCGGTCTATCAGTACCTTGTAGCATGGCTGATGGCATCGGAGCCGATGCTGTTTTGGGAGGAGCCGGTGTTGTTGGGGGGAGGGTGGCCGACGCTGGGGTGGGAGGAGCGGCAGTGGAGTGCACGATGTGAGTCCGGTGACTCTCCGCCATGACAACGATCCACAACTTTTCACCGTTCTCGCATTTACCTTCATGGCCGCTGATGAAAAAGAAGGGACCTGATCTTGTAAACTTGAAGACGGAATAACCATCGTTTAGGGTTTCTTTGGGGTCAGTTTTGTTGCAGTTGTGGTAAGCCTCTTCGTTTACGACCAAAACCGAATCCATCCCTTTCTTGTACTTGAAAACTGAAACACAACAAACAAAACACAAACATCGATCCATTAAACTTATCTTGAGACGATTTGATTTTCAGTCATGCAAACATATAATTAAAGAGAGATTTGGTAGTTACGAAGTGAGTCATTGACTTGAAAGCGGTTTCTTTCAGCCCAATGGTTGTAGCTCTCACGAGGATCAATAACCCAACCATTTTTGCCACCAACATGGAACGTGTAGCCATAACATGACTCGAAGAACCCTGCGGATATGATGAACAGCAAACCGAAGCTTGTAAGCAGATTCATTTGATGTTCCATAGATGAGAATTCTACTATGTGTGTTTGTGTGTTTGGGAGATGGAAATGAAGAAATGGCGTATTTATAATAGATACGCAAGTAAAGTTACCGTTGGAATGCATGGTAATCGCTTGGTTGGAGCTGAGTTGGAGGCCACGATTATCATACCGCATATCATGTTGGTAAAACTGTAACGGTTATTGTAATTCAAATTCAGGATTTTCCTTAACAATCAGGATCGAGTTATTTACATATATACATACAAATACAATATCAATCTATAGATAAAAGATTCACCAACTTATCATATTAAATAAACTTTTAACACTGCACTTGCTCATATATACATATCCAGTCTTCGTTCCAAAACATGTTTTACTCACTGTTGAAGTGTCTGTCGAGCCAAAATTCTTCATATATCTAGCGTTTTAAGGTTGATCTGAATTAATCAATTAACAGTTTAATTAACTGAAAAACAGCACACGTTAAGGAAATGAAACTAACAAGTAACAATCATATATTCTAATCTAATTCAAAAAAAAATGGTACATGTTAATTTGTTAATTAAATCATTGTGCTTACAAAATTAGTACCAACATGCCAAATGGTATGGTGAGATGTTCAACCTTAAAGAACTTGAGGGATCAAGTCCGGTACAAGACATATGTGGAATTAAGCAATAGATCATTAAAAAGTGTGAACTAAAGTTTAAAAAAAAAAAAAAAAAAAAAAAAAAAAAAAAAAAAAACCTCACAAAAAGAGTTCCACTCTAATCATATTTTACTTGGTTTGATCATTTAATTTTGTGAATATGATACGTAGACGACCATCACTCACTCTCTATCTCGAAGCTGCTATCTTTAGGAGTGATCCCGAAGTTCCGAGCCCGATTCAACCCTACATCAAAGGTTTTGCATGACTATGGTGAGTTCACGGCTCCTATTTTACTGTTTTAAATGTTTTATGCGGGTTGGGGGGGGGGGGGGGGGGGGATGAGAGGGCCAAATGAAGGACAAGTATCCTCACTTGTTCGAAGGAAACCTGACGAAAAGATAAAATTACGGGACGAAATTTCCTAAACAGGGGGAGACGTTGTGACAACCGAGAGGTTTCCATCACTGATCACCATTACAGGAAAGAGTAGGAAAATAGATATAATAGCTTAATATTGTAATATTTGATTTTTGAGATAATAAGAATGAGACGTGTCATTACATGTATTTCACAAAACGTTCATTTAGCTCAAATATTAACGTCCGAAAAGTTGGAACGTTTTCTAAGCTGGTTAACGTGCTTGGATAGTACTCGTTAACATGATCTCAATGATATAAGATTCGTAAAAATCTGACTCCAAAGGAAAGAGTTTTGGATTTTATAAAAACAGAAATCAACCGTGTAACTAAAATTAATTACGTGAAAACGGTATTTATAGATTGGTTAAGTTTTGACTAAAGTGCAAAAAAGAGTTTCGTAGTACTCATCAAGATATAAACTATAGAAAAATTTTTTTTGCAAAAAACGGGATCCGTATGAAAGAGATAATTTTTGTAAAATCATTTATTTTTACCTTCGTTAGGCACGAAAATGAAAGTCAAAACTAACCAAAACAATTTAAAAGAGAGTTGTAGTACCCTTTGAGATCATAACATAAATATAGAGAGGTCTTATATCGAAGGTCACAAAAAGTTATGATTTTTGTAAAATCTTTTCATGCGCGTTAGGTGTGCATCTCCGCACGTCGTGCACCTGACACCAGATTCGAGTAGATTGCGAGAGACGCGACTGAGTGGAGAAGTGACAGGTGGCAACTTCCTGTGGAGCCACAAAGAACACACGCGACGCTCACAAATCTTAATCCGGCGTGCACCTCTAAAACTCGACTATTTAAAAAAAAAAAAAAAAAAAAAAAAGAAGGCAGTGACATTCCATTTCTACACATCTTCTCTCTTCTCTTTCACTCTCTAGAAGTTGCTACCTTTAGATGTTAGAATGGTCAAATACCTATGATAACGTAGTATCTAGAAGTTATGCTGGTCAAATATATGGATATGCCATTACTAGTTGTTACTCTATCCAAATATCTTGTTTTCGAATAATCATGATTAGGCTATATATATATATATATATATATATATATATATATATATATATATATATATATATATATATATATATATATATATATATATATATATATATGACAAAACTTCAAAAATGGTCCCTTTGGTTTTCGAAAATATCAAGTTTAGTCCCTAAGTTCAAAAAACCTCACAGATGGTCAATGTGGTTTCAAAACTTTTAATGTTTAGTCCTTCCGTCTAACTCCGTCAGTTTTCTACCGTTAAGTGAGGGGTGTTTTCATCATTTCAATACCTAGGGACCATTTATGAGGTTTTCTCTATTTAAAAAAAAAATGAAAAAAATTATAATTATTTAATTAAAGGGCTCCTCTCTCTCTCTCAATAATAATAATAATAATAATTTTTATCCCTAAATATTCTTTCATCTTCTCTGCAGAGAAATCCCACACAGAGACCAACAACAGCCGCATCAACCAAGTTGGAGCAACGGATGTTGTTCAAATCCGATAAAAACTTGTGGGTTTGGATACGATTGAAGAAAAAATGAACAATCTAAGAAAATTGTGAAAAAGGATTGTAATGTCGAAGTCTTTTGGGATGTATCAAGACCTGCGTTTGTGGAAATGGAGCCCATCACTGATGTTGATCATTTGGATCTCATTTTAGACAACGCAAACCAAGGGATTGTAAAGTACGATAGGATTCCCAAGCTTCAGGTAAACTTTCCTGTTCTTCTCGCTAATTTACTATGCTACAAATGTAGTCAATGAAATCAGTAGCAACTCCCTCTGTTCATTTTTATATTCCAATCCGTTTTTTGATTTCTGTTCATCACTCAGATTCCCCTTTACAAATCTTTTGTTTTTTGTGGAATCAGTTCGTCTTCCCGTTCAAAACACATTTGTGGGGGTTCTTTTTTTGTGGGTTTTCAATCCATTTAGTTTGGGATAATATCTCCAAGTAAACTAAGGAAGAAGCTAATGGGGGTAGAGGAGTTTGAATCAGGAGGAACAAACATCCAACTCCTATCTCTCAATGAAATTTCAAGACTAGAAGTGTTATTGAATCGCAAAACCGAAATGATTAGTGGGTATTTGTGTTCTCAAAAATCAATCAGTTTCCTTCCTATCGGTTTGTGTTCTTGAAGCTCTGGGCATAACAGATAGTAATTCAACCTGAAAACAGACTCCATTTGTTCATCCATTAACAGTTTGTTAAATACGTTTCGTGGTTGCAATTTCAATTCATCTGTTGAGATTGTAAATGGAAAATGGAATCCCCTAAACGATTTGATACTATTGTGGTGTTAAAGAAGGAAAATAGTCTTAACCTGATAAATCCTTGTGAACCCATCAAAGTTTTTGATGAAGATGATGATATATGAAACAGATTGAATAAGGTTTTGAAAGAATGGTGATCAGATTATGTTTTTTACCTGATACCCAATTGGAGATTAAGCATCTCGATCTAATTCTATGACGTCCTTATACAACATTTATGGAGATTCCAATTTTGTTCAAACTGTGTTTGTTGGTGTGAAATGTATGTGGTTTTTTTAATGAAGAAGATGATCGTATGTGTGAGTGTGTGTGTGAGAGAGAGAGGGTCGTTGGGTTGGGCCCTTTAATTAAATAATTATATTTTTTTTCTTGAAAACCTCATAAATGGTCCCTGGGTATTGAAATGATGAAAATTCCCCTCACTTAACGGTAGAAAACTGACGGAGTTAGACGGAAAGACTAAACATTAAAAGTTTTGAAACCACAGGGACCATCTGTGAGGTTTTTTGATCTTGGGGACTAAACTTGATATTTTCGAAAACCACAGGGACCATTTTTGAAGTTTTGTCTATATATATATATATATATATATATATATATATATATATATATATATATATATATATATATATATATATATATATATATATATATATATATATATATATATGAGGTTAAAAGTTATAATTATCAAATATAAGATAAAAGATTTATATCGTGATAGTTTTAGGAAATCCGTAGGAATGATAAAGATAAATGATAAATGATAAATGATAAATGTCTTAGGTCAATGCGTTAGTGAGTTGTTGATATTCATCCAAAGACCTTGATTAAATTCGACATTCTCTGATACTTATAATCGTTAATTTAACAAGAGGTAGGAATATATGTATAGATCTATATGGGGTCTGACAAGCCCACCTACAATTGAGAGCTACAATCCCGACATGAAAACTTTCTTATTATTCACTATTCGACGTCCAATGAAACATCGTGTCGTGGAAAATTATTAGTCAAACAGCGTCGATTATAGGGGCTCATGGTAATAAATTAGAACACCTTAGAGATCCGACTACCATTAAGGATGCCTTAGAGTGGTAAATCAAATACCTTAGGATTGTTAGATATCCTATGTAGATAGTAAATTAGGATTAATAAATATATCCTGAAAATATAAAAAGATAGGATCGTTAGATATCCTGAAAAGATAGTAAGCTAGGGTTGATAAAACACTTTAGGAAATGTTTTTCTAAAAAGAAAAATAATTCTTAAATTAATACAACCAAATAAAAGTCAAAACTATAAAAGTTGTGCACTCACCAACATTGTGTTGATGTTTTCCAAAAATACATGTATTCTAATGGAGATGAGTGTAAAGGACAGCCGTGTCAAGGAAGAGGAAGTCTTCAACGAAGCTACGGGAGTTTAGTTCCGTTAGTTTATCGTTTCTAATAATGTTTAGGTTGCGTGCTTGACTTTAAAACAATATAATCACAAAATAATTTATAGTAAATAAAGTAATGTTTGTGATATGCTTTTTGTGTTATGTTTTATATATATATATATATATATATATATATATATATATATATATATATATATATATATATATATATATATATATATATATATATATATATATATATATAGGTCCAATCTACCCTCGTCCGCACTGCCTAGCGTTTCCACCACCGGCCAGGGGTGTGACAGGAAGGTCCAATCAGCTTAAACCCAAATCGGTCTTAGCCTACAACTAACCCTTTAAATTAAAAGTCTTATACATTTAGCCTAACATCTCAATCCTTTAAGGTCCAAATCTCATCTTTAAAATCTTGAGAGATTCTCTTGATTAAATTGAAGTCCGTCATTGTGAAATAAAAAACATTCTGAAACCGGATGTTACAGGTGTCCAACTACAACAATGATTTTTAACATAATCTTATGGCAAGTTCGGTCTCGAAGAGACCCGAAAGGTTGGGGAAAAGGGTTGCATCCTCTTGTAGGGTCCTGGGGTAACACCTTTTGCTGGTTCCAAGGGAAAGAGCTCTTGACGGTAGTCCCACTACAAAATTTCAGTTTAGAAGTGTAGTGAAAAAGGTACTGAAGAAAAAAAAGCATGTGTTGGTTTGGTTCGAAACAACGCAAATTGCCTAAAGTTTCCGTACAACTCGAGTTGTTTGACAACCCAAGTCGGTGACTGGTGAGCGTGAGTTGGCATGACTCAATACGTAAGATGATGTGACAATCAAGTCATCGGTGAAACACCATTTTCTATACCTAGTGAGTATGAGTTGGCGTGAGTTGGTCTACGGGCAATCACTCGGGAGAGAAGACGTCTCTCTCTCTCTCTCTCTCTCTCTCTCTCTCTCTCTCTCTCTCTCTCTCTCCCTCTCTCTAACACCATTCCTAATGATCTGTGAGTTGATATTTTGGGTGAGGTGACACATCTTCACGTGTAGACCATTCTGAATAGCCTAAGCATTTTAAGTTGTCTGGAAATCTATTTTCTAACCGGAAAGTGTCATTTTCTTCGAGTCTTAATCCTAATTTCAGATGTATGAATACATGTGTATATAATAAACACTTTGTCAAGATTTTGAAACCATATTGAATATCTTGAAACCCATTCATAAGTAGAAACACCCTATTTGCACCTATAATTTCTAACAAATTCAGTATATTGAGTCACATAACTATAACAACATATAACTAGTATGAAAGGAAAGCTTATATTTTTTGCAAAATGGTAAGGGAGACGGGGTGACAAGTCTCACTGTTTAATTATGCATTTTATTCAACAGTCGATGGAGCTACAAATATCATGTCCTACTATACTTATACAACTTACTATACATACATTAGTAACATGACTTCTTTCTATAATTAAAAATCCTATGAAGAGCATCAGCATGTTGTACGGTACAAGTTATGAATGCCTGTTTCCAGCATCATGAATGAGTATGACCACAGGGAAGCTCAAAGCAGTCAACAGGATGTTCAAGCACTGCGTCACATTCCTTCTTGCTCCTCTGAAGAGGCCTCTCCGGCAGACAGTTTCTCCGGTCATCCGCCACAATCCCCACCGACGTCAAATTCCCACAAACACCCTCTTCCTCAAAGAAATAGTTGTACGAAAACGTGAAGTTTACCAAATTAGGCAACTCACAAACACCCAATGGAACCACCCCACTCATCATATTATGCCCTAAATTTAGCTGCTCCAAATGAGCTAATCCTGCAATGCTGTAAGGTATTTCACCCACCAACTTATTCGAGCTCACATCCAACACCCTTAACTTGTAAAGAAACCCCACCTCCTCCGGCAAACACCCCGATATATTCGTGTTAATCAGCAGCAGTTCTTCCATGGTGTTTGCGAAGTTTGCAATGCTTGGCGGGAGACATCCTCCCAAGTTGTTGTTCGCGAAAACCACCACAGAAGCCGTGCTCGATCCCAAATTCGAAGGAATCACAGACGTTAAACGATTGCTGTTGATGAAAATGGCGTCTAGGTTTTTGTTGAAGAGCTCCGGCGGCAATGGCCCTTCGAATTCATTGAAACGGAGGTCGAGAAATTTGAGGCTAGGGAGGGACATGACGACAGAAGGGAAAGGACCCACAAATCGATTGTTACTTAGGTCAAGCTCGAAGAGGAGAGTGAGATTCGATAAAGTGAGAGGGAGGATGCCACAGAAGCGGTTGCTGTTTAGATGGAGTAGCGCAAGGTCAGACAACAAGCCGAGTTCATTAGGGAGGAATCCGGCGATATCTGCGTGGTTTAAATCGATTCCGGCAACCGTCTGGATATTTGTGTCGTTTGGATACGGAGCGCAGTATATTCCTGTGTAACTGCAAACTGAAGGCCCAATCCAATCTGTAGTAGTATTATAAGGGTCGGAGTAAATCACGAGTTTCCATGCTTGAAGTGCTAGGTAAGCTTGTTGGAGTCGTGGGTTTGATGCACTTGAGTCATGGTGATGATGGTGGTGGTCGATGATGGTGGAATGGCGGTGTTTGGCTGTTATGTTGGCGAGGTAAAGAATTATAAAGGAAAACACTGCAGTACTGGTAGTAACTAAAGAGCTTCTCGGCGCCATTTCTTATTCTTGGCAAATGGTAATTATATCATGTTAATTATGTGATATTTATAAGGAGATGTATCCTTAAACAACGTTATTGGGTGACAAAATTATTGACGTTTGAAAAAGTTTGATAGGATAAGAGGATCTTTGTAGGTTAAGAATAAATTGCAAGACAATTTCTAAACAATCGATTGTTAATTTGAAAAATGTAATGATAAGGAGATGACAACCTCCATGTTATCGATCAGTGGTTAAGAGAGAAAGACAGCCACCGTTTGAGATGATGAAAAGGTTAACTTGAATACAAAGGATTAGAGCCCAAAAAGTCAAAAAGCAAATACATGAACATCAAATTTTGTATTCGATGTTTTTTTTTTTCTTGTTTAATGCCATAAATTCCAATCAGCCTATTAAGGGATGGTGGTGGCTACTGGCGGCTGCAACAATGCGATGGTGGTAGAATGTGAGAATTTTGGCGGGAGAGTGATCAGAGGTTCATCTCCAGTCAATTTCTGGAATGCCATTCCGAGTGTATAACCGAGTGCACGCCCGACCGGAACCGCCACAGCATTACCCACTTGACGGTATCTGCAAATCCCACCGGAATCGGAATCAGAATCCCATAAAGATATAAAAAGAAATATTCAATTATTATAAAGAAAAAAAGAGTTTTCACCTTTCATTAACAGTACCACATAGTACATAGAAGTCGGGAAAACCTTGTAACCTTGCATTCTCACGAATAGTAAGGACCCTATCTTGTTCTGGATGTAAAACAGCCTGAAATCAAAAGAAAAATTAAATTAATAACACTAAAAATTGCTTTGTGGGGTATTTTATAATTTAGGGGAAAAAAAAAAGTTACCTCGACACGGAAATTTGGCAAACAGAAAACAGTGGAAACAGTCTCATCCCACCATAAACGTGCAAAAGACCTAATAAATTTTATTGGGAAAAAGTTGATGAAATGCGAGAAAGATAACAACATTCATAAACAATACGATTCTCACCTTGCACTTTTCCTTTCTAATAAATTTATGGCATAATCAGGGACCTGCATAAATAAAAATAATTATAAAAATATGATTTTTGTAGATAGATAGAATGTAGGGAATGTAAGTTTTAAATTACCCAATGTTTTCCAGATGGCATGAGGTCGGCTTCAGGTAACCTGGATACAGTATAATCATCATCAACAATAATGCCAGGGAGATCTTTAAAACTTGCTCCCTAAAAAATAATAAAAATCTTTAGAAAAAAAAAAACTAAACAGATTTAAAAAATAACACCACACCATCATACTAAAAGTAAGTAGCAACCTTTGTTTTTGGGATTCGAGAAACACGCAAATAATCATCCTCGTTTAATTCTTTAGGGCGGTGATCGTGTAGTTTAGGCTTCTGCTTCTCTATACAATGGATGCCCAACATATCTACAAATTGCAATCAAAATTAGCTTTTTCCTTTTCTTTTTATTGTTTCCATTTCATAAAAAACGTTGTTTGATACTTTGATATGTGAATATTATTGGTATAATAATTACATGTGACAAATAAACAAAACATTAAATAAACTCACCTGACTTTGTAGCCCTAATATATTTCTGAAACTCGGTTTCTGGATCACTTCCATACTTCATTTCATCACGAATTTCAGAGTTTGAGACCTGAAAGTATGTTGCTATTTCTTGATTAATAGATCTACTTTCATTCATAGCAAACATCAACAAGTGAGAGAAAGAGTTTATACGGGTGGAAGATCAGATATGGCATCCTTAAGAAGAACACATTCCTCAAGATCCCGTAATTCCCCTTTATCATAAGCAACAACATTACGCTGTAACATAATATAATAGTATAAAACCACATTAGTAAAAAAAAGCACTCAATAACCTTAATTCAATTAACCAGAGTTAGCACCTCAAAACCAGTTGGAGGCCCATACTTGAAGATGGCATCATGAGTCGGAAGTGGAAATGGTGGTAGATTCTGCATTGTAAATACTCATCAAATCATTTTATAATTTTTGGGATTATAGTATTAATAATAAAAAAAAAATACTTGCCACGTCAGCATGAGCGCCCCACAAGAAGACACGCAAGCGGAATTGAGGGAGACCGTAACAACCAGCGGCCATAATCCCAAGGCGGACTTGGTAATGATTGCGAACCAAACAACTAATGGCGTATCTTGCAAGGCAACCATTTGCAAATCTCAAAATGTCACCCACATTTTCCATGAGAATAAATTTTGGCCTCAAAAAGTTTATAGTTTCCATGAATACTACAATTTGATAATTCCTTTCGTCTTCTAAAGGAGATTTGAAATTTCTATGCCGATTGTAACCGCTTATTCCTTGGCATGGTGGGCCACCACAGATGATGTCAACATCACCCTGCAACATCAACACAAGAGATAACTCTTTTTTATAATAAGCGTAATGTTTTATTAATTATAAATAATAATAATAATAATACCGGACGTGGCAATATGTTTGCCTTCATTCCCTTTTGGACAAACTCGTGGATCTTATCCTCGCAGTTGCTAAGAAAACAAAAATAAAAAAATTAATTATGGAAAACATAAGTAGGTGGTAGAAAAATTCAAATAAACTAATATGCCAGTGCCAGTGGTATATATAATATTCAAATAAAGTATTCAAACTTTAAAATAGCGTAGTAATAAAACTATAAGTAAATGACAAATTTGGTCCCTAGGGTATACAGTATACAATTCTTTCAGGTTTGGTCCAGGGGTAAAATGGTCATTTAAAAAGAAAAGTAACAGCTGACCATAGGGACCATATTTGTAATTTACTCAAACATATAAATACATTACCTTAACTCCTGAATTGGCTCCCATGTATCATCACTTGGACCATATCCAGCCCAACGCACCTAAAGATATTGTTTTTAAAAAACTTAATTCCAAATTCAAAATCTAAAAATAGTAATTATATATTATACAACGTTTTTAGCATACCTTAAATTTGAGCTCACGTTTATTTTTACCAAAATCAGAATAACATATATCAACCAATCTTTCAACTTCATATTCATCTTCTGTAACAATATCATCAGGCTTTGAGCTTGAGGGTATGCTGACATCATCAGCTGACTCAGCCAACATGGAATCTTGATCTTGAATTTGATCTTCATCTTCATCTTCATCCTCATTGACTGAATATTTTTTGCAGAGTTTGTCCCACTCCTTTATTAGGTCAAGAAAGTCTTCAGCAGATTCATTTCTAATCTGTAAAACAAGAATCGATAATCAGTAAAATCATACGATTTTAATTTAATGAAAATGATTTTAGAAAAACAAAATGTTACTACTGACTTGTGTCTCTGGATGGTTTAACCTCAAGCTTTCACAAGCATCTTTGTTGGCATCTACAGCCCATTTCTACATATAAATTTCAACACAAATTGGTAAAATAAAACAAAAAAGGGACAGATTAAATTAAATTAAATTAAGTTAAATTAAATGAAGTCATTGTATCTTACTGTTGAAAGATCAACCCCAGATGCCTTTGCTCCAAAACATAATCCTGTTGACATTCCCCCACAACCAGAATACATATCTAATAGTGATAATTCTGATTTTTTAGGTTTTAAATTATTATTTGTTCCATTTATGTTAGTATCATTGATTCCATTACTATGGATTTCCTCCTTAATACATGGAGCATCTGTAACATTCAAAAAAAATGTTAGTCACAAGAAAGTATAAAATGAGATAATGTTGTAATAACTAATAATAATTAATTACCATCTTTTATTGTAGAAAATGTGGAGTAATCTATGTTGTATTTCATGTCATAATAATAATCACATGGTGGAATGGACTTCAAATCTACCTGTGAAATAAAATAGCAAGACATGAATTATGAATATCAGAAGAAGATATTAAAATAAAAATGAAGTATAAGTTTTGAACATACACCAGGTGCTATTTTGACTACTTTGACTTTTGAGACAATGCAATCTAATGGATTGTCATTTTTTAAGGTAGAATAGAACAACCGCTTATTGTCATGAGATGCTGCTTCATCTTTTCCTATTACCTGAAGAAATAAAAATTCATTCATAACACAATAATATGCTGGATATGCTACAAAAATACTAATTTCATACAGATTCTAAAAGCACCCCATTTGGAATAGAGAGCTGTTATTTATAGTCTAAATTAGCCGAAGAATAAAATTAAATACGTGATGTGTCATAGTTTCAATGCATTTGAAAAGTATACAAAACATTCTTACAGTATCTTCAGCTCTGTAAAACCATTGAATTCTGAAAAAATCTTCATTTGAATTTGTCTTAAAAAATTCAAGCATCCTACCAACATGATCATGGCTACCTTCGTCACCCTGAAAGGCACATAAGCACAATAAGCAACTAAGTTCTTAACCACTTTAATATTAGTATACAGGAAGCCATAAAAATGATAAAATTACCTTCACACATGCATAATCACCAAGATCAAAGATGTGTGACTCGATATTAGCTTGTAAATAATGGCATTTCACATTCAAAACCAACTTGTCCTCGTTTCCATTATCATTGCTGCATCATTAAGTAACTAATTAATAAGAAAAACAAGTGTCTGATACTGCATATGAAATTAATTGCACAGTTAGAGTGATTACTTACTTGGTGTTTGGGAAGCGATCTTTGCTTTTGAGTTCCTACATACGACAATTAATTAAATTAATGAATCCAGACATACGACAATTAATCTTAATCGGATTAATAAATCCAGAATTCCAGACATCCGACAGTTAATCGGATTAATTATTACAGTCAAACAAAAGAATACGTTTCAATTACAGAAAAATAACACAAAAATATACCCCACAATCGTAACGCCAAGGCCATCTCCGTCGAGCCTCTTCGTCGGGAACTGGATCGCCGATCAAGAAAGAGACATTATTGGGGAGGGAAGAAAAAGGTTCAGTAGTCCGAGCCTTCTTTTTCTTCGGAATGTTATTAAAGTCAAAAGAACTGTCTGTGCCGCCATTATTACAGTCAATAAGTCTAGGGGACCGTCTGCGTGAAATTTGGCCGGAATGCACAGCCGGGGTATCATGGTTTGCTGTTATAGACGATGGCTGTTGAGGTGACGGCGATAGTGGAGGTTTTGATGGTGGACGGGAATTAGACCCTTCACCACCGGTACCGAAATGCACAGGCGGGGAATCATGGTATGCTGTTACAGAAGATGGCTCCGGAAATAATAGCGAAATTGGAGGTTTTGCGGGTGGATGGGAAGTAGAATCCTCGCCGCCGGTGGCTAAACGCACAACAGGGGTATCTTGGCTTGCTGAGCTTGGGAGAGAAGATGATTTTGGACATAACGGCGATAATGGAGGTTTTGAGGGTAGATGGGAGATAGAACCCTCGTCGCCGGTGCCGGATGTTATAGAAGATGGGTGTGGAGACGGCGGGGATAGTGGAGGTCTTGAGGGTGGATGTGAAGTAGAAGTAGAACCCTCGCCGCCGTCGCCATCAATATTACCAACCATCTCTGGTTGACTCCCTGAGACGGGAAGATGAGAAGGGTATTATGGGAAATAGAGTTTGAATCTGACAAGTGTGAGGATGATTTGGTATACTGAAATCGCCAAATCGGGAAATAAATGGGGGCAACACCGATAAAAATAAAATAAAAATAAAATTTGAGTTACAAAATCTCCTTGATCTACATTCTCACACCTACTTCCCCCGCTCCCCTCTTTTCTTTTCATTTCAAATCTTTCTTTAGATCTCTCTCTCTCCATATCATGAAGTTTGACCATGATGCATTATCATACATCATTATGAACAAAAAAAACCTCCAACTCTTCTTTTAACTCCGACTCTGTTTTTAACTTTCACAAAATCTCATTCACGGACATTTAGAACAAAAGAATTAAGACTAAATTGTCAGAAATGGTCGGTTACGTTGAAAATTATGTTTAAAAATGTTTGAACTAAAACTAGTAGTTTAAATTTTTTATTTTGATGCGAGTGTGGTTTTTTTTTAATATTTAAAATGATGGATTTGTTCTTGATATTTTCTTTTTATATATTTTTTTATTAATTTTATATATTCCAAATTAAAAATAAATAAAATAGAAAAGAATATATATAATCTCTCTCACACACATACCCACCGCTACTATCGGAGGATATGATTACTACCACTGTCGGAAAATATGAACACCAGCACTAGAACATCCTTCGAAAAACCTCGTTTTTCCGACGAATATAAACACCACCACAACCACAACCGATCTGAAAACCCTCATTTTTCCAGCGAACAAGAAACCCCATTTTTTTGATGATTTTCAGATCTTCTGTTGGGGACTCGATTTCCAACGCCGTTGAGGTTATTGAGTTACACATTTGGCGAGCCTCGTCTCGCGCTGTTGAGTTTATTAAGTTACATACGGAGGCTATGACGTACCAAAGAAAACAAAGGACAGCGACGACGTGAAAACCCAAATCTACAATATCAAAGTGGCTCGATCTGAAAACCCTCAAGTTTTTAGAGTTCAGGTATGCGATGATGACATCGACGACATTCCAAATCTGTAAACGTCGTCGTCTTCACAACCAGACTGTGGTTTCGTCTAGAAACTCAAGCCACAAATGTCGCATCCGTCTCTCTCCTTCTCTGGCGAGTCTCGTTTCTCTTAGATCTGACGACTAGTAAGGTTTTCAGATCCGACGAGTTAGGGTTTCCCAAACGACGACTCTTCTTCTTCGTCGTCGAAAACCTTATGTCGTCGTCATCCTTCATCTTTCCAAAAACCCTAATCCATATGAGATAAGGTGGTGGCAAGGGTTTCGGAAGTTAGTGATGGTTTATGTCGAAAATGGGGGTTATGGAAATGGTTTCTAGTGGAGAAGACGAACCAAGAAGGTGACAAGATGGTCCCCGGTGGTAGGAATCGATTAGGGTTTGTTGTAGGTAATATAATGATGGATTTCAGATCTGTCGGAGGTTGGTTGTGGCGGAGACGAGGTAGGCTAAAGGTTGTGGTGTCTGACAACGACGACAGTTGTGGCATCGACGATGACGTCAGCTAGCAGTAGTGGCGTCAGTGTTTTCGGCAAGATGGGTATGGTGGCCGACAATGCTTTTCTGCTACAATAAAAGGGCAAAATGGAGTGTTGTGTAAAAGAGAAAGATGAAGGATATAGTAGTATTGTTATTATTTTTTTATTTTCTTTTTGATTGTTGTAACAAAAGAAAATTTAAAACGCAAATTAAAAGGGGTATATCCGTCATTTTTAAAAATATAAAATATTTTTGGACCAAATTAGCAACAAAATGAAACTTTTGGACTGGTGATGCTAGTCCAAAATTTTTTGGATCAAAGTGACAATTTTCAACATACCACAATTACCATTCTTGCAGTTTAGTCAAGATTTAAACTTACAACTGTATTTATTGTGTATTTTTCCACAATGAATCATTATAAGTAGATGTAATAAGTTTGTTTAGCACCTTTTCGATGGTTTTGGAATGGGTAAGTATCATGAACAATTGTTTTTTTATTGTGTGTCATTTTCATAGAACGTTTGTTGTTGTTTCATAAATATGTTGTTATTTGTTCATACAACAAATTAACAACACGTGAAGAGTACATAACATGATGAAGAATAAAAAACAACACCATTTTCATTGATATAATATGTATGTAGTGATGTTACGATCGTCTTGTAGGGAAGTTTGACAATGTTTTCGAATAATGTGATCTCGAATCAACACTTGTAACAACATTATGAACTCTTAGGCGAACCTTGGAGATCACTCCAACAATTAAGTTAGTTTACATTATAATTGGTCTTTGGAGAATAAAAAGTCTAGTAGGGATAGGAGAGCACCTACTTTAGTGGTTGTGTAACAAAGGGTAAACATAAGTTTAACATTAATAGGTATTCAAAATTAAACCCTAAAGATTTTTATTTGTGGCATATTAAAATAAAGAAAAAATAAACCTAATAACACTATATTGAAGATAATAATTAGGTGACAACTATAAATTAGGAAATGTAGGCATTATTAGCATAATAATATTTTGTGCTTTTTTATATTACAGCATATGATTTAGCTTATTACATTACCTGGTTAACCTTAAATAGTATTTATATTTATAGTCGTATTTGCTTTTCCATTGTATTATACAATTATCTAACAATAATGTAATTTTATTCGTTTTCTCTTTATGGTTTCCTATCAACAATGTAACCCTAGCCATAATCTCTTTATATTGTTATTAATTCTCTCTATATTCTTATTAGTTTACATGGTTAGAGCCATGTTTGCTCCGTCTTTTATGATTGTTTGGAATGTTTTTTCTTATTCGTTTCTATATGTCTTCTGGTTTCATTTGTTTGAATTTGTCATTTTGAGGTGGGGTTTTACAAATTATTTCGTCACTTTTTGGTTTGATTTTTTTGTTTTTCGACGGTTTCGCATCGTGATTTGTTATATCGTGCCGTGAAAATACCTTTTGATCGATATTTTTCGAGGCGAGTATGTGAATCTCGTCGCAATTTTTGCATCTCGCCGCGTGTAACATCCAAAACATATGACTTGAAAATTTCATCTTTTTAAGTTTACTAAATTACAAACATAAGACATCATTAATTTCAAGATCACGAAAACATAAAATAGTTATAGTGAAAAATCAAGACAATTCGTGGAAAAACATTATCGGCGTATAAGTCCCACAATCTCTACTGCGGAATATTATAGTGTGATGCGACGCGATCAAGTCGGTCATTTCCTTTGAGTTGGAAGTACTTGAAACACAAACTAAAGGGGTGTTTGGCTTGTCTTTTGAAAGACCAAAAGAACTTTTTGAAAAAGATAGAAGGAAAAAGATGTTTGGTAAAAGTATTTTAAAAGCTACTTTTAGGATTTTGATATAAGAAAAAATGACTTTTTGAAAAAGTCAAGATTTCCTGACTTTTTGTAACCTTTGGCCTCTCAAAAGATAAGCCAAACACCCTCTAAGACAGTAAGCACAAAGCTTAGTGAGTTTCCCCACCATACCACATACCAATAATAAACATAATGTCAAGCATATCCGGGTGTTGGCCTACCCCTTTGGTCTATTTCAATCGGATACTGCTGATCATATCTGTGTACTCGACCTGCCATGTAGCACCTGGTTCCTGGTACGTAAGTTTTGCCTAAGTAATTGTGTTTTTGGCCGTGGACTCGGCGAGTTGGAGGCCCGACTCGCCTAGTAGAGACTAGACTTTGGGGCGCGGATAAGATGGCGACTCGACGAGTCCATATTAGAGACTTGGCGAGTCTGCGCTGTTTGATGAAACCCTAATTTCCAAGGGCTTGCACCCTATTTAAACACCCATTTACGCCCCAACTCCGCCCCATTCACCCCCAAAAGCTCTCCATACGTTCTAGCTCTTGTTCTCGTGAGTTTGAGGCATTTTAGTGTGTTCTTGAAGATTTTGAGAAGGAAGTGGAGTAGATCAAGAGGAAGGGAAGGAAGCCAAGCATCTTAGTGTCCTCTCAGTGATTTCCTTGAGGTAAAACTCGTTTTCCCCCTTTCTATATGCTTATAACTTCATTAAAGTCTTCCTTGAGCCCTTCCCCAAGCTTGTATGTGCATCATATTTCGTAATAAGTTGATTGGCCTCTAGATCTAGGCTTGGTTAAGCTCCAGGAGCTCAGATCTACTACCTTTATGGACCCATATTGCATGAAGACCTTAGATCTACTCTTTTGGTGCATTTTGAACCCTAAAACCCTCATGGATGAATATCTACACGTAAAGTTGGAAACTTTACGTGTTATTCATGCTCTAGGAACCCAGATCTATGAATGGAATGGACTAGATTCGAGCAAAATCGTGTATATGGCTCTTGCATGAAGCAGACTCGACGAGTCGCTCATCTGACTCGGCGAGTCTAGTCGCGAGTTTCCGAGATTGTCCCTTTTTAGCTGTGTCGAGTTGTGTAGTGAGTCCAGGGTGGACTCGGTGAGTTGGAAGCCAAAACTCACCCATAACGGAACTCGACGAGTCGATGCCCAGACTCGGCGAGTTCAAGGCAATCTCCTTAGATCAAGAACAGACTCGGCGAGTTGTTCATACAACTCGGCGAGTCACAATATAAATTGTTCATCGGATGAAGATGAACTCGGCGAGTAGGATGAAGGACTTGAACATTAGTTTAGAAGGAAAACTCGTCGAGTCAACGCCTAACTCGACGAGTAGAAACAGAATCCAGGTCATTCGTTTGGACATGGACTCGGCGAGTTGGCGAGCCAACTCGGTGAGTCGGGTCAACTGGAAGTTGACTCTGACTTTGACTTAGGGCATGATCAGGGGTAAAATGGTCATTTTACCCAAAGGACAATTAGCAGTTTTTGACTAAGTGTTTGGTGGGAATTACAGTCGGAGGATTTCCGGAGCAGCAGCAGCAGCAGACAGACTATTCCCACACAGATCAGCAGCTACTCCGAGGTGAGTTGCCTTCCAGTAGCGGTGGGTCTAAGGCCACAATGCCGGCCCACCAGTAGGAGATGTATGATAGATGATTGTCTTTGTGATATCATCTAGGTTTGCTACTACTTGATATGTTATATGCTAGCATGATATGTTGTATGTGATAGTAGTAGAGTTCGGTTGTTAGGACCGAAGGGTAGTCAGACACCCCAGATATGTCTGATATTATGTTTGTGTTATGATATATGTGATGGTAGTAGTAGGGTTGAAATAGTCCTCGAGGTTCGGTTGTTAGGATCGAAGGGTAGTCAGCACCCCAGAATAGCTCGACATGGGTAGGTCAGCGCCCCATAATGGCATGACAAGGGTAGGACGGCACCCCAGAATGGCCGCACGGGTAGTCGGCACCCCAGAATGGCCGTACCGGGTAGTCAGGCACCCCAGAATAGCCTGGCAGTATGTATGTTATGTATTGTATGGTATGTGGTACGATGGGGGAACTCACTAAGCTTTGTGCTTACAGTTTACAGTTTTGGTTTCAGGTACCTCTTCGTCGAAGGGGAAGGAGCTGGCACGGTAGCGGCACATCATGCACACACACTGGTTTCCGCATCTATTAGATTTCTCTGGGATTTATACTCTGATGTTTCGATTGGTTGTATGATTTGGCTTTTAAACATGGTTTACGTTGTGATGTAGTTTGATCAAACAATGTTTTTAATTATTAACGTTTTCTAAAGTAATGTTTTAAAAACGAAATTTTTGGAGGTGAAAATTGGGTCGTTACAAGTTGGTATCAGAGCCCTGGTTTGAGGGATTCGGACACACCTTCGGGGGTGTTTGAACTCAAATCGAGGGGATTAAAAGATTTTGGAAAGAGAAAATGTTTTCTAAAAGGCTAAGTAAAAGGGTTTTAAGAAAGAACAAAGTGTGTGATGTGCGCGACCGGCGGAGCTCAAGTAAGTATTCCCCAATGTACCCATACAAGTTTATTTATGCTTATCAATTTCTGTAGTACAACATGCTAGAATAGGACTAAGGATCTAGGAGTGATGCCTTATGTGCCTGCTTTATGTGCTTCAGTATATGAAAGAGTTGCATGCTAGAATTGAGTGGGCAGCAGTAGGGTAGCCTGTTTAGGTTATTCCTAATAGTACGGGTTTAGCATTGTATGCTAGTTTAGTTCTCCTTACGAGGATAGAGTTGCTTGAGATTGTTTGCCTTATGTCCAAATGTTGTTTGCTTTGTGCTATGTGGGCTTTGAATTGATGGGAGTTAACTGTTAGGTGAATACGTTAAAGTCACATGTGATTAGGGTTGAATAATCTCAGAGTGTCGGATTTGACTCTATTGCGTAGCTCTTGTTTGAGTCCTAACCGTGGTAGAGATGAGTCCCTTACTCGAAGGATTATCCGAGCCTCATCACATGTGATTGTATTCAGGTAACAGTTAATTGGCATCACCAAGAGGCCTGCAGCAGCTGAGGACCGGATAGAGTATAGTCAGGGATTTCCCTAGGGCAAGCCTAGGATGAGTATAACAGTGTTCAACCATAGTAGAAGGGATCTGGTGGAGTCGAGGTAGTCCTTGAAAAAGGTACGGATAGATGTGGAAGGTAGTATGGGCCCGTACTACTGGAAGCAGAGGATCCGTACCCGAACCAAGGGAGGCCAAGATGAGACCGGGGAACTTGTGGTAGATGTGATCCTTCAAAAAGTAGTAGTATCACTAACAGTTATTATTTCTATATTACAGAATGGTGGTACTACGATCGAGGCCAGCAGTGGACAATTCAGGTTCGGGATCGGGTTCCGAGCCGGTAGACGAGGGGCTACGTGAGTTCATCACGTCTGAGATTACCAGAGGCATCCTTGAGTCGACCCCCATTATCTTCGGGTCGATCAAGGAAGGGATCATCGAGTTGATGGAGGATCGCCTCAGGGCGTTCAGGAGCGACATGGCATCTGGCCAGTCGGGATCTCGTATGCTGTCCTTTAAGGACTTCAGGGGCAGTGGTGCGCCGGATTTCCATGGGGTGAAGGACCCCATTGTTGCTAGGCGATGGATTGCAGACATTGAGTCTGCACAGTTGACTAACTTCTGCCCCGAGGGGTTGAAGGTGAGGTATGCAGCAGGGTGTTTACGAGACCGAGCTCGAGATTAGTGGGAGTTAGTGGGTGACTCTTTGGGAGCCTCAGCTATCAAGGCTATGACCTGGTCGGACTTTGTGACCAAGTTCAGGGCAGAGTTTAAATCGGCTGTCGAGCTTCAGCAGCTGGCTAGGGAGTTTTTGGACATGAGACAGACGATAGAGACCGTGGTGGAGATCACCGCCAAGTTCCGGGAGAAGGCACTGTTGGTACCCCAGTATGCGGGCGATGAGGACATGAGGAGGACCCGCTACCATGACATGCTCTGGGCTGATATCCAGGAGCACGTTAGTTTTTCAGCCTGCCCCACCCTGGACTCCATGATTGCCAGGGCGAGGGAGAGGGAGATAGATTTGGAGCATATCCCGAAACGGAAGTCAGAGGAGGGACAGATAGGAGGGGCTTCAGGGAAGAAGCCCAAGGGATCAGATGGTAGGCCGAAATGCCAGTCAGGACCGAGCCGCTGTAGGAAATGCGGTAGGCCACACGAGGGGGCGTGCAGGATGGGATCATCAGGCTGCTACAAGTGCGGCAAGACTGGGCACTATAGCAGGGATTACACTGCTCTGACAGCACTTATTCAGACATCGGAGTTGCTGTGTTTCCACTGCAACCAGAGAGGCCACAAGAAGGCCAATTGTCCCCAGTTGACAGCTTCAGCGCTGGTAAAGGCGCCAACTCCAGCGACCCTGCGGATTACAGATGGCCGGCAGGGCAAGGCAGAGGCTCCAGTGGTGAGGAGCCGGACATTTCAGCTGACCACCGAGGAGGCACGCGCAGCACCAGATGTGGTGACGGGTATGATTCTTTCCCTCTCGTTTATTTATATGATGTTATGATATTGATATGTACTCGGTATATGTATATGTGTTAGGATTGTTCCATGTGAACGGTATCCCATTTCAGGTGTTATTGGACTCAGGTGCATCCCGATCGTTTGTGTCCCTTGCACTTAGCAAGAAGTTTCCTGACTCTTCGGGCATGTTGGATTGCCCTTTAGAGGTAGAAATTGTTAATGATCGATCGGTGCGAGCATCGATGGTGTTTCAAGATTGCATCTTGCGTTTGTTCGAGGAGCGCTACTTGGTAGATTTGGTTCCCATTCCGTTGCATGGGAACAAGGTGATTATAGGCATGGATTGGTTGAGACCTAATGGGGCAGTGATAGATTACGCACAGAAGCTAGTGCGAGTCCGGACCCCAGGTGGGGGAGAGTTAGTGATTCATGGCGAGAGGCCACAGTGTGGACCCTCAGTCTGTTCAGCAGCGAGGGCTAGACGATACCTTCAGCAGGGATGCGCAGGTTATGTTGCGTACGTGATGGATACCCGGGAGGCGGGTAAGGCGACAGTGAGCGAGGTTCTAGTGGTGTGAGATTTCGCAGATGTTTTCCCAGAGGAGCTTCCTGGGATACCTCCGGAGTGACAGGTGGAGTTCAGGATTGACCTCATTCCTGGTGCGGCTCTGATAGCCAAGGCACCATATCAGCTGGCTCCTCCTGAGATGCAGGAGTTGTCTACGCAGCTGCAGGAGCTGCTAGACAAGGGATTCATTAGACCAAGCTATTTACCCTGGGGAGCCCCGATTCTGTTTGTGAAGAAGAAGGACGGGTCGCACCGGATGTGTATAGATTACCGGGAGTTGAACAAGGTAACGGTGAAGAACCGTTACTCACTCCTAAGGATTGATGATCTCTTTGACCAGCTTCAGGGAGCATCTTGGTTCTCCAAGATGGATTTGCGTTCGGGTTATCATCAGATGAGGGTCAGGGAGGAGGATACGTAGAAGACCGTGTTTTGGATGCGCTATGGCCACTATGAGTTCGTGGTGATGCCGTTTGGGCTCACCAATGCTCCTGCCGCGTTCATTGACCTCATGAACCGCGTATGCAGACCGATGCTGGATCGGTCTGTGATACTCTTTATCGATGACATTTTGGTTTATTCCAAGATGCAGGAGGAGCATGAGAAGCATCTGAGAGAGGTTTTGGAAACCCTGAGGAGGGAGAGCTTGTATGCCAACTTCTCCAAGTGTGAGTTTTGGTTGCGTGAGGTGCAATTTCTCGGACACCTTGTTAACCAGAATGGGATTCTGGTCGATCCGGCCAAAGTCGAGGCCGTGATGAGATGGGAGGTTCCGAAGTCTCCATCTAAGATTCGGAGTTTCCTAGGATTGGCAGGCTATTATCGGAGGTTCATTCAGGATTTCTCCAAGATAGTCGTACCCCTGACACGACTGACGAAGAAAGTCGTAGTCTTTCGGTGGGGACCCGAGCAGCAGGTAGCGTTTGAGACACTGAGACAGAGATTGTGCGAGGCGCCGATCTTAGCCCTGCCAGAGGGCGTAGAGGATTTTGTGGTTTATTGTGACGCGTCTATTTCAGGGTTGGGCGCGGTATTGATGCAGAGGGGGCATGTCATTGCCTACGCTTCGAGGCAGCTCAAGCCTCACGAGGCGAACTACCTGACGCATGATTTGGAGTTGGGGGTGGTGGTTTTCGCTCTCAAGATTTGGCGGAATTACCTCTACGGGGTTGGGTGTATCATTTACATGGACCACAAGAGTTTGAGGTACCTCATGGATCAGCCGAATCTGAACATGAGGCAGCGTCGGTGGTTAGACGTGGTGAAGGATTATGATTGTGAAATCCTTTACCACCCGGGAAAGGCCAGCGTGGTGGCCGATGCGCTTAGATGCAAGGCGGCGCCGATCAGGGATATTTGCTTGAGGATGACTGTGGTGACTCCCCTATTGGAGCAGATTCGGGAGGCTCAACAGGAGCCTATCAAGGAGGAACATCGGAAGAGCGAGCGTGTGGTGGGTCAGGTTTCCTCCTTTGATTATGATAGCCGAGGACTATTGACACTACACCGCAGGGTGTGGGTGCCGTATCACGGAGGCGTGCACCAGATCTTGATGGAGGAGGCGCACAAGTCCCGATTCTCTATTCATCCCGGGGCGACGAAGATGTATATGGATCTTCATCTAGATTATTGGTGGCCCTGCATGAAGCGGGATGTGGCATGGTATGTCGAGGGTGCTTGGCCTGCAGGAAGGTCAAGGCCGAACATCAGAGACCGCATGGGAAGATGCAACCGTTGGACATCCCGTTGTGGAAATGGGAAGACATCACGATGGATTTTATCACAAAGCTTCCCAGGATTGCGCGTGGAGTAGATTCGATTTGGGTCATCGTGGATCAATTGACCAAGAGCGCCCATTTTATTCCGATCCAAGAGAGCATCTCGGCCGAAAAGTTGGCCGATATCTACATCAGGGAGATAGTAGCGCGGCATGGGGTGCCAGTGTCAGTGATATCAGACCGAGATGTGCGATTCACTTCCAGATTTTGGAAGAAGTTTCATGAAGAGTTGGGCACTCGTTTGCATTTTAGCACCGCCTTTCACCCGCAGACGGATGGTCAGAGCAAGCGGACCATCCAAACTTTGGAGGATATGTTGCGGGCATGTGTATTAGATTTCGGTGGTAGCTGGGATACCTATCTTCCCTTGGCTGAGTTCTCATACAACAACAGCTACCACGCGAGTATTGACCGTCCCCCATTCAAGATGTTGTACGGACGGAGGTGCAGGACCCCGATATGTTGGGGTGAAGTTGGCCAGAGGGTCATGGGGAGCACCGAGGTGGTACTCGAGACGACCGAGAGGATCCAGCAGGTTCGGAGAAGGCTTCAGACTGCTCAGAGTCGGCAGAAAAGTTACGCCGACAAGCGTCGATCTGACTTGGAGTTCCAAGTCGGGGATATGGTTCTCCTGAAGGTGTCGCCTTGGAAAGGCGTCATTCGATTCAGGAAGCGGGGCAAGTTGGGCCCGAGATTTATGGGACCATTCAGGGTTGTAGCCCGGGTGGGCAAGGTGGCGTATAGATTGGATCTGTCGGTCAAGCTCAGCCAGATCCACAACACTTTCCATGTCTCTCAGCTGCGGAAGTGCTTAGTGGATGATTCAGCAGTAGTGTCGTTGCAGGATATTCAGGTTGATGACAACCTGAATTACATTGAGCGCCCAGTCGCAATCCTCGACTGGAAGTCGAAGGATTTGAGGAACAAGATGGTGGAACTAGTGAAGGTGCAATGGCAACACCGCAAGGGTTCGGAGTGGACTTGGGAGCCGGTAGAAGAGATGATGGAGCATTACCTCAAGTTGTTTCAGGATCGAGCGGCAGACATCGAGGATGAAGTCTAAAATAAGTAAGGGGGATTTGTAGCACCTGGTTCCTGGTACGTGAGTTTTGCCTAAGTAATTGTGTTTTTGGCCGTGGACTCGGTGAGTTGGAGGCCCGACTCGCCTAGTAGAGACGAGACTTTGGGGCGCAGATAAGATGCCGACTCAACGAGTCCATATTAGGGACTCGGCGATTCTGCACTGTTCGATGAAACCCTAATTTCCAAGGGCTTGCACCCTATTTAAACACCCATTTGCGCCCCAACTCCGCCCCATTCACCCCAGAAGCTCTCCATACGTTCTAGCTCTTGTTCTCGTGAGTTTGAGGCATTTTGGTGTGTGTTCTTGAAGATTTTAAGAAGGAAGTGGAGTAGATCAAGAGGAAGGGAAGGAAGCCAAGCATCTTAGTGTCCTCTCAGTGATTTCCTTGAGGTAAAACTCGTTTTCCCCCTTTCTATATGCTTATAACTCCATTAAAGTCTTCCTTG
This sequence comes from Lactuca saligna, assembly GCF_052625555.1. NCBI lineage: Eukaryota > Viridiplantae > Streptophyta > Magnoliopsida > Asterales > Asteraceae > Lactuca > Lactuca saligna. Next base: position 34,656,339 of record NC_136419.1, on the reverse strand, counting down.
AGCCCTTCCCCAAGCTTGTATGTGCATCATATTTCGTAATAAGTTGATTGGCCTCTAGATCTAGGCTTGGTTGAGCTCTAGGAGCTCAGATCTACTACCTTTATGGACCCATATTGCATGAAGACCTTAGATCTACTCTTTTGGTGCATTTTGAACCCTAAAACCCTCATGGATGAATATCTACACGTAAAGTTGGAAACTTTATGTGTTATTCATGCTCTAGGAACCCAGATCTATGAATGGAATGGACTAGATTCGAGCAAAATCGCGTATATGGCTCTTGCATGAAGCAGACTCGGCGAGTCTAGTCGCGAGTCTCCGAGATTGTCCCTTTTTAGCTGTGTCGAGTTGTGTAGTGAGTCCAGGGTGGACTCGGTGAGTTGGAAGCCAAAACTCACCCATAACGGAACTTGACGAGTCGATGCCCAGACTCGGCGAGTTGTTCATACAACTCGGCGAGTCACAATATAAATTGTTCATCGGATGAAGATGAACTCGGCGAGTTGTTCATACAACTTGGCGAGTAGGATGAAGGACTTGAACATTAGTTTGGAAGGAGAACTTGTCGAGTCAACGCCTAACTCGACGAGTAGAAACAGAATCCAGGTCAGTCGTTTGGACATGGACTCGGCGAGTTGGCGAGCCAACTCGGTGAGTCGGGTCAACTGGAAGTTGACTCTGACTTTGACTTAGGGCATGATCAGGGGTAAAATGGTCATTTTACCCAAAGGACAGTTAGCAGTTTTTGACTAAGTGTTTGGTGGGAATTACAGCCGGAGGATTTCCGGAGCAGCAGCAGCAGCAGACAGACTATTCCCACACAGATTAGCAGCTACTCCGAGGTGAGTTGCCTTCCAGTAGCGGTGGGTCTAAGGCCACAATGCCGGCCCACCAGTAGGAGATGTATGATAGATGATTGTCTTTGTGATATCATCTAGGTTTGCTACTACTTGATATGTTATATGCTAGCATGATATGTTGTATGTGATAGTAGTAGAGTTCGGTTGTTAGGACCGAAGGGTAGTCAGACACACCAGATATGTCTGATATTATGTTTGTGTTATGATATATGTGATGGTAGTAGTAGGGGTGAAATAGTCCTCGAGGTTCGGTTGTTAGGATCGAAGGGTAGTCAGCACCCCAGAATAGCTCGACATGGGTAGGTCAGCGCCCCATAATGGCATGACAAGGGTAGGACGGCACCCCAGAATGGCCGCACGGGTAGTCGGCACCCCAGAATGGCCGTACCGGGTAGTCAGGCACCCCAGAATAGCCTGGCAGTATGTATGTTATGTATTGTATGGTATGTGGTACGATGGGGGAACTCACTAAGCTTTGTGCTTACAGTTTACAGTTTTGGTTTCAGGTACCTCTTCGTCGAAGGGGAAGGAGCTGGCACGGTAGCGGCACATCATGCACACACACTGGTTTCCGCATCTATTAGATTTCTCTGGGATTTATACTCTGATGTTTCGATTGGTTGTATGATTTGGCTTTTAAACATGGTTTACGTTGTGATGTAGTTTGATCAAACAATGTTTTTAATTATTAACGTTTTCTAAAGTAATGTTTTAAAAACGAAATTTTTGGAGGTGAAAATTGGGTCGTTACATGCCCCTTTGGTCTAGTTCAACCGGATAATGTTGAGCATATATGGGTGCTCGATTTCCCCCTTCGGCCTATTTCAACCAGATACAGGGTTTATTTTACCCCTATCACTACCACATAATATCTCACATAATTCACAGAATCATCAAATTATCATGCACAATCGATACTTATCACCAAGACAATCATCATTCCAAATCATAACTAATGGGCCCGCCTTGGTGCCTTCGACCCATAAATTCTATGAAAGGAAACCCAACTCAACAATGAATGTCAAAATGTACTCCTTGGACGACTCTGAACTCCTCTCCCTATAGCACAACATACCTCCTAATTAGATATTGGATCTAAATCTATCCCCAAGGCCTAAACCCTTACTCATTACATAAGGCAAAGGTTCCTTTATCCTTGCCCTATTAGGCCTCCATGTAACGCCTGCAGATCCGGGCTAGTCAATTTAGAGACAATAAGCGTCGAGAATTAATTTTTAATAGAATATTATTTAGAATAAATAATATTAACTAAGTTGTAGTATATGTCACAAGGGTTCCGTACATATAAAAAACGCCGAAATCCGAGTTATAACGAATAAGTTATGGCCGGTCGAAATTTTACGGCAAAATCAGCACGACACCGAGAATCGTGAAAAGTGAGTTTGCGATAAAATACTTATTACCCTTTGTTATCTAAAATAAAGTCTTAGTATACATTAAACCGAGGGTGTGCATAAAAATAACGTTAAAATCTGACTTCGTATGAGGAAGTTATGATTTTTCTAAGATTTAACATAGTAGTGCACAACTCGAAATTCGAATTTTAGATCGATCGATTTTTAGCCGATGCAACCTAAATGAGAATTAAAAATCTCATTAATAAGAGTTCAACTATAAAAAGACAGACGAAAACGGAGTCCATATGAAGAAGTTATCAGTTTTACACGGTTGTTTAACAATGTAATATTCTCATACTGTTAAATTTAAAATTGGTCGAGAATTATCTGATGGAGTCAAAAGGAGAGTTGTAGATCTTGTCAATACCTACGCGTGGATATAAAGAACATCGAAAGCAGAGCTCGTATGAGAAAGTTATGAATTTTTTAAAACTGATTGTTTTACTTGTGTCCAATGCCACGTGTCAACACCAGGTGAAGCCTTGGTGCCTACGCAAGGCCACGACGTGGATCTTAAGTCCACGACATGGATTGGCCCCAAACAACCTATAAATAGAGGTGGAAATCATCCATTTTCTTCACACCTTCACCCTTCTTTCTCTCTTAACACTCTCAATCTCTCCCTCCCAATCCCTAGCACCTTCTAAATGCTAGAGGCGAGTCCCTGTAGCGCCAAAAGGCTCCGAGAAGTAGAGCTTTCGGCTAAAAAAGTTCTGCCCCCGTAGAGCCTGGTTCCTAGCCAAACCTCCGGTAAGTGATTTATGCTTACCCTACTTTAAGTATAACTTATGTTTAAGTTCATTATCGTTATTATGAACTTATAAACAAGATTTATCAGTGATTCCAAGTCGTTATACCGATTGGTCTACTTACGGGGATGATATCTAGGCTGTGATTTAGAGAGGTATTTAAAGTGAGATTTCCAAACAGTATACTTCGTATACTAAACGGACCCTACCTCCGATATGATCTTACTTGGTTGTTCATTACTTGATAGATCATGAAAGTAGACTTTAAATTAATGATGAATCTAGACTAATAATTAGCCGCAATAAAGATTAGACTAAAACTTAGCGATAATAATTCTAGGTTTCGTCGAAGGAAAATAGAATCGTTAGAATCGAAGCGTTGCCCGAGTTTGGAATCATCACTTTAACAAGTGAGTGCATAGTCTCTTTCATGAACATGGTTTTAATACAAGTATTGCTTGAAGTATTAAATGTATGTTTATGTGTGAAATATTCGATGTTGCCTGGAATACGTGTTAAAGAGCATACCTTATAATATATATGATGATTTAGGATAAAGAGTAAACCTAAATTAATTATGAGGAATATTGGGAAGTATCTTCTTATGAGTACGAGTGAGATATACACGGAGAATAAAACTTTAAATTATGTCATTGACTCGGGAACATGGATTAGACATAGTCATTCGTCCCTAATCCGAGAGTATGGATTGGGCACAATCATTGTTCATTAATCCAGGAGCATGGATTAAGATATAGACAGTTGTCCTTAGTCCGAGAGTATGGATATGACATAGTTATTTTTCATTAATTCGGGAGTATGGATTTAGACATAAACAATTATCCCTAGTCCGAGAGTATGGAATGGGCACAGTTATTGATCTGAGAGCATGGATTAGATCCGGGAGTATGGATTAAGTAAAGAGATAAAATTTAAGGTCCGAGAGTATAGATAGTTTCGATATGAGGATCGATGGTGTGGGGTAAGAGTTGCTTATATATGGTGAAATTGTATACTTTGTGAGTTATAATATATATATATATATATATATATATATATATATATATATATAGATATATATATGTATATATATATATGATATAACATTGTGGGATTGCAATCCCTATGTACTCACCAGGTTTCCCAACCTGACCCACTTAATTTATTTATATCACATGTGTCGATATAAATCTACATTACACCGAGAGATTAAGAAGATGTAGATAACTAGTGTAAATGAATGTAAGTTCTGTTTATGCTTATGTTTCTGTATTGACGATGACATCCCAAAGTTTTAAAATGAATAAAGTACATCTTTTCAGAAATGCTTTGATAACATATTTATCATGTTTTTCTGTGAACAATTTCCGCAACACTTTTCTTTAAAAGGTTACTCTGATTTGAACATAAATCATAAACAAATCGGTCTTTTCTGACCATAAAAATAGGGATGTTACACTCCTCCTTCCAAGGCCCAAGTTTCAAATTAAAATGTCCAAGTCCATCAAACAAAGCCTTAAGGCCCAATACCATAAATAATAGGCCTAGGCCTAAAGGCCTTAATACACAAGTGGGTTTGAGGCCCAACAAATCCAGGCCCAAAGCCGTAAGGTACAAAAACCACATTTGACCTACTGCATGCGTACATGCGGCGTACTTGGCACGTACGTCCAACGTACGTTGGCCTTGACCAGTTACGAGAGGTTAACCCAGTACGCGCAGCGTATTGGCCCGCCACCTTCGAAACTTCATTGTGACTTAATCAGTTAAGTCCTCATGTCCAGAACATAGATCCAGGCCCTAAAGGACATGCTAAACCATAAAACTATAAACTTTATGTTGTTGCATGCATGGATGGGATTAAGACATGATTTAAGTCCATAAACACACTTTGTGGCCATCTAATACTTGCATGGTTGAGGCTAAACCATCAAGGCCCAATTTTTATGGCTCCAAACACTTCCAAGAGCCCAAAATGACAGCTCATAAGGATTGAAACTTCTAAAACTCAAGAAACCCCAACTATGGAGCCAAAAATGCAACATAAAACACCCCAAAACTAGATCTAAGCATGCAATAGTCAAGGTTAAAGCTTTACAGCTCAAATGAGTCAGAAATGATTTCAAACTTCTGGATCTACAAGTCTTCTTCACGTTCTTACTCCTTTTTAAAACTCCTTCTTCTTCAAAATCACCAAATATCACCAAAAATGCTCAATATTATCTCAAGATACATGCAAAAGGCTTAGAGTTCGAGTTTAGGACTTTAGGGACAACGGAGGATAATGGAATGAAGGTTGGGATGATCTTAAGGTGTTTATATAAGGTGCAAACCCTAAAATTTAGGGTTTGCATCTGGCCAACTTACTCCAAGCTTGTGCATGGGATTCCCCCGCTTCACGCCTCACCTTCGTACGTCGTGCGTACGCTATGTACGCCCAACGTGCGACCCTCCACCCAAAACCAATATATATTTACTCAGTTAAGCAACAAAAGGACATACCTGGCAACTTGAGCATTACACCGCGATTTCTGATATATATGTTTAAGGTTCTATATTTTGTTTGGTTTTATTTGTTTGATTTTGTCGTTTTTTTAGGGTTTCGATTATTTATGGTATTTGTATTTCGTGTCGCGTTTTTGAGTTCTTTGCGCCACAATTTGGGTTTTTTTCGTCAATATCTTGTCGCAGCTGCGAAAGTATCCTTTTTTTTTCATCGATATCTTGTCGTGATTATCATATCGTGCCACACTCATCTGTTCATATCACATTATTGTTTGAAGTTTTGTTTGTTTGGTTGTTGAAGTTATTTGTCTGTATTCTTTAATTGGTATTAGTTTGCTTTTATTACACTTTTCTTTTATTATAATTTCCTTTCAATTGTGAAACCTAATCGAAGGTTTTATTACATTTTTCTTTTGTTGTCGGAGCTCTTAAAAACCTTGGTCGTCAAAATTTTCCTATTCTTGTTATTCTCAATGTTTCCAATTGAATTCATGTGTTTTTTTTTCCATTGCTTTTGAAAGCTTCTTAAAAAAAGTTTTATTATGTTGAATGATTGGTCTAATCTATGTCATCATATTAAACATTTAAAAAAAAACATTTTGTTTTACTTTTACAAGAATGTCATTTTATGTTAAGAGCAATTATAATGTTTTTGTCTTACTTCTTGTTAGGAACATGGTTTGTTTAGGGTTTTAATAGTTTTTTATTTAAGTTTAGTATTACAAAAAATATATATGTTAAGTTTCGTTTCGTATTATTATTAAAAAAAAAGCGATTATTTTTTAAGGTTTGGTAAATTTAGTTGCAAGTTTCACTTCCGCTAGTATCATTGGATCCATATTTGTAACGCCCATGTTTTCAAGCTAGAAATTAATGATGATGTGATAGTCTAGGTTAAACATTTGTAAACCGTTTTGAAATAATAAAATTGTATTATTTGAGTATTATGTGTTTAATTGTGTGACTTAAATGAACTAAGGATAAAAATAAGTGTAAAAATAAAATATTAGATAAGCCCAATATCTATGAAGGAGTTGTAGTAGTCATAAAAAGGGTTCCGGATATATAAAGAATGCTGAAATCCGAGTTATAACGAAGAAGTTATGACTTGTTAAAGTTTCGCGACAGAACCAGCACGAAGCTGTATGACGTAAAATACAAAATTAAGATAGAGCGATATTTAGCCCTAGTGATCTAAACGAATGTTGTAGAGTTCGTTAAAGCAAGAGCGTGCATAAAAAGAATGCCCAAATCTGACATCGTATGAAGAAGTTATGATTTTTCTAAGTTTCAACTTATCAGTAGGCAGCCCGAAACTCAAATTCGAGATCGAGTGATTGTTGGACGAAACAATCTAAACAAGAATCGAAGATCTCGTTGATAGTAGTGCAATGGTGAAAAGACAGACGAAAACGGACGTCAGATGAATAAATTATGAATTTATAACGAAGTTTTCCTATTCCGACCTACTAAAAATAATATAATAAAAATAAAGTCAAAATTTGTCGACGGAGTCTAAATAAGAGTTTTAGAGCATAATTTCACCTACGTGTGAATATAAAAAATGTCGAAAACGGAGATCGTATGCGAGAGTTATGATTTTCAGAAGTTCGAGGCACGCACCCCGAGGAGGGAACGCCCGACGTTCGGATGAGGAACGCCTTGCGTTCGGAAGCTTGGTCTCGGATTGGCGACATCGTCGGTGACTAAGTTGGCATCGGATAAGACCCTCGCCCCCGCTCTTGCGCGCTGCGTACTCCGAAGGAACGCGCTGTGTTCGCAAGGCCAGCCTCCCCTATAAATAAGATGTGAGGCCAGCCATCCATGGTTGCCAAATTTCTTTCTTTCACTCCATATTTCATTGTTTTGCGTGCTAGTCATACCTCCGAAGCCCCGATATCATTCCCGAGCCCTGAAGCAAGTCCCGAAGCCCCAAAGATCCCGAGAACTCCAATTCCCAAGCCGAATCTCTGTCCGCGAGAAGCTAATTTTTGTGAAGATCTTCCAGATCTACCGAAGAATACTACTTCTACAAGTCGTAGTGTTGTCCGATCATCTTCTGATCAAGTGAGTGTGTAGTTACTTTCTTTTAACGCATAAGTATTTTATACGAAATACGTGTTATGTGTATATTTTGTTGTTATATGTGTGAATGTATATTCACTTTCTTCTATCTCATAGATATGATTTATTCTCTATGAAATACGTGTTATGTGTATGTGTCTCATCTGTTGTTTGGAATATGTATCGAATGAGAATGCTATACAGGTTTTAAACTATGTATACAAATATATATTTTTATCTACTAATATGTTGTGTAGAACATGGGTAGATAGTTGATGTGTGATAAACACATGAGAGGCCTCGATGAGATTGTGATCTAGTCATTCAGCAGAATATGGATGATGACCACAGACTCTTTCTAGACTATCCTGTGGAATGCTGGCAGGTTCATAACTTGTAGGTGTTGGTGAGCTTGGGTGTTCATTTGATGTATTCTATCCCCCTCATGGATGCCTTTAGGATATTTATTGTTGAGGAAACCCCTCTGCAGTAATGTCCGTCCCGATGAAAATCCTAGATTAGGTCCCTGGTAATAGTGGTTGCCATAGGGACGTAAAGTGATGATAACAGGAATGGGTAATCGGGTTATTGTTGATTCGTGAATTGAATATAATTATTTATTGTGGGTTGAAAACCATGTATGCTCACCAGGCTCCCAAGTCTGACCCATTCAGTTTCTTTGTATTACAGATAGTGGCGCGAGAGCATAAGTTGGTGAACTTGTGAAGATATTTTGTTTATAGACTAGTAGTTATATGTAACCGTGTAAGGTTTATGTTTTGTTGTTTATGCTTTTGTGTCTGTATCGGAACATGGCATCCCGAGTTTTGATATATAATGAAAATACATTTCTTTAAGAAATTCTTTGGTAAACCTTATTTTTTCATGTATTATTTTGGGGACAACTTCCGCAACTCTTTTAAATCAATGGATTTACTCTGAAATTATTTTAAAAGCATAAATGAAACCGGTTTTTTCTGGCCGAGATTTTTGGGGATGTCACAATATTAGTTTCACCAATATTGGATTTCGTTTTATTCCGATTTGAGTTCTTTTGTTTTTTTCAGTTGTAGCTTCCATTTCAATTTTTTGTTACAAAAGTATTTGATTCAGGTTTGTACTCGTTGGTCATATTTGATTTTGTTATAGTTTTGCTTCGTGTCTCTATTTTATTTATATTTTTATTTTCCATTGGGTTTTGTTTCAATGTTGTTGTTGGTTGGCAAATTGTCAATGTTTATTACTCGAGCATTGTGAGTTTGAGGGAGGGAAAGGGAATAAGGAGGATTGATTGAGTAGATTCGTTTAATAAAATAGAATAAGAAGGATTGGTTACATTAGTTTAGTACAATGCATATTTGCATATTGGGTTTTCTTTGTTTGGTTGTTGTGGTATTATCTCTAGTGTTTGTTTTGTTTTGGTTGCTTTCATGCAGATTGTTTGGTTTTGGCTGTCTTCGTGCAGATTGTTTGGTTTTAGCTTTCTTTATGTAGATTGTTTGTTTTTTTTTGGATGTTTTCTTAGATGAATGTTTGCTAAGGCATACTCATATTCTCGTTTTCATTTCTTTGAAGACAAACTCTTAAGTTTGTTTCCACCGCATTGTGAGTTTGAAGGAAGATATCAACATAATAATATGTGAGGCTCTTTTGTATTAGGCCTTATGTTAGCCCATTAGCCTGGTTAACTCTAGATATATTTTATATTATAGTCTTATTTGTCTTTCATTGTATTGTACAGTTATCTAGCAACAATGTAACCGTAGCCGTTTTCTATCAACAATCTAACTCTAACTGTTTTCTCTTTGTATTATTATTTCTCTGTAAATTCTTATTAGTTTACAGACATTAAATAGGAAGGGGACTTGGATCGTTATCGATTTACCCAATGAAGAGAAAACTCAGTTGGGTAAACGAGTTTATAAATTATCTAATGGCGAAATTACGCGGTATAAAACAAGTTTTGTTACTGAGTATTGCAATCAAAGAGAAGGTTTGAATTTTAATGAAATCTTTACTCGAGTTGCTAAACATGTAACTGTAAGATGCATATTTTGTATGATTGTTAATCTTAACTTTAATTTATATCAACTTGTTAACAATGTTTTTTTATAGATCTCTTAAATAGGATATTTATATGTATTTTTTAAGAGATGATAAACATGTGTAAATTAGTAAAGTCATTTTATGGGTTGTATGGGTTGTAGGAAATGACACCAGAAATGGACTTCATCTTTGATAGAATTTGGTTTTGCGCAAAGCAAAAAATGATTATTCTTTTTTTTTTTTTTTCTAAATTTAGAGGAGGCATTTCTAGATTTTTGTTTGGTATACGTTGATGATATATATAATTTTAAGTGGTAGTTGTAGAAGTGAAGTTTCACTTGTCAAAACGTTTTTAAGAACTATAATTTTAACTGGTAGGGATCGAGATTGTTGCAACAATTAATGTAGTATGAATTTTAAAAATGAAGTAGTTTGGGCACTTATCATATAAATCGGTTAATACTCCTCTTGATCTTAATGTGGTTGTGTTGCACGAGGGAGTTGAAGAAAGTGAATGATTTGTTAAAAAGTTGGTTGGGAACTTGATACTATGCTGACTATTTTGTCATGTATGTACGAGGTTTCTCATAACTCGTCATCCCAGTTAGAGAAAACCCAAAATCACTCTCATCCCTTTCTTCGCAACTTGTATATATTATCTGTCATTTGTTTACTATGAGTTTTGTGTACAGAGTACAGACTGTGTGTGAGAGTTGTATTTTAGGTTTAGTTAATAATATATTGTATAGGTTAGAGTGAGATTTCTGACATGTAAAAGTATCCAAAGATCCTTTACCAATAAAAGATTATTTATTTTCCTTTACCTGTCCGAGTTTGAGATGTAAGAACAGAAACCAAAAGCTTATAAAAATATGAGACGATAGAGGCATCAATTAGGATAATATTTTTTTTTCTATTATGTTTCAAAAATTGGGAGCCACGTATTTTGTAGTTTATGTGACTATTTTTAAATAAGAGTGAAAATGTCAAAATTTTGCGTACTTCCGTTGGTAAGGTAAGATAGCCTAGAGTCGTCCATTTGTGTAGTTGTTGTCACCTGCTCATTCGTTAACAATAAACATAAAATTAAATTAGTGAAAAACAATATCTTTAATCAATCCCACTACAAAAATAAAAATACTTTGACTACAAAATATTAACCTTGTCATCAAGCAATGCTGTTACATTTTACTGACGCGGCTTTCAGCTTCTTCTTCAGCTGCCTCAGACTACAAGTATTATTATTATTATTATTTAAACTCTTAACATCTTCTTTTTCATTCTCTTCAACTACAACAACATGTGGTTTATTTATATCCTTGTTGTCTGAATCCTCAGTCTTAATCCTTACTGATGTTGGAGGTGGGCTATTAAGTAAAGTTGCTTTCAGTTTCTTCTTTAACTGCCTTATACTATTTTTATCAAATACACTCTTAACCTTAGCCTTCTCATCCACATTCATATCCACTACAACTTCTTTTTCAGTCTCTTCAACTATGTTGTCTGAAACCTCATTCATTCCAATAGCATCATCATTTGCATTTGTTGAAAATTGATGGTTTTTTTCTTCTTCAACAAGAGAAACATCAACTACTGATGACTCATGTCTGATTTCAACACCAATCTCCTCCATTAAAGACCCCTGTGCTTCTCCAGCATCAGGGACTTCAAAATCCATGCTCACCTCTTCTTCCTTGTTGGGATTCACAAAATCAACTTCTGAATCTGGTTTTAGATTATCAGCTTCATTCATCACAACATTCACAACCTTCTCAATCTCTGAATTTTCATCCAAAACAACATCATCATGTTTTTCTAGTATGGAATTACCCAAATCATTCACAATCTCTAAGGGTTCACTTGTTGTATCCTTGCTTACAGTGTCTTGGGGGGTTGATTTAGTCACCAAACTCGCGTTTTTTGCAATATCTTCATCTTCACACTCAGTGAGTTGACTCGCCACATCATGGCAAGAAGAAGGTGTCATTGTCAAAGACTTCTCTCTGATATAGGAAACCAATGGAGTTTTCAAGATTTCTTCATCAACAACTATTTTTGCCTTTTTAGCCCTAGGAGATGTAACCTCAATCCTTTCAGGAGATTCAATTGACAACTCAGCTGTTTCAGATCTTGAAGGATTCAAAAACTCTTTAATCCCTTCCACCTGACAGCATAAAAAAAGGGATAATGTCATAAAAAAGGCTTAAGTTTGGCAAAAAAATTCGGTTTTACCCTTCGGCAGATTTTTGGTTAGTTTATGCCGCAAACTTGTTATTTTTTTGTCGGTTTTTCCCTTTTTACCTGTAATAGCATGTTTCCAGGTTACCATAAATTATTTTTTGCGAAAAAACCCTTAAGTTTACAAATATTTTGCAAAAAAACCCTTAAGATTATAAAAGTATAAAATACAAATATATATTAAAATTTTGATAAAACTAAATGGTTTTTAAAAATTTAATTGTCAAAAGTTTATATCAAATTAATATAAGTTTTATGGTACTTATATTATGAAACCAAAACTGAAACATATTTTTAGCTTTACGTACAGTAAATTTTATATTGGTTCGATATAAACTTTTTATATTTAAATTTAAAAAAGTTACATAGTTTTATCAAAATTTGAATATTTTCCTTAATTAATACTTAATCTTTTCAAAGCAAAATTAAAAAACATCTGTTAGCTAATAATTAAATATGTTAAAATAGTTAAATAAATAAATAATATAACATAACTAAATTCAATTAGTTTTTTTATAAGGAAAATAAAAATATTTTATATGTTTAAAAGGTTTGCATTTCAGAAATAATATTGTATCATATTTTTCATAATATAAGTCCAGAAAAATTTATATTAGTTTGATATAAACTTTTGACATTTAAATTTTTAAAAACTATTTAGTTTTATCAAATTTTGAATATATATTTATATTTTATATGTTTATAACCTTAAGGGTTTTTTATGAAAAATATTTGGAAACCTAAGGGTTTTTTCGTAAAAAATAATTCACGGTAACCTGGAAACCTGCTATTACAGGTAAAAAGGGCTAAACCGACAAAAAAGTGACAAGTTTGCGGCATAAACGAACCAAAAATCTGTCGAAGGGTAAAACCGACATTTTCTGCCAAACTTAAGGCTTTTTATGACATTATCCCCATAAAACAAAAACAATAAAACCAATTTTACATGTATTACAAATTACAGATACAGAAATAATATGATAGACATTACCTCATTTAAAGATTCTTGTGGTTCTCCACCTTCACCTTCAAAACTCATGCTCACCTTTTGCTTCTTGGGATTCACAAAATCAACTAATAGTAACAGAGAAAATGTAGATGAGGAAAAATCTCAATTTCAAAGGAAGTAAAAGTAAAAAAAAAAAAAAAAAAACTTTTACATTTTGGTTAAATGAGGTTGATAGATTTTTGGGGATCAAGACTTTTAAATATTTGGAGACAAGAATTTTGAAACATACCCGTATTTCTGGAGATATTCTCCTCTATACCCTCTGCATTCATCACCTCAACAGTATTAAGATTATCTAATTTTGAGGGCTCATTTGGATTGCATATACCTTCTAAACCTGATTTTAGATTGTCCACATGGCCACTTTTCTCCTCAACTTGCTCAAAGACTTCAACTAATTTCACCTTTAAATTGTCTACCTTCTCTTTTCCACTTTCAAATGTAGTGTCCACATGCACAACCTTTTCAATCTTTGAATCTTCATCACTTTTATCCAAAACAATAACATCATGTCTCTCTTGAGATGTTACACCTCCACCTTGAGATGTCTTTGAACCTAACCTTGTGGATCTTCTTGTGCTGTAAGCTCTCTGTACAGAGGTAGTAATATCCTTTTTCACAGTTTCTTTATGAGTTGATTTAGTCACCTTCATCTGGCTATGTGTTTCCACAGGTGTATTTGGCATGCAGTTCTTCTCCTGATTCACTAAACTATCACTTTTTGCAATATCTTCACACTCCTTCAGTTGACTTGACACATCATGGAAAGAAGAAGTTTCTGGATCCTTCTTTTTGGTGCAGGAAACCAATGGAGTTTTCAAGACTTCTTCATTAACATCTATCTTAGCCTTTTTTCGTGTACAAGTTCTAGAGCTTGTGCGAAGAACCCTAGGTGATGTAATCTCAATTCTTTCAGGTGATTCAATTGACAATTCAACAGGTTCTGTTCTTGAAGGATTCAAAAACTCTTCAATCCCTTCAATCTAACAACATGTAACAAAAACAACCATTTCCAAATCAATGCAATGAAATTTTATATGTATTACAGCTCTAGAAAAAAGAAATGGCAGACATTACCTGACTTAAAGACTCTTGTGCTTCTCCATCTTTACCTTCAAAACTCATGCTCACCTTTTGCTTCTTGGGATTCACAGAACCAACTAATAGTAACAGATAAAATGTAGATGAGGAAAATTTTCATTTTGAAAGCAGGTAAAAGTAAAAGACTCACACTTTGGTTAAAATTTATAATGTTGTGATACAGATTGGACAAAGAAATGAGAGTGCATCCATTGTAAGACTGGACTTTAAGTGACATGAGGTTGATGGATTTTTGGGGCTCAAGACTTTTAAATATTTGGAGAGACAAGAATTTTGAAACTTACCCGTATTTCTGGAGATATTATTCTCTATACCCACTGCATTCATCACCTCAGCAACATTATGATTATCCAATTTTGAGGGCTCCAGCTCACTTGGATTGCATATGCCTTCTACACCTGATATTAGATTGTCCACATGGCCACTTTTCTCCTCAAGTTGCTCAAAGACTTCAACTAACTTCACCTTTAAATTGTCCATCTCCTCACAACAATCTACCTTCTCTTTTTCATTTTCAAATGTAGTGTCCACATGCACAACCTTCTCACTCTCTGAATTTTCATCACTTTCATCCAAAACAATAACATCATGTCTCTTTTGTAAGGGCTTACCCAAATTCTCTTTAGATGTTACACCTGCCCTTTGAGATGTCTTTGCACCTAACCTTGTGGATCTTCTTGTGCTGTAAGCTCTCTGTACAGTAGTAGTAGTAGTTTCCTTTTTCACAGTTTCTTTACGAGTTGATTTAGTTACCTTCATCTGGCTATATGTTTCCACAGGTGTATTTGGAATGCAGTTCTTCTCATGATTCACTAAACTCTCATTTTTTGCAATATCTTCACTCTCCTTCAGTTGATTTGCCACATCATGGAAAGAAGTTTCTGGATCCTTCTTTCTGGTGCAGGAAACCAATGGAGTTTTCAGGACTTCATTAAGCTCAATCTTTGCCTTTTTTCGTGTAGAAGTTCTAGAGCTTGTGCGAGGAACCCTAGGTGATGTAATCTCAATTCTTTCAGGCGATTCAATTGACAATTCGACAGTTTCTGTTCTTGAAGAATTCAAAAACTCTTCAATCCCTTCCACCTGATAATGTATTTACAAACAACAGTCTCCAAATCAACACCAAAAAAAATTATATGGTAAGGGTTACAGATTAGATGCGGATGAAATGGAGTTCTAAATACGAAAATGCAGAAACCAAGTATATAAAAATGAAAAACTCGCTATCACAAGATATTTGAAAACATTAGTCATTAAAATACATAAAACGCATGATTCAACTATAAGAACAGAAAAGATGCAGATTCGAATTTGATTGCAATCGATTAACTTACCGTCTTAAGAGATTTGAGAGCATCAACCATGGCAATGCTGGTGATGTTAGCAGGGATTTTGTTGAGCTTACAGAGAGCTTGAAGTTCTCTTCTGTTAAGGGTTTCGAAATCCATGACTAATCTATTAGTGAACTGAGATAAAATTAGGGCTTCAATTTGAAGAAGTTCGATCGAACATGAATGAGAAACTCAAAATGCAACGAGGAGTCGAGGAGGCGCGCAAGCATAGAACGACATTTATATATCAAAGCATCAAACCCTCGTCCGAACTGCGCGTGTTACATTATAGAAAACATAAAAATAAAATACAGTATGTTGATTTTTGTTCGGAATAAAAAAGAAAAAATGTACATCTTTTGAGTATTATATAATTTTTCAAATAGGGCTGTAAAATAAAATTTAAAAATGATAATAAAATGTTGGGTAAATTACACGGATGGTCCTGTGATTTAAGGTAATCTGCATGCTTGGTCCTAAGAACTATTTTTAACTCGAACCGTCCTTAATTGATATTTTTGTAACACGCTTGGTTCCTGTCCGTTCTAAAAAGACTGATTTGCACTTTGTGCTTCATGATTTTGTTTTAGCTTTAATTTTAGATTCATGTAATTTCATATCTATTGTAGAAATCAGTTTGATTTCCGATGATTAAATCCCCCCTGTGGCAGTCTAAATCCATGGGTTCTAATACCGATTCCAATCTTCCCTTAACCATACTTGATTTCTCTATTCTTTCACCCCAAAATGTAGAGACTGTGAAAAAAAAAATTGACAGATCCAAGATCTTTTGTTCCATTTTGGTTTTAGATTTGATTTTCAGGTTTTATTTTGGTTTTGATCTTAATTAAATGTTTTGGTTTGAGATGTATTTTTCTCATTTGTTGTTGAACGATAGGTATTTTCTGTTGAATTCTGGGTGATTTCCATGGTATTGGTAATGATTTTTGGTTTGGATTTCGGTGGAACCTAGTGTTTTCCGATGGAGTCCGGCGTTTTATGGTTGAGGTCGGATTTTTCCGGCGAGTGGAGTCAGATTTTCCAGCAACTAAACATAAGGAGGCAGGGCAGGGGAGGGGAGGAGGGTACGATGGTGTGGGATCTTGAATCAAACAAATATATATTTAATTAATACACTTTTCATATTTAATTAATATATATTATTAATTAACTAATAATTTTAAAAAAGGTAAAAGAAACTAGTAAGGGCAAATCAGTCTTTTTAGAACGGACAGGGACCAAGCGTGTTACAAAAATATCAATTAAGAACGATTCGAGTTAAAAATAGTTCTTAGGGACCAAGCATGCAGATTACCCTAAACCATAGGGACCATCTGTGTAATTTACCCTAAAATGTTTGATTGTGGACTGACAATTTAAATGTAAGAAACCTTATTCGATCAGCAGGTTTTTTTGGTCTTTTTTATGTTTTTTTGAGTGAAATTTTGAAAACATCTTCTAATGCTCCTTGGTGCTTACTATTATTGTTATTGATAATTATAAATTTAGAAAAAAAAAAAAAAAACCCTTATAAATCTGTATTTGGTTATGTTTGAAATTATATAATAATAATATACTTTAGTCAATTTATTTTAAAGAAAAATAATAACAAATAGTATTTCTCGTTTATTACTTTATTTGTTAGGCATGCATTAAATCATTTTTTTTATCTCTGTTACAAACAAATATAAATATAACCATAAGGTAAAATAAAATTGCCAAGAAAATATAATTTCACTAAGCAAAATTTTCTAATTGGACACATGTAAAGTACAACTAGACGAATACGTCATTCATTTTAATTACCAAGAAGATGAACACATATTATGATCATTTGTGTTAAACTTTCCTTCGTTTATTCCATAATCCTCTTAACCGAGTAACTTTTATCCTCTAGCTTTTTCCAGTAGGTTGCCTCTATAGCAGTTACTTTAGCATTTTCGGTTGTTTATATTGGATTCTATGTTCACATAGAAAACTTCTAGCTTTCAGTCCTTAGTTCAAATCTTTACCTTTAGAATAGAATGATCATGCCTATCCCTCTTAGGTTGACTTGCTTTGCTTCGTTTGACTTTGATTTAAATAGAGTCTGAGCTCTGAGTAAGCTTTTGCTTTGATTCACTTGGTATCCTAAAATAAAGGGCTTGAAGTCGAGCTTTTGACTTAAGGCTTTAGTGACAGACTTGAATCACGGAGGGTGACAGATCAAGCAGCTACTTTAGCTGTTGAGAAACTTTTTAGCTCACTGATCCGATGTGATTGAATTCCCTAGGAAAGAAGGCAACTAGTTGAACGTGAAGGGCTGAATGAAAACAAGGGATGTCCAATACAACATTACCATAATGTTAGGGTGTTCATTTACGCATATATTTACATCACATAATCTTAATCTTGTCAACAAAACATTATACATCATACATGTTAGACTTCATATGATGGTATTAAATTTATAATAAAATACATTTTCGTAAACATGCAATTAAATTAAATTTTTTACAAAATTTTTTGAGGTATTTTGCAATAACAAAACTAGATACGGTAGATAAACATGTCAAAAATTTTACATTTAACATTTTTTTACATAAATTGAATAAATTATCAAACTTGAGTGATTTTTGGACAATATAAAACTTTTATGTGTTAAAAGTTGGCTGAACTCGCCTATTTTGTAATCAAATCCAAACTTAACTAGTGGTTATTTTTTGGGTCAAACTAGGAATTTTGACTTCAATCTGATTATGTCTAAGCAAAAAAAAACATTTGAGCTCAAATATGATATTATTCCATTCTAATACTTTTCAAGCCACGTATTTTGCATAACATGTCATAATTTCAATATAAAAACAAAAATGTTGTAGTAGAAACATGATGATGATGATGATGATGATGATGATGATGATGATGATGATGGGGTCAAAATTTTGCATACATTCTTCTTCAATTCTCCATTTCTGTAGTTGTCACACAACTTGCATCCTTGCTTTTTATCGTTAAAGCTTTTAGTTGCTTCTTCAGCTGCCTCAAACTTGTATCATTTAAATTCTTCTTAACATTCTCATCTCCATCACCTTCTTTTTCATTTATGTTTTCTTCATTCTCCTTGTTGTCTGAAGATTTATTGCCTTCTTTCATGAAAGACTCATGTGTTACTTCATCAACATCAACTTCCTCCATTAAAGATTCTTGTGTTTCTCCAAAATCAACTGTAATCACAACATAATAATCACAATCACTCTTATTTCCTTAACAAATTATCAATTTTAGATTGACAAGAATTTGAAAACTTACCCTTATTTTCGGAGATATTCTCATCTATACCCTCTGCAGTCATTACCTCATCGACATTATGATTATCTAACTTCAAGGGCTCTTTTGGAATTTCAGAGTTCAAATTCCCTGAAGAAACAAAAAGATTATATGACTCGATTCATGTAATAAGCATATGTGGAGTTATATCATATAAGAGATATGGAACTTACCATTGTACTCTGATTCTTCATTCTTCATCTCTGAAACAACACAGGGCATGCTTTCAGGTTTCAATATTGAAGGATCACTTGGGTTTTCGGTGTTAAATGAAAGGGCATTATCGTCAATATCATCAGCTTTGACTGTTTGTTCCTCTGCAACCATAAAAGTAGCATCCTGTTCCTTAACTGAAACATTCGGTGCTTCATTGAGATCAATTTTCTCATCTATGATCACCCATTTCTCTTCTGAATCATCATCTTCACATGGTTCTGAATCTGGTTTTAGATCTTCTAAATCCACATTCTCATGTTGCTCAATGATTTCATCTGATTTCACCTTTAAATCGTCTACCTCACCACAACAATCTACTTTCTTCTCTCCACTTTCAAGTGTAGTAGTGTCTACATGCACAACCTCCTTCTCATTCTTTGAATTTTCATCACTTTGATTACCCAAATCCTTCACTTCATCCAAAAACGAATCAAGTTTTATGGGTTCACTTCTTTCCCTGTCTATCACTTCTAGCCCTTCAGATTTCTTTGCAGTCAACCTTGTTGATCTTCTTGTGCTGTAAGCTCTCTGTACAGTAGTGTTAGTAGTAGTAGTAGTAGTAGTAGTCTCCTTCTTCAAAGCTTCTTGATGAGTTGATGTTGTAGTCCCCTTCTTTCTGATGCTGGAAACCATTGGAGTTTTCAGGAATTCGTTGACCTCTCCATCTAATTGCCTCCTCACTCCACGAGAAGTTGCCCTGCTCGCAGTCGCATGCAGAGACTCGGTTTCAGAATTATTAGCCTTTTGCCTAGTGGAAGTCCTACAGGTCGTGCGAGGAACCCTGACTGATGTAGCCTGAATTCTTTCAGGCGATTCATTTGACGATCCAATAGTTTCAGACCTTGAAGGATTCAAAAACTCTTCGATCCCTTCCACCTGATTGAATACAGGAAGCAACAACAGTTTCTAAATCAATATACCGAAACTTTATATGCATATAGTTGCAGAAGGAAATCATGGTAAAAACATTCTGAATTACACAGATAACGATCTTCTTCATAGTTGGGTAATAGAAACAAGGCGCAATCAAACAGATTTTAAATCGAATGCATCTATCTCAATGCGAACACAATACGAAAAAAATTGGATTACATTGAATAACTCTTTCTCACAAAAGATACGATAGCTCATAAAGCTTATAGTTTTAATTTTAACATCTGTACACTAAAAACAATGCTTCGCCATTAGCTGGAATCTGAGATTGGGTTTTTCAATACAAAATATTAATACAATAAGAAGATACATAATCAAATTGGATTGGAATGAATTAACTTACAGTCTCAAGAGATTTGAGAGCATCGACCATAGCAATGTTGGTGACATTAGCAGGGATTTTGTTGAGCTTGCAGAGAGCTTGAAGTTCTCTTCTGTTAAGGGTTTGGAAATCCATGAGTATTGAATTAGTGATCTGAATTAGAAAATTAGGGTTTGAATTGGAAGGACGTGGATCGAGTATGAGTGAGGAACTCAAAATGCGATGAGGAGGCGGTAAGCATAGAGGGATATTTATACGAGCAGCCCTTGTCCGTAGGGCGTCCTGTCGTATGATACCGTTACAGCGGGGAGATTTGAAAATTAAATCATTACTTAATCAGTAGATTACATGAATGGTCCTTGGCGTTTTTTGTTCGTAGCTTTTTTAAACTCAGACCCTTCTTATTTTGTTTTGTTACGATTCTGGTCCCTAATCAATTTAAAATGACAAATTTGTTTACATATATATATATATATATATATATATATATATATATATATATATATATATATATATATATATATATATATATTGAAACGACCCAAAAACACGACCCAGAAATTTTCGTTTTTCCATATAATCAAACCATAATATAAGTATCATAACATAAAACATACGCGATGTATTCCCAAAACATAATAAAATATTATGCGGAAAATTGTATCATACTACATCAATCCAAAACATCAAGAGACATCCCCAGGATAAAAGCTATGCTGCGGTGTGTGCGATGCTGTCACCCCGAGCTCTTCCCTTTGCTTGCGGAAGTACCTGAAACCAAAACTGAAACTGTAAGCACGAAGCTTAGTGAGCTCCCCCAAACTACCACATACCATACAATAACATATAAACACATATTGGGCCTTGCCCACTGCATCGGGCCGAAGCCCGGAAACTGCATCAGACCGAGTCCGGAACTGACTGGGACCTTGTCCCCTGCATCGGACCGAAGTCCGGAACTAACTGCATCGGACCGAAGTCCGGAATTGACTGGGACCTTGTCCCCTGCATCGGACCGAAGTCCGGAACTAACTGCATCGGACCGAAGTCCGGAACTGACTGGCTGAACATGGCATCGCATAACACATCAAATAGCATAACACATATACGACATGCCACATCGGGCCGTGGCCCGGAACACATAATACTTAACACATAAAACATAGCACACAAATCCTGTTCGAACCACGAAGGCATCGAACATACCTACTACTGCATCGGACCTAAATCCGGAAACTACTGCTAACTGAACGGGCCGGCATTGTGGCCTTAGACCCGTTCCTACTGGAAGGAAATTCACCTCGTAAGCTGGCTGCTGAGTGTGTGGCTCGGAAAGCTAACGGCGGCTGCTCCTGAATCTCCTCAGCTACAAGTCCATAAACACACTCAATCAAATACTAAACACTGCGCTTGGGGTAAAATGACTCTTTTACCCTCGGTCAAAGTCAATTCTCTTTTGGGCTGACTCGCCGAGTTGGGCCACCCAACTCGCCGAGTCCTACTCTCACTTTTCACTCTTACTCACTGCTACTCGTCGAGTCTGGCATCGACTCGACGAGTACCCTCTTGATCCAAGAACTCAGACAATCTTCATCCGACTCGCCGAGTCGGATGAACAGACTCGACGGGTTGTTCTTGATCCCAAGAAGATTGCCTTGGACTCGCTGAGTTGTATGAACATACTCGTCGAGTCCCTCCATCACTGAGTCTACTCTCAACTCGCTGAGTCCACTTCCTAACTCACCTCGCCACTCGACACTGATAAAACTGAAGGACTCGGGACTCGCGACCCGACTCGTCGAGTCGTTCTTCCGACTCGCCGAGTCGCCGCCATGCAACAGATTTTTACTTGATTTTGTTTGAATCCAATGCATACAATTGATAGATCTGAGTCCAATAAACTGTTTTACCACGTAAAGTTTCCAACTTTACGTGCACAACCTCATGAATAAGGGAAATAAGGCTAAAAGATGCATAAAATGGGTAGATCTATGGTTATCATGCAATATAACTCCAAAAAGACAGTAGATCTGGGCTCTACAACACCCCAACATTCAGATCCATAGATATATCTACTTAATAAGACGTTCATGCAAGTGTAAGGCTTGGAACAAGCATCAACTAGCTCTTAGGAGAGCTCTAATGGAAGTTTAAAGCATATAACAAGATGGAACTCCGAAAATACCTCAATTAACTCTGATTTGGCCTTGGATCTTTGCACTACAACACTTCTCCTTGCTACTTCCTTCTTCTCCTTCTTCACACCTTCACAAAATGGCACCAAAACACATATAAGCTCCTCAATGGAGGTTTGGGGCTCTATCACTGCGTTCTCAGGGTGAGGGAGGCGAGAATGGGGGCTATAAGGTGGTATAAATAGTGGGCAACCCGGGGATTTTAGGGTTTCACCCAGACAGATGGACTCGCCGAGTCGGGGATATGGACTCGTCGAGTCCCCGGCTCACGCGTGCCCTCAGACGCGACCCTACTCGGCGAGTCAGGCTAGAACTCTCCGAGTCCCTCTTGAAAAACTCACTAAAATTACCGATAAATCAACATACCGGGAACGGGTCGTTACATATATATATATATATATATATATATATATATATATATATATATATATATATATATATAGAGAGAGAGAGAGAGAGAGAAAGAAAGATAGAGAGAGAGAGAGAGTGGTTCAAATGAGAACCAAAAAAGGTTAAGAACCGTAAGAACTTCTAACTTTAGATATTTATAAAGGGTTTAGGGTAACCCTAAACCGTAAACCCTAAACCCTAAACCTTAAACCCTAACCCCTAAACCCTAAACCCTTTATAAACACTCTAAATCCTAAACCCTAAACCTTAAACCCTTTATAAACACCCTAAACCCTAAACCCTTTATAAACATCTAAAATTAGAGGTTCTTACGGTTCTTAACCTTTTTTTGGTTATCATTTGAACCTTTACCTATATATATATATATATATATATATATATATATATATATATATATATATATATATATATATATATATATATATATATATATTTGTTTATTTATTCAAAAATAATTAATAAGATGTGGCCATTTGGTAAAAAATAGTTGAAAAGGATAATAATAATAATAATAATATAAACACATTTTACATGGGTCAGGATTTACTCTTTAAAATTTTGAAATACATCAAGAAAAAATTATGGATGATTTTGTGCAAATTTAGATGTAATTTTGTTTGTTTTTTATGTTCATGACTATCTATTCTCTTTGTACCACACTACTACACATGTTTCTCACATCAATATATATATATATATATATATATATATATATATATATATATATAATACTAAGTTGATAGCTAGAAAAAGTTATGTTTGAAATTCTAGAAATTTCAGAGATTTGTTATGGATTTATCCTTAAAAAATAAAGGTAGAGGAGATCTCAAGAACGATCTTCAGATCATAAGTTAAGCTTCATTGAAAATGAATATTGTTTTCAAGAAAGCCAAATGATTAAAAATAACTTCTTTCAAAAATTAAGAAAACAGATCTTAAAATAAAGAAAGAAAATATATTCAGAAACGTTCGCTCAAGATTTAATATTTTGAATACGTTAAAAAAGAAAAAAAAACGAAATATTTTACTTCGTTAGTACAAAAGAAATGTTTGTCGACATAAAAGATACTACATGATATGTTTATCTACCACTATTAACCAAAGAACAGATAAACAATAACCTAAACGATATTCCCACAAAAATAAGATCTAAAATTAGAATGATCAACATTGGAGCAGTAAAAATTCTAATCAAATCTCAATTTCATGAAGGAATTAATTCTCCAACAAAAATGGCCTTGGTTGATGATAGAATCAATCATTGACAAGATTTGTAACATCCATAAAATTCGAGCCAATTTAAAACTTTTTAAATCATTAAAAACATTCAATTATTACAATTTGTTTTCAAGATAATTTAAACATCAAGTTCCAAAAAATCATAATCATCAATCGAGTAAGTGTACGGTCACGCCTAGATCTGGCAATTTCATACATGACACGAACACGATACGAGTTTTCCGTATATGTGTTTTAGAAATTCGTGTTTCATGTTTATTCGTGTTTGACACGTATTTTAAATTCGTGTTCGTGTCTTACACGTTTCAAATACGAATTTATTTGTTTAGACACATATAAGACACGATAAAATTTGTGTTGACACGTGACACGTATAAACACATATATATTTTAGGGTTAAATTTTATATGTATAAAATACTAGGGACCGATTACATAAAACATAAAATCGTGTTTATTTGCATGTTATTGTCATCCTAGCTAAAAAGACATTAAAATCGTGTTTATTTGTGTATTCGTGTAACATGGTTAAAAAAACGTGTCTATTCGTGTCGTGTCACACGAATTTTTTACGTGCCGTGTTCGTGTTTGACACCCCAAACACGTTTTATAATTCGTGTCGTGTAAATTCGTGTCTGACACGAATACACGACACACAGATACAGATTGCCAGGTCTAGTCACGCTTTCGCCTTCCCGCGGCCATCCGCTGAACTTGAAACAATAAACTGAAATTGTAAGCCCGAAAGCTTAGTGAGTTACCCCAAAATATCAATGTCACACCGATAACCATATCATATAAAAATCTAAGCAAAAGAACAGCCATGCATCTCGAGTCTACAGTTTGACTGGTCCGCCCGCACTGGGCTTTTAGTCCACCTGGTCCACTCTTTAAGTCTACAGTATGACTGAACCACTCACATTGGGACTTCGGTCTATCTGGCCCACTCTCCGAGCCTCGACACATCTGGACCGCCCTCTCGGGGCCTTTAGCCTATTCGGACCGCTCGTCGAGCCTTCGGCCTGACTAAGTGCCCTCCTGGGCCTGCAGTCTATCTGATCCGCCCTAAGTATGTTGGCCTACAACACGAAGCAGGACCCGCCTCAACCCAACCCCCATACCAATCAAACAATCATGTACATGTAAACATCATACGCTAAAATGTATATAACAAATAATCATATTGATCTAACAGATCACTAGCATAGCAATCATCCTATAACCAGGATACCGACCTAATTGGTCACTAACACAACATCATCCTATATACCAGGATACCGACCTAAACTAGGTCACTAACATAATACCATCCTAACTACCAGGATGCAGATCTAGCAAATCAATAAACATATCAAGCAAATATCTGGATACAAATCCAATAAAGGGTCGGCTTTGGTGCCTTAAACCATGTTGATATAGTGAGGATAACTCACCTTGCAATGCCGAACTGAACCACAAAATCACGCTCCCGAAACACTGCCCAAACTCCAACAACTATAACCACCAATGATCCAATTTTATAAATACCCATTTACCAAAAACGCTCAAAAGTCAAACATGGTTAACCCTGGTCAAAGTCCAAGTGAACAATCAAGGTCAACAGTCCATGTTGACCCAACTTGTCGAGTCCAACTACTGACTCGTCGAGTTCCTCCAAAACACAGAAAACTGCAAAATCCCCGAGTCAACTCGTTGAGTTTCCCTATCAACTCGTCTAGTCTACGCATGTCTAAATGCTGGGAAGAACCCTAACTAACTCGTCGAGTTTTCTTACTGACTCGCTGAGTCCATGCAAACCAATAAAGGTAATCTTCAACCGACTCATTGAGTCAACCATGCAACTCGTCGAGTCTCGTTCAATCCATCACTCAATCAAACGACTTTAAGCTGCTCCACAACTCTAAACAGTAGATCAATGCTCCTAGGGTGTTGTTATCACGTAACACTGCTAACTTTATGTGCATGCAAGGTTTTATGAAGCTAAAACACTCATAACTAGCATTAGGAAAAGGTTTTGAACATGAAGGAGGGTTAGGGCTTCATAAAGCTTAAGGCTTTATGTCCGTAAGGCAGTGGGAAGTCAAGATCTGAAACTATGCCCGTGTGACAAGCTCAAATCCGAGAGTGACCCCATCATGCCCTAGAAATGACCATTCTTATACCAAAAAGGGAGATCTAAGCAATGAAATGCAAAGGTGGTAGCTTTATACCTCAATCTTGTTGTCACAACACTGGAAATGTTGGATCTACAAGCTCTTCCTTGTTCCAAGCTCTTAACTCCTCAAGAAATGCTCCAACACACTCTCTTTTGGTCTCATACACTCAAGAATATAGACTAGCTATCTATTTGGGTTTCTATGGACGTGAAGGTGACAAGGGAGGCTGAGGAGGAAAGTTAAGGACCTTTAAATAGGGTGCAAACCCTAAAATTAGGGTTTTCACTTTCCAACACGTACTCGTCGAGTCAGGTCCTCAAACTCGTCGAGTAGGGTCTAAAATCCACGTGGTGGATTTGGTCACTACTCGGCAAGTTGGCCTATATACTCGTCGAGTTGCCTTTGAAACATGACTCTTAGAGCTTTAAACTAATATTGGGAAATTGGGATGTTACAAGATTGTATTCTTGGTGCAGCCAAAGGAAATCTAGCTTACCGAAAATTCATGTTTTCAGTTTATCCTAAAGTTGCCTTAGATCCGAAATCAACGAACTTAAATGAGGTTTTATTTTTTATTCATCACTTTGAAAGAAGTGATCTCATGAATCTAGGAGATAAACCCTTCATAATAACCTACCTCATATGATATGCATTGACAAATAGTTATCATAGCTAGACTATAAAAAAGAAGAATACATAAAAGTTGAAGATGTATTCTAAAAAATAGGACATGTCAAAGATAAAAAAAAAAATTGTGACATAGATCCTTAAGATAACTCTTGGTCTTTAAACATAGCCAGAAACAAAAAAGCTTTAGGAGAAAAGCTACCACTTAGAATCTCAATAAACTCTCTTCATATAGGTGAAATATTCAAATCTTTGGAACATACTCCAAGAAATATACTCAAAAGCATAAGAAATATGTATTTTAGAGTTGATAATTTAAATTAAACGATCAACCAACTAAGGATGTGTTTGGCGCGCCACAGCTAGCTAAAAAGCTAGCTTATTGTTCGAGCTTTTTTAAGTTGTCGTGTTTCGCAAGCCAAAAAGTAGCTTATAAGCTAGCGTTTTAAAGAACTACTTAGACTAACTTTTTAAGATCTTTTTAAAAATTTTCCAAATGTACCCCTTAATTAATTATAAAAACACATTCTTTTAAATGTCCTTTTATGTCATTTCACATTTTCAACTAGTTTTACCAAACATCATTTTTTATCAGCTAGCTTTTTAGCTATTAGCTAGCTTTTTATTTAACAGCTAGCTTGTCAGCTAACAACTAGCTTTTCAGCTAGTACGCTAAACATAGCCTAAGTGAAGTAATCAATGAGTAATATAGACCTTCCTCATATTTAAAAAAGGGTAAATCATTGAGACTTAAAAATCTTGATGATCCTACTAAAAAAAGAATATGCTTTTTCTTCTTTATGAAAAGTAGACGTTCAAACCCTAGCTAACCTTTGTAACAATATAAATCAGATTGTCGCAAGATGATGGTTAAATACACTCAAAATAAATCACTTTTTTGGAATTTAAAAATATATTTCTAAAGATATATCACAAAATAATAAACCTTTCAATCAATTTAAGAAAGATTTATGTCTTGCCCTTTAAAATGGATGAGAAATTAATAACAATTAGTTTGATTTTTTTTTACTTGGTTAGAAAAAATAAACAACATAATAGAAAATTACTCAAAACTACTATAAACTTTTAATAAAATTTCTAAAAACTTCGATGATCTACTAAAAGAAGTTGCCCATAAAGCTGTTGTTACATACCAAATGAAAGATTTTAATCTTAGATTAAAAGAAATGCAAAATCAAATGAAACAACTTATGGGATGAAATCTATGGCTGACATCAAGGAATCACTTAATTAATTAAATGAGAAAGTTGAAAAACTATCTGAAAAGATCAATCAAATGATTAACCAAGGCTTAGTAACTACAAACCAATTAGAAGCCATCGTTGCTAAAATTATTAATGAAACACAAAAAGTACTTCAAAAATGTTCTTGCAACAAAAAAAATTGTTGAAATAATCAATAAAACTACTACGGTTTTAGATGTTAAAACTGAAGATAAAAAGTCATTCAATGGTAAGTACTCGTACCCTAATGATAATGTAGAAACTGAAGAACTAGGATCATAAAGGAATCCTAGTTCTATGTTATGGCCTAAAGACTACTTTAAGTCAACATGATAAATTATTTATCTAGAGTAGAAAAATTCTTCTGGGATAACTATGAAGATGAAGAATTAATAATCAATGGATCAAATGTCTCGATTATTGATCAAGCTCTTAGGTTACTATATCCTGCTGAATCTAAAGAAAATGATACATTAAACTTAGAAATCTATACATTTGAGGAATTTAAACAACTTTTCCACTTCGATGAAATGATTAACATCATAGAAGAAACATTTGACAAAGAAACTTTTGTATATATTTCAGAAGAAGAAGTAGAATCTCCTTCTTATGATATAGAGCCTAACTTTGAGATGAATAAGACCGAACCACATTTGGATCATCCTGGAGAATCTTCTTTTCAAGGTAAAAGAAGAGAAAGACCTAAAACTGAACAAGGTCATAGAACTAGCTCTATGCCAGATCTTCCCACTGGAAATCTAAACCAATTCGGTACAAACATTCTCAATATTGACAACATTTAAACAAATAGAAAAGAACTTATCGACAGATGGACTTCGAAAATAAGTCTAATCATTTAGACTAACAAAGAAAATTATGCAACAAAAGAATTTATCCTTTTATTGTTTGGCCATAAAACATCAGGAATAGTTCAAAATTTATCAAAAGTACAAATTGGATTAGTTATAACTCAATGACTATATTCCAAGACATGCTTGATGCCATCTACATGATGTCCTTTGGTATAGATCTTATAGAAGAAACTGGTATAAGATCTATATGGATTTAACTCACCTTTTAGGGTTAAATGTCTCAATAACTTCTTTTAACTTAACTTGGACAAAAGTTATTTCCTAGGATGAAATCTATTCCACATTCTTGTTGGTATATAGAGGGCGTATGGAAGATTTCTCTGGTAAGTCTTAACTATAAAACAATACATTTTTTGTTGATAATTATAGGTCCGTTTGTTGTAGAAACCTTTATAGGTTTTGGAGTGTTAATCCAATGTTCTTTGGAATAATATATTTACTTGCGATACAAAGACTGACTCATGTATCAGTATAACAATAAGCAATCCATCTTCAATTCACTATTTACGACACTTTGTTGTATAGGATTGAATGCGAAACTTCAAAGGGTCATCATACAAAGTCAGATTTAAGCGTTCCTTATATCTCCAAGATCATCATCACAACTACTTCAACTTTCATTAAGGCTATTATCTTAAATACTATTTTATTTTCAATGTTTATTTTAGTCATGTTTATCAAATTTTCACCTAATATTATATACACATATGATATACATAAATATATATATATATATATATATATATATATATATATATATATATATATATTCATATAAGTTTCTTTCATTGATTCATAAAAAGTTTACAATTATTAACCAACGTTTGTTGCATATGCTACTAATGCTTAACGAGAAACGTGAACGTTACACAAACTCTTGACTGTATCATATGATACTAATGAAAAGTGAACCATACTAACGGTATGATATGATACCAATGGAAGGTGAAGACAAACAAAGATATATTGAAGGTGTAACCTTAGAAAGAGATGTAACTTTAGAAAGATTGTGGATTATTTTGAAGTATGGAACTATCGTTTTTTGTAACATCTATATATAATCTAGTTATATAATAACAATATCAATATGATGGTAAGTGGAAGTTTTTGGTAAATTGTTATGACTTAGATAAGTCATATTATATGTATTTATTATTTTTTTGAAAATTTAAAATCTACATATCTATTGGTCAAAATAAAAAACGTGAAAGTTATTTCCCTTTTTTAATCAAGATAACTTTCTATAGTCAATGTCTCATTACAAAAATCACAATATAATTTTTTTTATTTCTAAAGCACGACGATTTTGTATTTCTTTGAATTGATTTCGAATACCTGAATTCAAATAAATAATCATTTTTTTTAAATGTCTTTCGTGACTATTCATAGACTGACTGATAAATAAATAACCCCAAAGAACACATAAATGACATTTTGCAACACTTTTATAGTCTTGTGAATATATGCAGAACTTGATTGATAACTAGGTTATAACCCGTGTAAACCACGATGGGTACATTTAAAATTATTATATAGACAAAAAATAAGAAACTACATTGCCATAAAAAATGGAACTTAGAAACTATCTTGCTATAAAAGTAATGACACCTTGAAAGAGTGGTATCTTTTGGGCTAATTTTTATAGTAGCGTGAAATTATAAACTTGTTAATAGGCATGGAAGATTTTGACTCGATAATAAGGAAAAAGAAGACTTTGAGCCTTCTCTTTTAGGACTATAAGAATCACAATCACCAGAGCTCAAAAGTACATCAATACTAATTAGTGCCATAAACTTATGTGCATTCTTTTGATCACTGGTAAGCATCTAAGTAAATTGAGGAGAGTTTGAATCAGATGAATCAACATGTTGGATTTTGAGAAGCGATGAAAGGTTCTTATTGACTTATCCCATGAAATGAACATGTTGATGAGAATAAATAATCAGATCAATTTAGAACTCTGCAACACATTATATTCTTCAATCATTAACACAATAGATTTGCAAATGGTGTAACAAAATGTTATTCCATTCCATACTCAATCCTATTGTCCAGTCCTAACAAGCATTTCATCAAACACCCTATACGCATTCATATAAAACACTTACTATCAAATCAAAAAATCACTAACCCATTTTAAACATATAAACCAAACAATCAACATGTGTTGGGAGGAGATTTGTTTTTACACAATTCACAAGTTGAAAACAAATTTGGTTTTAAAATACCAAAAATGATGATGTCGGTTTGGATTATAAGAGTAAGGGAAGCTAGAAAGAAGAATCGATGGCCATTAATCTAAAACCTGTGTAAAAAAAAGCGTTCAAAAAACAATTTCAAGAAAAGCATCAGGTTTCTATCAAAAGTATGGATCAAGAAGAAGAAAAAGACGAAGAGGAATTGAAGCAAAGAATAACACTTACAAAAGATGAGAACGAAGTCTTTTAAATTAGCCATGGCATTTCTTCAACAATAGTTAATGTTTCTTCATTTCTTTGGAAAATAACAATTTATTTGTTTGGAATATCAACAGATGGATCATCATATTATAAAATCACATAAGCAAGTCCTTACCAAATATCCGGATGTTGAAGTGAATTGGTTGCTTAGGTGCTCTAACATTTACACTAATCAATTCATACGAGGAAAACACGCTGCCATTGAAGCCATATACTCAAGTAAAGTAGGGCAGAACCACACCAATTATAAAAAATTATTACATTAAGAGTAAAAACCATTCAAGAAATTATGCTAAATAAAGTATTGAATTAGTTTCTTCCTATCTATTAACATTTAAAAGGAATTAAAAATAAGATATTGTTCAAGCATTTCATCGAGCACTTAGTGTGCATGATCAAACTTGTCACATTTTAACGACATATCATTGTTTTTTTTTCTTTATTCATACTATCATTCAGATTTTTCAATCTATACATTAAATCCAAAGTTTCAAATTTTGAATTAAAAGTCAAAGAAGAAATAGTTGTTATCAAGAAGATTAATGCGAACTTGAAAAATTACAAACCTTGAAATAACCACATCACTAATATTAGAAGCCGCAACAACACCATTCATGTGTATTAGACAAATCAACAACAAATCAAGAAAAACCTATAATGGAAACCATTCAGAGCACGATGATACCTGAGGTTACTTGTAATCACAACCATTAATTGAGAGGAAAAAGAAGATTAGGGTTGAAAAAAAGGAAATAACGAAGAAAGATAAGGGATTGGCGATATTTAAAGATCGATGACATCAAAAGGAAGGAAGGTCTAAAAGATTAATTGGTATGGAATCATGTATTTAAAAATTAATCGATGATGTTTAGGAATGGAAGATTATGAAAACTGAAATTGCACCAAATTCAGCTCCTAACTTATAAGGAAACAAATTTGATTACATATTTTATGTTGAATGATGAATTGGGCGGGAGAAAATAGAGAGAATTGCTGGAGAGATGGACACGTGGAGAAGGCAAGTCTAAAAGATGGACATGTGGCGTTTAAAGGAGGTTTTTATTAAGCATAGAGATATGAAATCATGATGACTTGCCTATATATTTCCATGAACGATATATTTCCATATTTAAAAATTTTCATATATTTGTTTTCACACTTTTCCGTCTCATCAAATCCCATTAATATACATATTTAAAGGACATCACGTTTAGGAATAGAAAGAACATCGCGTTTAGGAATAGTGGCTGTTCCATTCATCTTCTACTATCTGTTTCCCTCTATTGGTCGACACCTATTTTCCACCGTTAGGTCTTCTAATCAGAAGAAGGTGGATGTTTGAATTTATTATAACATGTACAATACATTCAACCAATGAAGAGCTGAATGAAATGTCAAATATGATAGATAATATATATTTTAAATTTAGTTTCTTAAAAACTTATAATTTTCTCTTTATAATTTCTATTAAACCGTTTATTGGGGATTGAACTCCAATATCTTTATTTCTTCTATATTATATTTAATTTTATTTTTTTGAACTTTCATTTAACTCCCATTATAGATGCCTAACACTTTTCATGTTAAAAAACATGATATTTCATGATAATTAAATATATAAAGGTAGTAAGTATATTATTTATAACCTGTGAGAACTACGATTATAAAATTAATTAAACATTCATATTAAGAATAAAAATTACTAATAAGTTATTTTAAATAAATTAATACTTAAGAGATATTTCTTTTATAATCTGTGAGAACCACGATTATAAAATTAAATAAATTATTACTTAAAAGATATTTCAATAGAAGAATAAACTTATTCATTTATTAAAATAAATAAAAGAGAAAGAAAAAGAAGATATTCATGTTTAAGTTAGAATTCAAATCTTGCCAATTTATTAATTAATAGCCGATTTCTATACTTTCCTAAATTGTAGATATGATGAGAAATATTTTGAACAATTAATAATCATATTTAACGTTAATTATTTTGAATAAATGTCAAATAAAAAAGGAAACAAAAATAAATAAAATAACGCCCAATCGACCCGAATCTATGGTCATCCAGCCTTGCCCTTAGCACTCCCCACGCCGCCTTCTACTTAACCATCTTTCTCCCGTCGCCACCACCATCCTCCGCCCCAAACTCCTTCTTCCCTAATATCTAGCAAACGATCTGCTCTGAATCGACGGTCTAGTGATACAGGTATACTCTTCATGCTTAAATATACGTTTTATGTGTGTAATAGTAGTATAAAGACAAACTGTAAACATTTTATGTGCTTCGAGCTCGATATTCGTAGATCTAAATAACTAATTTCTAGGATTGCTGTACTTGAATCGTGCCAGTTTTCATACGTTACTGTTGGTGTTACTGAACTTGCCTTGGTAGAAGAAGTAAGTTTTGGATTTTTTTTCTTTTCTAATTAAATTAAACTAGTTACCTTCCGATTCTAAACTGCCGTTGATTCTAGACGTTCTGTAAGTGATAACCATATGAAACTTTACAGCAACTAACTATAGATTCGATAGGAGAAAAGCTAACACATCATTCGAGTACTTTTGTTTCCATACAGATTGGTTAATCCTTTAATTAGGTGACTACATTACGTTAACAGATTCGTAAATTGAGATATCACTAGTTCTTGGAGCTGATTGTGTAAAACATTTATATAATCGGAGTATATAAATTTTATTTTCAGAAAGCGTTAGGTTAGAAATGAATACAACTGGATGGAGTTTTTTTGTTTGAACGACATCCAGGGAGATGTTTATAAATCTTGTTTCTTTTAAACTGAATCTTTGTGATATTTGTTCATCTTTTGTACAAGAACCTTCTATATATGCTGTCAAGATGTTCTCCAAGGATGATTTTTACCATTTTTTTCTAGGTGTATGCAATAATGGAGATACAGACAACTGAAACTTCAGAGTCTCCAACCTCACGTCCAGTTGTAAGCACAGAGACAAGTGAGACTTTGGAACAATTAACACCACCTGTGATTGCTCATCCTCAGACAACTGAAACATCTGAGCCGCCACCACCACCGCCTCCGGTGACAAACATGCCGGAAAGTGAAGCTTCTTTGCCTGAGGTTACAAACACACAGACAACTGAAAGCCTAGCGGAGACACATACACCATTGATTGAGGTTACAAACACACATGCAACTGAACCCTCAGATGATACTGATTCCACCCCGCCACCTGTCACAAACACACAGTCAACTGAAACCTTGGAGCAGTCGATCCTCCCCCCTTTGACAGAAACAAAGACAACTGAAACTATAGAGCAATCAGTCATACCTCCTGTAGTCACTGATAATAGTCATCATGATAACTTGGTTTCTTCTCCTGAAAACCACCAGTGAGTGTTTCATTACCTTATTTTTTTCACCATAACATTTAACTGTGGTAAACAACTTATATGCCTTTGAATCTTAAACCCCAGGGTTATAGAAACGAGGCAAGAGACTGCTGAAGAAGGAGAGGAAATAAGGAGCATATTAAAAGTCATTGCAGCAACTGGAAAGTTCTGGTATGCTACAAATTTTGTTATCAACCTAATCCTTATATCTCAATTCTCAAAGTCAACAACATTTGTATCTTTATGAATTTTATGATTAGTATTATTAATTTCACATATGTGAACACTACAGTCATGATTGGGAGAAACTGAGAAGCATGTTGTCTCTTCATTTAAAGCAGGTATGTGGAGGTATGCCAATTTACAAACTTAAACAAGTTTTTGATGCAGCATTGACTTGAATATGACAAGTTTTATTATCTTTATACAATTATATGAATTGTTGCTACAGGTTATCTCTGAGTATCCACAAGCAAAAATGACAATAGAGGAACAAAAAGTTTCATTAGGGGAGACGCATGCTGAGTTGGTGAAAAGGTTGGATGATGGTATTTCCACAATCATGTTACCTTTTTATTTTTATTAATTAATAATTTTACATTTTTGTTTTTCACTAATGATGAATTTCCATTTCTTGATTATGTTTTGCAGCTCTTCATAGTTTTGTTGATGGTCCACCGTTTACCCTACAAAGGTTATCCGAGGTGATTATGCTATCATTTGTTATAAAAATTCCGTATAATGAGGATTATGAGAAGGGTATTTACGTCTTTTATATGAACAGATCATATTGGATGCAAGAAGCTTGTATCCAAATCTATCAAAGCTTGCTCTTGCCTTAGAAAAGGTAAGAGTCTTTAATTACATTTATGCGTTATGAGATTACAAAAATGTTGTTAATTTATTTTGATGATTTATTGTTAACCCTGTTTATAGAATTTATCTGTGACATCAACATTGACCATGTCAACGGATCCTGATCCACAATCTCTCATAACAACACCAAATGGACTTGACAAAGTAACCGAAGATCCAAATCCAAATCCAAATTCAAATCCAAATCCAAATCCAAACCCAAACCAACAAGTGGAATCTGATGGGGTGATGGAAAATGGAGTACTACCTGCGACTGGAGTAGATCGGGATGAAGTTATGACAGAAGTGGAGGCTGATGTGAGTGATGTTATGACAATGGACATGGAAACTTATGAGAAGTCATCTGAAGAATCAAGTCCTATGACAACAGGTGATTCTTAAGTCTTTTTTTTTTTTTTTTTGGGTTATTTTTTTGAAGCTATTAATGTGATTGTAAGAGGTAAAACGCAACATTTGATATGATAAGTGTAGAGCATGTGAGACATGAAACCATTAACTCATGTATCCGTATAGTATTTGGTAAAGTAGTTGAATGAGTAATGATGCATGTATGGATAAGGGATAAGGTGTGGTTTCTTTTCTAGACATATGAATGAGATTAAGTGACCAATTTTACCATTATATTTAAAAAAAAGATAAATTTCATTCATTTATGAATTATGAGAAAAAAGAATTGGAAATATGTAAAAAAGAAACAGCGAGGTGTGCTGGTCGTACCCCGACCCATGGGTTCATCTGTAAGAAGGTATTTAGTGGGACCCATATTAATAGACAGCTGGAATTATATAAAAATATGACGTAATCAAAAATCGAGTCCACATCTGAGTTGCAATTTAGGATTTCGTTTTGGTAATTTGGTTAAGACTTTTCTCATGTTAGCTTTTGGCTTATATCATTCGTTGATGTTTCATCTCTTTGGTCGACTTTCATGCACTTTGTTCACCAATCAAGTTCTCAACCGCTTTAGCTTATGATTATAATATGTTTTGATCAAGAGAAAACATACATGTCCTCGCATGCTTCCCTACTGATAAGAATGTGCAAAATCACTAAAAACTGGAAAGAAAAAGTCAGTTTAATTGATAAATTGGTTATAATACATTGGATGTGTTTGGGGTAGGGATGAGAAATTGGGCCGAAAACCCGAACCGAACCGAGAACCGAACCGAACCGAACCGAATAAGACCCGAATAAGCAATTCGATTCGGTTTTCGGGTATCTGTATATGGCTTATTCGGTTTTCGGGTTATTCGGTCCGGGTTACCCGAATAAGGACTTATTCGGTCCAAAAAACCGAACCGAATATGAAGCGTCTATTTTCAATTGCATGAGCCGTGAATCGATTATCCTATACGACTCCCTCTCACAGTCGACGTCTCAACGATTCTCCCGTTCGATTCCCTAATCCTAATAGCGGGTAAACCAAACACAATTACACCAAATCGAACCGACGAACACAATTACACCGAATCGAAGAACATTGAAAATTTCTTACTGCCGAATCGAAGAACATTCTACTTCTTGCTGCCAAGTGCCGACTTCTACTTCTTGTTGTCGACATTTAATTTGTTTGATCGCCAATTACACCAAAATCGTAATATATTCGGGTTATTCAACTACAAAATATTCGGGTTATTCGGGTTATATATTTATGAAATCATAAGAGTTAAAAGTAATACAAAATATTTGGGTTATTCGGGTTATTCGGGCTATTAGGGTTATTCGGGTTATTCGACTACAAAATATTCGGGTTATTCGGGTTATTCGACTCCTTAATCATCTTGCACAGGTTATTTGGGTTATTCGGGTCGGAATCGAACCGAATCGATAATACCCGAACCGAACCGAACCCGTATTGCTTATTTGGTTCGGTTTTTGGTTCATACAATTAGCCTTATTCGGTTTTCGGTTTATTCGGTTCGGTTCGGTTCGGTTCGGTTCCGACCCGAATAACATCCCTAGTTTGGGGTACAGTTTTTGGAAGCTTTCGGTTTTTAACTTCTAAAAAAAAAGCTTAAAATAAATAAATAGTTTGGTGCGGTAATAGTAGCTTCTATTTTTTTTTTAATCTAAAATAAAAAGCTTAAATCCGAAAACTACTTCTATTAGCATTTTATAATTTTTTTTTAATAATTTTACAAATTGACTTACTTACCTTTTTTAAAAATCAATGACGTTTTAAGATAATTTATTTTATGAATTTTTGTATGTTTAAAATTTTCCATCTAATTTTTGAACACTCATGCACAAATAAAGTTCCGCCTTTTAACTAGTTTGGCCAACAATACCTATTTGTTAACTTTTTGTAATTCACTACAAGATATGGGTTTGATGGTTTTAATATAATTACACGTGGCTCAGTGGGTGGTGTATACTATATACTATTATTGCAACATTCCACTTGACATAAATCTTAAAGTCTATTGACTATTTATAATATTTACTATCTGCCATTTTCTTAGTCTACAGACCAATAATCTTTACTATTCTTACAAACTATAGTGGCCCTTTTGAAGTAAACTGATACGAATAAAAACCAATTAAAATCCAAATGGTTTTAATCGTCAAATTTGACAAAATAACCAATGTGCTCAAACATGTCTTCATCTTGCTAACTGACATTTCCCATCTTTAAAAAACAAACACGTCTATTTGATATAACAAAATAAGAAATAACCACAAATAATTTAAACTCTGTTCCCTGTGGTTTTGTACTGATCTAAAGCATATGTACTTGTAAGAAACATGTGGGGTTAAAATACAGCATTGTGTGCCAACACACACACAACTATCCCCACCAATACCCACAACACATTCACTCTTATTATTGACTACAAGCGATCAAAAAGTGGTGTACCTCCCCCGACCATTGTCACGACACACAACCCCTACCATGTCCTCTCTCAAAAGTTGAATCCACCACGTTTCGATCACAAATTCATAATCAAATCTTTTAGTTTTTGGCTCGGAATCGGTATCTATAAGCTTCTTACACATCACCTAATCATCTTGTATGTTCTCTTGCGCTTATGAAACATGTCTTTTTCCTCTATAATCAAGATATCTGATTATGTTTATGAGGTTTAAGTTCAACAATTATAAAGTTTTATGTCGTAAAAGATCAATGTAACCTATAACATGAACTGATAGCACTAAAAGAATTATCTATTAACTTATTTCTCCCCATCGTTATATAATATTTATAGTGTTAGTGGATAATTGTTGTATTGTATTCATAGCCCATTTGTATTTGTATTATTTAGGGCTGTAAACGAACACGAATAGGGCTTGTTCATGTCTGTTCGTTTAAGTTAACCGAACAAATGAACGAACACGAACAAATTTTCTTGTTCATGTTCGTTCGTTCAACAAATTACATTGTTCATGTTCGTTCGTTTAACAAATTACATTATTCATGTTCGTGAACTTGCTAAACGAACATAAACAAACAGAAATAAAAGAAACATATATGAACATAAATGAACATATAATATAGTAATGTAATCAAACACAATTAAACATATATGAAGATAAAATGAACTTATATGAACGAACATAAACAAACGTAAACGAACGTTCACGAACATAATTGAACGAACGAGACAATTGTTCATGTTCGTTCGTTTAATTAAACGAACGAGAATTTGTGTTCATGTTCGTTCATTTATTAAATAAACGAACATAAACGAACTTCCTGCCGAACGGTTCACGAGCAGTTCGTTGAACGTTCAGTTCGTTTACAACCCTAACATTATTTATATGTAATCAATCTACAACTCATGTATATGTACCCTTTGTGTATTGTTTTGTAATCAATGGGATTATACCATTCTACATGGTATCAGAGAAACCCTAGTTGATCCTACTCTCTCCCTCTATCGATAATACCTTCACTCTTCCCCCTCATATTTTCTTTCTGCTTCTCCCATCCCTCTTCTCATACATCTGTCAATAATACCTATCTCTTCATCATGCCTGGTGGAGAATCCTCCCAATCCAAACCTACTCACAAATCATATGGGATCACGAACATAAAGACTTATGTACCCCTTATTATTGACCTCACCAAACGAAACTATGAGCCATGGAGCACACTTTTTCAAGCCCACTGCAATTCATATGATGTTTTGGATCATACTGATCATTCGTATGATCCCCCAAAGAACCACCATCGGATCCGGAGTGGGAAAAGCTAGACAGCATGGTTACTCTTTGATTATTTGGCTCGATTTCTCAATCTCTCATAACATCGGCTCACTCTCCTAAAGCCACAGCTCACAAAGTATGGTAGAACCTTCACTCGATCTTTTATGACAACAAGGAATCCATTGCCATGCAACTCAAAACGGAACTAAGAACTATCTCTTGGGGGACTTGTCCATCCATGCATATTATGATAAGGTTAAGGAACTGGCGGACCTTCTTGAGGGGCTTGGGGAGAAGGTCAAAGAAAGGAACGTTGTCATATACACACTAAATGGTCTTCCAAGCGAGGTTGACAACATCTCCAACATGCATCCTCCCCTTCATTTCTCTACATTGGGTTATCTTCATCCTCTAATCGAGGAGGTGCTGGTGGGTCAAATTGTGGACATGGCAGTAGCCATGAAGGCCTAAATCACCACAACAATCGTCGCCGTGAGCCACAATTTGGTTGGGTCTTTCATCCGCCTCCTATGCACCATCAGTTCTCGCCATGGAACTCTTTTGCATCGTTCCAACATCAACATCAAACACAACAGTAGCCTTGGGCTGCATCCTCTTCTTTCCCAGTAACGCAGTTCTCCCAGCTAGCTCAACAGTGGGCTCGACCCAATTCTAGCAGCCCAGGTCTACTCAGAAGTCGACCCAATACCTACCGTCAATTGCCTTCTCATGGATCAGAATCCCACGTTCAATTCTTGACACCAGATCAACCCCATAGGCCTTTTTAGGTAGTGTTGACCAACCCACTTCACTGCCACACATGTTCAACACAATGAATCTCAATGACCTAGGAACGAGTGGATGGGTCATGGATATTAGGGCGACAAATCATGTTCATGCAATCCAAAGTATTCGTAGTTCTGTTTGTAATACGCATTACCCTCACTCTATTTATGTTGGTAACGATTCTGCAATACCTGTTGTGACATCAGGACACTCTATTTTTCCTATTCCTAATATATATCGTCCTCTACCTTTAAAAAACGCTATTGTTATACCCAACATCTTTAAAAATCTTATATCGGTTCAAAAATTTACTACTTACTCGCTCTATTGATTTTGATCCTTATGGTTTTACTATTCTTAATTATCAGACTCGTCATCCTCTCATCTGTTGTGATAGCTCCGCCCCTATATCCAATCACAGGATCTTCAAGTCGTGCATTCGTCTCCATCTCTCCCACCATTTGGCATCAACGACTCGGTCACTTCGACGATCAAGTCTTGAAGCATTTATTATCTAGCAGTTATATTTCATGTCTTTCATCAAAAATTAATGTTACTTGTCATGCTCGTCAGCGTGGCAAACATAATAGAATTCCATTTTATTTGTCCGTTTCTATTGTTTCTGCACCTTTTGAGATTACTCATTCTGATTTGTGGACATTTCCTATTTCTAGTAATGGTGGTTTGCAATATTATATATTATTCTTGATCATTACACTCATTATCTATGGGTGTACCCCTTAAAACAAAAATCTAAAGCTTTTTCAAAATTTATTCATCTTTCCAACATAATATCAACTCAATTCACGGGTAGCATTAAACAATTCCAATGTGATAACCAGAATAATACTCAGTTTCATAGCTACTTTGCATCTCACATAATCACCTTTCATTTTTCTTGCCCGCATACTTCTCAACCAAATGGTTGTTCTGAACACATGATTTGCACCATCAATAATATGATGCAGACCCTTCTTTTTCACTCTAACCTACCACCTAATTTTTGGCATGTGGCCCTCCACATGGCAGCCCATATTCTCAACATACTTCCCTTTGTCGCCATATTCAATGACACATCCCACTACTACCTTTTTCAGAAACATCCAACCTATGATCACCTTTTGGTATTTGACTTCCTTTTTTTCCACGTATTCACACCAATCACAAACTTCAACCCTGCTCCACCCTTAGTATATTTATTGGATACCCTACTTACCATTGCGACTTCCGATGCTTTGATCTCTCAACTTGGAAGATCATCATCTCTTGACACGTCACTTTTGACGAGTCTACATTTTTCCATACGGGTCATTCAACCTCACCGAATCTTCATCTTATGATTTCTTAAATGACTCAAATTTCTCCCTTCATCTCCGTGACAATCTTCACCCATCATTAGGCACTTCCGACACTTCTCTATGGGATCTCCTCCTCACGAGGGATCCCCTCATGCTATGAGTTCTCCTCCTCACCAAGACTCCCATCCTTCTACAGTATCTCCTCCTCACGAGGATTCCCCTCCTCATTCAGGATATTCTCATCATGATACTTCCCTTCCTAAACCTCCTCCTTTTCATCACATGCACACTCGATCTAAAAGTGGCATTGTGAAACCCGTTCACCGTCTCAATATTTATACATCTTCCTCGGTCTCTGTCTCGAGGGCACACCTACAAGCTTTGAAAGATCCAAACTGGCATAAAGCCCTGGACGAGGAATATAATGCCCTAATTACTAACGGTACTTGGATTCTCATGTCACGACTACCGGAGGCAAACATGGTCTGCTCCATGTGGCCTTTTAGAAAGAAATTTAATGCTGATGGACAAATTTCATTTGTTGGCCAACGGGCACAATCAACAACCAGGGATCGATTGTGATGAGACCTTTGCTAGGTTGTCAAACCAACCACCATACATACTGTGATGAGTATTGCGACACTGGCCAATTCATCAACTTGACATGAAGAGTTATTTTCTTCACGATCACCTTCAGGAGACTGTGTACATGCATCAACCCCCAAGATTTCGTGATACTCAGCATCCAAATTATGTTTTCCACCTTCATTGATCTTTTTATGGTCTTAAACAGGCCCCTAGGGCATGGTATCAACGGTTTGCTCAACATTCTCTTCATATGGGGTTTCACCACAATATCACTGACTCATCTCTCTTTATCTACCACCATGGAGCTAACAAATCATATCTCCTATTATATATCGATGCCATTATTATTGAATGATTCTTCTTGTAAGGTCACACCTTGTGATATGATGATCCAAACACTTTACACACTGACCACCATCGCCAGCGCCTCAAGACCTTATGAACGTCAGCATGAAGACAATGATCTTATGTAATATTTGTATATTATATAGTTATACATATATGTATAAAATAAATATTTGATCCTTAATCTTGGTGATAAGGATCAAATCTTTACTTAGAATAGGTATACATACCTTAATTAGTGGGATGTATGTTATGCAATCGTATATAATCTACATTAGGGTGAAACCCTAATGTAGGTCTTGTGACCGCCTTAGTGACCTTTTTTCTCTTGGTGAGAACACCCCTTTCTTGGTGAAAGACATCTTTGTGATTACTCATGTTCTTTATTTTTCTGTTCAATCTTTGTTTAGTTAGTTTGTTCTTTGTTAATTATACTTGAAGTGTATCCGATCGATACAAACCATTAATTGGTATCAGAGCGGGTTTTTTATACACTCAAGTATTTATGTCGACCTCTTAAAATCCAAAATTGTTTTCTTGAAAAAAGATCTCTCCTTTTGATGAATTCAACTTTACTTATTGGGAATCAAAGGTCATGGACGCTCTCGAGATCATCGACTATGACATGATC
The DNA here is from genome assembly GCF_052625555.1 of Lactuca saligna. Classification (NCBI taxonomy): domain Eukaryota; kingdom Viridiplantae; phylum Streptophyta; class Magnoliopsida; order Asterales; family Asteraceae; genus Lactuca; species Lactuca saligna. Next base: position 34,612,996 of record NC_136419.1, on the reverse strand, counting down.
GACATCATCAATAAGGATCCCGTCGTCGTTATGCATCAACCATCCAATGATAGTGCATCTAATAGTGAGTTAAATAAGAAATCTGTGCCGGGATACAACAAGGAAGAGAAAAGGGTGCTAAATCTCGATGTAAAGGCGAGAGTTCTTATTTGGAAGCTCTCTCCCATATTCTATCTATTTTTACTTTCAAAACTGCTTAACTGCACAAGAGATGACGATCAAACTATCATCTATTTTTGATAAAGAAAATCTATCAGATGACGAAGTTTTAAAAGGTAAGTGTCTCATGGCTCAGATCAATGAATCTCATGCTGCTGCATTGAATGACAACGTTGACACTCTTGACGGTGATCTTTCTCAAGCTGCTACAGACCTTAAGTATGATTGGGTCTCAACCTCTGCGTATCACTCGTGTTTCAATTTATCTGTTTCAAATGAAGAAAGATCTTCTCCTAAAATTGAGTAAAAAAATCTCATAGAAAAACCCTACCTTTTTTGAAAAATCTCATTCTCTTTTAAAAAAAAGGAAAACACTTGTATCTCAATGACCAACAATTTTCTTCTCTTTGAAAAAGAAAAAGCTGTTGGTCATGCTAGATGTACTCAACTTATTTTAAAAAACCGGGCTTCTTCTCACTATAATGTTACAAGAATTATTGAAGATCAGATTCCTAATCCGCGTGAGAAAATTCTTAGAGGCAATATAGAAGATGTTTTTTTCCTTAATCAAAAAGGTTGAGACTAAACAAACCTTTTATAATGCTGACTGCCTAGAGAAAAATTTTAAAGTAGATTTGTAAGTACCTCTTTTATAAATCAAATTTTTATTAATACACATTGCACTACTAACCCTAATGGTAACACCAAATGTGTATATTATTTATCTGCTCTTGATCCTTCCCTTCAACCTCCTCATCGTGAGTATGTTTTGCCTTCCACTAAGATTTTGCTGAAATTCCCTATATTAAATGGTGAAGTTCATTCGGTAAACAAAATTCTTAGCATTTTTCCTCAGTGCCTGTTAACAACTTTGAATTTGGAGATCAATCAAAGTCTTATATTCCAGATGATTCTTCAATATCTCCTGAGCCTCGTGACAAAGTGTCATCTAATATTACCATCGATGACATTCCTTGGTCTAGAACGAAAGCAAGATTTTTTAAATCAAGTGATCAAAGTTCTTTGGATTCAATAGTTAAAAAGAAACCAAAATCTAATGTTAAAGGAAAGAATCCTGGAACCAGTGTTTGTTATTGATGTGGTGATGCTTATCATAAAGTCAATAAGTGTACTTTTGAGAAGAGCTCTGTACGTGTTGACAATATCATGACTCGAAATGATAAATGGATTAAAAAGCAAAACTCTTTAAATTGTCTCCCTAATGCTTGTTATCATATTTTTTCTTAGTGACCTATTTCAAGATGGGTCAGTATATATTAGTTGTGTATTTTAATTTTAGGGTAAAGAACGTATTTGGTATTTAGATAGCGGCTGCTCAAGATATATGATTGAATTCAAATCTCTTCTGGAAGACTTCATAAAGAAAGATGGTCATACTGTTACATATGGAGATAATGGCAAGGGATCTACAAAGGGATATGGAACTATCAAGTGCAATTGCGTTATATTCAAGAATGTCTCTTACGTGAAAGGTCTTCAGCACAATCTCATTTCAATCAGCCAACTATGTGACATTATTCAAAAAGGAAATGTGGACCTGTTCTACATCCTACCCACCGATCAACTGGCTGACATTTTCACTAAGATATTGGACGAGAAGACTTTAAACAAATTGATTGCAGATCTTGGCATGCTTTCAATGATTTAATATTTTTCTAACTCGCTTAAAGAAACTTTGCTTCTACTTTCTTTCTTAGACCACAAAAAATACAAAAACATGTGCTTCTTTTATTATGTTTTTCATTTAAATAACTTTAAATAGTTTGCTTAAGCTTTGCTTCTAATGCTTACAAGTACTCTCTTTATTATCTATGTTTCAGGCCTATCTACAATTTATCTGCACTTCTTTCTTCTAGAGTTATCAAGAGCTGGAGTCATTCAGAACGTTCTGAATGCTTTAGTTGCTAAGAAGAATATTGGCATCAAGACTTCTTCTTATTGACAATGTCATCTTTCTCTTCTACCCATTGTTATAGATGCAAATAGTCATAAATTGTTCGATCTTGAAAAAAAACCTAACCGACAATTTTGGGCTCCTCTTCCCAGCAGGATCAAACGCCGGCTAATCAGCCCCTGTTTCACCCAATTATATATGTTTCCCCATATAGTTTCATTTGTTGTATCATCCTTGGTATGGTAGCTGTTGTTTGGAGTTTTGGAAGAGTTCGTTGAATGCTTCCTGTCATCAGTCATAGGTGCAATCAAATGGTAGGGATTGAAAAGTGGGATTTAAAGAATGACAATAAAAATAATGGTGCATGGAATGTTGATAAGGTATCTACTCCATTTTATTTTACCAATTTCCCTCCAGATGTTGATTCTAAGAAACTCTGGTCAATCTATGAGCAATATAGGCATGTGTCTGATGTCTATATTGCTCGAAAGTTTTCTAAATTAGGAAAATGATTTGCATTCATTAGATTCATCAAAGTAAAGGATCAATCTAAGTTAGAAGAAAAATTACGTGGTATATGGATTGGGAATCACCATATTTTTGTTTCTTTGGCTAAATTCGGTAGAGGTGATGCACACAATAGGCTGGATCAGGTTAAAGAAAATTCAAGTTATGGGTTAGATGGAGATAATTAACCTTAAAAGGGTCCTTCTGTTAGTGGTTCTTATGCAAATGTGGAAGGAGTGAAGTTGAACCAATCTAATTCTAAACCTACTGTTTCTTTGGTATTGGAAGGTAAGGATGTGTCTAATGATCTAGCTTCTAAGCCTTCAATTTTTTGTCAAGTCAGGAATGTTAGACTTATCCCAAAACTGTTGCTGCTATTGAAGGAAGAAGGGTTTCATGATTTACAGATTCGATACTTAGGCGGTGAATGGGTTTATATTGCTTTTATTTCAAAATTTGTTTGTTCTAAATTCATAAAATCTTCTGAGATTCATGCTTTCTTTTCTAATTTAAGGTTGGTGGTTAATGGATTTAAATTCCTAGAGAAGGTTACATGGGTCGAAATCTTGGCTTTACCATGTTGTGCATGGAAGGAATTGGAAGTGAGTAAGGTGGCCGTGTTATAGGGGGAAGATTGTTCTTTGGAAGATAACATGCAATCTCCTTTGGATGTCAAAACGGTGTGTATCAAAACTATTAAACCTTCACTGATTCACGAGAAATTTAGTATATTAGTACAAGGGATCCACTATGAATTGGTGGTTAGAGAGTTAAGTAATTGGGAACGGGACATTGTACTTAATGAAGACGAATTGGATCGTGATATGCCTAAATTTTTTGGTGATTATGATAATAATGACATGTTATTTGAGAATAATGAGGGAGACTGCACAACTGGTGGCATTAATCAAGAAAAAGATGATGAAGTTGGTGATAATGGTTCATGTGAAAATGAATTGGATGATATTGGTATTAAAGGTGTTGGCTTTGTAGATAGAAGAGGCCATTTTTTTCCAGACTTCAAGGTTGAAGAAGAAAGTTTTCCTGGTGGGCATGCCTTCGATTGGGCCACCCATTGTTGATCACTTTCTGACCCTAGATTATATTGTTCCAAGCTTGACCGTCATTGGTGCATCGCTTTCTCCTCCAAACGTTTTGCCTGTTAAGGCTGCTGTTCAGATTAATGGAGTTGATGGTGAGCAGCCTGAGTGTCTTTATCAACCTCCTGGCTTCCATCATGATCATAATTCAACACCTGATAGAATAATGTTAAGGCTAACTCCTCAAGTTCTAACGAATCTTTTAAATTTTTGAAAAAAAGAGTTCTGATTAATGTAGAAGATATTACCGATGTAAGGAAGCAATACATTAACATTGGAAATTTACTTGGGTATGACATGGAAGGTAGTAAGGAGAAGGTAAAGCAAATCTTCGCAAGTATTGGTATGATTCAAGTTGATCAATGAATTATATTTCCTTGAATATTTGTAGCACTTGAACTTTCTCAAAAAAGAAGTTGGGTGAGGTGTATTTGTATTCAAAAGGGAGTTTCATTTTTGAGTCTCCAAGAGACGAAGATGACTCAACTCGATTTGTTTAAAGTTTGAAGTATGTGAGGTAATTGTAATTTTGACTTTGCTTTTAGTAGTGCTCGCGGGAGATCGGTGTAACTGAAGGGTTTTGAGCATCCTAACAACCTTAAGGTGCACATACAACCCTAAATGCTTTGGATCTATGTTTTCTCTAATTATACATGCAAAATGATTTTTCAAAGCATTACCCTCACTAGCATACAATCATGGGTACCTGTATAACAAAAATCTAGTTAGAAGACATACCTATTCTTGTAGCTTGATTCCTTGGACCTTTAAGAGCCTAGCACCCCAAATGTGATATTTGAAATGCTTCGTACAACACCACCAACAATGGAAAGACTTGAGAAGGATTTTCTTGCACCAAATTCAACTATAGCTCTCCAAGAACACTTAGGTGCCGATTTTGGTAGCCTAGGGGATTCTTATATAGTGTCGCAAAACTAGGGTTACACCATGTAAACCCTAATGTGCATGGCCTTCCATATTACTTATGCTCCATGGGTTTAAACCTCCATGGATCATCCATGGATTGTCACATGGGTTTAGCCCAACATAAGGAATAATGGATCATTGGCCCAAACCATAAAAATGAATGATTTACCAAATCTACCCCTTATATTTAATTAGTTTCTTTTGATCACAAAATTAATTCCAAATTAATTCTTGATCAATACTAATTAAATAATATAATTTCATATTAATATATTAGAACTTATAATATATTAATAAATCATGAATATCCTCTTCTCAAAAGTCCATTCTTACAAATTGTTCTGGTGCCATGCAACCCAAATGGACCATGCTACTCTCGGGTCAAGTACATACAAATTATAGTTATGGGCTTAGACATTAAATCCAAATTAACATCCCAAAATCACAATAAATTTTAACTTTTCAAAAACAACCCATACCATAATTGCTTACAAAAATATTGTTTCAAAAGTGTAATTTAGTAATCAGAGTATCCTGAAATCGAAACAACATAAAAACCAAAGGAAGTGACAATTGGTAGTTATGGGCCAACAAAAGTCAAATAAATAAGTTAAAGTATTTATGACTTGCTTGGAGTTTCGGTTTTAGGAATCAAAAATATGAGATTTTGGTTGTTTGGACCGAAATCATACCTAGATCGAAATCACGCTAGCCCAAAATCATTCCTAGACTGAAATCACATGTGATTTCGGTGGTGTACAAGGTGATTTTGGTCATGCCTTTGCCGAGATCACCAATTTGATCCAATAAAGTTGCAATGTGATTGGTGGATTATTTTCCCAATGTGATAAATTACACAAACCAATGCACATGTCACTTCACCCTACCCTCTTTCCCCTATTTAACTACGACCAAAGGCTCATTCAACACCCTTCACAATTAACATATTTCACCACCATTTCTCTAAATAAATTAAAGTCCTTCCTCTCCAAACTCAATGTAACGCCCGGTTCCCGGTATGTATCTTAAATATGAGGTTTTGTATTTTTATACTAGGACTCTACGAGTTGGAGGCCCAACTCGTCGAGTAGATGTAAATTTTAGACGCAGGTGGAAGAGTCTAATCGCTGAGTTGGAAGCTCTGACTCGATGAGTAGACCTGTCTGGATAAAACCCTAAATTTTAGGGTTTACACCCTATTTAAACACATTAACCAAGTTCCCATGCAGTCCACATCATTTCCCTTAGTCCAGAAAACCCCTAACTCGTGATCCTTGAGCTTTGATAAGTGTGTGAGTCATTTTTAGAGTGTTTGTATGATCTTGAAGCTAGAGGAAGAAGAAGAAGGAGCTATAAGGTTTAAGGAAGCAATAGATCTAGGGTTCAAGCTCCATTTCCAGTCCCTTTAAGGTATAAAGTTGCTTCCTTGACTTCCTTATTGGTAGATCTCTCGATGTTGAGTTTAGGGCCATCTTTTAGCAAATTTGTGAACCTTTTTGGAGTATGGAGTGTGATCTGAAGTTGTAACTTTAGATCAGGATCCCTTTCATCCCTTTGGACATTGAAGGAATCGACGAGTTGCTTATACGACTTAGAGAGTTGGGTCATAGTTTCCCCAATATTTTCTGATATTGAGCAACTTGTTGAGTTTTGGAGATGACTCATCAAGTTTGGCTCGTTTATGGACTTAAAGATCATGGAACTCGACGAGTTCAAGGATGAACTTGACAATTTAAGAGCAACTGTCTCAACTAAGATGAAGATAAACTGGACGAGTCCAAGGAAGGACTCGATAAGTTCAAATGGAAAGTCCCGATTCTGTTATATGGAGAACCTCGGTGATTTGAAGGGAAACTTGATGAGTGAAATTGCGAAATTGAGATTCTCTTAATTATGTAACTCGACCAGTTGATGAGCCAACTTGGCGAGTTTAGTCAACCAGATGTTGAATTTGAGCAAAAGTTGACTTTGACCAGGGTGTTGACCTTGACTTTGACTTTGACCTAAGTTGACCCTTGAAAGGGTCACGAGTATGAAATGGTATTTAAGGAAGGTTGTTATGTGTAGGATTTTGAGAGGAGTTGATCCCAGCATCGAGGATAGTTCAGATACTATGGGACATTGAGGCGAGTTAACTTCTAGTAGAAGTGGGTTGAAGGCACCAAGGCCACCCTACTAGTAAGAGTTGTAGTAGAGATAGTTGTCTTTGTGATAATTATCTGATATATTGTTATCTGTTATGATTATGTGGTAGTATGCTATGATGTTATGTGATATGTGATAAAAGGGGTAAGATAGACCCCAGTACCAGTCGATAGGGCCGAAAGGGTATGCCAACACCCAGGTAAGTTAGGCAGTATATGATTTGTATGTTTATGCACTAGGATGCTATGTGGTAGAGTAGGGGTGAAATAGTCCCCAGTATCGGCCGACACGACCGAAGGGGTAGACCAGCACCCTGATATGCTAGGCAAGGTTACCGGTCGACAGGACCAAAGGGGTAGGCCTACACCCTGATATGTTAGGCAACATACTGGTCGACAGGACCGACGGGGAGGCCAACACCCGGATATGCTAGGCAAGGTACCAGTCGACAGGACCGAAGGGGTAGTCAGTACCCAATTATGTTATGTAGTATGTGTTATGTATGGTATGTGATATGATGGGGGAACTCACTAAGCTTTGTGCTTATAGTTTTCACTTTTGTTTTCAGGTACCTCTTCATCGAAGGCGAAGGAGCCGACACGGTAGCAATGCATCACACACACATGATTACCACATTATGAGATTCTTAGGATTGTACTCTGACATTATTACTATTTTTATGATATGGTTTTGAAACGTGTGATTATGGTTTTATGAAATAATGTGACTCAATGATGTTTTCTTATAAATGTTTCTAAATCATTATATCAAAAATAAATTTTTGGTCTTGAAAATTGGGATCTTACAAGTTGGTATCAGAGCTTTGGTTTGAGGGATTTGGACACACTTTCAGGTGTATATGGACTCAAATCGAGGGTTTGAAATATTTTCACAAGAAAATAGTTATTCCAAAAGTTAAAGTAAAGAGTTTTAAGAAATAACAAGGTGTGTAATGCGTGCAACCGGCCGAGCTCAAGTAAGTTTTCCCCAATATACCCATACATTTTAAGTTATGATATGATATAGTTATGTGAACTGCATGCTAGATTAGGGCTAAGGATCTAGGAAGGATGCCTTATATGCCTATTATATGTGCTTGTAGACCTGCATGCTAGTACTGATTAGTTAGTGATAGGATGGCCTATTTAGGTTATGCTTGATTGTATGAGCTTTAGAATCTCATGCCAATATAGATTCTTGATAAGAGGATGGAATGATTTGATTGGATCATGTTGGTCAGATTTTACATTGCATGAATGTTGCTTGCTTTGTGCTTTGTGGGACCTTTTGGTAATGTGAGTTAGCTACTAAGTGAATATGCTAAGTCACATGGGGCACATGCCGGATAATCTCAGAGTGATGGACTTGAACCTATTACGCAACTCTCATCTGAGTCTAAGCGTTCTAGGGGCAAGTCTTTTAATCGAAGGATTATATGATCTCTGTTGCATGTGGCTATATTCATGAGGTAGCTAGTTGACATCACTCGGTATCTTTCAGCAGCTGAGGACCGGGTGGGTTCGGGAACCTAGGAAAGCCTATGATATGCTTCAGAGGGGTAGTAGTAAGGTATAATGAGACATGGGTGCTTCATTTTGAGTAAGTGACTTGGAGGATTTAGGAGGATTGCTGAGGAAAGTATGGATAAGTGTGGAAGGTAGTATTGGGCATGTACTACTGAAAGCACATGATCCATACTCGAATCGGTGAGAGTCTTAGATAATATGAGAAGCTTCGGCGAGGCAAATCCATGAGTATGTTTTGATCAACGGTTTTGTGGTTTTTCAGTTCGGAGATGGGAAATCAGGGAGGTGGTTTTGGTTCGAGTTCCAACATAGGTGTAGGTGCAGAATTGATTAGCGAGCAGATGCAGGAGTTCCTCTCGTCAAAGACTACCTGCAGTATTTTGGAGCAGACGCCTGTAATATTTGGTTCAATCAAGGAGGGGATTTTATAGGTATTAGATAGTCGTCTCAGGGCCTTTTATACTGAAATGTTGACAGGGCAGGTGGGGGCTCATCTAGAGCCTGAAGCTTGTGGATCTCAAGAATCCTCCTGGAAAGAGGATCCTATTGTTGGCTCGAGTAATTTGGGGTCAGAGTTTGGTTATGCACCTCGTCTTTAGGAGAGTCTACCGCATGATTGGATAACTGTGGAAGTTTCACGAGCCTTTCACGAGGGATTGCCTGGTATCATTAGTTGGATCACTGACAGATTGGTTGTCAAATTAGAGGAGGAGGTCGCACTTTCACGTGCTTCAAGTGCAGCTGGTGAGGCTGTTAGTGAAGGAAATGTGAATTTGGAAGCGGGCCATGGAAAAAGGAAGTGGGCATTTATCTCAGGACGATTGGAAGAAGGTGGAGGGTCCGACTTGGTGGACTTGGGTGTTGGAAGTCAGGGAGATCATGAGGTGTGTGGAAAGTATGGGGAACCCATCGGTTTGATTGTCACAATTTTAGGTGTTTCAAGTGTGGAGAAAGAGGGCATGTGCATCAGGATTGTAAAAAGGACCAAATATGTTTTCATTGTCACCGCCCAGGTCATTTCAAGCCCTGCAGTCCTGCTTGGGTGGCGAAGAGAGTTCAGGTTCCATCCCCCATCATTTAGCAGGAAGTCAAGATTGAGCCATAATAGATTACATGTTGTTGGATAAGGTGTCTAAGTCCATAACTATATTTGATATGTACTTGACCCGATTTAGCATGGTCCATTTGGGTTGCATTTCAGTGAAACAATTTGTAAGGATGGAATTTTGAGAAGAGGTTATATATGATTTATTAATATATTATAAGTTCTAATATATTAATATGAAATCATATTATTTAATTAGTATTGATGAAAAATTGTTTTGGAATTAATTTTGTGATCGAAAGAGACTAATTAAATATGTGGGGATCGATTGTGTAAATCATTCATTCTTATAAAGTGGGATTATGATCCATAGTTCTTTATGTTGGGCTAAACCCATTTGGTGACCTATGGATACTCCATGGAGGTTAAAACCCATGGAGCCTAAGAAATGTGGAAAGTCATGCACATTAGGGTTTGCATGATGTAACCCTAATTGTGTCACACTATATAAGAACCCATCTAGCTACTAAAATCAGCACTAATGTGTGTGTGTGCAAGAGCATAACCAATTTTGTGTGCAAAGATACTCTCTCTCAAGTTTTCCAATTTTTTGTGGTGATTTTTGGTTCCATTTGAGGAATTCACATTATTGGTGCTAGGATCTTAAAGCTCCAAGTAACAAGCTACAAGAAAGGTATGTTATCTAACTAGTTTTGTTATACAAGTATGAAAGTTTTGTATGCTAGTTAGGGTAATGCTTTGGAAAAATCAAATTGCATGTATAATTAGATAAAACACAGATCCAAAGGATTTAGGGTTGTATGTGCACCTTAAGGTTGTTAGAGTGCTCAGAATCCATCAGTTGTATAAGAGCCTAGGATTGTTTTCCATTATACTTGATGCTACTTGTTTTCAAAGCTTGAAAAAATCGATTTTCTGCTTTCTGGACAGTGAACTCACCGATTCCACTGACAGACTCGCCGAGTCACCCCTTAAAACTGACCAACTCGCCTAGTTAGTTCATGCACTCGATGCGTTGGTGCTCCAGAATGCAGATTTTTGAGTTTTAAAGCTTGAATTGGACTAGAATCATTACCCTCAACTGTTTTTGAACAAATAAAACTGCTTTTGATGTGGTAATGATTATGCTTATCAAATTTCAAAGATAATTGTCAAAGTTTCATGTTTTGTATTAGTTTATATGATTAGGATAATTTCATGAAATTTGTTTGATATGAACTATCTTGATCATATGAGTTTAATTGAATCATGTATGAATTATTTGATTATTGTGTTAATTAAAATAATGATTTAAATGATTTTAATAGGCTACATAATTTGTTCTCAAGTTATGAAATTCCAGAAGTCTTTTCTTTAAAAGAGTCACTAAACTCATAGGTTTTATAAAAATGAAGAGTCTCGTTTTTAAAAGGCCATTAAACTCATATGTTATGGAGATGAAAAGTTTTGAAAAGTTTCAAAACTTGCTCTCTAGTTTTGGAATTTGTAAAGTCACACACATTAATAATTTAATTCCAAACCCTGAAAGTAGTCTCAAAGGTAAGAATGTTATTACCATTCCTATTACTGCCCCAATTCTGGCAATCGGGCAAGGCAAAGGGAAGAAGAGGAAGACCCCTTTCCAAGGGTCGAAAGGGAAGGTTTCTTGATGGGTCCTTTTCTAGCAAAACTAATGTTAGTACTACTACTCCTTCCACCAACCCAAAATAAACAGAGTGATTTTATTATCATGCAAAGGGGCACTAGAAGCGAAGCTGCCCCAAGTACTTGTTGGATGTTAAGGATGGGAAAGTAAAACCCACTTATGCAGGTATTTACACTATATTGTCTAATAACTCACCACATACTAATTCCTGGGTCCTTGATACACATTGTGGAATTCACATTTGTTCTGATTTGTAGGGACTAAAAACAAGTGAGAATGTGGAGCGCGGGAAGATAAACTTAATCATGGGGAATAGGAAAGCTTCACCTATCACCAAGATTGGAGTTTATTCTTTATTTCTTTGTAGTGGGTTAAAATTAGATTTGAATAATTGCTGTTACTCGTGTGAAATGGCGAGGAATATTATTTCCCTTCATGGTTTGTACAAACAAGGTTTTAGTTTTTCGTTTGATAATGAAAGTGGTGCTATTAATGCTTTTTATAATGATGTATTTTATTTTAAAGCATTGCCTTGTAATGGTGTATATGAAACTGTGTTGGTTATAGATAACTTAGGAAATAATGTATTGCATATTGATTCTTCCACTAGTTTAGATAAAGCATCCTTATGGCATTGCCGTCTTGACATGTCAAAAAGAAGCGCGTAGGCCAACTCCAAAAGGCTAGAGTATTGAAGTTTTTTTGACTTGAAGTTAGATGATAGTTGCGAATCTTGTTTGCTTGGAAAGATGACTAAGTCACCCTTCACCGGTACTTGTGAGAGGGGTGAAGGTTTGTTGGACCTCATACACACAGATGTGTGTGGACCCTTCAAAACCGCCACAAGGGATGCTAACTGCTTCTATGTGACTTTTAATGATGATTACAATAGATATGACTATGTCTACTTAATCAAGCATAAGTCAATAACCTTTGAAATATTCAAAGAGTTTAAGTAGGAAGTGGAGAATCATCTAGGCAAGAAGATAAAGATGCTCCGATCTGAACGAGGTGGAAAGTATCTTAGTATCGAGTTCCTTGACTATCTTAAGGAATGTGGAATTGTTTCACAATTGAAACCTCCTAGGACACTACAACTTAATGGTGTAGCTAAGAGGCGCAATCGAACCTTGTTGGACATGGTTCATTCCATGATGAGTCGAGCTTCGTTACCTACCTCAATTTGGGGGTATGCCTTAGAGATTGCTGCCTATATCCTTAATCTAGTCCTAACTAAGAAGGTTGCTAAAACACTTCACGAGATGTGGAAAGGGAAGGTTCCCTCATTCGCACACGTCAATGTTTGGGGTTGCAACGCTTTGTGAAATGCGAGACTCATGAAAAGCTATAAGCTTGTAGTGAGCGATGTATTTTCATCGGCTACCCATAGAAATCGTTTGGATATCTCTTTTACAAACCGAGTGATAATGTTGTATTCGTTGCGAGGAGATGAGTATTTTGTGAGAGAGAATTCATAGGCCAAGGAAACAGTGGGAGGCAGATTGACCTTCAAAAACTTCAAGAGTCAAGTGGTGAAGGAACCTCAAATACCAGCGATCAACCTGAGGAGGAAACTCCTGTTGAACAAATTGATGAATTTGTACCTTTGAGGCGTTCCAATAGAGTTAGAGATACAACTGAGTTATATGGTTTCTATATTACTATAAAAGGTGATACATTTATCAGTGATAACACACTAGTAAATTTAGACGAACCTAACAACTAGAAGGAAGCCATGGAAGGCCCTGAGTCTACAAAGTGGAAAGAGGCTATGGATAGCAATATTCAATCCATGTATGACAATCAAGTTAGGAACTTGGTTAACAATGTACCGGGTCATAAGATAGTCAGGTGCAAATGAGTCTTCAAGAAGAAGACTGACATGGATGGGAAAGTACACACTTATAAGGTGCAATTGGTTGCGAAGGGCTTTACTCATACTCCGGGAGTTAACTATGATGAGACCATCTCACAAGTATCAAAGGTTAAATCTATTAGGGTTATGCTAGCCATAACTGCATTTCATGACTATGAAATATGGCAAACGAATGTCAAAACCACTTTGTTAATGGAAAGTTGGCTGAGGATGTTTACATGAGTCAGCCAGAGGGGTTTGTCAATGCAAAGTACCCTACTAGAGTGTGTAAGCTTGAAAAATCCATATATGGATTGAAACAAGCGTCTCGCTGATGGAATCTTTGTTTCGATGAGAAAGTCAAAGATTTTGGTTTTTCGAGAAGCGAGGATGAGTCTTGTGAATATGTCAGAGCTAGTGAGAGTATAGTTAGCTTTTTGGTACTGTATGTAGATGACATACTGCTTATAGGAAATGACATCCCAACCTTGTAGGAGGTGAAGTCCTGGCTTGGAAAGTGTTTCGCTATGAAGGACCTTGGAGAAACTGCCTATATCCTAGGGATAAGGATACTGAGAGACAGGAGTAAGAGACTAATTGGACTTAGTCAAAGTACCTACTTGGATAAGGTGTTGAAGAGGTTCAACATGTAGAATTTCAAGAAAGGTGACTTACCGTTCCAAAGTAATGCCATACTGAGTAAGACTCAGAGTCCGAGTACAGAGGCTGAGATAATTGGATTGCCATATACTTCCGCATCTAGCTTGATCATGTATGCAATGACTTGTACTTGCCCTGATGTGGCCTTTTCTTTAAGCATGGTCGGTAGATATCAAGGGAACCCTGGTAAGGCTCACTGGACTGCGGTAAAGAATATTCTCTAGTACCTGAGAAGGACTAAGGACTGGGATCTTATCCTCGGTGGGAGTGATGACTTGAGAGTGACAGGGTATAGTGACACCAACTTTCAGACCAACAGAGATAATTTCCACTCTCAGTAGGGCTGGGTATTTACCCTGAATGGAGGGCAGTTACTTGGAAAAGTTCCAAACAGGAGACTGTAGATGATTCAACGTGCGAATCAGAGTACATAGCAGCGAGCAAAGCGGAAAAAGAGGCGATATGGCTGAAGAACTTTATTGGAGACCTTGGAGTTGTACCAACTATAAAGGAGCCTATATAGATTTTTTGTGACAGCGATAATGCGGTTTCCTTAACCTAGGAACCAAGGGATCATTGAAGATCCAAGCACATTAACAGGAAATATCACTCCATAAGACACAAGATAGAAGAAGGAATCCTTGTAGCAAAGAGGGTATCGTCATAAGAGAACCCATTAGATTCCCTCACGAAGGGACTAAGTAGGGTTAAGCATTTGCAGCATGCGAGGCGCATCGGGCTGAAGGACGATATTAGTTTTAATGATTAGATAACTATTTCTAAAACTTTTAATAGATAAAGTGTAATTGATTTGATGATTAAATAAAAGTTTTTGTTTATTTATGAGTAAAGTTACTATCTTGTTTCAATTGTTTACTATTGTTCCAATTTTCATGTTTTGACTTCCAAGATAATAAGATTATCCAAACTATCCATAGTCGATCATACTTTGGAAGTAGGTATTGATGCAAGACTGTCATGAATTGGTCTTGTAGATGTATGAAGTGTTTAGACATAGAAAAAGTTGCTACAACATTCATGAGTGCTCATAAGTTCTGAGTATTGGATTAAACCTACGCTCACTTGTATCATTTCATGGAAACCATACTGAAAATAAACCAGAATATTTCAGAAAGTTCACAATTCATAATATCACAACTATCCCTGGCAGACTAACCCTCGGGGTTTGTGACTTCCTAGCGATGCGTACGAGTCCTGTGCTTTCAGTAGTACGGGACCATGATAACTTTTACACCTACACATATTTGTCCTAAAGGATAATTATATTTGCCCACACAAATTCCAAAACTAGGAAAAATATACATCATATCCACACTCTCACGAGTGTGGCTACACATTTTACATATGACCGACTGCTCACACATATACTCATCCATGAAACTTCCACCAACCCTGCAACACTCATGTATACTAATCATACATAACACTGGATCCTATAGATAGTCAAATACTTTATTCTACCCTAAGCCCACAATGTAACATCCGGAATCCCAGGTATATTATTTAATATTTATTTTTTTGAATTATGAGAAGGAACTCGGCGAGTTGATGCGTAGACTCGCCGAGTAGGGTCGTGACTGTTCATCCGGATTCACTTTGGACTCAGCGAGTCCACGCTGTTTAATGAAACCCTAAATCCTCCAGTGTTGGACCCTATTTAAGGGTACTCTTAGCCTCCCATTGCGGCTACCAATCCCTTGAGAGTTCCATTAGTGATTTATATCGTTTGGAAGGAAGGAAGAAGAAGCCTTTATTGATATTTCTTTCCTTGGTTTGGCAAAAAGGAGGTGATCAAGAGCAAGAGGAGGCTGAAGGAGGTGTGGTTCAGGTGGTTTCAGAGTCCAGAGATTCCAACTTGAGGTATTCATTCGACTTTTCTTCAGTTTTGGTATTTAACCTAGGGATTAGGGTTTTCTAAACCTTTTTGAGGATGTTTATGTGGAGCAATTGGTCCCTTATCGAGTCTATGCTTTGGATCTGGACTCAAAGAGGTTCAGAGACTTCAATCCAGTATGCTTTATGGGTCCTTGAGGGGTGATTGAACTTAGGTTGCCATTTATTGGACTAAATCTCCATTTGATGCCATTATGTATGTTTATAAGCATCAAGTTTCAAGCTTTACGTGATTATATTGATTGGGAAGGTAAGATCTATGGAATGGAGACCTCAGGAGGTCAAAAGAATCTGTGCATGGCATGTACTCGCGGAGTTGTTCTTGGGACTCAGCGAGTTGAGTCAAGGTAGCCCCACGATTCATGCCTGGGGACACGTCGAGTAAAG
Organism: Lactuca saligna; assembly: GCF_052625555.1. Taxonomy (NCBI): domain Eukaryota; kingdom Viridiplantae; phylum Streptophyta; class Magnoliopsida; order Asterales; family Asteraceae; genus Lactuca; species Lactuca saligna. The sequence continues at coordinate 34,597,190 of NC_136419.1, read as the reverse complement.
GGAAGAACTCGACGTGTTAATTGGACTAAGGAGTTGAGTGGAGACAGGGGGACTCACCGAGTTGCCCAAGTGCACTCGCCGAGTCGGGTCAAAGTTGACCGTTAACTTTGGTTGACTTTTAGGGTTTGGTCAGCAGCGAGGCCTTTGAGTCAAAAGAGGGGTAAAACGGTCTTTTGCCCTTCTGAGGATGTTAAAGAAGGTTAGAGTACGGTCTTATTTATGGGAATATCTGCCTTATGTGTTTAGGGGGAGGCTAGATCACATTTCTCACCGAGTCAGTGAGTTACCGAGATATCTGAGGTGAGTCTTCTCACTATACTGTACTCGAAAGAGTATTTATGTGTGATCGGAAGGTTGGATATGTTATGAGAAGTATGCTTTGTATGTGATTAAGTTAACTGTTTGTATGTGCTATGTATGCTATGCTTGATGTGGGCCGGAAGGCGTTATGTTATGGGCTGGAAGGCATTGTGATGAGGATCGGAAGGTCGACACTGGTAGGACTGGAAGGTTTACCGGGTTGGGACGGAAGTCCCCTGAGACACATGGACCGGAAGGTCAGGGCCTGGAATGGCGTATGTGGGTGTAAGTAGTATTTTGGGGAACTCACTAAGCATTTATGCTTACAGTTGTTATATCATGTGTTTTAGGTACTAGCGAGGACCATGGGTAGGCGCCGGCGTGATCTGTACACACTAGCGGAGGATATATTTTATGATCTTGGGATTTATATGTTTTGTATGACGATATGATATATTGGATTTTTATGACTTGATTTGGAGGAAAACATGTTTCAGAAATGAAAAATTTGTTTTGAAAATTTACGTCGTTACAAGTTGGTATCAAAGCCTTGGTTTGAGGGATTCGGGTACACCTTCGGGCGTAACTGAACTCAAATCGAGGATTTGAGAAAAAATTTCAATAATAAAAGCATAAAATTTTATAAGTGATTTTGTGATAACCAAAGAAGAAGCAGTGTGTACGGTCAGCCAGCGCCCGAACGGTAAAATCCCCAAAATACCCTTACAATATGTGTTATGAGATATGTTAAGATATGTTATACATGCTAGAGTAGACTAGGTATTCATATTAGGACTAGAGTGGCTTGATTTTTGATGCCTTAGTCTAGGGGAAACCTGCTGCTAGGAGATGCCTTGAGAGCGAGTAGGTAGCCAATGCATAGAAAGAATAGAGTACTCGTGATCCGGGGTCCAAGGAGGAGGACTTGGGTGAATGTTGATGCGGTGTAGTCAGTAGTATAGGGCCCGTACTACTGAAGACACCGGATCAGTGGGAAAACCCAAGTAAGAATCCTTTGGGTATCGGAAGCCGAGTAGGGTTGCGTTATCTAGTGCGAGTATGATCGATTGAGTCTCTGACATTCTTATGTTGTATTTCAGAGGCATTATGGTTGGGACACGCCACAGACCTAGGACGAGTGGTGTGAGTGACGAGGAGCTTCGTCAGATGATCCACGATGAGGTGGCTGCGGCGATTCGGGCCGAGATTCCGGAGATGTTTGGGTCTATCAAGACCACCCTGTTGGAAACTTTCGACGAGCGGTACGCCGCGGTGACTGAGGCCACAACCGCTGCAACTACGGCAGCTGTGGCTGCTGCCAGACCTCAGGGAGGTGACTCGTTGCTATTGTGGGAGTTTAGCAACACGAAGCCACCCGAGTTTGATGGGACGCAGGATCCGATCGCTGCGATGAGATGGATTGCTGACATTGAGGGATGCTTCTATACGTGTTCATGTCCGGAGCATCTAAGGGTACGGTTCGCTTTGAGCCAGCTCCGCCTATGGGCAAAGGATTGGTGGAAGTTCGTGACGGCGAACTTCACTCTTGCAGAGATTTCAGCAGTGACTTGGGAGAGATTCACTACCATGTTCAGAGACGAGTATGTTCCCCCGGTGGAGAGGGATCGGTTGGTTCAAGAGTTCTTGATCCTCAAGCAGGGTAATGATTCAGTTGTTGCGGTCACCCAGAAGTTTCATGAGAGGGCGATGTTCTGCCCTGAGCAGGTGTGTACTGAGCAGGCACGGATGAGCCGATATTTGGGTATTCTGAGGAGGGACATTCGGGAGTTCGTATCGAACTCGATATACCGGACATTTGCTGAGCTCCAGGAAAATGCCCAGAAGAAGGAAATCGAGTTGGAGACTCAGGCCAGGGAGGAGGCCGAGTCTCAGCGAGTGGATCGGCGGCCGGCTCAGCCTCAGTCGGCAGCCAAGCGGACCAAGTCCACTGATTCGTGGATGGGGGGTCAGAAGGGCCGTACTTGCGGAAAATGCGGTAAGGGTCATGAGGGGGCCCGTCGATCTGGTGCTTGCTACAAATGTGGCAAGGAGTGGCATATCGCCAGGGATTGCCCCAAAGGATTTATGGTTTGCTTTCATTGCAACCAGACCTTCCATCGGAAGGCCGAGTATCCTCAGCTTCACCAGGGATCAGCACAGGGATCTGCGCCTGCTGCTAGGGTTACCGAGATTCGACCGTCGAAGGCCGAGGCTCCGAAGGCTCGTCGGAGAGCTTTTTAGTTAACTGCAGAGGAGGTCCGCGCGGTGCCCGATGTTTTGGGTGGTATGTATTCTTTCGTGTATTTACTTTCATGTTGAAATATTGTGCTTATATAATGATATGCGTAGGTACTTTTCTTGTGAATTTTGTATCTGCCTTGGTATTATTTGACTCGGGTGTGAGTCGGTCTTTTGTATCTTTGGCTTTTAGTCAGCACATCAGTATTGATCGGGAGGTGATGAGTCGACCCATGAGGGTTTCCACAGCTGATGAGAAAGCGGTATATGCCACCGAGGTGATTCGAGGGTGCGTACTCGAGATTTTTGGTGTCAAGTTCCCTATAGACCTAGTTGCTATCGCGATAGGAGATGTATGTGTCATCGTGGGCATGGACTGGTTGAGTAAGTTTGGAGTGGTAATTGACTGCGAGAGACAGCTGGTGACCATACGAGACCCTAGTGGGGGAGTGCTTACGGTGTATGGCGAGGGGACCCGATGTGGGTCAGCGTTTTGTTCGGCTGCCAGGGCGAGACAGAGTTTACAGCAGGGCTGCAGTAGATTCATAGCCTATGTGATGGACATACGAGTGGCCACAGGGAGGCCAAGTTCAGTCGAAGAGGTACCGGTAGTGTGCGAGTTTTCGGATGTGTTTCCTGAGGAGCTGCCGGGTGTGCCTCCGGAAAGGCAAGTGGAGTTCCGTATCGATCTGGTTTCAGGAGCAGCACCTATCGCCAAGGCGCCTTATCGTCTCGCTCCACCAGAGATGCAGGAGTTATCCTTGCAGCTTCAGGAGCTGTTGGGAAAGGGGTTTATTCGACCTAGTAGCTCACCTTGGGGAGCATCTATTCTTTTTGTCAAGAAGAAGGATGGTTCACACCGGATGTGCATTGATTACAGGGAGTTGAACAAGTTGACAGTCAAGAACCGGTATCCGTTACCTAGGATCGATGATCTGTTCGATCAATGGCAGGGGGTATCTTGGCTCTCCAAGATAGACTTGAGGTCGGGTTATCATCAGATGAGGGTTCGGAATGAAGATATCCAGAAGACTGCATTAGAACTCATTATGGACATTATGAGTTTGTGGTGATGCCTTTTAAGCTCAACAATGCCCCAGCTGCGTTCATGGATCTCATGAACAGGGTGTGCAGGCCGATGTTGGATCGGTTGGTGATCGTACTCATTGATGATATTTTGGTATATTCGAGGTCTAGAGAGCAGCATGAGGAGCATTTGAGGGAAATCCTTGGAGTTCTGAGATCGGAGAGGCTGTATGCCAAATTCTCCAAGTGCGATTTCTGGTTACGAGAGGTCCAGTTCCTAGGGCATCTTGTTAATCAGGAAGGGATATTGGTCGATCCGGCCAAAATCGAGGCGGTGATGAGATGGGAAGTGCCGAGATCACCCACTGAGATCAGGAGTTTTCTAGGATTTGCCGGCTATTATCGGAGGTTTATTAGGGATTTGTCCAAGATCACTGTGCCACTTACCAAGATGACCCGGAAGGGTGATGCATTTTCTTGGGGTCCGGAGCAGCAGTCCTCATTTGAGACATTTTGCCAGAAGTTTTGCGAAGCCCCGGTGCTCGCACTCCCGGAAGGGATGGAGGATTTTGTGGTATATTGTGATGCATCAATATCTGGGTTAGGGGCAGTGCTTATGCAGAGGGGGCACGTTATAGCATATGCGTCGAGGCAGATGAAGCCTCATGAGTCGAGATATCCCACCCACGATCTGGAGCTGGGGGCTGTGGTGTTTTCCATCAAGATCTGGCGGCACTATCTGTATGGGGTTTGGTGTACCATATACACGGACCACAAGAGTATGAAGTACTTGATGGATCAGCCATACCTGAATATGCACCAAAGGAGATGGTTGGATGTGGTGAAGGATTATGATTGTGAGATTCTATACCACTCGGGCAAGGCTAATGTCGTAGCCGATGCGTTGAGCCATAGGGCGGAGAGCGCCCCGATCCGAGATGTTTGTATGAGGTTGACGGTGATGACTCCGGTATTGGACACCATCTGAGGGGCCCAGGATGAGGCTATGAGACCAGAAAACCAAAAGAGGGAGCGGGTTATCGGGAAGGTATCGGAGTTCGTTACTGATAGTCGAGGACTTATGACATTTTAGGGACGGATTTGGGTACCGTTTGTGGGCGGGACGCGTACCATTTTGATGGAAGAAGCACATCGGTCGAAGTTCTCGATCCATCCCAGGGCTACTACGATGTATTTGGATCTAAAGAAGGAGTATTGGTGGCCCTGTATGAAGAGGGATGTTGCATGGTTCGTCGAGAGGTGCCTGACTTATCGCCAAGTTAAGGCCAAGCACCAGCATCTACATGGTAAGTGCAGCCGTTGGAGATTCCCGAGTGGAAGTGGGAACAGATTACCATGAATTTTATCACCAAATTGCCAAGGACTGCGAGGGGGGGGGGGTCGATGCAATTTGGGTGATTGTGGATAGATTGACGAAGAGCGCTCATTTTCTTGCTATCAGTGAGAGCTCTTCTGCAGAGAGGTTGGCAAAGTTATATGTGAAGGAGGTGGTATCGCGGCACGGGGTCCCAATGTCGATTGTTTCAGATCGGGACGTACGATTTACTTCCAGATTTTTGAAGAAGTTTCACGAGGAGTTGGGAACGAGACTGCATTTCAGCACTGCATACTACCCACAGACGGATGGGCAGAGTGAGCGGACGATTCAGACGCTCGAGGATATGCTCCGAGCTTGTGTTTTGGATTTTGGAGGGAGTTGGGACACCTATCTACCCTTGGCCGAGTTTTCATACAACAACATCCATCACTCGAGCATTGGTATGCCACCCTTTGAGCTGTTGTATAGGAGGAGGTGTCAGACTCCCATCTGCTGGGGAGAGGTGGGGCAACGGGTAATGGGTAGTACGGAGATTGTGCTTCAGACGACAGAGCAGATACAACAGGTCAGGCAGAGATTGTTGACCGCTCAGAGTCGCCAGAAAAGTTATGCGGACAGGCGCCGGTCCGAGCTCGAGTTTCAGGTTAGCGACCTTGTACTCTTAAAGGTCTCTCCTTGGAAAGGAGTGATCCGATTCAGGCAGAGAGGCAAGTTGGGGTCTCGATATATTGGACCTTTTAGGGTAATCGCAAGGGTAGGCAGGGTAGCCTACCATTTGGATCTACCTGCGGAGCTGGGTCAGATTCACGACACCTTTCATGTGTCACAGTTGAGGAAGTGTATTGCTGACGAGTCAGCAGTAGTACCATTGGAGGACATTTAGGTGGATGCAAGCCTGAACTATGTGGAGAGACCAGTGGCAATTAGGGATCGGAAGATCAAGGTTCTGAGGAACAAGGAAGTGCCATTGGTGCAAGTGTAGTGGCAGCACAGGAAGGGGTCAGAGCTGACTTGGGAGCCAGAGCGCGAACATGTGGAAGTGGTTGTAGAATGAGACTTCGAGGGCGAAGTCTGATTCTAGTGGGGGAGAATTGTAACATCCGAAATCCCAGGTATATTATTTAATATTTATTTTTTTGAATTATGAGAAGGAACTCGACGAGTTGATGCGTAGACTCGCCGAGTAGGGTCGTGATTGTTCATCCGGATTCAGTTTGGACTCGGTGAGTCCATGAGTGGACTCGGCGAGTCCACGATGTTTAATGAAACCCTAAATCCTCTGGGGTTGGAGCCTATTTAAGGGTACTCTTAGCCTCCCATTGCGGCTACCAGTCCCTTGAGAGCTCCATTAGTGATCTATATCGTTTGGAAGGAAGAAGAAGAAGCCTTAATTGATCTTTCTTTCCTTGGTTTGGCAAAAAGGAGGTGATCAAGAGCAAGAGGAGGTTGAAGGAGGTGTGGTTCAGGTGGTTTCAGAGTCCAGAGATTCCAACTTGAGGTATTCATTCGACTTTTCTTCAGTTTTGGTATTTAACCTAGGGATTAGGGTTTTCTAAACCTTTTTGAGGATGTTTATGTGGAGCAATTGGTCCCTTATCGAGTCTATGCTTTGGATCTGGACTCAAAGAGGTTCAGAGACTTCAATCCAGTATGCTTTATGGGTCCTTGAGGGGTGATTGAACTTAGGTTGCCATTTATTGGACTAAATCTCCATTTGATGCCATTATGTATGTTTATAAGCATCAAGTTTCAAGCTTTACGTGATTATATTGATTGGGAAGGTAAGATCTATGGAATGGAGGAACAGATCTGACCTCAGGAGGTCAAAAGAATCTGTGCATGGCATGTACTCGCGGAGTTGTTCTTGGGACTCGACGAGTTGAGTCAAGGTAGCCCCGCGATTCATGCCTGGGGACACGGCGAGTAAAGGGAAGAACTCGACGTGTTAATTGGACTAAGGAGTTGAGTGGAGACAAGGGGACTCACCGAGTTGCCCAAGTGCACTCGCCGAGTCGGGTCAAAGTTGACCATTGACTTTGGTTGACTTTTAGGGTTTGGTTAGCAGCGAGGCCTTTGAGTCAAAAGAGGGGTAAAATGGTCTTTTGCCCTTTTGAGGATGTTAAGGAAGGTTAGAGTACGGTCTTATTTATGGGAATATTTACCTTATGTGTTTAGGCGGAGGCTAGATCGCATTTCCCACCGAGTCAGTGAGTTACCGAGATATCTGAGGTGAGTCTTCTCACTATACTGTACTCGGAAGAGTATTTATGTGTGACCGGAAGGTCGGATATATTATGAGAAGTATGCTTTGTATGTGATTAAGTTAACTGTTTGTATGTGCTATGTATGCTATGCTTGATGTGGGCCGGAAGGCGTTATGTTATGGGCCGGAAGGCATTATGATGAGGACCGAAAGGTTGATGCTGGTAGGACTGGAAGGTTTACCGGGTTGGGACGGAAGTCCCCTGAGACACATGGACCGGAAGGTCAGGGCTTGGAAGGGCGTATGTGGGTGTAAGTAGTATTTTGGGGAACTCACTAAGCATTTATGCTTACAGTTGTTGTGTCATGTGTTTCAGGTACTAGCGAGGACCATAGGAAGGCGTCGGCGTGATCTGTACACCCTAGCGGAGGATATATTTTATGATCTTTGGATTTATATGTTTTGTATGACGATATGATATATTGGATTTTTATGACTTGATTTGGAGGAAAACATGTTTAAGAAATGAAAATTTTGTTTTGAAAATTTACGTCGTTACACACAACCAGACATGGAACATGAAATAAGGCCAAACCAAACATTCTCAGGCTATAAAATATTATTTATGTACAATTATGATGCACACACTAAGCAACTATAGTAATGATGTCAATTCCATACAAGAGGTAACCCTAGGCTATCAGGCATCATATATATCAGGCAATTCTATCATGTAATTCCTGAAGATCCCTAGCCTATCACTAGCGTGTTGTTCTATCATAAACATTATATCAAGTAACAATGTGGTAACTTAGGGTATACTTTTTGGCTCCGGCTGATCGTACACATCACATCCTTCCTTGGTCACTTTTGGAAATAACTTTTTTTTTAAAATATTATAAAACTTTTGTAGTTTCTTAGTTTGAGTCTAGATTCACACAAATGCTCCTCTAATTCTCTCAAACCAAGGCTTTGGTACCAACTTGTAACATCCAAAAATCACAATAAATTTAAACTTTTCAGAAAACAACCCATAACCATAATTGTTTATAAAACCATTGTTTCAAATGTGTAATTTAGTAATCAGAGTATCCCAAAATCGAAAAAATATAAAAACCAAAGGATGTGCACGGTCACACCTTCGTATTGCCACAATCATCTGAAGTACCTGAAACAAAAAAATGAAACTGTAAGCCAAAGCTTAGTGAGTTCCTCCAAAGTACCAACACCCATAACATGGAACAACATATACCAAGTCCACAACTAAGAAACTGGATTACCCCTGATCCCACATTATGAGTCTGGCTTGCCTTTCAGTCCCACAACTCATATCTGGTCTGCTCCTGAGCCCATAACATAAGCTTGGCTTACCTTTCAGGCCCACAATTATGCCTGGCTTGCTCCTGAGTTTGTTGGCTACCGCACGAAGCAATACTACCTTAACCCAACCATACAATGTCGACATATACATAACCGATAAACATATAATAATAGTAAATAATCATCCAAATCTTAACAGATCACTACAACATAGCAACATCATAACCAGGAAACATAATCTACCAGGTCAGAATTGGTGCCTTCGACACAAAATTACAGTGAGGAAAAATCACCTCAATGAAAAGATAGAAAATCCCACACCCAAGTCTACTGCACAATGGTTCTTCACGCTGAACACAATCAATACCAACCCTAGTTACTTTCTAAGGTTAAGCCCATAATCGTGAGTCTCAATAATAGCCAAAGCCATCTAGAGATCCCTAAGGCCCAAATGTTCCGAAATAGCCTCAATTCAATGGTCCAAACTCCAACAACCGATCCTTATGGTGTGACCAACTCGTGGTCACGCCGTGAGCATCAACTTGACCCTATCCCAACTCAGTGGGTCAACTCATCCCATCAATTTGATTCTAATCATCACATGTCGTGACCTATTCCTGAGTCACATCATTACCTAATTCAGACAAAACAGTTGGTATGGAAAGCATCCTCACGACGTGATAGGCTTCATCCTCACATCGTGAGTGCTGTACTGACCAACTTTGAGCATTAAGCTCTTATTCCTTACAATCATGACTTGGAACATTCTAGAGGGTCTTACCTCACCCAAAGGATCATAACAATCATAACTTTGTAGTCATGCATGTCCAATTCATTACTCAAACACTCACTAGGACAATAGAGGAAAAAAAGAGATCTAGACTCATGCTTGGAGTCTCAAACTATACCAAAACTCAGATCCAAAGACTAAATCACAGAGAATGACTCAATAATTCATAAAGTTTCCAACTTTATTAATCTTATGCTTGCAAACCATCACAATAAAAAAGGAGCTTAAAACTTAGATCTAGAATGCAAAAGGTAAAAAGGCCAGAGCTTTATGACTTACAATGGTCCAAAAGCTCAAGAAAAAGGTAAGGTAGAAGCTAGAATGCCAAGAGGTTGCTCCACCAAGGTCTTCTTCCCCTTCAAGGAGTCAAAACCACCAAAGAATGCTTCATAGATCACAAAATGGTTAAGGACTTCAAGTTGGTCGAGATTAGGGTTTTCAGGAGGCAAGAGAGTGAGGGAGGCTAAAGATGGGGAACCCTAGCCCTCTCATTCAATTAAATACACAATATATTAGGGTTTTGGTCATCATCCCTTTCTCACATCGTGAGTATTCAAAGTCTCACATCGTGAGGCTCAAACACACAGGTCAACTGGTCAATGGTCACTCATGACGTGACCAACATGTCTCACGTCGTGACCCTCATCCAAAAGCTAAAATTCAATAAATAAGTACCTCTAAGACCCATGTATTACAATCGAGTGGTTTATTTTCCATTTGGGATCGGAATGTTTTTGTTAAAAATAATATGGTTTGCACTTCCAATATTAGTATAGTATGGGGATTATGGGTTCCATTTAATTTGGAATATTATATGGTGAATGTTTACGCGTGTAACTCCCCATTTATTAAATAAATAAATAGATCAAATTAATATGAATAGTAACCCTAAATTCAGAATAGTTTAGCAAGGCGTTGATTTTGGGGGTTAAAAAGTTATAATTCAGAGTGGGGGGGGGGGTGTTAAAGTGTAATTTCAGGATTTATTTTGTAAAGATTTTTAGAAGGCAGGGGGAGTTTGGTAAGTATTGGACATATTATGAAAGGATTTTGAGAATTGAGGGCTGTTGGGTAAATTACGGATTGGATTTGAAAGGGATTTCCGAATTCAGGGTAGAAAGGGTAACTTATGGGCTTAGTTTGAACGAAAAAGAGAAAGGAAGGATTGATCTTGTCATCATGGAAGGAAGTTCTATGGGAGTCAGGTATATAGCCCCCGGTAACGCTAATCCTAACCCGAAGGGACTCAACCGCCACCACTTTATATCCCCTAACCACCGGCCGCCACCCATAACATCTCCAGCCAGTCGTCGCCGCCGCCTCCTAGCCATTGATGAAGTCGCAAGCCACCTCAGTTGCCGCCAACGATTGAAGGATCAACAAGATAGGTGTTAGATGTCGGGGAAGAAGAGGCTGAGGGGATGAACCACGACATCGCCGCCAATGTTCCTCGCCAGAGGCCGTGAGCCCCCTCGTCTCTGTTCTTTTCTGTCGCTGAGCTATCACCGCCATCACCATACTGAGTAGCTGTTGTGATTGACGCCTACCCTTTGACTGCCATGTGCCACCATGAAGGTGGCTATGATTTGGTGCATTTCTTGTGCCAACTCGTGTCCATGAAGTATATATGTGGATGTGTTGTTGACCGGGAAGCTAGGCAGACCACCATGACAACCAACCATGCTGGCTGCTGCTAAAGTGTTCTTCTGCCACCGCCAACCACCATCAGAGGTGGTTGTGTGTGCGTGAGATGATGTTGGTGTGTGTATTCTGCTTTCATGTGTTATGTGTTTCTGGGAAGAGGATCAAGAGAAACCGCCGCCACCACGTGAGGTGGTGGCTGTCATCGCAAACCGCCGCTGCTTCCACCATCTAGTGCAAACGATGCCACTGTACGCCACTAGGTGGGTTGCTGGATTTATGTTGCGATCAAGGAGCGTGTGTGTGATTTGTTTGGCCGGAATTCACGGAAAAGTCACCACCACCACCATGAGGTGGTGGCTGCCACGTTGTACCACCGTCAGCCACCACACGGTGGTTGCATGTGTATGTTTATCTTATTATGTGTGTGTTTAGTTTGTGATATTGAATTGTATAATTGTAGTGCGTGACAAAATAATCAAGAAACTCATAACCACCACTGTGAGATGGTGGCTGCCCCCTTCTACCGCCACCGACCGCCATTTTGGGTGGCGATGTGCTTTTGCTTGTGTTTAGTTTGCTTTTGGGATGCTTGGACATAATTGGATTAGAACCATAACCACCACCGTGAGATGCCGTTAACCACCACTATCCGAGGTGGTAGTGGGTGGTGCCTGACTTATATAACCCTTGTTGACCTAATGAAACCCTAGTTGACCTAATAAAGCATTAATCAACCTAAAAATCTGACCATTGGACTAATTGGGTTGTGATTAGGTTGTAAACCCTAATTAAGGTTTAGCAAACCCTAATTTTGGATATATGGGCTTTGGATTGTCGGGACCCGAATTTTGGACAACCGGATTGAGATTATGTATTAAGCATGACAACACTATATGATTGACCTTGTAGATTGATAGACTTAATGGATTAATGGGTTAAGTAAGAAACACTTAACCCTAATCGTCATTTTGTGTGAAAACCCTAATCTTGCTTGGGCCTCAAGTTGGGCCTTTTTATTGGGCATTGGTGATTGGGCTATTGATGGGCCATCCAAGAACAATCATATGGACTAGAAAATTTTAATGGGATTTAGGGTAAGGCCCATGTGAGGGGTTTGGGCCCAATTTGGAAAATTAGGCCATAGATGAGCCATATTTGGGCCTTGATGATTATGAGATATAGGACCATCAGAATGCTAAGTATTGGACCAATAGTTAATGGTTGGATCTTAGGGTAAGACCATGTTGGGGTTTGGGCCCAATTTGGAAAATTGGGCCATATGTTGGGCTTTGGTTCATAGTTTGACTTTTGGGCCTTTGGATTGGGCCTTGGGCTTGAATAAAGCTAACTTAGGGGTAAAGTAGTCTTTTACCCCAAAAGCATGGACTGATGGTTACGTATTGGAACCCAATTATTAATTGGGTTTTATTTTGATGTTGACAGTTCGGGAATCTGTCATCCAGTAGCTTGAGTTTTGTCCGCAGGACTTCAACAGTGTGAGGTGAGTTACCTTCCAGTAGAGGTAGGTATAAGGCACCAATGCCGGCCCACCAGTAGGTGATTATGTTTGAGATGATTGTCTTTGTGATAATTGTCTGGTTTGCCACTATCCGTTATGCTTTATGTGCTAGTATGCTATGTCATTATGTGGCAGTGGTAGGGGTGAAAGTCCCCGATTACCAGTTGAAAGAGACCGAATGGGCAGGCTAGCACTGAGATATGCTAGGAAGTATGTGATTTATGTGTATATGCTAGGATATTGTGTGGTAATGGTAAGGGTGAAATAGTCTCCGGTTACTGGATGAAAGAGACCGAAGGGGTAGGCCATCACCCATATATGCTAGGTGGTTACCAGTTGAAAAAGATTAAAGGGGTAGGCTAGCACCCAGATATGCTAGGCGGTTACAGGTTGAAAGAGACCGAAGGGGTAGGCTGGGCACCCAGATTGGCCCGACAGTATGTTATTTGTGTGGTATGTGGTATAATGGGGGAAATCACTAAGCTTCGTGCTTACAGTTTTTAGTTTTGGTTCCAGGTACTTCTTTTTCAAAGGAAAGGAGCCAACTCGATCGAAACGCATCACATTATGTTTTCCGCACATGAGATCTATGGGATTACACTCTGATATTTTTTTATGATAACATGTTTTGATTATTGATACTTTGGTTTCGACGTGGGATGTTTTTATACTGTTGGTTTGATGAATTATTAAACAAAAAATTGATGTTTTTGGTCTTAACTTTTGGGATGTTTCAATGCGCCTCAAGATCGTATGAGGAAGCCACAATTATGGTCTTATATTTCTTCTTTTATCCAACAAAAAGGTGGTAACTACATTATTTTTGCTGAGTTTAGTGTGGTCAGGAGCCAAGATGAGAGATTTGGGTCTTCTTTTTTTCATGCATCAGATAAAGCTTTCAATGACTTTATTGATGACAACAAGTTGGTTGATGCTCCTATGATAGGGAAGAAGTTTACTAGGGTTGATTTTGTGGCTGCAAAACTATGTAAATTAAATCGTTATTTAGTTTCAGACGAGATTTTTGATAGGTTCTAAAGTTTGCAGGTGACTGTCTTAGATAGGAAATGGTCTGACCATTGTCCTATTTTCTTACATGACCATAAGGCGGATTATGGCCCTACTTCTTTAAATATTTTTAATTATTGGTTACACATGAATAGGTTCCATGATGTCATTCAACATAGTGTAGACAAGTTTATAGTTAATAAATGGCAGAGTAAGTTTGTCTTGTTTAAAAACAAACTTGAATTCATAAAAAATAATATCTTTGTTTAGGATTCTCGGATAAAGGAGGTCACTTGTGTGAAGAAAATGCAACTAGAATCTCAGTTGCATAACATTGATGTTGCTTTGGATAATGGTATGGACTTAGTTGATATTCGTAAGGAAAGGAAACATATTCTCGGGGAAGTGGCTAACTTGGAGAAAACATATGCTTTTGATGCTACTTAGAAAGCTAAAGTTAGTTGGACAGTTGAAGGATATGAGAACTCTGGGTTTTTCCATGGTATGTTGAAAAAAAGAAGGTGCCAACTTTGAATCATGGGGTTATTGTTGATAGGAATTGGGTTACAGATCCTGTTGCGGTGAAAAAATAATTATGATTTTTTCGTGAATAAATTTCAAGATTTTAATAGTATCAAGATAACAAATCGAAGTGACAATTTCTCTAAGCTTGATTCTGAGGTGGTTGTTTTCCTTGAAAAACCATTTTCAATTGAAGAAATCAAGGAAGCTGTGTGGGATTGTGGAGGGGATAGGGTGCCTGGTCTTGATGGGTTCACTTTTAAGTTTATAAAGCAATATTGGGATATTTTAGGTAACGATGTCATTGATTTTGTTCAAAACTTCTTTTCTAAACCTATTATTCCAGTTGGGTGTAACTCTTCCTTTATTACACTTATTCCGAAGATTTATAACTCGTTATTGGTGAAAGATTTTCTTCTAGTTTGTATAATTTAGGTGCAATTTAAAGTTATTGCTAATCTCTTAGCTAAACAGTATTCCATGGTGCTGCAGTGTAACACCCCCCTCTGACACGTATCACAATATTGTCCGCTTTCGGTTCCCGGCATAACAAATTCCCAGGGGTCACCCATCCCTGGATTGCTCTCACTCGAGCATGCTTAACTATAGAGTTCTTATAGGATCTTCTGCCCTCACAATATTTAAAATGCGTTGTGACAAGGAAGGTATCCACACCCCTTATAAGGAAATGTTTCATTCTCATTCCAAGATGATATGGGATCAAGTGCAACCGACCTTCACCCCCATTATAGGGTTTGACATCCCTGTCGAACATATTGACTCGTTCCCTAGCTTTGATATGATCTGTAACACCCCCTCTAACACGTATCACAATATTGTCCGCTTTGGGCTATCGACACGAAACCTTCCCATGGGTCACCCATCCCCAGATTTCTCTCACCCGGACACCCTTAACTGCAGATTTCCGATGGGATCTGTTGCCCTCATGACTTTAAAACACATTGTATCAAGGGAGGAATCCACAACCCTTATTAGAATTGTTTAGTTCTCCTTCCAAGCCAATGTGGGATCAGGTGCAACCCACCTTTGACAGTGTATAGTCGCCAGAAGAGTTATGTGGATCGGCGACGCTCTGAGTTGGAGTTTTAGGTAGGGGATTTTGTGCTCATTAAGGTGTCAACTTGGAAGGGTGTTATCCGCTTCAGAAAGCGGGGAAAGCTGGGTTCCAGATTCATTGCTCCTTTTCGAGTGTTGGCCTATGTGGGCAAGGTGGCTTACCGTTTTGAGCTACCGGAGGAGTTGAGTCAGATCCATGATACTTTCCATGTATCCCAACTAAGGAAGTGTATAGATAATGAGGCAGCTGTGGTTCCCTTAGAGGACATCCAGGTCGATGATCGCCTAAATTATGTGGAAAAGCCTATAGCCATTTTGGATCGAAAAGTGAAAGCCTTGAGGAACAAGGTTGTGAACTTGGTAAAAGTTCAGTGGCAACACCGTATAGGTTTGGAGTGGACTTGGGAACCAAATTACGAGATGCACGAGTAGTATCCTGAGCTGTTTCGGGAGGATGACTTCGAGGGCGAAGTCTGATTTTAGTGGGGGAGATTTGTAACATCTTGGAATAAGGTACGTTTTTCATTCTTGACCCTTTTCCTAAAATGTCAAATTAAGTCCCTAAATGAGAAAAGTTGGCAAGTTAGTACGTGGGGCGTACACACGAGTATGCGCAGAATACTCATGCACCGTGTAGAATCGTGGAGGCCACCTGGTACGCTGGGCATGCAGGAGCGTGGAGGCCACCTAGTACGTTGGGCATATCCATGGCACGTTAGGCGTACTAGGCTCAGATGCAAAACCCTAATAACTTATTTGACCCTATATATAGAACATTATGGCCTCAATTCTAGCCACTCTTATCAGCCTCCAACCCTCTCATAAACCCTAATCTTGTGTGTGTGACTTGTGTGGGTATTTTTGCAAAGTTTTGAGTCTTCTTGGCCCTTGTAGAAGGAGGTTAAAGAAGAAGAAGAAGAAGATTCTAGCAAGCTTAGAGATCTAGAAACTTCCTACCTTTGTGCATCATTTTCAGTTATAAAGCTTATACCTTGGCTACTGTTCTTCTAGATCTCTTTAGTTTAAGATTTATGTGCTAAAGTTCCCAAGTTTGTACCTTTTTGAGTTTGGGACTCTCCAGAGAGTTCAGGTTGTCCTTTCATGCATCTTAAGGCATCTAGATGGATAAAAATGCTTGCTTGATCTTCCTTTTTGACTCATGTATGAGTAAAGTGGCTTGGAATGAATGAAATGATGTTTTAGCCTCTCGTAGCCATGCAAAGGCTTAAAGCCCATGACTTTATGGATTAAGAGATTCTAAATAAGTCATATCTATAGTTGGAATGGTTGTCTTAACAAATTAAGATACCAAAAGAGTGGAAATAGAAGTTTATGGAGTACGCCATGCGTACTCCTAGCTACGTGCAGCGTAGCCGGATTTTACCAGTCGCATGCTTGGGTAGTTATACGCACAACGTTAGGCTTTGTACGCCCAACATAGTCGGTGGGTGTTGACTTTTGTTAACTTTGACCTTTGGTCAAAGTTTGGGATTTTGGTACTAAGGGAAGGGAAAAATGGTCCTTTTTGCCCTTAGTAAGTTTAGCCGAGGACTTTGGACTTGTGAGTGGTTTTGGAACCTTAATATTAATTAATGTAAATTGTTTTATTAACTAGGCGAAGTCTAGATCCGACAATTCAGGTTCTTGGTTTTGTGTGATCAGTGTCAGGTGAGTCTCGTCACTTACTCTTACCTGTATGGTAAGCTAGATGTATTATTATGATCAGCTGGCTCTAGTTGTTATGTTATGTTATGTTATGTGATGATATAATATTTGTTTTGTGATGGGTGCTGTTGATAGTCAACCAAGGGTTGTGGATAACCCTACGAGTGTGCTGTTAGCTTATCGGAACTACTGATAGTCCCAATGTTGCAGATAACACATAGTTGTTTACTTATGTTGTGTTATATGTGGTATCTTGGGGAACTCACTAAGCTTTGTGCTTGTAGTTGTTGATTTATATGTTGTAGGTACTTCGCAGGACCACGAGAAAGTGAAGGTCTAATTATGTTGGGAATTTACTACTGGGACATGATCTTTTATGTGTTGGATAAGGTGTCTAAGTCCATAACTATTTCTGGTATGTACTTGACCCGACCCGGCATGGTCCATTTGGGTTGCATGGCACCATGCAATTGGATAGACTAAATGAGAGAAATAACACTTGGAGATTATTAATATATTATAAGTTCTAATATATTAATAATATTATTTGATTAGTTTGATCAAGAATTAATTTAGAATTAATTAAGTGATCAAAAGATAACTAATTAAATATATGGGTTGATTATGTAAATCATCCATATCTTGTATAGTGGGCTAAAAGGCTCCATGGACTATCAAGTTGGGTTCCACCCATAGGATGCTCCATGGATGCTCCATGGAAGTTACAAACCCATGGGTCATGGAAATGAAGAGTCATGACACATTAGGGTTTAACCCTAGATGTGTCAACACTATATAAGTAACATGTTCTCCACCCAAAATCGGCTACACTAAGAAATAAGAGGGCTTGGCCGATTTTGAAGAAGTGTGTGTTCTCTCATAAGTTCTTCCAAGAGCATTTGGTGTTGTGTGAAGCATTTGAGGCATCACACTTGGGGTGCTAGGCTCACAAGGTTTCAAGGAACACAAACAACAACAAGGTAAGTTATTCTATCTATACTTTATGATAAAATTGTTCCCCATGTATGCTAGATAGGAATATAACCTTGGAATTCAACTTTGCATGACAATTAGACAAACATAGATCCAAGGTTATTAGGGTTGCATGTACACTTAGGAAGTGTTAGAATGCTCAAAACCCATCATTATGTACTATGATAACTATGATATTTGTGGTTTTGGGATAACTTGTATGTGATATTTAGTTGTGAAACTATGTTCTTGGAAGTTTTAAAAATAAAAAAAAATGGTCTAAAATTGAGGTGTTACATGCATGATGTGACTGGGATGGAGCAATCAGCTTTTCTTAAGGGTTGTTAGATTTAAGACGGACCCCTTGTGGTTAGTGAGTTGATCTCGTGGTTCAGAAGAAAAAACAAAAATGCCTCATTTTTAAATTCGGTTTTGAAAAAGCTTATAATTCGATCAGTTGCGAGTATTTAGATCAAATTATGGTGTTTATGGATTTTGGAGAAAAGTGGCGGTTGTGGATTAGAGGGTTATTCAAAAACTCAAAATCTTCTGTTATTGTTAATAGGAGCCCTACAGATGAATTCAATTTGTTTAGAGGGTTAAGGCAGGGTGATCCGATTTCCCCTTTCTTGTTTATGATTGTTATGGAAGGGCTTGATGTAGCTATGGAGGATGCAGTAGCTACACGTCTTTTTCTTCGTCTTCGTGTGGGTGGCTCAAACCTTATTTTATATCATCTTTTTTACACTGGTGATGCTTTATTCTTGGGAGATTGGAAAAAATGTAATGTTTAAAATCTTATTACTATTCTTCTTTGCTTTTACATGGTGTTTGGTTTAAAGATAAACCTCTTTAGATCTAGTCTCTTAGGTGAAAGTGTCCCTCAAGCTAAAGTCATTTCTCTTGCTGAGATTATTGGATGTGTTGCGGCTTGCGTTCCTTTCTCGTATCTTGGCATCCTGATGGGTGGTTCTATGTCTCGTGATAAATGCTGGGATATTATTATTGATCGGTTTTATAAGAGGTTATCGAGTTAAATTACTTTCTATTGGTGGTCCCTTAACTCTTACTACATCTGTGTTGGGAAGTTTAGGTATTTACTGCTTTTCGATTTTTAGACTCCCGACTTCTATTTGTCACTTGTTGGAAGCCTGTAGAGCTTAGTTTTTTTAGGGCATGGAAGAAGATCAGAGACCAATCCAATGGGTGAAATGGGATGTGGCTCTTAATTCTAAAGAAAATGGTAGTTTAAATATTGGTAGATTAGATGCCTTCAATCTTGCTCTGTTGTACAAGTGGAAGTGGAAGTCTTTTCATGAACCGGAGTTGTTATAAGTGAAGGGCATTAAGGTGTTTGTTTTTTTGTAAAAAACATATTCAGACCTTTTATTGTTGCGCGACGCAACACACTTGCAACACTTTTAATCTCATAGTTTTTTGTTTTTTAGAAGTCTTCAGAGTAAAAAACATCTGTGTGTGTTATGTTTGACACATCACTTGGATTGCCTCTTCCAGTCTCTTATTCTTTTTTTTTCTTGCTAAAATCTTGATTATATGTTGCCGAAATCTTATTTTACCTTTTTTTTTTGTTTATTCTTATTGATTTTTTTTTGTTTTTTTATATTGAATAATGATTATTTCTTGATGAAATGTCATTACTTTTTGTTAAAACAACTTAATTTTTTTTTATTGAAATATCATTATTTTTTTCTGAAATATCATAAATTATTGTTGAAATGTCATACATCATTAAATTTTCGGTATTAAAAAACTATTGTCGGTTTATAAAACTATTTTATTTTATTTTTTTTAATATCTGCAGCAGAATGCAGATGTTAAAAAAATAAACATGCTTCTTATTATAGTCTGCAACAGTTTGCTCCACCTCTTCTACTGCAGATTGTTGCAGAGGTGATTCGCAGACTTCATGAATGTTTGCTTCAAAAAAACAAAAACACCTAAGTGTTTACATAGTTATTATGGGCATTTTTTGGGTGGCTCTCAACCTTCTGTATGGGGAGGAGTGTGCCAGAAAATAGTGGGCTCCATAAATCAATTACATGAGCGGAATGTCATTGCTTCCAACTCTATGTCTATTGTGGTTGGGAATGGGTCCATTGCTAGATTTTGGGAAGATTCTTGGTGTGGATATACCTTTTTCAAGATCCAGTTTCATAGGCTTTACGCCTTCTCTTCTTTGCAAAGTGCTCTTGTTAGAGGTTTTTGGAGTTCAGATGATTGGACTTTCTCGTGGCGCTGTCCTATTAGAGATGGAGTTGAAGCTTTGCACTTTGAGAATCTTATGGGTTTATTGTTACCGGTGGTAATGACTTCTATTCCGGATAAGTGGACATGAGATTTTGATTCTAATGGCTCCATTTCGATTAAGTCGGATAGGAGACATTAATTCTTTTAGGCTCCTAGTGGGCAGTATTGCTACGAGATGGAACAAATATGTTCATATCAAGATTAATATTTTTTGTGGCGTTTTTTGTTGCACAAGATTCCTCTTAGGTTGTTTTTGATGAATAGAGGTGTGGAGGTAGATTTTGTTTTTTGTTTAATTTGTCATTAATGACCCGAAGGATTTGTCACATTTGTTCTTTTCTTGTGTCGTTGCTCAAGAAAATTGGAGAAGGGTTGGTTTGTGGATTCAAGTGCCGATTTCTATTTTTATGAATCCTTTGGAGTTGCTAGAGTGGATTGATGGTAGACCGGTGGCCATAATGGAGAGGGCGATTATCGAGACGATTTTCATGACGGTGATTTAGGTTATTTGGTCTTATATGAATTTGGCTATTTATCAGCCGTTGAAGTATAAGAAACATTAAATTTTTGACAATATTTTTGTGTTTTATTTTCATTGGTTTTCTCTTAGAAATACTAACATTAGACTAAATTGGAATGATTGGATGGACTATCCAATTCTTCCTTATTTTTGTATTTTTCTTTGGTAGCTCCTAGCTAGCGGTTTTTGGGTTATAAAAGTTTTGTTGTTGGTCAAAAAAATATTTTTACCAATTCATACATAGGGACGTTCTAAACATGAGAGAAAAATTAAAGATCCTTAAAATACACAAATTTTAATTATCTTTTTATAATAATTCAATAATTAAAAGAAAATTATTTATACTAACTTCTATATATAATATTTTAAATTACAAAAATTCATATATTTAAAGAAAAATACTTTTTCTAGTTTTTTGAGATGTAAAATTATTAATGATATTTTTAAAATCGATATTTTCTAACATATCATTAATAAAATTCATAAAAAAATTGGATCCCTTTAAAAAGATGAGTCTATATCAGTCATCCTATCAAACACCCTCTAGGACGGGCCTGTTTATACGGTTTATAATTATTCTGCAACCACATTTCATCGAGTTAAACATGTTTGCAATACAAGTATATATTTACATCTTAAAATGAGTCATTGTATTTTTGTGTAAAAAGAAATTGCATAAATAGGAAAAAAGATTATAATATTGTTTAATAAGTACAAGTTTAACCCTTTCTAAAGCGAACGAGTTGGTGTCAAACCATGACACCCGATTCTGTCCCCCACACATGAGAAATGCATACGGACTTTGTTTCGCATTGATAGTCTTTTCGATTTATACACGCTAGAATGCAAACAAACAAAAGAAATTCAGGTACATGTTGTGGTCATTCCACCACTCACTTATGTTGATTGTACTTTTACATCAACACATATTAACAAGATAATATGATATAACTATTTATACTATATGGTTTATTTCCCAACACCTTCGTTATATAAATGGCATACTCTATTTTGTAGACTCCTAAATCAAAATGGAAGCCGAAAGCACCAAAGCTTCTTCTAAAGCCAAAGTGAAGATAAAGAAGGTTTCGATGAATGATCACCATGGTGATGGGTTGTTAGGTTGCGATGGCGGTGACAATAGCGGTGGTTCTTTTGATGGGAATGTAAAGAAGAAAAAATGTGGTCATAGTGGTGGTGGAGCAACTAGCGGCACAAGGTGTTGTCAGGCTGAGAAGTGCACTGTTGATCTCACTGAAGCTAAACAATATCATCGTAGGCATAGAGTGTGTGAGCTCCATGCAAAGGCTCAAGTTGTGATTGTTGCCGGAAATGAGCAAAGGTTTTGTCAACAATGTAGCCGGTTAGAGCTCTTCGTTATACTATAATGACTCTTATTCTTTTCCTACACATGTCAATATGATGTATGCACATACTATTCATCCTGAAAAACTTATTTTATTTAATATAAGTTAATGAAATTTTAATATAAGTTAATAAAAAACACATTAACAAGTTACACAAACCATTTAAAATACGGAAAATATATGTATCACAAAATTAATGCTACCATAAAACATCATTTAGATGACAAATGACCAAATTAGGTATTTAGTGTAACTTTGCATATTAATTTAAATATTAATAACATAAAATAAAATCCTAACATTTTCTTTGAAACATTTTAATTTGTTTTTTTTTTTTTTTGTTTTTTTGTTTTTTTGTTTTTCTTTTTCATTTTTTCAATTGAAGCGTTCAGCTGGTTTACTACTGATAATCTTTTCGTTTTTTTTTTTGGAAAAACCATGAATTTTATTTCAAAAGAACTTTAAATTTTTTTTTTTCAAAAAATCCTCACATTTGATAAACTTCTTCTTTTGAACAAACTTTTTTGTTTTGACTTATAAATTTTATGTTTTTTGTTGTTAATGTTTATCATTTTTTTATAGTTTTTAATATTAAAATCTTAAAAAAAACATTTGCCTTTTTTTTCAAAACAAAAAAGAAAAGATGTCATGTCTAATTCTTTTTCGCAAAATGCATATTAAAGATTATTTTCAAATTTTTCAAAAAGAATGATAGTTTTCAAATTCCAATATATCTTATGTTTGGAATTTAATTTTAGATTTTATGTTTTTTTCGTAGTAGAAACATTTTCAGTAAGAAGTGATTTCATCGATAATAATGTCATTATATTTTTTTTGAGACAATTTTTGTTTCCGATTGAACCAATTTTTTTATTGACTCATAATTTCCATGTCTTTTTTGTTGATGTGTAGAGGGTTCTTAATGGTTTTTCCTATCATTGTTGGCAAAATGCCTACAAAATAAAAAGACAATTTCAAAACACTAATTTATGTTTATAATCTAATCTAAGGTTTCATTTTTTTCCCAATAGCAGTATTGTCAAACTATATGCAACGGTTCCGACGGTTATTCTTCAACTACTATAATATTTGAATATCTTACAAATATATTTTGTTAGCAAGAATTGAACATGATATTTTTCTTTTTGTTTTGAAAAAAAAAATGTTTCCTTCAAATTTTAACTTTAAAAACTACTAAAGCACCATAAACAACAACAAAAAGGAAAAAAATGTGATTATGAGCCAAAATGAAAAAATTTGTCTATAAAAGTTTTTATCAAATGTGATGGTTATTAAAAAAGTAGACTTTTTCAATTTTTTTTTTTTTTTTTTTTTTTTTTTTTTTTTTTTGTCAAAATAGAAAAATTACTGGTAAACTTGCTAAAAGGATAATAAAGTTAATATATATATATATATATATATATATATATATATATATATATATATATATATATATATATATATATATATATATATCATGGTTTAATAACATACAATATTTTATAAATTGATATTTTTTTCTCCAAATTAAACTTCAATTTTAAACTCAAAGAAAACAAAGTATTAAACTGTGTCTGATTATTTGTAAACTCCCGTTGACATATGTAACTTCATATTATTTATAGATCTCGTGTTTTGATTTTTAAGATGCCCTAAAAGAGCTACATCATATTCTTGTAAAAGTAGACATGTCATATTTAACTATGTGTTTATTGTCTAGTAAAGGCATTCGACATATATCATAATTTATGAAGTACATGTTAAATAAACGTTGTAATTTTTTAGACAAGGAAGTGACAAATAAGCTTTAAACAATTTGATTTATCAGCAATTATGGATCATCCATCATCTTATAAAACAAAAAGTCTACCAATTCCTATTCCACAAAAGCAATAAAGCTATTAATCATGTAATGTGTCATTTATTATCAGCCCATGAAACATTTTTTTCGCATGAGAGCACCATGACTTGATGGTACAGTACTCACTTATATCCCACTAGTACTAGTAATTGACAAAACATGCTTTTAACATGTGGACATTGATGTAACAAAACCATATATATGAAAGTATATGCTTTTATACATCATCGTTTTGTATGAGTCAATGTGCATTATTGTGGTTTATGGTACAACATAAAGATGAGCATCAACGTACATTATTGTAGTTTATGGTACAACATAAAGATGAACATCATAAATGTTTAACATTGTTCAATGATGATATAACAAGTCAAGCAACCATTTAATTTGATAATATTATTTCTATGATTAACTGGTGCAGATTTCATGAGCTTCTGGAATTCGATGATACCAAGAGAAGTTGTAGGAGACGTTTGGCTGGACACAATGAGAGACGTAGAAAGAGTTCAAGTGAGATCAAAGGTACAAGGAAGACGCTTACGTGTATGGAAGCAGATGGCCAAGAAATGTTTCAGGGTAGTTGCGAAAGAGAATGACGCTGCAAATTATATGCGTTTGTAAAACCATATATAACTTGAACATATATGAAGATGAGGTCCTTCTCTTATGGAATTTCCTCGTACGTATATGGTTAACTTCACATGATTTGGTCGAGTTTATGTAACTTTTGCGTTCAAGTGTTTAAGACATATGTAAAATTAAAGAGTAGTTTAAAAATAGATTGGAGTGTGTTCGCTGCCATTCTAAAAAAAAGTTTATGTAACTTTTGTTGTCTATCGTGTTTAGAATGCTCGTTGTGATGATAATATTTTGATGTGTGTTTATATTCTTTAACAACCTCTAAGTTTTATATTTATGTAATTTAATAGTGGATATCAGTATAACCTTAAATTGTTTGTCGTGTTTTTCTTTTTGTTTTAGAAGTATGTTATGTTGTTGTAGAAGTATGGTATGTTTTGTCATAGGATAAATGGTAGAAAAGTCAGCGCATCATCATTTTTTATTTATTTTTTACACTACAAATTATAATCGTTTGTAAAACCATATAAAACGTAAATTTATATGAACTATGAAATCCTTCTCTTATAGAATTTCCTCCTACGTAAATGGTTAATTTCACATGATTTGGTCAAGTTTATGCAACTTTTGTTGTTAATGGTTAGAATCCTCTTTGTAATAATAATAGTTTTATTATACTCTTAGCAACTAAAAAACATTTAATTTTTATGCTATTGTAATTTAAAAGTGTCTATTAGTGTAATGTTAAATTGTTTAACAACCATAATATTTTTATTTGGAGACGGAGGTTACATAATATTCCTATTAAAGAGAGACTTTCTTACCGAAACATTACGATTGATTCCGTTTTTTGCCATGTTTGTTCTATGATGGTTGAGTCCATTGATCACTTTTTCGCAGGTTGTAACCAGTTGAGTGATTTATGCACTCGAGTTGCCATTTGGTAGGGTGTGCTGATTCCCCAACATTTATCCATTGATTTGATTATGTCTTTGTCAGATTTTATAGAGCATAGAGGTGGACAACGAAAAGCTTTTGATGCGGTGATTTTGACAATTTTATGGTGTTTATGGAATTTTCATAATTCCGTTATTTTCGTACTGGCTTTGCTTAGGAAATCTTTACTTTTTTATGTTGTGGTAGATAGAGGTTTCTTTTGGATTTCTAATAGATGTAACAAAGCTAAGATAAGGTGGAATGATTGATTATATAACCCTCTTTTAGCTTGTAAGATGTTGTAATTGTTTTTTTCTAGCTTCTTGTTAGTTTTTCAATCAGAATAATGGATATTAAAAAAAAAATTAATCCTTTTGTCACTTGACAAATGCAAAAAGTTTCTAGACTTTTCACAAGACTAAGTATATAGTACGAAATATAAATCTATCATATTCGGTGGTAAGGATAAGTATATCTTTGATGGGTCATTTGACCCATCTATTTTTATTTTTTATAACATGGTACATAGAATTAAAATTGATGAACTATCTAATTATTTTTAGTGAACTATGATTTAGAAAGAAAAAAAAAGTTGTGGTAGATAAAGGTTTCTTTTGGATTTCTAATAGATGTAACAAAGCTAAGATAAGGTGGAATGATTGATTATATAACCCTCTTTTAGCTTGTAAGATGCTGTAATTGTTTTTTTCTAGCTTCTTGTTAGTTTTTCAATCAGAATAATGGATATTAAAAAAAAAAATTAATCCTTTTGTCACTTACCATATGCAAAAAGTTTCTAGACTTTTCACAAGACTAAGTATATAATACGAAATATAAATCTATCATATTCGGTGGTAAGGATAAGCATATCTTTGGTGGGTCACTTGACCCATCTATTTTTATTTTTTATAACATGGTACATAGAATTAAGATTGATGAACTATCTAATTATTTTTAGTGAACTATGATTTAGAAAGAAAAAAAAAAGTATGCACCAATTTGATATGTACAGCCCATAATTTATATTTTGATAGTCATATATCTATTAATATTAATGTATAATCCGATAACAGTAACACAATACAACTTAAACTAAAAAAAAAAAAAAAAAACTAAAATCGTGTGAATGGAAGTAGGCATTAAAGAACGACGTTTCCTACTACAATCTTGACAATAGCGGACAACCATCAACTCGACCAGCTGCAAAATCGTCGATCAGTTGCACCGACAACCACTTTCTAGCTTCCGCCACAACCTCCGACTGTTGCCACCTCCCCTTGTGCCTCCTCCCAGTCGTAGTCAATTATCATCCTGCAATTAGTGGCGACTGACAAATATTTTTTGGCTTATACGACCTGATTTGTTCCGAAACCGCAACTAGTACTTTTTTTTTTTTTTTTTTTTTTTTTTTTCATTTTTATCTGTTTCAATTAAATAATGAACCATATGGTTTTATGTTCTAAATTTGTCACTGAATTCCTATTTCCTTTTTTTTTTTTTTTTTAAATGGGACATGAGCATTGTCATATAAAACTATAAACCAGTTAAATATTGAGTTGTAGGCATTCAATGAAAAACCTAAAAAAAACCTAGCGTAGTATGTTTAAGAAAATCATATATATATATATATATATATATATATATATATATATATATATATATATATATATATATATTAAGTGTTTTAAATATTATATTTATTTTTTATAAACTTTCAAAATATCAAATTTATCTATTTTAAGTGTTTTAAATATTAATTTATATCAAATTACTATTATACCATTTTTCCATAAAGTTAAGTTTAAATTTTCCAAATTGAATTGAATTCAATAATCAACCTAATTTCATCCAAGTGTGTAAATGTCCACTAGAGAGATGAGATTATGGTTTAGCAAATGGACTGCGATTGCAAATGAATTAATTGATCAAGATGCTATTTTTGCCAAAGTTCATCTATTTGCTTCACGTCCCAATACTTACATACTCTCTCCTACCGTTGTAATGCTTCGATTTCTATGATCTGTGTATCTGTATACATCATTATGGAGGTGGAGTTTATGTTTCAGGTATATGGGCCAAGTGATGCGTTTTATATGTTATAAAAATCTTATTTTGGCGGAAAAACATAACCTATAATTTCACATGCACCCTAAATGATCTATGTTGTCACTATGATTTGCAAACAACTATTGAATATCAAGAACCCTAAAAGTAGATTGCTATTTTTAAAAATATTAAAAGGTTTTTTGGAAAATACATACCTTATGTTTAATATAGTAAATAAACGATGATTCCTTCTTGATCTAACTTTAGAAAAAGCACTAGAAGTCTCGTGTCTCTAGTGGCTCACACCTAAACCCAATCAAGTTGGAGGCTAAAGAGAAGAGAGGGGATGAGGAAGGATTTTCGTTTCTACCTCTTTAATGAAATTGTGAACCCTTAGGAGGGTTATATAAGTGATAATGATGCTAAGGATAAGACAGTTTCCTTAGATAAGCCCTATTTCTTTTGCTTTCCCTTTAAGACATCCAAATTTCCTTAAAGCCCAAGAAAAGCTCTAGAAACCATCTAGAAACCGTATAACTATAACATCTTAAAAATTACACCCAATTTAAACTTTTCAAATCAACCCATTTACTATTAAAACTGTTTACAAAACCATTTGCTTCCAAAATATTATTTAAAACAGAGTATCCCAAGATCAACAACATAAAAATCAGGATGTGTACGGTCACAGCTTCGTCTTGCCACAGTCCTCTGAAGTACCTGAAACCATAACGAAAAACTATAAGCATGCTGGGTCCAATTAGTCATCAGAATGGAATACCCATGGGTCCACAATCATCGGTCTAGATTACCCCTAGCCTAGTCAGTCATCGGACTGGAATGCCAATATACAACAGGTTCACTTAGTTATTAGACAGAATACCAAAATACAGCAGGCCCACTCAGTTATCGGGCTGGAATACCGTCAGGTCCACTCATCCATCGGGCTCGAATACCCCCGTTCTGTTGACACACGCACAAAGCAGTAAAGTCTGAACCTAACATAATATGTTGACATATAACAAATAACATACATAATCAACAGACAGATAATCATGTAGCTAGAAATTATAGGTAGTCCTATAGATCTACCAGCCTATGCATATCTGCAGTTATCATATAATGATACAGATCTACCTTATACTCAGCATATCATAAATCAGTGTATAACAAGACATCAATCCAATGGGTCAGCCTTGGAGCTTTTGACCTGTAAGTAAAGTGAGGAAAACTCACCTCTAAGTCTGACGAAAAGCTGAATGATAAACTGCTACAAATACCGACACTACAAGTCACCTATTCAACAGATAGAGACCAAGACTCAACTATTGCTCAAAATACCCAAAATACCCATAATTTGAACCTAGTCAACCTTGGTCCAAATCAAAGTCAATGTCAACGGGTCAAGAAAAAGCAATCGATACCAAGTACATCCAACGTAATCGGCTCATACACCCCATGTACACGCGATCAGATCGGGGCTCCCTTAGGCGTACGCTTGACGTTCAACAGGTTACACCCATCATACGCAATGGCTTCGCAACTTCATTTTGAGGACATATTTCTTAAGCCACTATGTCCAAATCTCAATCTTAGTCCCAAATAGCATCCCAAAACATAAAGTTTCCAAGTTTATGGTTCTACATGTCTAAATCAAGCCCAACAACAAAACCTTAACTCATCTTAACCACTAAAGCTCTTAATGGCTTGCATGAAAGAATCTTAGGGGCCAAGATCATATTTTTATGACTCAAGACATGGAAATACGTCCAAAAGTACGACTCAAGCATTCTAAAGCATGTCATACACAATAAAGGCCATATTTGGGGACAAAAGCTCATATTATCATCATGTAAGCTAGATCTAGCAACTTAATCATCAAGGTAATAACCTTTTACCTTTTAGAGATGGAGAATGATGCAAGACTCCTAGATCCAAGTTTGCTTCTAGATTCTAAGGTTCACCACCACCTTGTCCCTCCTTTGGAATACAAAAAAACACACTCAAAGGTCTCAAAATGTACTCTTCTCACTTAGGCTTTGCTTTGGTTGTTTTTAACAAAGGGGGGCTGATGAAGAAATGAGACATGAGGCTATAAAGGGGTTTAAATATGGACCAAACCCTAAAAATTAGGGTAGCACATTATTTACATATGCCCTGCGTACAAGGTGTACGCCTAACGTACACAATCCTTTTCAATCCCAAGGGATAAAATGCAATATTATTCAAACACAGGGTTGAAATTGAAATTTACCTTGATATCAGGTTGTTACAATTCCCCGCCCCCTCCCCACTTAAAATACACTTCATCCTCGAAGCCAGCTACGACGAATAACTCAGGATACTGCTCCCACATCTCAGCCTCCGACTCCTAGGTCCACTCGGAGGCTCTCCGATGTTGCTACTGAACCCTTACCAAAGGTATCTCCTTGTTGCATAGGACCTTCATCTTTCTCTCCAATATAGCCACCATCCTATCAATGTAATTAAGGTGCTCATCGACCTAAATATCTTTCAAAGGGACCACTGCCTCAATGTCCAACACACACTTTCGCAATTGAGCAACATGGAAACTGTTGTGGATCTGACTGAGCTTACTCGACAAATCCAACCGGTAGGCCATCCTACCTACCCTGGTTATCACACATAATGGTCCAATGTACCAAGGACCCAATTTCCCCCTCTTCTTAAAGCGTATCACACCCTTCCCGGATGAGACCTTTAGTAATACCATATCGCCGACCTGAAATTCCAACTTTGATGGGCGCCGATCGGCATAACTCTTTTGCTAAATCTGAGCTATCTATAGTCTCTACCTCATCTGAAGGACTACTTCAGTCCTTCCCATGACCTTTTAAATAATCTCTCCCCAACATATTGGGGTACAACATATCAGACCATACAATAGCTCGAAAGGTGAGGCACCAATATTAGGGTGATAGTTGTTGTTGTAGGAGAACTCTGATCGAGGAACCAATTCCCGCCAAAATCTATGACATAATCCCGCAACATACCCTCAAGCGTCTGGATGGTCCGTTCACTTTGACCGACGGTCTGTGGATGATAAGCAGTGATGAAATGTAGCCTCATGCCTAGTTCCTCGTGGAATTTCTGCCAGAATCGGGAACTGAATCGAACATCTCAGTTTGAAACAATAGAGATCGGGACCACATGAAGAGCAAAAATCTCCCGCATATACACATCGGGCAACTTTTCGGCCGAAGAGCTTCCGGGATGGCCAAAAAGTGGGCACTCTTGGTTAATCGATCTACGATAACCCATATAGCATCAAAATCCTTGGCAGTCTTCGAGAACGGTGTGATAAAATCCATGGTGTTCTGTTTCCACTTCCACATGGGATCCTCCAAAGGCTGCAACGTTCCCTATGGGCTTTGATGCTTGGCCTGGACCATCCTACACGTCAAGCACCTCTCAGTGTACCAAGCTATCTCCCTCTTCATACACGGCTACCAGTAATTCAAAATCAAATCCCGATACATATTGGTGGCTCCAGGGTGTATAAAAAAGCCAGACTTATGAGCCTCCTCCAACACTATCTGCCTGATTCCACCAGAAACTGGAACCCAAACCCGACCACACCGGGTAACAACCCCTGACTATCGGTGACAAACCTATCGATCTAGCCCATTATCCTCTCATGTTTCTAATTCTCTTTCCTGACATCCTCTCTGCCTGTGCCTCCCCAGTCAATACCAAAAGTGGAGAATCAACGTATATCCTCATACACATTTCTCCAGCTGAAGATCCATCCGACTTACAGCTCAGGGCATCCGCTACCACATTTGCTTTATTCGGATGGTAAAGGATCTCACAGTCATAATCCTTGGCCAAGTCCAGCTACATGTGTTGTCTGATGTTGTTCCATAAGATATCGCAAACCCTTGTGATCCGTGAAACGATACAATAGACCCCATAAAGATAATGTCTCCAAATATTAAGGGCAAATGCCACAACCCCCAACTCTAGGTCATGAGTAGGATATCGTTCCTTATGTGGATTCATCTGTCGGGAAGCATAAGAAATCAGTCATCCCCTCGACATAAGGACCGCCCCCAAACCGGTGATGTATGCATCATCAAATACCACAAAATCCTAGACACCCTCTAGAAGGGTCAACACCGGGGCCTCACATTAGCTCTGTTGCATTGTCTCAAAAGTAACCTGTTGCTTAGGGCCCCATTGGAAATGCACTCCCTTCCTTGTCAGACAAGTCAAGGGTACTGCAATCTTGGAGAAGTCTTGAATAAATATTCGATAGTATCCCACCAAACCCAAGAAACTCCTGATCTCCATGGGGATTTCGGAGCCTCCCACTACATCATGGCCTCGATCTTGGCTGGATCGACAAAATCCCATCTTGGTTAATGAGATATGCCAGGAATTGGACCTCTCGTAACCAAAACTCACACTTAGAGAACTTGGCATACAGCCCGTTCCCACCTTAATAGTCCACCTTAATAGTCCAACCGTTTCCACCTCAATACTCCCAAAAGATCTCAAAGCTGCTCTTTGTGTTGCTCTCTAGTCTTAGAATACAACAAGATATCATCAATGAACACAATAATAGACCGGTCTAGCATCCACTTGCATACCTGATTCATAAATTTCATAAACACTGCAAGCACATTGGTGAGCCCAAATGGCATCACCACGAACTTTTAATGACTATAACGAGTCTGGAACGCGTTCTTCTCCATGTCCTCCTCTCTCACCCTCACTTGATGATATCCCAATCTCAAGTCGATCTTGTAGAACCAATATGCACCCTATAGCTGATCAAAGAGCTCATCAATCCTAGAAAGGGGATAACGGTTCTTCACCGTTAACTTGTTCAAATCCCGGTAATCAATGCACATCCGGTGTAATTCATGAAGCTGAGAGGACAATTCCTGCATCTCGGGCGGTGGCAAGCGGTACGACACCTTGATAATCGGAGCCGCACCTAGTACTAGATTAATCCAGAACTCAACCTGCCTCTTGGGAGGCACACCGGGTAACTCCTCCGGGAATACATCCGCAAACTCCCTAACAACTTTCACATCTGAAACCGAGACTTGCTCCCCTACCCGAGTATCAACCACATAAGCAAGACAATCTACACACCCATGTACTGCTAAACAAAACCCATTACTAACCCTGTTACCCTTTCCATAGATACCTAGTTCTCCCCCACTTAGGATTCGAACTACTAATCACTGGCCCTCACAGTCTATCATAGCACAAAACCTGCTCAGTCAATCCATACACACTATAACGTATACATCCCCCATGAAGATAGGGATCAAATCTATCAGATAAGGCACCCCGAAGATCTCTAATACATAACTTTGATACACTATGGATACAGAAACCTTGTGTTCATTGGCGATAGAAACCCACAACAAACACTCTAACTCCCCTATAGGCGTATCAAACTCCTTACTGAATGTCTGGGATACAACACCCGATTCAAAAAACACAAGAGCAGACAAGAGTTCACTTGAAAGGTACCTACCATAATCATAAATATAATCATAACATAAAATAATCGACAAAACAATACATAGAAACATACCCGTCACGACATTTGGCGCCCCACTGCCCTCCTCCTCTGTGAGATGAAAAGCTCGACCTCGAGCCCTCGGGAGATCCGCCCTGCCCTAGCTCTCATCTGTGATCCTCAGTGTAGTTGGAGCTGGAGCCTATGCCAGTCTAGCGACAAGTAAGGGGCAGTTGGCCTTCACATGACCATCCTGGTCGCATTGATAACAAATCCTGGTGTCGGGTTTAAGGATGCAAACGGGGGTGAATATTAGTGGAAGCAATAGTACCCATCCCTGTACCCGACCTCCGATCCCCACACCCATCCCCACCCCCGACCCACCTAATCCCCGACGGATTCGGGTGAAAAAAATCCCCATCGGGTATGGACCAATTTAGTAAAATGGGTTCTCATCACGACAAATTTAAAAAAAAGATAACATTCTCATATTTAAAAAAAAATGATAACAAACATCATTTTGCATTGCATTCCTTTTGTCTTGTGATAAATAAGCGCCATAAAAACAATCTAGTTTCTCAACTTGAATTCCAAACAAAAACTACGAGTATATGGTTCCATTCGGAGTAGCAAACTAAGTACATGGTTCCATTCTTCTACAAAGCTTGTAAAGATAATGCAAGTGTGTGGTTCCATTCTTGCTTCTTCCACTTAATTGTTTCCGGCAATAGTGACATACAACAACATCAATTTCATTAATCTTTTGTTTTTTAAAATGACACCAAACAACAAAATAGAATCTTCTACTCATCAACCCATTTTTCCAGGGCTGTCGAACGTGAGTTTCACTATAAAGTAAATGTTCATATACAACCATATAAACAATCAAAACAAAATGATTTAGATATAACAAACCAAAATTAAAAATATGAACAGTTAGAACAAAAGAAATTTTAACATAGACAAATAGATTCATATATAACCACATAAACATATTAAAAACAACCAGAGTCACGTATAATAAAAAGAAGATTACGTATATGCAGTTAAATTACAACAAAAAAGATTACATGGAATTAGTTAAACGTACATACAAGATTACATATATACAACTAAATTAAAACAAAAAATATTATATGTAGTTAAATTACAACCAAAAGATTACATTGGTCTTATCCAGTCAACCTCACTTTCCAATAATACCCTTTGTCTTGAACACTTGTGGAAGACTAGATGTTATCAACAACATCAAGGGTAAAATGGGTAACACAAGGAGTTAAAAGTATCTCCAATGATAAAAGCAATAATACCCCTTCCCTTTTACAAACCCCACATTCCTTCTACTGTGTTTTAAGCTAAAGCAACTGATATTGTCAATGATAAAATGCCAATTTAATTGTACATATAAGTAGAGCAATTAGTGAAAAAATGAAAGATGGCAAGAACAATTAAGGACAAGACAAGAAAGAGTAGTCTATTCTGTCCAATGATAGTTTTCACCACTTAACATAATCAAGTATGGTTTAACATTAAGGGCATCTTCGTCCATTGAAGTTATGTTTCATATGCATGGCTATGGTTTCTAATTTCACTAAACCAAAATAGATATAAAGTAAACTAAAGCAAAAAAAGAAAATCACAATTCAAGCATTTCAATATATAAGTTACAGTACAAAATCGATTGTAGGAATTATTGTCAGGAAATTGATCAAACCGAGTAGACATCGAATGTAGAGATCAAGTGAGTAAAAGACATCGAAAACTTAACTGGTCTAAGGATTTTAGGATGAAGGTTCATAGGTTATGAGCACCAAATAAATAATTGGAGATTAGGGTCGGTTGAAGGAGAAAGATTGATGTCAATGTGGTAGTTGTGAATCAATGAACCACCATGGAGGGAAGAACTAAAGATGGAAGAATCGATGAATAAAAAAAGAAGGGCATAAGAAAGATTATTGTCATTTGATGATGCATCCTTTTATCATAGAACCTTGATTCTAGTTGAAGAGAGATTGAATTGTTGAAGAAACGAGGTGCTGATTTCTTAATAATCGAAGAGTCGTCTCGTTACTATGAAAAATGATTTCCGATAAACATTAACATTATATATATAATCGGGTTTTAAACGAGCGGATACTGTCATACCCGTCTCCAACCCATCCCTGCTTCGGGTATAAATATCAAGACCTGTCTCTGCCCTGTTATCTGCTAAGATCGGTAATACCCGACCTGTTAGGGTAGGATACCTGTGGGTACCCGAATCCGCGGGTCAAATTTGCATCACTAGTTGGGTTCTGGAGCATGCTGACGGCAGTCCCTCATAATGTGGCCTTGCCTGCCATATTTTTGGTATCCAGAAGAAGATCAAAAAGCACCGTCATGAACCGTGCCGCACTTCCCACAAGTGCGGCCCCTCTGACTCCGAGATCTCACATCAGCGGCCTTGAACCACTTCGCCGCAGGATGCGACTGCATCGAGTCCTGTTGGTGCTCCCTTTTCTGGAGCTCCATCTCGATCTCTAGCCTCCTGGTGGCCTCCTGCAACTCCACCAGTGAACCATAACACTATGTAGACACAAAATGACGAATGTCTATATTGAGCATGCTCAAGTACTAGGTCATCTAAGCTTGCTCAAAAGCAGCAAACTCAGGGAAAAACATGGCTCTCTCTGTAAACATATTGGTGATCTCTGTAACTGACTCGGTCCCCTATCTCAAATCCAAGTACTCCTGAGCCAGCCTCTCCAGCTCCACCAATGGAAATGATCGAATCCCGAACCCCGTTAAACACCGGGGGCCTCATATTGTCAAAGTCCTGGTACTGGAAGGCCCTCCCAGCACTAATCCATGTCGCAACGACGGTTGCGGTGGCTGCAACAGTAGTCGCCTATGAAAGTGCGACGTATTGGTAATGAAAGAAATTGATCATGGTGATCTTGATATACACAAATAACTCCGGTATCTGCCCCCAGACAATAGAAACAACCTCCTCTCGAATTATCTCCCTAACCTGGTCCTCAATCAATCCTGGCCACCTACTCCGACTCCTGATCCGAATCCGGACTCAAATCGCCTCATAACCACCATACTTAAAATAAACCAGAGAGATATCAGATAAAATGCATATCATACCATAGGAACCATTCCCCAATAATATCCTAGGGGTTTGACTTCCCTGCTACGCGTACGAGTCATATGCTTCCAGTAGTGTGGGCCCATACTACCTTCCGCACCTACCTGTATTTCTCTCAAAATATCATCATAAAAACCCTAACAACACTCACTGGGATACACATACACCTTATTCTCACTTCCTATTGAAATGCTAAACATCCCTTAACTGGTCGGCTGGCCCAATATAACTCATCCATGAAACTTCCACTAACCTTGCAACACTCGTGTACGCTAATCATACACAACACTGGATCTTATAGCCAGTCAAATACTTGATTCTACTCTAAGACCACAACCAAATAAGGAAAAAGAAATAAGGTTAAATCAAACATTCTCATGCTATAAAATATTAGTTATGCATAATTTTGATGCATACTCTAAGCAACTACAGTAATGATGTTAATTCCATATATGGAAGAAACCCTGGGATATCAGGCATCATATAATCAGGAAATTCTATCATGCAATCCTTGAAGATCCCTATCCTATCATTAACATGTTATTCTAACAAATCATAATATCAAATAACAATATGGTAATTTGGGGTCTACTTACTGGCTCCGGCTGATCGTACACATCACATTCTTTCTTGATTAGTTTTGAAAAAAAAAATCATTTTTAAAACTTTTGTAGTTCCTTAGTTTGAGGCTGGATTAACACAAATGTTCCTCCAATTCAATCAAACCAAGGCTCTGATACCAACCTGTAACATCTTAAAAAGCACGCCCTATTTAAACTTTTCAAATCAACCCATTTACTAAAAAAAGTGTTTACAAAATGGAGTCTCCCAACATCAACAACATAAAAATCAGGATGTGTACGGTCATGCCTTCGCCTTGCCATTGTCCTATAAAGTACCTGCAACCATAACCAAAAACTGTAAGCCAAAGATTAGTGTGTTTCCTCCAAAGTACCGCCACAAAATACACATATCATATACAAACAAGCATGTTGGGTCCAATCAATCATCGGACTGAAATACCCCTGGGTCCACAACCATCAGTCTAGATTACCCCTGGCCCAATCAGTCATCAAACTGAAATGCCAATATACAACAGGTTCACACAGTCATCAGAGTCGGATACCATAATTTAGCTGGCCCACTTAGTTACCGGACTGGAATACCCTCGGGTCCACTCAGCCATCGGGTTGGAATACCCCCGGTCTGTTGACTCACACACAAATCAGAAAAGTCTCAACCCAATAAAATATGTCAACATTTAATAAATAACATTCATAATCAACAGACAGATAATCATGCAGCCATAAATCACAGGTAGTCCTACAAATCTATCGGCCTACACATATCAACAACTATCATATAATCATAAAAATATACCCCATACTCAACATATCATAAATAAGTGTATAATAGGTTATCAATCCAATGGGCATGCCTTGGTGCCTTCAACCCATAAGTACAGTGCGGAAAACTTACCTTAAAGTTTGGCGAAAAGTTGAACGATAAATTGCTCCAAATACCAGCTCTATAGGTCACCTATAAAATAGATAGAGACCAAGACTCAATTATTGCTTAAAATACCCAAAATACCCTTAAGTCCAACTTGGTCAAACTTGTTCAAAATCAAAGTCAAAGTCAACGGGTCAAGAAAAGTCAACCCAAACCGAGGGTGCCAAACATACCCGACTTGTACGCCGCTTGTACATGCGATCTAGATTAGGGCTCCCTTAAGTATACGCTCGATGTTTGATAGATTACACCCAGCGTGCAAGATGGATTAACAACTTCATTTTGAGGACTTATTTCCTTAATCCACTACGTCGAAATCTTTGTCATAGTCCCAAATAGCATCCCAAACCATAAAGTTTCCAACTTTATGGTTCTTCATGTCTAAATCAAGCCCAACAACAAAACCCAAACTTATCTTAACCACTAAAGCTCTTAATGGCTTGCATGAAAGAATCTTAGGGGCGAAGATCATATTTTTATGACTCAAAACCTGGAAATACGTCCAAAAGGACAACCCAAGCATACCATACACAAGAAAGGCCATATTTGGGGACAAAAACTCATATTATGATCATGCAATCTAGATCTAGCAACTTAATCAAATAGGTAAGAACTTTTTACCATTTGGAGATGGAGAATGATGCAAGACTTACCGATATAATCTTTCTTCTATCTTCTAAGGTTCACTGCTACCTTGTTCCTCATTTAGAACACAAAAAAAACACTCAAAGGTCTCAAAATATAATCTTCTCACTTAGGGTTTTCTTGGGTTCGTTTAATCACATAGGGAGGCTGATGAAGAAATAAGACATGAGGCTATAATGGGGTTTAAATATGGATCAAACCATAAAAATTAGGGTTTGCACATTGTTTACGTACACCCAACGTACAAGGTGTATGCCCAACATACTAGGGCACGCCCAAGTACGCCTAGCATACACAACGTATGCTCAGCGTACTGCACTTGGACAAAATTACCATTTTGCCACAATGGTCCATTTTGCAATCATTTTCAATCCCAAGGGCTAAAATGCATTATTATTCAAACATAGGGTTGAAATTGAAATTTATCTTGGCATTGGGATGTTACAATAACAAACTAAAATTTCACCCTACCTCCTAGAGAGGTTCTAGAGTTGGTCAATGTTCAACTTTTAAACATTGTTTCCTTTAGTCGTTCAACTTTTAATTAATCCAATTAACCCCAAATTTAATTCTAATTAATTTATGAGTAGTTCTTAATTAAACAATAGTATTTCAATTAATATATTATTCTCATAATATATTGATAAATCATTTATTTTGATTTCTAGTACAATTATTAACGATATAACAAATTAATAAATCAGTCTCTCTCTCTCTCTCTATATATATATATATATATATATATATATATATATATATATATGTATGTCTGCCTCTCTCTCTCTCTCTCTCTCTCTCTCTCTCTCTCCAAATAGCAATCTAGTCAATTAATAGGTTTGAGAGCAACCTAAAAATAATTGCTAATAATTCAAGTTTATACTAATTTAGTTATTGGCTTTGACACCTAATCCAACATTTTCACTGTAACATCCCTATGCTGAGGTACTTCAAATTTCAACCATTTAATTTATTTTTATTGCAATTGGTACCAAAGTTCAAGAATTATAATCAAAAAGGGCCATAATGGCATTTTGGTCAAATGGAGCTTTAGAGTACGTCATGCGTACATGATGTACGTTGAGCATAATAGAGCACACCTGATTTTTAGGGTTTGACTGATATTTAAGCATCCTTTTGGACTCACTTAACGTCGTTTTACCAGCCACCACCATTTTATTCATGTTGCAACCCTAATATCCCCCTGAGATGCCATTTCTAAGCTTGTGTGTTTGTGTGTGTGTGTTTTAGTGCTTTAGAAAAAGAAGAAAGGAAGCAAAGACCACTTTGAAGGAGTGAAGCTCTTTAGATCCAGAATCACACCATCTTTTGGCACCATTTTGAGGTATCAAATTCTAAACTTGGTGTTGTTCATTGTAGATCTTGTTTTTGGTTAGTTTTGGGTCCTTTTGTCCCATATATGGTGTTTCTTGAACAAAGTATGTTCTTGACCCTTTAAGCCGTCGTTTCAGACCCTTGGGAGGGTCTTAAGCATAAAAATGGGTTTCAAATGGTTAGTTTTGCTCCATGCATCTTTTAGAAGGTCTTAATGGATTAAGAACTTGAGTTAAGCTCTTATTAGGTGTGTAAAGTCATAAATTTGGAAACTTTATGTGACTCGAGAGTGTATTTTGGACATGGATCTGAAGTTGGAACGTAAGAGCTTAAGCCATTAAGCTCTTAATGAAGACTTTGGGCTTGCGAGGGTATGCCTCGTGTACTCGGTCAACCACCCGGGTGGTGGTTAACTGTGAAGGTTGGAGTATGCCATCGTACCTCCGGAGTATGCCCCGCGTACTCACATTAGGTCAAATTGATTGGGTTGACTCGGTTGCCTTAGTGGGTTTGACCAGTTGACTTTGACTTTGAGTTTGACCAAGTTTGACCTTAAGGGTAGTTTGGGTATTTTGGTAATTCTAAATAAGTTTGGCCATTTGGTTGGGATAGAAGGCATTCGGAGCTGAGATTCAAAGTTGAGATTCCTTTAGCTTTTGTCCAGTTTGCGAGGTGAGTTTTCCTCACTGTACTTACGGGTCGAATGTACCAAGGTCGACCCATTGGATTGATATCCTGTTATGCATGCTATTTTACCGTAGTGATCTGTTAGACCAGTATCCTTGTATATAGGATGATCATATGCTTAGTGATCTATAGCTTTGTTTGACTAGCTATAGACTGTTATATGATTATCTGTTATATGTACACATGTTTGGTCGATGGCTGAGGCTTCACTGCTTTGTGCATAAGCTAACAGGACGAGGCATACCGACCCGATGGTTGAATGGGCCTGAGGGTATTGTATCCTGAGGATGATTAGACCCCGTGTATTGGCATTCCAACCTGATGGTTGATTGGACCCATAGTATGTTGGCATTCCAACCCGATGGTTGAGGGGGCTGGGGTATTCCAACCCGATGATTGATTGGACCCATAGTATGTTGTTAATTGTATTTGTTATTTGTTTATGTGTTGGTAATTTGGGGGATCTCACTCATCTTTGGTCGATGGCTGAGGCTTCACTGCTTTGTGCATAAGCTAACAGGACGAGGCATACCGACCCGATGGTTGAATGGGCCTGAGGGTATTGTATCCTGAGGATGATTAGACCCCGTGTATTGGCATTCCAACCTGATGGTTGATTGGACCCATAGTATGTTGGCATTCCAACCCGATGGTTGAGGGGGCTGGGGTATTCCAACCCGATGATTGATTGGACCCATAGTATGTTGTTAATTGTATTTGTTATTTGTTTATGTGTTGGTAATTTGGGGGATCTCACTCATCTTTGGGCTTATAGTTTTGGGTTATGTTTCAGGTACATTAGATGATCGCGGGAAGACGAAGGCGTGACCGTACACATCCTCATGTGTTGACTTATGATTTTGGGAAACTCTGAGATTGACGATGTTTTGAAAACTATGTGTAAACAATTTATGATTTTGGTTTGGTTTTAAATGTTTAAATTTTTCATGATTTTTATGGATGTTACATTCACCTTTAGTTCTTCCACTTTTAATTAATTTAATTAACCCCAAAATTAATTCCAAATAATTTCTGATTAATTCTTAATTAAACAATACTATTTGTAATTAATATATTATTCTCATAATATATTAATAAATCATTTATTTTGATTTATAATTAATTTAGGAACTATATAATAAATTAATAAATTAATCTCTCTCTCCAAATAGCAATTTAGTCAATTACTAAGTTTGAGAGCAACCAAAAAGGACTTTGCTAATAATTCAAGTTTATACTAATTTAGTTATTGGCTTAGACACATAATTCAATAGTCTCCTACTACGATAAGTCTAAAACAAAATTACAGGTATAACTTCTAAATTAAACATCAAAGGGTGCTTTGTAAAGCAGCTACCAAACTCTTATATCATCAGATATTTGTCCTTTAGATAAGTGATCAAATATTCCTCCATTCTTCTAGATGTCGTATGGATACGAGACATGGATTGAAATCAATCTCATTTTCCAAAATTTTGTTTCTCGATTTCCCAATTTATGACGACTGAAATCATACTACTAATTAAACACATCAATTTAGTTCAGGCTCAACCAAGATCTTCAGATGTCAACATCAAATCATCGAGGGGTGCAAAGATATTGCTTTTCTTGTTAGGGAAAAAGGATCAAATAAAATGTGGATCATATGTTTGTATCTTTTACTCACCAAATCATGGGTGATACTACGTTTTATAACATCATGTTACTGATGCGTTTCCACAATACCAATGCACAACTAACTAGCAAATTACAACTCATACACCCCTGTTTTAAGAGTATAAGATATTATCATCTCACAATTACTCGTCATAAAATCCATGAAGTAGTCAATACAAGAAAAACACGATTTTGCTACGGAAGGAATCCGTTACGAAAAGCTGAAATTCCGTTGCAAAAGATGATTTGTTATGGAATCTGCAACGACCCATTTCCGTCCCTAAAAATGTTGTAGCGAGGGTTTGCAACGGAAACGATAATTCCTTCATAAATGTGACAACTGAATGAAATCCGTGGTAGATGGTATTTCGTCGTGTATTCCGTAGTAGGATTCCATCACATAATATGTGGTAGTTATTCCATCACAAATTCCGTGGTGGTGATTCCCTAGCAAACTCCGTGGTGATGAATCTGATATATGCATATTTAGCCATGTGTTTAGTATAGATTTTTATCAATTATTAGCTAATTATTTGCATAATATGGACAAAAGGTACTTAAATATGTCTAAATTATATTTTCAGTCCAGAAGACATGCTTGGAAGCAAAAAGGAAGAAGGAGAAGCAATTAGAAGCTGGAGAATGAAGAAAGAAGAACAAACCTGGAGCTAATTGGCGAGTTCCAATGAATGTTCGCGAAGTAATGTCCAGAATCCTTGCCGTACATGTATTTCGAGAAGGCATGCTTGGAAGCAAAAAGGAAGAAGGAAAAGCAATTAGAAGCTGGAGAATGAAGAAAGAAGAACAAACCTGGAGCTACTCGGCGAGTTCCAATGAATGTTCGCGAAGTAATGTCCAGAATCCTTGCCGTACAGGTATTTCTCAAAGGAACTCAGCGAGTTGGATACCTACTCACCGAGTTGCCCTGTTTTGTGATAATTATAAATAGAGGATCTAATTCTGAATTGAAGAGTTTTTTGGCTTCTCTGGAGAATAACTTGCGACTGAGGAAACCCTTGGAGACCTGAAGAACCCTAATCTTTGATCTTTAGAAGACTCAAGGCGAATTAGGTTAAATTTTCCACTTATTCTTAGAAGTGAATCATGTGTAGATCAACTAAATTCGTTTTTAGCTTATCTTTTACTGTAATCATGAGCTGAATTTTCGTAGTTTCTGTTTAGGAAAGACTAAATTACTCCTATGGTTTGATTTATACTCTGATTGATTGATTATTGGTGATTTTATTAAATTAAGTTTGTTAAAGACCCTTATGCATTAACCATAACTATTTTCTGTTAATTGGAAGACAATTAGGCTGCATGAACATCTCTTAATTGTTAACCTCATATGATTTATGTGAACACTTTATTATATGCCTAGGATTAGTGAATATGAAACTAGGATTAATTAGAAAATGGGTAAATTAATGTGTGAGCTTGTTTGAGAAACCAACAAACAAGAGGTTAGTTGAATTACTAATTTGATTAACCAATTACAAGTCTTATTTAATCCAAATAATTGAACTAGGGAATTAATTAGTTTAAACACTTGATCACTGCTTGAATTGATTAATTTTCTAAGGGTTGGTAATAGCGAATGCAAATCTAATCACTATAGTTGGTAACCAATAACAATTAATTTATTACTTTATCATAAAATTAACCATAGGAGTGAATTGATTGGACCTAAACAGAAGCCCTTTTATTAAATTTGGTGAATTTTTACTTGCTTTTAGTTGATTAGTTAATTACCTGTTAGGTGGTGTGTTTATGTTTCTAGTCTTGTAAAACTAGAGAAAACCCTTTACTTTTATTACTTGTTTAGTTAAAATTAGGTATTAGTTTAATTTCCATTCCCTGAGTTCGACACCCTACTTATTCAACTATACCACTAAAAGACAGGTTCACTGCCTTTGTGTGCTAAATTTATATTTTTAGAGTAGGATTAAAACTAGTGCATTTTACACACATCAGAATCCCTAGAAAATTCCATGGTGGTGAATCCCTAGTAAATTCCATGGTGGTCATTCCCTAGTATATTCCGTGGTGGTGATTCCGTAACAAATTTTGTCATGCTGAATCCCTAGCAAATTCCGTTTGATGACTTCTTAGCAAATTTTGTGGTCATGAATCCCTAGGAATTTTTGTGGTGTATATTATATACAAGATTCCATATGGACCAATGGATAATAAATTTATAAATTATATCCAAAT
Source organism: Lactuca saligna (assembly GCF_052625555.1). Taxonomy (NCBI): domain Eukaryota; kingdom Viridiplantae; phylum Streptophyta; class Magnoliopsida; order Asterales; family Asteraceae; genus Lactuca; species Lactuca saligna. The sequence goes on along the minus strand of NC_136419.1, from coordinate 34,553,311 downwards.
AATTTTGTTGTAATATATGAAAAACAAAAATAACAAAAAAACTCAAAAGATTATATCATAAAATAATACAATAATTATTTATTAAACGGAAAAAGGAAAGTTGTTAATCTAGAATAAATACTCTACAATAAACATATATAAACACTTTATGGCCTACTAGTGTTGTTGTTTTGTAAAGACATTAATAATATCCATTGTTGTTTGAAGTTGTTTTTTGTAACGCCCGTAGATCCGGACTAGTCAATTTAGAGATAATAGGGGTCGAAAATGACTTTTCAACAAAATATTACTTAGAATAAATAATCTTAACCAAGTTGTAGAATATGTCTCAAGGATTCCGTACATATAAAGAACACCGAAATCCGACTTATAACAAAGAAGTTATGGCCCGTCGAAGTTTTACGGCAAAACCGGCGCGACATCTGGAGACGTAAATAGTGAATTTTTTATAAAGGACTTTTTATCCTTAATGATCCAAAAAAAGTTATAGTATATGTTAAACCGAGAGCATCCATAAAAAGAACGCCCAAAACTGACTTCATATGAGGAAGTCATGAATTTTCTAAGATTTGGCATAACAATGCACGACCCGAAACTCGAATTTTAGTTCAAGCAGTTTTTGGCCTACGTGACCTAAATCAGAGTTGAAGATCTCATTAATAGGAACTCAACGATAAAAATACAGACGAAAACAGAGTCTGTATGTAGAAGTTATGAATTTTACGCGGACATTTAACAATATAATATCTTCCTACTGTTAAATTTAATATCGGTCGAGAATTAGCCGATGGAGTCTAACTGAAAGTTGTAGATATTGTTTTTACCTACGCGTGAATATAAAGAACATCAAAAACGGAACTCGTATGCGAAAGTTACGGGGTTTAGAAGTTGGCAGGGTGCTGTGCGAAATCGGGTGACGTGGCTGAATACGGGCCAATGCTTTCTCCCCAAGGCAAGCCACCAGAAGGTGACATGTGGCATGGAATCGACGAAAAGGTCCTCCTATAGGTGTTGTGAATGATGTGTTCACCAGAAGCTGACACGTGGCTGGATAGCAGAGTATGGATGACAACCACAAACTATTCTAGACAGTCCAGTGGAACACTAGCAGGATCGCAACCTGTAGGTGTTGTGAATGATGTGTGCACCTGTGTACTCTAAAAACCCATTGACATGTATTTCAATTGGAATCTCGAAAAGGATACTGTCAATAAACGAGATAAACCTCGACGACTATGGAGTTTGCGCCCGTTGAGTAAACCCCGACGACTATGGAGTTAGCTCATGTTGAGCAAACCTTGGTAACTATGGATTTAGTGTCCGTTGAGAAAACCCTGGCAACAATGTATCTTGCGTCGATTCCTTAGGATGATCTTTAGGAATGAATGAACAAGAAATAGTTAATTATTAGGGTAGATCCTTAAGAGTAAATAAGATAATGAGGATGGGTAATTAGGTCAATTATTTGATGGTTGAACATAATAATTATATTATTGTGGGTTGAAAAGCCTATGTACTCACCAGGTTTCTCAACCTGACCCACTCAATTTATTTATATTACAGGTGTTGATATGAAGTCACATTACACTGAGAGATTAAGGAGATATAAATCACCAGTGTAAATAAATGTAAGTTCTGTTCATGCTTATGTTTCTTTGTTGACGATGACATCCCACTGTTTTAAATTGAATAAAATACATTTCTTCGGAAATGCTTTGATAATATAATTATCATGTTTTTTTGGGAACAAATTCCGCAACATTTTTACTAAAAGAGGTACTCTAATTTTTACAAAGCATAATCGGTCTTTTCTGGCCGTGAAAATGGGGATGTCACAGTTGGTATCAGAGCATTAGTTTAAGCGAACTAGGAATTTGTAGGATTTTTAGACTTAAACTTAGAATGCTAAGCGATGATTGTGAGATGTGAGCACTAGCTTATTTTAGGAATTATGCCTAAAATGCTTTTATGTGCTAAATGATTTATGATATGCATTGTATGATCGGATCTATGGTCTGTTACCGACCGCATCTGGAAACTTTATGTGTTCAGATTTCTAAACGTTTAATTACGGTATTAGAACTGGCATATAACTTTTTGGAGAAATAAGGAGATTTACACATCGATCATAAATAAAATCTTTCCTATCTTAATTCTCGTCATTTCACACCGAACGTATGATTTGGTATATAGATCGAAATGGCAAGAACCCGTAGTGGAGCCAGGAATGCAAATGGAAACAGGAATCAACCACCGATGATTAAACAAATACCTGTTGTAGCAGATACTCCTAAGCCAATTACAATGACCGGAGTACAAGCCATGATACGGGCTATGTTTGCTGAACAACGGGAAGAGATGAGGCAGATGTTGCATGAAAATAGGGACGAACCTACAATGCCAGTTGAACAGCCCGAATTGAACGATGGGCAGTCAGAAGGAGGGAACTACAGTAGGACCATTGGTCAAGCTAACCCACCAATTGTTTGACAAAACAACTAGGATGACAGAGTCGAGAGGAATAGATGCAAGTACATGGATTTTCTGACTTGCAAACCATCGACTTTCACTATAAAGGAAGTTCTGATCAGAGTCATGGATTGGATATCGGAGATGGAGTTAGCTTTCATGATGTGTGGTTGCAGAGGCAAGTTACATACCACCTTTGCAGTACATCAATTCCGAGGAGGTGTCGTGCGCTTGTGGAATACCTTGGGGAAGACTCTAAGCCCCAATGAGCAAGTACTGACATAGTTAGAGTTTTTTGGTGTAGTTCAAACGCAAGTACTGCTCAAACCAAAACCTGCTCAAGCTAGAGAACCAGTCCCTGACCTTGAAGAAAGGAAGCATGTCAATTGATGAATACACCAATAACTTCACAGAGAAGATGGAGTTTGCCTTGCGTCTTGTTCCAGATGAGCTGATGAAAATCGATAAGTACGCAAAGGGACTTCCATGGGAGTACGCGGTGCCAGTGCGTCAGCCACCTACTCTGGAGGCAGCTATCTGGGCTGCCAAGTCCGTGGAGGATATGATTAAAGGAGGAGCTTCCAACAAGATTGAGGTTGGTGAAAAGAGGAAATTTGAGGGGTCTACGCGGCCCAATACGAAGATAAAGTCTGGTTCAAAGGAGTTTAGCGGAGGAGGAAACGAAGTGAAATAGTGCGAGAAGTGCAAGAAGAAGCACTTCGGGAAATGTAGCGAGGAAGTGACTTGCTACAAGTGTAGGAAGATGAGACATTACCCCAACAAGTGCACCGCCAGCAAGCGGGTGTGTTATGAATGCCGTGAAGAAGGGCACGTTGCTAAGGATTGCCTGAAGAAGAAAGAGGTAGCAAGACCAAACATTCCACCGAAACCAAAGGCAAGAGCGTTCCATATGATCCTTGACGAAGCAGTTGGAAATGAAAGGGATCAGGAATAAGGATCTATGAAGTAGTCGCGTAGATAGTACCAAGCAATGCATCATACGATGAGAGGTCATCAGAACATGATCCATCGGTCTATTATGATAATCGAAGGAAGAAACTTATCTCAAATTTTTTAATGAAGGACTCTCCAATAAAGATCGAGATCATGACATGAAGATCATGATTAGAAGTCTAACATGAGATAGAGAGCGGGTCCAAGATTGGCCACCGCCTGCAGTCAGGAAGTCTTAGAGTTAGATACTCGTTCGAAGAAACATCAAGGTTACAGTTATTACTTAGGATGAATAGATAACATATGGAGTCATCATGTGAGCCCTGTTTCATTGATGATTCCGGGATATAATCATCCTAAGGAGGAGATAGTCAATTTACAGATAGTAGGGGTCGAAATTGACTTTTCGACAAAAGATTATTTATAATAAATAATCTTAACCAAGTTTTAGAATATGTCTCAAGGGTTCCGTACATATAAAGAACACCGAAATCCGAGTTATAACGAAAAAGTTATGGTCCCTCGAAGTTTTACGGCAAAACCGACACGATACCGAGAGACGTAAATAGTGAATTTTTGATAAAGGAGTTTTTAGCCTTAGTGATCCAAACAAATTTTGTAGTATACGTTAAACCGAGAGCGTCCATAAAAAGAACGCCAAATCTGACTGCATATGAGTAAGTCATGAATTTTGTAAGATTTGGCATAACAGTGCACGACCCGAAACTCGAATTTTAGTTCGAGCGGTGTTTGGCCTACGCGACTTAAATGAGAGTTGAAGATCTCATTAATAGGAACTCGACGATAAAAAGACAGACGAAAACGGAGTCTGTATGTAGAAGTTATGAATTTTACGCGGACATTTAACAATATAATCTCTTCCTATTGTTAAATTTAAGATCAATCGAGAATTAGCCGATGGAGTCTAATTGAAAGTTGTAGATCTTTTTTTTACCTATTTGTGGATATAAAGATCATCGAAAATGGTGCTCGTATGCGAAAGTTATGGGGTTTAGAAGTCGGCAGGGTACTGTACGAAATCGGGTGACGTGGTTGAATATGGGTCAAGGCTTTCTCCCCAAGGCAAACCACCAGAAGGTGGCATGTGGCATGGACTCGATGAGTAGGTCCTCCTACTCGACGAGTAGAGCTATTTTCCAACCTATAAAATAGAGGTGTCGGGCTCCCTCATTCTTCACACCATTCCAACCTCTTTTCTCTCTCTCTCTCTCTCTCTAAACTCTCTCTAGCCTCCAAAACCCCCTAAGCCTAGGTAAACCCCCTAGAACCCGAAGGAAGCCCCGAGGCTCCCAAAGTCTCGAGAAAAGAGCCTTTCAGCTCAAAAACACTGCTCCAGTGAAGCCCGGTTTTGAGAAAAACCCGCTGTAAGTGAGCTACGCCTAACCTATCTTTAGTATAGCTTATGTTTTAATATAGTAATGTTATTAGGACCTTATAATAAGTACTTGGGATATTATTATGGTTTATAAAAGTATCTTTTAATGCTTATATAATAGTAATAATAGCTAGACTATTAATTAGTCTCGGTGAATATTAGACTAAACTCTAGTAATAATGATACTAGGTTTTGTCTGAGGAAAATTGTGTTAAGAGTAACGAAGTGCTGTCCGAGTGCCGAGTCAACACCTTTTCAAGTGAGTGCATAGTTACTTTCATCCCACACATAGATATGAAGTATTTTATATAAACTATGTGCTTTGTGTACATATTACTTGAATACTTGTTGTTTATGCTGGATGAACGATTTTATATATGTTTTAAATGATTTAAATTGTATACATATTTTATATCTACAAAATGTGATAGGTAGAACATGGGTAGATTAAAGATGAGATAAATGATGAGAGATGAAAGATGAGATGAATGATGAGCGATGCTATATAAGTGGTAAAATATGGTGAGAAGCGATGACCTAAGCGATGAGCCAAACGATGACCTAAGCGATGACCCAAGCAAAGGCCCTGTCATCTAGCAGAGTATGGATGACAACCACGGACTATTCAAGACAGTATAGTGGAACACTAGCAGGCTCGCAACCTATAGGTGTTGTGAACGATGTGTTCACCGGTGTACTCTAAAAACCCATTGACATGTATTGCGAGTGGACACTCGAAAACGATACTGTAAATAAACGAGATAAACCTCGGCGACTATGGAGTTAGCGCCCGTTGAGTAAACCCCGATGACTATGGAGTTAGAACTTGTTGAGCAAACCTTGGTAACTATGCTAGTTAGGATGATGCCTTGGAAAATTGAAAGTTTGCATGTATAATAGAGAAAACATAGATCCAATGTATCTAGGGTTGCATGTACACCATAGGAGTGTTAGAATGCTCAAAACCCTTCAACCACTACCACATAATATCCTAAAAAATACATATAATTATCCTATTACCTAGCATATATGGGTGGTGGGCAACCCCTTCGGTCTCTTTTAACCAGTAACTGCCTAGCATATCTAGGTGCTGGCCTACCCCTTCGATCTCTTTCAACTAGTAACTGCCTAGCATATCTAGGTGTTGGCCTACCCCTTCGATCTCTTTCAATCAGTATCCGGGGACTATCCTACCCCTCCCACCACTATCACATAAAATCACAACATACTAGCACATAAAGCATAACAGATAGTGGCATACCTGACAATTATCACAAAGACAATAATCTCAACTATAATCAACTACTAATGGGGTGACATTGGTGCCTTCGACCTAATTATACTGGAAGGTAACTCATCTCAAATGCTGTGAAGTAGTTGAACTGTTATCGGCTCTGAAATCCGCACCACTCAAGCTCCTACACATAAAGATTTTCTTTAGTTACCCTTTCATGCTCATAACCCTCTTAAGGGTCAGCTTTGGTCAAAGTCAAAGTCAAGGTCAACACCCCTGGTCAAAGTCAACATTCTGAGTTGACCCATCAACTCGTCGAGTTCCATAAATCATAAAAATCTGAAACCGCGATCCAACTCATCGATTTCCTCCTATCCGTAGTATCGGGACTTTCCCATTCTACTTGTCGAATCATCCTTAAACTCATCGAGTTTTTCCCTTTACAAAATCAGGAAATTTCAAACCAACTTGTCGAGTTCCTCTATGGACTCGACGAATTCTTCAGTCTGTTAAGCCATCTTAAAAGATTAATCTCCTATCCTTCAGATCTAGGCTCTATCCTTCATCTACATAATGAAAATGTCCTTTTAAGGCTAAAGTTTCCAACTTTACTCGTTAATAGCCTCCCTTAATAGGTTTAACTCAAACCCTAATTCTTTAAGCTCTAGATCTTGATCCAAAAGCCATATATACTTCAAACTAAGGCATAAAAACTGAGATCTAGACCCTAGACACCATTTAAACACGTAAATTTCTTGCCTTTATCTCAATTCATGGCCATTTGGGGCTTAAAAGGTCAAAATGACATCTTACAGCTTGCATGGGGCTCCAATGGCCATAAAGTTTGCACCTTTATGCCATAACAACTCTCCAAGGTCCTAGATCTGGAAGTGTACCCACTGTGGATGTCCATTCCCAAAATCTGACATTCTTGGACCAAAACCCCCATAAAAGTGAAATGAAGAGATCTAAGAAATCATTAAGAAATTTTGAGACTTGCTTACTTGAAAATGTTGCAAATGGAGTGAAGTTTCTTGATCTACTATCTTTTTCTTGAGTCCTCTAGCTTCTTCTTCTTCCACAAGCTTCAAGTGCACAAGTTTTCTCTAAAAAATGTCTCACAAGCTCACACAAGGAACTAGGGTTTCGTGGCTAGGGTTTTGGGACTTGGAGGCTGTAAATGAATCCAACCTTTGGAGGTTAATGCGTTTAAATAGGGTGCAAAACCCTGAAATTAAGGTTTCATTCTGCCAACCCCTACTCATCGAGTTGGGGCTCTTAACTCGTCGAGTAGACTTTACATTCCGCGTCCAAATTCCATTCCTACTCGTCGAGTTCCCATACAAAAATAAATAAAGTTTGAGTTAAAATACATACTAGGAACTGGGTGTTACAATACATTTAGGGCATGTAAACGATTTCGATCATTATAACAATAAGATTGGCTCGATGAAGTAGTGCAAGACATTAAGAACATTTCGTTAATATTCATATCATTGAGATAAAAGTTGCCTTTGGTGTATGATTGGGGATCAAACAACAATAGACTTGGGTTCGAGTCCACCGATGACAATATAACATAAAAGAATAATTGAACGAAGTTTGTACATCATTACTAGAAAAGGAGAGGACCATAAATTGTGAATCCGTACGAAATCCTTGATTGCAATAGGTTGTGAGAAAGAGAAGAGACGTGATAGAAATGGGAATGGCCGGAGACGAAATTGATGAACAAAATGTCGAAGATAACATGACGAACTCAAGTGCCAAAGAAAAGACGATAGAGATTAGAGGAGACCAACAACAAGGGTTCAAGGAATCAATTTTAGATATATTCAACTTACGTTTATAACAGATATGTAATAGTCATTTGATAAAAATAAAAATTTAAAATGATTATAAAATATTTAAAAATATTAAAAATAATATTTTAAAAGTTTAAGAGGAGTAATATAATATTTATAAATTAAAATGAACAAATATGATACCTTGTTATTTAAAAAAGACATATTCTTTATTATATTTTTAGATGTTAAATACACCTAGAATCTAATTAGGATGCTATAAACCAAACCTTAAGCTATAAGGAGTCGTCACATTCAAACCATTAAAAAAGTGTTATCACGTCTAATCCATTACAAACTTACCACCAAACCACTAGCATCAGGAATGGTTACACCTCTACAATATATATATATATATATATATATATATATATATATATATATATATATATATATATATATATATATATTTGACATTAATTTAAATAAAAACATAATTTAAAACACAAATAAATATTTTACATTAATTAAAAAACAGAGAAATTTGAAACCTAAACTACTAAAACAAATATAGAAAATAAAACTTAAATATTAAAACACCTGAACCTAATTTCTATATTTTTCACGGACTTGTTAAATTTCTAAAACGCTATTTTTCAGCGACGAAATTCCTTTATTAATTCAATTTTTTTTTCTAGAAAAGTTAAAGTCTTGTCTATTTTTTCCGCAAGTACGTCTTCGCAAACCGCTTGAAGAGCTCTTCTTTCTCAATTTGTCCCTTCCTGATGGTCGACGAAGTTGGACTTCCGGTGGACGCTCTCCCACGGTGCCGTTACACTCATCCTTGAGGTCGAGGGCAAAATCCACGTCGGACTCGGAAGTTCTTGACATTTTGTTGGATCCGATGGTAGATCTCGAATGTACCATCTCCGGATAAAGGATCGATTTTGGACTGTTACGACAAACCTCCCACGCTTTTTGGTTGCTAAATGGTTTACCATTATTGGTAATTTTGTATTGGTAGCACGCGGTCGATAAAATATTGAAATCGTTGCGACAACTTTTGTGCATATTTTAAGATTGTCAAAGATGTTGTTAAATTTTGTGATAGCCGCTCGTAGGTCACACCATTTTATATTAACCGAATCGTATGTCTGCTGTGTTTCCCTTCCTAATGGCGCATGAAAGTGGTCTAGAACACGATGCTAAAAACTTCAACCCGAATACGCGTTCCCGGTGTCACTGTCTTGTGATATGAAAATCTAAGTGTTCGCTAAACCTTCCTTGTTGTCTTCGATCAATTGCGTAGTTCTCTCTTTTTTTTTTTGTTATTTTCCTTTTGTTTTGCCTTTTTTGAATTGATTGTTGTCTTTCTTGGACCGTTCATCGTCATCGTTGTGGAGGTTTATAGGTTGGGATTGTGTGACATCCCTAATTTAATGGCCATAAAAGATTGATTTTATTTATGCTTGTTTGAAAATCAGAGTAATATTTTACATAAAAGTGTTGCGAAATTTGTTCCCAAAATAAAAATATGATAAAGATTTATCAAAGCATTTCCGTAGAAATGTGTTTCATTAAAAAGACTCGGGATGTCATGTTTGATACAGATCAAAAGCATAAACAATACATTACAAGTCTTACAACAGTTATTTACAACTACTGGCCTATAATCCAAAAATCCCTCATCATCATCCAAATTATGCTTTGGGTCCACTACCTATAAAACAGAAATCTGTTGAGTAGGTCAGGCTTGGGAGTCTGGTGAGCATATAGGGTTTTCAACCCATAAATAATAATAAATTCATTAATTTCATCAATCAACAATAAATTTATTAATTTCATCAAACCAACAATAACCCTAATTACTTATTCCTGCAATCCTCACTTTATGGTCCTAAACACCTATACAAGGGACCTAGTCTAAGGATTTTATCATCGGGATGAACTTTACTGCTATGGGGATTCCTTAGCAACCATGAGGGGTATGGAGTACACCGGTGAACATCAAGTCCACAAACACCTACAGGTTACGATCCCGCTAGCGTTCCACTGAACTGTCTAGAAGAGTCTGTGGTCGTCATCCATACTCCGCTAGATGACTGGAACAACAACAACATCGAGGCCTCTCATCAATTTATCTCACACCAACTATTTCATCTACCCATGTTATACGCAACATATTTGTAGATAATATATATATATATATATATATATATATATATATATACAGTTTAAATCATTTTAAAACTTGTATAAATATTCATGCAACAACCATCTCAAATAAACAATCAATATATATATATATATATATATATATATATATATATATATACACACACACACACACACACATAGCACATATTTATATAAAATACTTCATATCTATGTGTAAGATGAAAGTGACTATACACTCACTTGATTTGATGATAATCGGGCAGCACTTCGTTTCTTAAAATGATCGTTTCTGATAAAACCGAGAGTTTTATTGAGAAACCGGGCTCTGTGAGGGTCAGAGCTTCAAAACCGAAAAGATAAAATTTTCCAGGTCTTTGGACACTTTGGGATGTGTTTCGGGTGTTGAAAATGATATCGGGGCTTCGGGGGAAGTCAATATAGTCAAAATATAAGTTTATGGGTGAAAAATGACATTTTTCTAATTCTAGCACGGAGATCTCGCAACCCTCCTATTTATAGGGTGCGAGACCGAAGACTGGTGGCTAAGGAGGCTCCACGTAGTAGCTGCGAGGCTCGGACACGGAGGGGAGACGCGGCTCGTGCGAGCATCGGACACGCGGACGGCAGGTGGCGCTGCGAGGCGAGGCCACGAGGCTAGCTATGCGAGACCGAGACAGATGGCGAACACACGTCGGATCCTGATTTGGCCATGCTTCAGATACATCATTAGCATCGGACACGGGTCAGATTCACAAGGGTGGCCGGATCTGTACCATGCGAATTTCTCGGAAATTGCACCCAAAACTTCTAAAATTCATAACATTCGCATACGAGCTCCATTTTTGACGTTCTTTATATGCACGCGCAGGCGGAAATATATATTCTACAACTTTCGTTTAGACTTCGTCGGTTAATTTTGAATTTATTTTAATATTATTATTTTTAACAAACGGGGATAGGAAAATCCGTTAAAAAATCATAACTTCTTCACACGACGTCCGTATTCGTCAGTATTTTTACCGTTGTACTACTATTAACGAGACCTTCGGTTCTCGTTTAGGTTGTGTGGGCTAAATATCGCTCAATCTTAAATTCGAGTTTTTAGCTGTCTACTGCTAAGCTGAAACTTAGAAAAATCATAGCTTCCTCATACGAAGTCAGATTTGAACGTTCTTTTTATCAAAATTCTCGGCTTAACGAATACGATGAATTTTGTTTAGATCGTTAAGGCTAAAAAGCATTTTATCGTAAATTCACTTTTTACGCTTCTCGATGCCGTGCCAGTTCCGTCGCGAAACTTCGACATGTCATATATTCTTCGTTATAACTCGGATTTCGTCGTTCTTTATATCTTCGGAATCCTTGTTTCGACCACTACAATTTTCTTAAAAGATATCGGCATTTTCTAATATTTATTTTCAACGCTTATTTTTATTATTAATTAATTAAATCATAACAATTAAACAAGTAAGCACATAATTCAAATAATATTCACATAATTTCTCTTTATTACTTCAAAATAAGTTACAAAGGTTGACCTAGACTATTACACCATTATTAATGCTTTAGCCAGAAACACAGACGTTACAGATTGAGATAATGAGACTTGAGATGGTTGTGAAGGTTGTGCGTGAAATTGTTGAGGTTGAGAATATTGGGGTTGAAATTGTTAAGATTGTTGTTGAAAGGCTTGGAATAAGGATTGATTGAATTCTTGTGGTCATTGTTGTTGGTACTAGTTTGGTTGGTATGAAAGATTGGTGAATAGAGATTGTTGTTGGATTCTGGGTGATATCAATTGCATGTAACTAACGTTTGCATATGGATCATTTGGAGTTTTTGGGATGTTTGAAGTTGGTGAGTTATATTGATTTGGATCCATAGGTTGAAGAAAAAAAATGAGAAAATCAAAAATTGTGTGTTTTTGTAGTGTGAAATGTTTAGAAAATATGTGACATTTATAGTTGTAGTATATGTTTCTAAAATTGAAAAAGAAATAATTTTCTTTTTGGGTCCATCGTACACAACAAACGGTCAAAAAACGACCATTGATGCCTTCCTTCTTCATGTTTCGTCTGTCTTGGTTCATCCTCGCAACTACTTCACAAACAAACTACCAGACATCGGGATGGTGTTCACGTGTGACTTGATTGTCTAGCTTAGTTCTCATGCGTCATTTTTAGTACCATTCAAAATAGCCTTAGATAAACCATCTTGGGTTCTATGCTTTTATTTCTTTAAACCTCAAATCATTGAATAAAATAATCTTTGTTTATCTTTTAATACCATATATTTTGTTATTTAAAATTTTCAAATTAATTTTTTATTTATAGTTTTTAATGTTTAATTTTCAATTTTTAATATTATAATATTAACATAATATATCAAAAATATATAAATATCTTTAATGTTTTTATGTGTATTGTATAATTAAAAAATCACGTTTGCATTTTCGAATATCATTGATAATTTTTTTTTAATATATTGATTTTATAATAAATAAAAGATTAAAACTAAATTTTCACATTTATGCTGGTGTTGATCTTGGGTTTGAGTATTCGTATTCGTATTTTTATTTTTTCCCGTATTGAAGAAAACCTTTTTTGGGTTATATCATGCATTGGTTTATTTTGTAGATGAAAATGTGGTATTTTAAAAAAAAATAACAAAATGTTTTTTTATATATATAAAATGGTGGGCCGGTTAATGGTTTAAAATGAGCAAATGTCATAGTATATAATAAAATTATAAAAAAAACTAAATAATACATGAAATAAAAGAATCTTAAAAACAATTAGATAAAATATGAAAGATAGATATAGGATAAAAAATAGACAAAATTGCAAAAATGTCCTGTGGTATCCAAATTTTTAGGGTTTTAATCCAAACAGTGATTTTTTTGGTTTCGTAGTCCTTTCGTAGTGGTTTGTATGTGGAAATAGTCTCTCCGAAAATTGAAATGACTATAATACCCTTGGGGTATTTATTTTTCATTTTTCTTTCATTATTCTTAAACTTTAATATTTATTTATTTATTTTAACAATTAAAAAAAAGGTCCCTCTCTCTCTCTCTCCCTCTCTCTCTCACACACACACACACACAAGAAAACCTGTTGAATTCTTTGTCTCTTTCTTTTGAACCCATCCACCACAACTCCACCTTATATCTCCGCCATTAAAATCCGTCAAGCAAGCTTCAAAACACCACCATCTATTGCCTTCCTCCGGTTTTAGGAGCTTGCCACCAAAACCCATCAAGAACCGTCGCTGCCTCCATCAATAACCACCACCGGTGACTTTGATCACCGTGAATCACCACCAAACAACATCAAACCTCATCCCATCTCCTACTACCTCCCTCTCGACGACCTGCTGCCCAGAAAACGAAGAAGATAGCAACGCAACCAAGGCCTGCCACCCACGAACTTCCACCGCTACTTCTTCCCTCCGTCGTACCCATCTCAGTTTGCCTCCATCCTCATTGAACTCGTCGGAACAGGAAGTGGAAGCAACGAAGCTGCCATCACCGCTCACTGTCGCTGCTACTATAGATCTTCAACACCACCATATCCTTATACGATCTAGTGAGTAAACTGGGAACTCACCGAATCTGCAACATGAACAAGTCTTGAATTCTGATCGTGGTGTTGGTAATTGATTTTGGTGACTGGAAGAAGAGATGGTGGTGAGGAGTTAGGGTTTGAAAAAGACGAGGGTCATGAAGAAGATAATGGTGGGTTGTATCTTTGGGTATTGAAACTGGAGAGAGAGAGAGAGAGAGAGAGAGAGAGAGAGAGAGAGAGAGAGAGAGAGAGAGAGAGAGAGAGAGAGGGGTGGACCCTTTTTTATTTTTTTAATTGTTAAAATAAATAAATAAATATTAAATATTAAGAATAATGAAACAAAAATAAAAAATAAATACCCCAAGGGTATTATAGTCATTTCAATTTTCGAAGGGATCATTTTCACATACAAACCACTTCAAAAGGACTATGAAACCAAAATAGTCACTGTTTGGACTAAAACCCCAAAAATTTGTATACCACAGGAATTATTTTTGCAATTTTGTCTAAAAAATAATTCAATAGTCTTGTCTAGAAAGGAAAAGATATTGTAAAATTTTAGGTAAAAGGAATGTGACCCAATAAAAAATAGTCAAATTTAGAATGAATTGTATGTGTAGAAAAACCGTTTTAGTTATATTTTTGTCATTCAAAACCATTTTAGGTTCCGATATGGCCTATATTAATTATTCATAATCTATTTTTTAGAAAGTTTTATAAGACCAATCCTATAAGATTATTATACCGTTTTTAATGAACATTTGAATGAAAACACATTGTTATATTTTTATTTTAATAAAAAACAAATCAGCATAAAATTAACTTAAAAGTAATTAAAGCAAAATCAAACGTATTTTAAATGGACAAAAATATTGGTTTTTCCTTTTAAATTTTAAACAATCAAAATATTATGTTGTGGGTCTTTTTTCAGTTGTGCGACTTCAACGGTCGTAAGCTTTCTCCCTTCTATGAAATGATTCAGCGGTTGATGGATCGTTTGCTTCTCTTTACCAAATTGCCTAACAAGCAAATTCCTTCTACCTCTGTTTATTGATATTGTTTTCAAATCTATCAAAAGTTGTTGATTATTAGGGTGTAATGGACTCCAGAAATAGAGTGATCAATGCAAATCACGAGTCCTCAGCCCCCAAATTGTTCAAATACAGTAAAGGAGACACTGAAGAGCATATGAACAAAGCATTACTCAAGGGAGCTCTTAGCTATTCCCTTTCAAGTACGTTGTTCGTTATAAATTTGTGATTCTAAGTCGTTTGATTGCATATTTTTCCAGAATTTTAAGATTCTAAATTCAATTAGGGTTCTCCTTTTCAGAATTCGATTTTTAGTTTAGCGTATTCAGTTTAACGGACATGTTAATTGATGTTTTTTAGTAGTGGCTTTGGTTACTTGTACTTTGGAGTTTATGAAGCATTAGATGTTTTATTGTTATTAATCATTTTCCGTTGTCATAGAACTCCGTAATCTGTTTGATTTTACAAAGTGATGGTGAATGAATGATTATTTGTTTATGTCAATAATATGCCAAATGGATCGGATCGGTTGGTTACCTTTAGCTTTGTGTTGTTCATGTCGACATTTTTCATTCAAATTCATGATTGCTTCTTGTTTATTGGTGTACATTTTATACCTACAGATACTACATCAAGAACTACTGAGATTGAAAGCCTTTGTTACTCGAATGAAGCTGAAAATCCCCATAAGGTTATACGAGACTTATATGTCCCCAATCCCCCTCTTCACTAACACAAATAACTCTTGGTCCATTGTTGCTTTTTTATTGTGGTTAAAACGTTACCTTTATCTTCTAGTTGCAGGAAACACCATTTAAGAACCTGAAAATGGAACCAGAGAAGCAAAAACAAAGGTAAGAGTGTTAGAGTTTCTTATGATTGGAAAGACTAGCTATCACACTTAAAACCCTTCATATAGAGTTTCCTTTTGTAGGGATGCAGGTTTAACATGTAAGAGTGTTAGACCTCCACCTCCTAAGAAGCAAAAGCTTGAAGAAGCAAAAACAAGACAGGTTGATCCTTATTTTCTTTACACCTGAAATATGGCAATTTATATTTTAGTATACATCATCTAAGTTTTTCTTTCTTTTTCTTTTCATGCAGAATCATCAGTGCAAAACAAATCTAACAATTCCCAAAATACCCCTTTTACAGACATTGTTGAGGCCACAACATTCAAAGATTAGCAATTCCAAAGAACTAGAAAAAGAACAGCTGGAGAAAGCTCCAAAATTCTTATTCAAGGCCAGACCTTTAAACAAGAAGGTATAAAACATTAAAACTTAAACTTTTATAATTAAGTTTAACATATATATGATATATCCACTTGCAATTCCTGTAGATACTTGAAAGTAAAGGGGAATTGGGGCTATTATGTAACAAAAAACGACAAGTCACAATACCTCAAGAATTTCATTTTGCAATTGATAAAAGAATTCCACCACGAAGAACAGCCAATGATGTTGATTTGTTTAACAAGGTCTGTGAAGAGGAAGCATATATGATACACACCTATATATGTTATTCTCTTTTCTTTATGTAACCAAAGATCATTGTTGTGTTGATTTAACAGGTTGCATTCTTCTTAAAATCCCACAACAAGAAACTAATTCCAAGAAACACAATACCACGTCCCTTTCATTTCCAAACAGAGGAAAGAGGGGCACAAAAAGAAAGCAAATTTGTGGTCAAAATGCTACCCAAGCAAATAGAAGGGTGATGTTGCATCATTAAGTTCTGTTTTCTTTTGAAGTATTAAAAGATGTTACAATTTTATTCATTTTCACCAAACCATGATTTTTGAAAAAATAGGTCATCCAATGTGGCCACAAAATCCAAATCATCAACATTTAGTGGTCGTGTGATGAAGGAAAGACAAAGAAAGTTGCAGCATCAAACATGAGGCAATTGCAAAAGAAAGAACTAGTGTGTAATCAAGATTTTATTCAATATATATAAAGGTTATATGGAAAAAAAGTTGTGGGAGAGTAGTTATTTAGGAGTAGCACACCTAGGGGTGAGCAAAAACCGAACCGACTAAAAAAAAACCGATAAAACCGCAATAAACCGCAACCGAAAAACCGAAACCTATGCAAAAACCAATGGTGCAGATTTAATTTTTGCAAAAAGCGAAGGTCAACGGTGCGGTGCGGTTTCTATCCTAAAAACCGGTCCGCCAAAACCGAACCGCACCACAAGCGTGTATAGTAATAAATCAATCAATGTATATTATATACATGCTATTTAAAATAGTTATAAACGATAATATATTTATTATATGTTTATTTTGTGTTTGTATAAGACTATATGGGGTGTAAAAGAAATGTTCTATTGTTAGCCAAACGTACTAATCGATTACATGTAATAAGCTTGTAACAAATTAAGTCAAATTCAACCAACCTTCAATTATTAATTAGTTTGTGAGAGTGGTCACAAGTTGTATTTTAAGCGATTTACAATTTTTGATTATGTAATTTTGTTTTGAG
The DNA here is from genome assembly GCF_052625555.1 of Lactuca saligna. NCBI lineage: Eukaryota > Viridiplantae > Streptophyta > Magnoliopsida > Asterales > Asteraceae > Lactuca > Lactuca saligna. The sequence goes on along the minus strand of NC_136419.1, from coordinate 34,536,216 downwards.
CTGAAAATGAATGTATTGAAAAAAACAGCACAATACAAACTTATATGCACATGGTTTTCAGTTCTTACAGTTTTAAAAAAAACCCCACCAAAAAACATAAAAAAAACTGCACCAAATTCTTAACACGGTTTAAAAATCAAAACCGAATCGATACAAACCGAAACCGTATTTAAAAACCGAAAACCCAAACCATTACAAAACCGCACCCAACGGTTTTAAGAATGCAAAAACCGCACCATGCGGTTTGCGGTTCGGTTTGTTTTGAAAACCGTATCAAACCGCACCATGCTCACCTCTTAGCACACCCCTGTATTTTGCTACAGAGTTTTTGTATGTACATTTAATAAAAAATAATTTACTATAGAATTTGTACAAACAGAAAATCTTAAACATAAAATATACATAAAAGCAAAGATACATATAGTTAATTATGTAAAAAATTTTAATATATAAAAGTAAATTCGTAAAAAGATGTACATAGAAAACTGGGAAAATTTTATAAAAATTATTTGAAATATGTAAAATTGGAAAAAAAAAAAAAAAAAAAAAAGACATAAACGAAGATGTACAAAAAAAAAAGTTAAAAAAAAAAAAAAAAAAAAAGTTGCAAAATGAGAAATTTGAAAAAAAAAAAAACGATAAATAGAAGATTAAAAATAAAAAAAATAAGTTCATTAAAAACAAAATTTGTAAAAATAAAAATAAATTAATGTTGGACTAAAACTGTAGAAAAAAATAAGGGTAAATGACACAAAAAATAATTTTTTTACACAGAAATTCAATTTTGACACCGTGCTTTTTTTTGTGTGTCAATATTGACACTGTGTTTTTCAGTTTGTTACAATTCTGACAACTTAACCGGTTAACCAGGTTACATCCTGACGTGACATGATGACGTGGCATGCTGACATGGTATACTGACGTGTCAAAATTGATTTTTTTTTTCCACAAAAAACACTAAATCTTCATTTTTTTTTTCGATTTTGACACTAAGTTTAATTTTTTATTTTAATTTTGACACTATGTTTTTTTTGTTCCAATCGAACATCATTTATCAAATTTTGTTCAATTTTGTCTATTTTCCATTTGAAACCGTATAAATATATTTTTTTATTACATTTTAAACCGTATAAACATATTTTTTCGTTTAAAAAGCACATTTTCATTTAAATACAAGGTGTTTTTTTTCTTACATTCAAAGCATTAGTTATATCATGAGAATCAAACTAACCATAAGCTTCTAATAAGATGTAAAAATTTGATGGGTTGCAAACTTAATATATAAGTTTTGATCGATTACACGCCTCCAAATCTTCAAACACATTTTAAAATTGTATATTTAATATAAAATACAATTTTTATATAACTAATACATATTTATATATAAAAATATGGTTTGAGTGTAAAAAAATGTATTTATACAAAACTATGGTTTTTAAATGAAAAAAAACATATTTATACGGTTTAAATGTATTAAAAAAATATTTATACGGTTTCAAATAGAAAATTGTTAACATTGAACAAAATTGGAAAAAATAATGTTCGATTTGGAACAAAAAAACATAATGTCAAAGTTGAAAGAAAAAATTAAACTTAGTATCAAAATCGAAAAACATGAAAACTTCGTGTTTTTTGTGAGAAAAAAAAATTCAATTTTGACACGTAAGCATATTATTATTATTACGTATGTACCTCTAAATAATTGATTTGATTTGCGTGTAGCTTTTATTTAGAGGTACATACGTAAAACCAAGGTTGTAAAACTCGCTACTTGGTATCTCTTCGGTCGACTGCCGAGTAGCGAGTACTCGAGAAGTACTCGGATTCAATAATTTATGTACAAATATTTTTTGGGAAATTATATATGTCAAAATCATAACTTAAAATCATAAGTTGATTGAAATATATAACAAAATTAGATACATGTGAATACATAAAAATTGAAAAACACATAATGATCTCACTTCATGTATACTTACTAAAAACTTAAGATATATGTAGTAATAATCACATATGTATGTGTTAAATAATAAATCATTAAAAATATTATACATAGTAATTACCAAGTTGACCGAGTTTTACACCACTACTCGCTTCAGTAAGGAGCCGATAGGGAAGTATTCAGATTTCGAAACTCGTCTCAGTGAGGGGCCGAGTAGGGAGTACTCGACCGAATAATTAACCAACTCTGCGAGTTTTACAATAGTGCATAAAATCCCTTTATGCATATGAATAAACATAAAAGCTTATGATTATCGACAAAAACCGAAGACTTTAAAGTTTTGGAAGAAAATGTTTTTATATTACAGACCATATGCTTTCAAATGAGGATTTCTCATTAATAAAATGATTTAGCAAATTCGTTTGACTTTGAAGGTGCAAAATATTGGCATTATAATGTCTAACATATATTTTGAAACTAATACTCGCAATGAAAACTTGAAATGGGATTTGCATATTTAGGATGCCACTTGGTTGTCTAAATGTTTGAACTTATGTAATAAGGAGGTTTTTAAGATGCACATTGCGGCAGGAATATAAAAATAACTATTTTGCTATAACATATTTTTTAAAGTTTAAGTTCACTTGTAATGACTTACTTATAACAACATACATGACATTTTTACTAATAATTTTATGGGTAAAAAAAACTACATTGGCAAAATTGTTAGCTGGGGGTCGTTAAAAGTATAATCATTATATATTGTAAAAGTTTAAAGATACAACGTTATAATAGAAAAAATAAAAGTGAGATGCTAAAAGAAAAAACCGCACAAAAGTAGATTGCCTCAAATCAAGAAGCGTTGTCAAACCTTCTGAGTTACTATATGCCACCTTATTACACTTCTGAGTTACTATATGCCAACTTATTACACTGTGAAGGGCAAAACTCTAAAATTATAACCTATGCACCAACAAATTTAAAAATTGTTAGTAATTTTAAATTGTGTATGGGTAAACAAATAACTCTTAAAACAATACTAATAGATGAAAAAGATATATATAATGTAACATCACAAAAATTACAATCAATTTAAACTTTCAAATCAACTCTTTCTAATAAAAGTAACCATTGTTTTCAAAACATTCTTCAAAACAGAGTCTCCCAAGATCAACAACATAATTATCAAGACGTCTACGGTCACACCTTTGCCTTCTTATAATCCTCGGAAATAACTATAAGGAAACGCTTAGTGAGTTCCCCAAAGTACCACCACACAATACACATATCACATACAACAAGCATGCTGGGTCCAATCAGTCATCGAACTGAAATACCTACAGGGCCGCAGCCATCAGGCTGGATTACCCCTGGCCCAATCAGTCATTGGACTGGAATGCCAATATACAATAGGTCCACTAATTCATCGGACTTGAATACCAATATACAATAGGTCCCTCAGTCATCGAACTGTAATACCAATATACAACGAGCCCACTCAGTCATCGAACTGGAATACCCTCGGGTCTGCTCAGTCATCGGACTAGAATACCCCAGTCTGTTGACTCATACACATAACAGTAAAGTCTCAACCCAACACGATATGCCGACATATAACATATAATAAGCATAATCAACAAACAGATAATCATGCAGCCAGAAATCACATTTAGTCCTATAGATCTACTGATCTACGCATATCAACACTATCATATAATCATACATATCTATCCCATACTCAGCATATCATAAGTCAATGTATAATAGGATATCAATCAAATGGGTCGGCCTTGGTGCATTCAACCCATGAGTACAGTGAGGAAAATATGTTGGAATAGTGTCTAAGGCTGCAACTATATTTGGTAAGTACTTGACCCGATTGAGCATGGTCCTTTTGGGTTGCCTTCACCATAGGCACTTGATAGGATGATTTACAATGAGAGAAGAAATATTATAAGGAATAATAATATTGTTATTTGATTAATATAAGTCATAAATTAATTAGGAATTAATTTGGTGACTTAAACAGATTAATTAAATAGAAGGGCATAAACTGTCAAGTGTATGATAGTTGTACTTTAGCCTATAATCCCTTATGGATAAGGGGTGGACGGTTTTAGGGGCTTAGGATAGACCTAAAATTCGTCCAAGGCTTATCATGAAGGGGATTAGGATTACTTAGGGCCTAAGTTATCCAATTAGGGTTTAAAGGTGAAACCCTAAGAGCCTTACAAGTATAAATAGACCCATAGGGTTGATGAAATCGTTACTCTTACTCTTGGAAGAACCCTGGCCAATTTCTAGTTCCCTCCCCACTCTCTCAAATCATCCTCTTGCTAGTTGGTGTTTGTAAACCATTAGAGGAGTGACAATTGTGACTCTAAAGCTCCAAGGACAAGAAGATCAAGCAAGTGATTCAATGTAAACTTATAACTCTGATTTCTTAATGTTATTATGATAAAATAACCATTAGAAGTCTTGGATTCATGCATGTTCAATTAGAGAAACCTAGATCCAAGCATTAGGGTTTTGTATGTGCACATAGGAATGTTCATATGGCTAAAACCCATCAGTGGTATCAGAGCCTAGATTGGTTTCTATTGAATTGATGCATTGGTTACTTGTTTGATGCTTGTAAAATTCGGATTTTGTGTTCCTGCCTGATGAACTCGACGAGTTCCATAGTGGACTCGGCGAGTAGGCCTCAACTCGGCGAGTCCATTGTGGTACTCGGCGAGTTCGAGCGTCAGAAAGAGCTAATTTCGGGATTTCTTGTTGTTTATCCTTTGGATACTTACCTTAATCATATTAGGTCAATATAAATCCGATTTTAAGATATATTTGAGTATATCCTTGACCTAATTGAAGATATTTATCAATTAATTAAATATTAGTTTCCTTATGTGATAATTGATTAATTATTTTAATTAAATTGGTAAATTGTGTTGCAAGAAATAATTAAATAAATCAAATATGGATAATTATGTGATTAAATGTTAATTTAGATTATTTGTTATTTGATCCCCTATGTTTTGAAAAGTTTAAAACATGACCTCAAGTTTTGAAATTTATGTTTTGTGATTAAAAGTTTAATTTAGACAATTTAAATTTCAAACCCTAGAATTTTACAAGTTTAAAATTCAACCCTATACTAATATAATATTACAAGATTAATATATATATATATATATATATATATATATATATATATATATATATATGTATATGTATGTATGTATGTATAATTAAAATGCTAGTCTTACCGTTAGTAGGCCTCATTCACGAAGCCGGTCTATAAGGTGGGTATAAGGTTGCTGCCTATAAAATGACGCTTAATGGGTGTACACTCACACCCACCGCTTGCTTGATCGGTGGAGGGTCGTTAGCCGAACGGGTAGGATAGGGCAACCTCATCTCCTCATTAAAAGTATAATATGAAATACAAAGTAACTACATGTTTTTCAAAAATTCCCAATCCTAGTTACTTTAGGAAAAGTGAATTGATGCAATCCCATGAAATTACACTTTGCACCCTTGCTAATAAGTTAGTGGAGCGTGTGTGGTTTACCGGCACACTAATTGGTTCTAAGCAAAGGTGGCAAAGGGTGATTCATTGTTTATCATAGTTCGATGGAGCGTGTGTGGTTTACCAGCACATTGAATAGGTGATTGTTACAATGAAGGCACCATGTGAATTTGCATGGTAATTCACACCCACTTTCTGATCCTCGGTATCCCAGTCACAAACGAGAGGGGCATATCGAGATTTAAACATGCCATTGAAAAGTTTCAATGAATCTCATCGAAACCTAGGAATTCTCAATACACATAGAGTTAAAGTTATGTTTTATGGTGGAGAATTAGTGAATCGTCATTCACTTACCTTCAAATTTTTTGCTTGTTAGATTACGACATCCCTTTTCTAATATGTAAATATTGTTGTTGGATCCTAGCCCTAATTTTGTTATTAGGTGATTATTAGGGATTCAAATTCTAATCTATCTTTGTCGTTTCTATTTGTAGATGTCAAATGCACACAACGCTGCTGCTAGTTCGTTCACATTGATGAGCCTTTGCCAAAAGGTGACTTTCGATGGGACGAACTTTAGCGAATGGATAAGATACATTCGCACAATTGCTCGCTACGAGGACAAGGAGTATGTCCTCGATGAGAAGCTCGAGAAGATCAATCATGAAATCGCTACTCCGGCTGAAATCACCGCTTTTGAAACTCATGAGCGTGATGCAATGAAGGTTCATTGCATCATGATAGCCACTATGAACTCCGAATTCCAAAAGTCCTACAAGGACTTGTATCCGTACGAAATGCACCAAGACTTGTTGGAGAGACACCACAAAAATGCGAGGCAAGAACGTTACGAGATCTTCACTAACATGATCTCCACTAAAATGAGTCATGGTGAATCTCTAACCGTGCACCTGCAAAAGATGCAAAGGTATGTCGATCGTCTTCGCAAGTTGAATGTTAACTTTGGGGAAGACTTGGCAATCGACATGGTGCTTCACTCCTTGCCTCTGTGTTACAACCAATTTAGGATGACCTACCACATGAACAAAGAACAGGTCACCCTAAGTAAGCTCCAAGGTCTCCTTAGGGTTGCTGAGAGCAACCTTAAGGACAAGTCTATTGCACCCACTCCTAATCCACCCACTGCTCCTGTTTTGGCCATTGGGCAAGGAAGAGGCAAGAAGAGGAAGGCTCCGTCTAAGAGCCACCGCAAGGGAAAGTCCCGAGATGGTTCCTCCTCTAGTGGGACCAAAGTTGATCCCGCTAAGCCTAACTCTAACCCAAAGGAGGCAGAGTGCCACCATTGCCATAAAATATGGAATTGGAAGAGAATCTTCCCAGAGTACCTGCAAGCTATCATGGAAGGAAAGATCAAGCCGTCTTTCGCAGGTATTTATACAATTAAATCTAATAATTCATCTCATAGGATTTCTTGGGTCCTCGATACCGGGTGTGGTTACCACATTTATTCTGAATTGCAGGGACTAAGAAGAAATAGGGATGTGGAGCATGGAAGAATAAATCTAATCATGGGGAACAGAAGATCATCACCTGTGACCAAGATTGGAGTGTATTCTCTAGTGCTTAGGAATGGTTTATGTTTAGATTTGAACAATTGTTGCTATTCGCCAGAAATGGCAAGAAACATCATTTCATTTCATGGTTTGTTTAGACAAGGATTTAGATTTTCTTTTAATAATGAGAATGGTTCTATTTGTGCTTATCTAAATGGTGTCTTTTATTTTGAAGCAATACCATGTAATGGAATTTATGAAACTGTAATAATTGTAGATAACCTAGGAAATGATGTTTTATGCATGGATTCTTCCAATAGTATGGATAAAGCATCCTTGTGGCATTGTCGTCTTGGACATGTCAATAAGAAGCGCATAGCCCAACTCCAAAAGGATGGAGTGTTGGAGTCATTCGACATTAGGGAAGATGACACATGCGAATCTTGTTTACTTGGAAAGATGACCAAGTCACCCTTCACTAGCACATGTGAAAGGGGTGAGGGTTTATTGGACCTAATACATACCGATGTATGTGGACCGTTTAGATCAACCACAAAGGATGAGAACCGCTTCTATGTGACTTTTATCGATGACTATAGTAGATATGGGTATATCTACTTAATCAAGCAAAAGTCAGAAACATTTGAAAAGTTCAAAGAGTTCAAGAATGAAGTGGAGAATCAATTGGGCAGGAAAATCAAGATGCTTCGATCCGATCGAGGAGGAGAGTACCTAAGTCTTGAATTCCACGACTATCTAAAAGAGTGTGGAATAGTTTTACAATTGACGCCACCTAGGACACCACAACTGAATGGTGTGGCAGAAAGGCGTAATCGAACCTTGTTAGACATGGTCCGCTCTATGATGAGTCATGCTTCACTATCTATCTAATTCTGGGGGTATGCTTTAGAAACTGCCGCCCATATCCTTAACCGAGTCCCTACTAAAAAGGTTGCCAAAACACCTCACGAGATGTGGACAGGGAAGGCTCCCTCGTTAGCACATATCAAGGTTTGGGGTTGCGAGGCTTTCGTAAGACGAGATACTCACGACAAGCTCGAACCTCGTAGTGAGCAATGTATTTTCATCGGCTACCCGCAAAAATCCTTTGGATATCTCTTCTATAGACCAAAGGACAATGTTGTCTTTGTTGCGAGGAGAGGAGTTTTCCAAGAGCGAGAACTCATAAGCCAAGGAGACAGTGGGAAGCAAATCGAGCTTGAAGAGATTCAAGAGCGATAGATGAAGGAACCTCTACCACTGGCGATCAACCCGAGGAGGAAACTCCGGTTGAACCGATTGACGAGTCCTTACCTCTTAGACGTTCCAAAAGAGTTAGAGTTCAACCCCATTTTTATGGTTTTCATATCACTACCGAAGGGGACACGTATATTAGTGATGGTACACTAATAAATCTAGATGAACCTAATAGCTATAAGGAAGCCATGGCAGACCCGAAGTCTGCGAAATGGAAAGGGGCAATAGACAGAGAGATCCAGTCCATGTATGATAACCACGTTTGGAATTTGGTTGATTATGTGCCCGGACGTAAGATCGTTGGGTGCAAATGGATCTTCAAGAAGAAGACCGAAGTGGATGGAAACGTACACACATATAAGGCGCGATTGGTTGCTAAGGGCTTTACTCAAACTCCCGGAGTTGACTATGATGAGACCTTCTCACCAGTTGCGAAGATAAAATCTATTAGAGTGATGCTAGCGATTGTCGCATTTCATGATTATGAGATTTGGCAAATGGATGTCAAAACCGCTTTCCTTAATAGTAAGTTGGCTGAGGATGTTTACATGGCTCACCCAGAGGGTTTTTTTGATACAAAGCATCCAAATAGAGTGTGTAAGCTTGAGAAGTCCATGTATGGACTTAAGTAAGTGTCTTGTAGATGGAATCTTTGCTTCGATGAGAAAGTTAAAGAGTTTGGATTTGTACGAACTGAAGATGAATCATGTGTATATGTCAAAGCCAGTGGGAGTATAGTTAGCTTTCTCGTTTTGTATGTCGATGACATACTTCTCATAGGAAACGACATCCCGACACTGCAGGAGATTAAGTCCTGGCTCGGGAAGTGCTTCGCTATGAAGGACCTCGGAGAGGCTTCCTATATTCTGGGAATAAGGATAGTGAGAGAACGAAGTAAGAGACTAATAGGACTTAGTTAGAACACTTACTTAGATAAAGTACTAAAACGTTTTAGTATGGAAAACTCGAAGAAGGGAGAATTAACGATACAATATAATGCCAAGTTGAGTAAGACTCAAAGTCCGAGTACCGAAGCCGAAATAGCAGAAATGAGCCGAGTACCATACGCTTCCGCAGTTGGCTCAATCATGTATGCTATGACTTGTACTCGCCCTGATGTATCCTTTGCTTTGAGCATGGTTAGTAGATATCAAGGGAACCCTGGCAGAGCCCATTGGATTGCGGTCAAGAATATCCTTAAGTACCTTCAGAGGACCAACGAATGGTTTTTAGTCCTCGGAGGGAGTGATGACTTGAAGGTGCGAAGGTATAGTGACGCCAGCTTTTAGACCGATAGGGACAACTACCGTTCGCAGTCGGGCTGGGTCTTTACCCTGAATGGAGGAGCAGAAACTTGGAAAAGGTCCAAGCAAGAAACCATAGCTGATTCACCGTGTGAATCAGAGTACATCGCAGCGAGCGAAGCGTCGAAAGAGGCAATATGGTTAAAGAACTTCATTGGCGATCTTGGAGTTGTACCTACCATAAAGGTGATGGGTTTTTGGTCATAAGACATCCTATGTGCTCATACAAACCCTAATGCTTGGATCTAGGTTTCTCTATTGTACATGCTTTGAATCCAAGACTTCAAACCCTAATTCTAGCATATGGAAATCGATATTAACATATAATAAGGTTTAAGAACATACCTTGATTGTTATATAGCAATAACAATCCTAATTCCACCTTGAATTGACTTTGGAATGCTTAGAGTCACAAGTGTCACTCCTCTAATGGCTTACAAACACCAAGAGCAAATGGAGAAGGTATAAAGAGAGAGGAGAGAGGTTAGAGTTCGTCCTTAAGACTTCTTGGGAAGGGATACACGAATTCATGAGCCTTGGGGTCTTTATATAGGTGTAGAGATAGGGTTTCAGTCATTATCCTTATTTAGTTGCTTATCCACAAAGCAACCCATAAGATAAGTCTTAGAAATCCCTTATCCTTTATCCTTTGGACGATTTCAAGGATATCTTATCCCTTGAATTCTTCCAACCTATATCTAGGATAACTATTACCATATATTGTAACTATCACATAATTACAATTCAGCCCCTCTAGTTTAATTAATTACACTTGATCACAAAATTAATTCCTAATTAATTATTGACCAATATTAATTAAACAAATATGATTTCTACTTTAATATATTATTCTTATAACATATTAATAAATCATAATAATCTCTCTCTCTATATTTATTTCTCCAATCAAGTTGCTTTGGTGAAGGCAACCCAAAAGGACCATGCACCATCGGGTCAAGTACATACCAAAATAGTTATGGACTTAGACACTAATCCAACAGTCTCCCACTTGGATAAGTCTAATAACTATTCTGCGTATGACTTCAGATCCGGATCTAAAATCGTAGCTTTCCAAAGTCGCTGTCAACTCTGATCCTATCAGATACGCGTGTCCTTAGATAAGGGATCATATATTCCTCCATTCTAGATATCATATGAGATATGATTTCTAATCATTCTCTTTGTACTATATCTCGATTCCCGATTTATGACGACTGACTAATTGAACAAATCAAATTAGCCCTAGCCCGGCCGAGCATTTACGTTTGTCATCACTAAACCATCGAGGGGCCCAAAAGATATCGCTTTTATCCTTCTTTGGATAAAAGGAACGAATAAACTTTGATACAATGCTCGCTTGCACTCACTAACCAAATTATACACAATAATATGTTTTATAACACCAAGTTACTAGTGCGTTTACATATTATCAATGTGCAACCGATTCGCAAGATACAACTCACACATCTCGGTTTCAAGAATATAAGATGTTATCGTCTCACTAATCACTCGTGATACAATTCATGGAGTGATCCAAGTGAGCGTGGGTTCAATCCAATGCTCAAATCATATTCATAAGCACTCATGAACATTGCAGCAAACATTTGCTTATGTCTAATACTCTTCTAGACAATCCACACACCAATTCACGACAGTCTTCATTCATATCTACTTCCAACATATGAATGACTGTGGCCCGTTCGAATAATTCGATTATTCTTAATAAACTCAATTATTCTGGAAGTCAAAACATGCAAATGTGAAACACAAGAATAATACTAATCCCATATGGCCTCAAACCTTTGAGTATAAATAAAACGCCTTTTTATTTATCACCATATTGATTACTCATTATTTGTCGTTTCGGGTAATCAACTTCTTACTTGAATTATTACACTTGTCCCATGCTCCTAGCATGCACACAATGTTTACCTATGGTTCTTATTTTTGTGAAATAGACAAATTGAACACATTTCCAATCATTCTCATTTTACAACTCCAAATCCTTTTTCATAAGTGTAAAAATATCAAATTCTTGCTACTTATAGAATATGCTAGATTCTAACACTTTATGCAACGATCCTTTCGTAATGTCACTGCACCAAAGTCACAAAGACTATTGCCAATGATATTACAAAGTCCTCTATCGGAGATTGTTACAAGACAATTCCTTAGATATGATGTCTCTCTCTCAAAGTACATTCCTTTGAACATCCTTTTGCATAAAAGTTTCTAATCTAGACATAGATTTTCAGTATTTACTTCCTAATATGAACACGCTTCCATATTTTCCTCATGACAACTCATTCTTAATAGAATCTTTTCTATTCATCATAATGTCAATATGGTCCATTAATACCATGCTTCCAACTACTCACAAGCAACCAATCCTCGTCGAACTTTGGATTGTCCTTTGATAGTTGTTTAATTATTTTAGTCAAAACCGATTCTAGTCCCTTTTCCTCTAAATGCGCTAGACATTTGGAAAATTTTAGAATGGTCAAACATTAAAGTATTTGCAATCGATCCTATACCCGAAGCGTATGGGACACGATGCACAATGTTTTATTTGCTATGTTCTCAAAATTCGAATTGTGAAAAGGAATTCCGTAATCATAATCGAAATTTTAAGAACACACTATGTACCTTTGACTAAATTTATTAACATTTCTCAACCTACGCCTTTATATTTGAAATGAAGCATAATATTCTCTCCCTTAATTATAGCAAAACAACTTTACAACCCTTACGACTTTGCAAGGTATAACTCTTGTTTTCTATAATTAATATTGCCAACTTGCAATACGTGCCTTAATAATCATAAAATCATAACATTTATGCTCCCACTATCATGATGATTATTATAAAACATAACACTTATGCTCCCACTAGCTACGACATGTATTCATAAACATCTTAAGTTTCAGAAAACAATACCTATTGAATTTCTTAAGTCCATGTTTCTAATACTTAATGCTTTGATAATCTTTTATCCAGGCCTCTTAAGCTTATACACCTTTGCTTTAGATAGTTCATATGTGTGTCTAAACAATTAAGACTAATTGCCAAACCTCACAATTCAAATTATGGAAAGGGATACTGTAACCATAATTGAATTCGAGAATGCAATTTTACAATCACTATTTTCTTGAAATCTTTCTTAGTGAAAGCATTTCCTCACAATCATTTTCATGAAGGAGAAAATCTTATGACACTTAGATTTTAAACGGTGTATGTGTTTCTATCCATGTGAATTTGTTAAAACCAAAGTTTACGACAAATTCAAACTCATATGGATCAAACTTTCTTAATCTTGATTTCTTTCCTCATGATAGCACAACTGCCCACCACGTCTTCAAACAAGTTAAGCATCTCACCTTTTTTTTGTCTTATCAATCTACCTTTCATTGATCAAGGTGCTTTGCCTTTTATGCGTTCAAAATGAGAACTCATAGAACTCACATGCATAATTAACTCAATTTGAATGGCATAGAAACAAAATAACGTCAACACGATAGGTCGTGAACCTCAACTCGTGTGCTAGTGATGATTGATAAGGTTTATTTGATTTGTTCTTGAAACCTTTCCAGACCATTAAGACTCCCACTAACTCTTTGACATATAAGAGTCTCTTGTCAATAACCATTCCTTGACAAAACAAATATTCAAGAGTTAGTGTAGCTTTTATCAAAACACTTCATAAATTGGTCTTAGTTGGTCTTTGTCTTATTCAAGACATCACAACTTTCCACATTTGATGAATGTTATAAACCTTTAACACTTTTTACTCATTGTCACAATCTTAACTTTAAGACTTGTTATTGGAACGAATTATGATTGACTTTTGATTTAACCATTTCTTCAATTCTTGATTCCTCTACTTAGACATGCAATTGTACTAAGACTCACTTAGAGGATCAATTAATATATGGTTCTTAATCATAAAGACCTATCACAAAGCATAAAAGGTACTCTCCCTTCTTCTTAGAATGGAGAAACTTTTATCTTTCTGCCTACTTGATTCTTCTTATTCGTTTTGCTATTGATTTAAACCTTTTTAATCAATTCCTAATTACACTTAATCTTGTAAGTATAATCATATTTACTAAACCTTTAGTAAATCATGACGAATATCTTTGTAACTATTATGATAAACTTGATCAACACACAACTTTGTGTACTCGATCTCCTAGTCCTTCACTTGACACTTTGTCAACGAATTAGTCTAATTATCAAATATGAAATTTCTCATTCATCATGCAACCAAGTTGCGTGATTCCAAATTTCTGTCCAATTGAAACTTTGGGCGATGAGAAACTCTCCCTATTTGGTAAATTCTCGACATTTCCATAAATAACATAACTAAGAATCATATCCATTCGTTGTAGAAATATGCAAACATCAATTTTCATAACGATTTCATTGCAAGGAAGTAAACAAATATATAAATAAGTCAAACCAAAATTTATTTATAAAAGCAGCGGAAAAACATTTGTCCTTACAATGCAAAATCTATTGAAAAGTACGTAAAAGGAAATTTTCTAACAACTCTATCATAACTATCTAAGCTCAAAATCCAATCCTCAAGTCCATGCGATCGAGATCCATCTCTTGTGATTAGATTCACCTTGCTCTCTTATCAAGCTTCCTTTCTTTTCACCGATAATGCAAAACATTCAAATGCAATCTTATCACATCATATATTAAGAATCAATGAATAGGAACTTAACGGAGTTAGATAGTGGATTTTACCCAAAGCGTAGTCATACTTTTGACTCTCCCATCTCTTAAATCTCTTAGGTAAATAGGGCAACTTCGTCTCCAATGCCCCTTCTCTTGGCAATAAAAGCAAATTGGCTCTTTTGGAACAACACATGGAACTACTTCAGACATCACCTTTCTCTTATGATCAAACTTTTCGATCATTGCATGTCTTTCATTGCCATTGTCTATATCCATAGAGGTCTTGAAGGCAGATTCACCAATCAACTTTGCTTTTATATTGCGCCACACCATTGCTGATTCAGCAGCAATAAGCATATAGGTGAGATCAATAAGGGTTACGTCGTGGTTCATCATATAGTACTCTCTTACGAACTCACTATACGAGTTAGGAAGTGACTGAAGAACCCAATCAACAGCCATCTCTTCACCGACAACGGATCCCATCATTCTTAACCTATTAATGTGTGACTTCATCCCTAAGACGTGTGCACACACCGACTTTCCTTCTTTATGTTTACTTGCCAGCAGGGCTTGAGTAATATTGAACCTTTCAATTTTACAATCTTGTGGGTTAGGGAGAATAATTGGAGGAGGAGGAGGAAGTGAAGCATGATTTTTTGTTCCTCGATCGAATCGTGGAATATCATCTTCATGTGGAATGCTTGTTCCACGGGATTTGAGAAGACCATAGTTGTCGAACTTTGACATCTACAAAACGGGAGAAAAACAAATTCAAGTTAGTTGATAGATTGAGTCCTTAGTAAATCACCCAAATGAAATACTAAGGCTAGGATCCAACACAATATTCTACAACTCGGGAGAGGGATGCCGTAACCCTAATTGCAGAATATTTGAAGGTAAGTGAATGACGATTCACTAATTTCCACCATGAAAAACGAAAAACAAATTTAAGTTTTAAATCTATGAAAACTCCTAGATCCTTTGAGATTCATTGAACTTTCAATGGCATGTTTAAATCTCGATACGCCCCTCTAGTTTGTGACTGGGATGCCGAGGATCACAAAGCGAGTGTGAATAACCATGCAAACTACATGGTGCCCTCACATGTTACAGTCACCTATTCGATGTGCCGGTAAACCACACACGCTCCTTCGAACTATGACAAACATTGAGTCACCCTTTGCTACCTTTGCTTAGAACCATTTAGTGTGCCGGTTAACCACACACGCTCCACTAACATCTTCGCAAGGGCACAAAGTGTAATTTCATGGAATTGCATCAATTCACTTTTCCTAAGTAACTAAGATTGGGAATTTTGAAAAACATTTAGTTACTTTAGTAATTCATTATACTTATAATGGAAGGTTTCGTCCTATCCTACCCGTTCGGCTAACGACCCTCCACTAGTCAAGAGTGCGGTGGGTAAGAGTGGATACCCATTCAATCGCCATATTATAGGCAATTTCCTTAAACACCCCTTATAGACCAGCTTCGTGAATGAGGCCTACTAACGGTAAGACTGACTTTTACTCATACATATATATAATGTTAGACTTTTAATGTTATATATATTATATGGTGTATTTTACACTTTTAAAATACTAGGTGGTTAACTTTAACAGTTACACTTTTAATTCAATTAAATGGTTAACCTAAACTTTTATGGATTTATTAAATCTCTTTTAATTATACTCCTTAATTAATTAATAAAACCATAAGGGTGTATTTGAACTTTTTCAAAACATTACTAGGGTTTTAGAATTTAACATTATATCACAATTAAACAATTAATCAAAATTTAAATTCCAAAACTTGAGGGCAAGTTTTGAAACATTTCAAAACAATTTAGTTTTAATCTATCTTAAAATTTCGAATTTATGACATTTAAATTAAAATTTTAAATATTAAAACTCTTGATTTAATAATTATCTTGAATTAAACTATTAATTTAATTATTAAATCATAAGGGATTATCTAAATAATGAGGATAATTACCATTTATACATTTAAGTTATCATAATCCCTTAAATATCTATATAGATTTCGAAAATATGGATGGATAATGCAAGATCTTGAATTACCATATTTAACAATTAGAGGATAATTACAAGATACGGGATAATCCAAATCCCTAAAAATTAGGATCTTATCTTGGGGAGGAGGCAAATTTCGAAAATCAAGGGATTATAACAAACCCTAAATTTCGAAATTTAAGGGTTTAAGGAAAGGATTTGAAGATCTTATTCAAACTCTTGCAAATTAGGGTTTGCAAACCCTAATCTCAAAAAAAACCTTAGCCTCCTAGGGTTTATTGGCAATAAAACCTAATATATCAAGTTCATACAATTGAAACCAAACCAATGGCTTTGATACCACTGATGGGTTTTTGGTCATAAGACATCCTATGTGCTCATACAAACCCTAATGCTTGGATCTAGGTTTCTCTATTGTACATGCTTTGAATCCAAGACTTCAAACCCTAATTCTAGCATATGGAAATCGATATTAACATATAATAAGGTTTAAGAACATACCTTGATTGTTATATAGCAATAACAATCCTAATTCCACCTTAAATTGACTTTGGAATGCTTAGAGTCACAAGTGTCACTCCTCTAATGGCTTACAAACACCAAGAGAAAATGGAGAAGGTATAAAGAGAGAGGAGAGAGGTTAGAATTCGTCCTTAAGACTTCTTGGGAAGGGATACACGAATTCATGAGCCTTGGGGTCTTTATATAGGTGTAGAGATAGGGTTTCAGTCATTATCCTTATCTAGTTGCTTATCCACAAAGCAACCCATAAGATAAGTCTTAGAAATCCCTTATCCTTTATCCTTTGGACGATTTCAAGGATATCTTATCCCTTGAATTCATCCAACCTATATCTAGGATAACTATTACCATATATTGTAACTATCACATAATTACAATTCAGCCCCTCTAGTTTAATTAATTACACTTGATCACAAAATTAATTCCTAATTAATTATTGACCAATATTAATTAAACAAATATGATTTCTCCTTTAATATATTATTCTTATAACATATTAATAAATCATAATAACCTCTCTCTCTATATTTATTTCTCCAATCAAGTTGCTTTGGTGAAGGCAACCCAAAAGGACCATGCACCATCGGGTCAAGTACATATCAAAATAGTTATGGACTTAGACACTAATCCAACAAAAGGAGCCCATGGAGATTTTCTGTGATAATGAAGGAGCGGTTGCCTTGACCAAGGAACTGAGGGATCATGGTAGATCTCGACATATCGACAGAAAATATCATTTTATAAGACATCGAGTAGAAGAAGGACAACTCATGGTGAAGAGGATATCATCAGAAGATAACCCAACAGATCCACTTACGGAGGGACTCAGCAGGGTTAAGGACTTGCAGCATGCTAGGACTATTGGGCTGAAGGATGATATCAGTATAGATTAGATAGTATTGGAAACGTATAATAGATAAATGTAATTAACATTTGATGATTAAATAAAAGAGTATTATTTATGATTAATGTTACTATCTTGTGTTAATTGTTTAACTGTTGTTTCACTTTGCATGTTTGACTTCCAGAATAATTGAGTTTATTAAGAATAATCGAATTATTCAAATTGTCCACAATCATTCATATGTTGGAAGTAGGTATGAATGAAGATTGTCATGAATTGGTGTGTAGATTGTCTAAATAGTATTAGGCATAACAAAAGTTTGCTGCAACGTTCATGAGTGCTTATGAACTAGTTTTAAGCATTGGAACAAACCCGCGCTTGCTGGAATCACCTTATGGAATGTGATAAAAAGGGTGATCGCAAGACGATAATATCATATGGTCTTAAAACCTAGATATATAATTTGTTATTTGTTAATTGGTTGTACATTGATTGTGTGAAACCGCATAAGTAACTTGATGTTATAAAACGCATTGTTGTGTATAGTTGATTAATAAATAAGTAAATGCATATAAGTTGAAGTTTATCTGTTACTTTCATCCTAAGAAGGTAAAAGCGATATCTCGGCCGCTTGCTGATTTGATTTGACTTATGTGCCGGGCCCGGTCAGAACTGAATTGATGTGTTCAATTAAGTTCTATGTCAAATAAATCTGAGATCGAGAAACCAATTGCAAGACAAATTGGTTCGATAGAATTGTCAGCATGATATCTAAACAGAGGACTATACGATCCCTTATCTAAAGGATAAGATTGATTAGATCATAGTTTGACAGCGTCTTTAAGATCTACGATTGCTAATCGGGGTATATAGTTACTAGACATATCCAAGTGGGAGACTGTTGGAATAGTGTCTAAGGCTGCAACTATATTTGGTAAGTACTTGACCCGATTGAGCATGGTCCTTTTGGGTTGCCTTCACCATAGCAACTTGATAGGATGATTTACAATGAGAGAAGAAATACTATAAGGAATAATAATTTTGCTATTTGATTAATATAAGTCATAAATTAATTAGGAATTAATTTGGTGACTTAAAGAGATTAATTAAATAAAAGAGCATAAACTGTCAAGTGTATGATAGTTGTACTTTAGGCTATAATCCCTTATGGATAAGGGGTGGACGGTTTTAGGGGCTTAGGATAGACCTAAAATTCATCCAAGGCTTATCATGAGGGGGATTAGGATTACTTAGGGCCTAAGTTATCCAATTAGGGTTTAAAGGTGAAACCCTAGGAGCCTTACAAGTATAAATAGACCCATAGGGTTGATGAAATCGTTACTCTTACTCTTGGAAGAACCCTGGCCGATTTCTAGTTCCCTCCCCACTCTCTCAAATCATCGTCTTGCTAGTTGGTGTTTGTAAACCATTAGAGGAGTTACAATTGTGACTCTAAAGCTCCAAGGACAAGAAGATCAAGCAAGTGATTCAAGGTAAACTTATAACTCTGATTTCTGAATGTTATTATGATAAAATAACCATTAGAAGTCTTGGATTCATGCATGTTCAATTAGAGAAACCTAGATCCAAGCATTAGAGTTTTGTATGTGCACATAGGAATGTTCATATGGCTAAAACCCATCAAAATCCACCTTACAGTCTGACAAAAGGCTGAACGATAAATTGCTCCAAATACCGGCTCTATAGGTCACCTATTCAACAGATAAAGACTAAGACTCAACTATTTCTCAACATACCCTTAAGTTAAACTTTTCAACCTTTGTCAAAGTCAAAGTCAAAGTTAACGGGTCAACTCAATCGAGTTGGCTCAGTCTTTGTATGCGGGGTGTACTCCGGAGGTACGCGGGGCATACAAGCATGTCCGAGGCATCGGGCCAGATCTGTATACATGCAGTGTACCCTGCGGTACACCTAAGGTACGCAACAACCCTCCTCTTAGCCTATTAAGCACTTATTTCTTCGACTTAATACATCCAATTGTAGATCCAAGGCTAAAATACCATCATGAGTCATAAAGCTTCCAACTTTATGACTTTGCATGTCCATTAAGTGCTTAAAACACAAAATCTCAACATCTTAATGCATTAAGTCCTTTTATAGCATGCATGAAGTAAAGCTAACCATCAAGACCACATTTTTAATACTTAAGACCCCACCTAAGGTCTGAAAGGATAGCTTATTGGGTCAAGAACATGCCATGCTCAATAATCACCGTATTTGGAACAAAAAAGTGTCTTAAAGGAAGAAATATCTAGATCTACAAGATAGAGCGATCAAGTTGCAAACTTTATACCTCCTGGAGGTTGCTAACAAGAAGGAAATCTCATATCCAAGATGTTTCCAAGCTCCAAGCTCTTCTCACCTCCTTCTTCTTCTAGAACACCTCCAAAACACTCCAATGGACTCAAAATGCATTATTCTCTCTTAGGGTTTGCTTGGGGTCGTTTTTCACAGAGGGAGAATGATGAAGAAAAGAGACATGAGACTATAATGGGGTTTATATATGAACCAAACCCTAAAATCTAGGATTTGCACATTCTTCACGTACGCCCTATGTACGAGGTGTACGTCCAACGTATTAGGGCCCTTGTATGCCTAGCGTACACAAATTACGCTCACCGTATTACACTTAGACAATATTACCATATTGCCACTATGGGCCATTTAGCAATCTTTTTCAATCTCAATGGCTAAAATACAATATGATTCAAACATATGGTTAAAATTGAAAATTACCTTGACATGGACAAGTTACTTATAATATTGTAAAAGATAGCAATATACATGGGGGCGTTGAGGGGGGAGGGGGGGGGGGGGGCACTTTGCACAGGGCCTAATTTTTTTTATTTTATATTATTTATACATTTATTTAAAACTAAAAACTTATAATAGCGATAAGGGTCCTTTTTCTCGAATTCGTCATGGGCATTTGAAGATATTTACATCTTCAGGACCGGCCCTGCCAATATACTTTAGGTCATTTGTTTATTATTATTGAAACTTTCTACAAATGGTCAAATTTACTAAGATAGAACTTTCTAATAGTCCATTATCTTTTCTTTGGGTAAAACAAACTTCATTACCCATAATAAATTTTGGTCAAAGAACTTTACTTATCTATGGAAATTTTCCCCAAAAAAAACAAAGAAAACTCACTAAAGTAGCAATTTTGGGGCAAATAAGTATATTTTAACCAGATTGATGCTTGTTCCTCCTAGTCATTTCTTGAAGAAAGTATTAGAAGCAAGAGAATGAAAAACAAAAATAGTTAACACTGTTAAAACCGCTTCCGCGCACGATTTGAACAAATAAAAATAATTGGAAGACTGCTCTATTGCACTAACAGGTAGTACAAGTAAGTAGGGTCGATTCCTTAAGGACACATTGTAAAGTCTATGCCTCTTTGCATAAGGCACGTACTAATTATTGATAGGTGTATAAAACATAAAAAGAGGGGGGTTATTTTTGAAATTTTAAACTAATAAAAGTAGAAAATTATAGAAGAATAACACAATTTAAAGACTAGGAAAATTCAATAAAGAGAAAGCAATTTCAGTTCCGCAGTGACTCCCATAATCATGAAATTAACTTTCAACACGATAATTGAACCGTGCACTTGTTTAAACTGGTATTGAAGTTCATTAACAAGCTCTAATGACCTCTGTTACAAAAAATATTTAATCAAAATAAGCTCTTTGAATTAAACCTAACATTTTACTAAATTCAGCAAACAAGCTCTTGATTAACAAAGAAAAGCAACATTAGACACAGTGTAATTTCCTAGTAAAGTCCAATACCTCTCATAAGCTTGGAGGCGTAAAACTTGTTTGATCAATTCATATTAGAGTTAATCCTAAACACATAACTAATCCAATACTTTTTACTTTTTACTAATTAACCTAGACAATTACGGATCCAAACAATTAGCTAACAAGAATGATTTGCAAACAATTAAAGTGACCAACAAAAATTGGAATCAAAATCATACGTTCAATTAAGCATAGAATTGATCAAACTAAGCAGTAATCACAGTAAAACATCGTGCCTAATGATTAATCATATGAAAAGGTTGTGTCTTGCGAAACTGAAATATAAGGTTTTTTTCCTATCATGGCTAAAAATGAATTACAAGTAGTAGAAATGGAATCTAAATGATAAATCTTACTAAATGGTAAAAATAAATCAATCGTGTCCGTCAGATCTACCTTTGGCACTTGAAAACCTCTGAAAATCGCATCTTGGTCGTCAGGAATCGCCAATTTGGGTTACTGGAAGGTTATGTGGGGCTATGTATACGTCCAACAGCAAAAACGACGTGCATGTGATCGCATATATAAAGGTTGCGATCCTATGTATTGAAGAAAATGGTATCGAGCATATTAAATGAAGTATGTTGCTGTTTTGAGACATTTTGCAAAGTTGCGATTGCATCGAGGGAAGTTGCTATTGCATAGAGAGAAGTTGTGATCGCATAAACATCATTTTTTTATCTAACTGAATTTTTGGCACGGAAAATCCTTGAAGTCAAGCTACGAGCTAAAGATGCGATCGCATGGACAAAGTTGCGATTGCATAGACTAGACATGCGATCACATGTTTCAGTTTGTCTCTTTTTGATCGTCATTCCTCATTCCAAGCTGTTCTTGATCATTCCTCAGCATCCTTCCTTAGTTTAGACTCCAATTGAGCTCCAAAGCATCCAATAACACATCTCGAACTTGTGTAATCATCCATATGCTCGAAATTGCCCTGAAAATCATAACAAACATGAGTAGTATAGGCATTCAACAAAATATTCATGAAACACAGAATACATAAGAACAATCGGGAGTTAGTTAGCTTTTTATAATGAAATACTGAGGAAATTGTGCTAAAAGATACATGTAAAATGTATCTAACAGTCTCCCTAAAATTGGTAAATAAGTGGACATAATTTCCATGAAAAATAACATATGTAAACTTTGATATGGTTCTAACCCTCAATCAGTACTATTGCACCAAGTAGCCAAACAAAAATACTCACCAATAGCTTTGTACGGATGGAGCATGACGCGACTTTCAAAATCAAAACCCTTTTAAATAAAAAAGAAAAGAATAATATCATATGTTTAGTGATTTCAGAATAGTAAAAATTCACATCTTTATAACTTTCCATCTTCCTTCCTTATTGCCTTTGTAACATCTAACTTTACTAAAAAAATTAACAATCAAAAAATGATGTAAAAAGGTGAACGATTATAGAAAGTACATTTCTATTTCTTTCATTTGGCAACTGATTGGGAAAAATGTAAGAGATAAAAATATACTTTACAACATAAAAAGTATAAATGTATTTGTAAATCTATATGACATCAATAAAAAATCATGAGACAATTAAGATCCAAAAGGTCAAAAAGCTTCAACACATTCTAATGATTAAAATAGTGTTCTCAAACAGAGTAGAAGGTTGTCATCCTTTGGTAAGGTAGTCTAATTATCTTCGCATCTAACATTGTAAGTCTTTCCATGAGTAAGAAGCATAACTTGATTACTAATTGAGTTGTATCTAATGGTGATTTTACAAGTACGGTAAGTCTAACTAAAGTGAAACCAATTCTTACTCATGGAAAGACTTACAGAAATAGATGATTAATGGAAAAACCATTTACAGAATGCGATGATTAATGGAAAACTTCTTATTAATGGAGCCAAGTCACCATATATTGCGTCAACAGATAAGGAATTGCATGTCTTATGGTCGAATTTAAGGGGACAAAATAACAATAAAAGACTTGGATAGATTCAAGGATCATGCTTATCAAACACTTTCCAAAATCTGTGATTCACCCCTTTTACCTAGGGTACAAGAATTTAGAAGTGGGATAATGCAAGAATGAACCAATCTGAATTATAGGCCTAATTCATATTGAGAAACACATAATACCTGTTAATTGTGTTCTTAAGAGATAGAATATATCAACATACAATTTTCATTTATGAAAATTTCAACCCATTTTCTGGAACAGATAACATTCTTATACTAGAGGGAAATATTGTTAATGGCAGTTGCATGCAGAATTAGCACCAAAATGGTTAGTTAATGGACATAACTAGCGGTTATATCAACAAGATGTCATCAAGATGGACATAACCACCACCAAGGGCTCTACCCCTTGGAAACCGCTAGGGGCGCTGCCCCTAGACCCCGCCAAGGGGCTGCAACCCCTTGGAACCCTACACCTAGGGGTGTTGCCTCCGAACTACCGTATTCCCCAAACCCACATTTATGACACCGAGTGTGCACCCCACACCTCCAAGCTCGGTTAGTAAATGAAGCTCGACCTATCTCATTATTAATAATAATTACACCAAAATATGTTGATAACACTAGAATCACCAATATCTTAAACCCTAGATATATTAGAATAAAACATGCGTTGAACTACTTCAACAAGTCTGCGCGTGAGATATCCTGCATCTGATGTTCGGATAGCGGTATCCACAACCCCTTTACGGGCTCCGTAACAAGAAATAATGTATTCTGTTAAACAAAAAATCAATTTTCGTCGTTTGTGGATCACTCAAATAAATGCAGCAATTCGTGAAAGGGGGGTATGCTATAGTTATAGTAGATTAATAACAACATAAATCATATTCTTGTTAATTTTTAACAAAAGAGGAATAATCAAATTGAAAAGAAAATAAAAACAACATAGAGATGGGTTTGTGTTTACCTTCATTTGGGATATGGTAAATGAGAGTTTTTTCTTTCACGTGTCAGCAATATTCACCAATAGACCATCACCTATTACCTTATTTGTTGTGTGAGTTTTAATTACAACATAGTTTTAGCAATGATATATCATGGAATGTATATAAAAGAAAATTAATGTGAAAAGTTGCTAGTAAATCTAGGGTTTTACCTTCCAATTCTAATGATCACAAATCTACATAAAGAGAGCCCGTCCTTTTCCTCCTCATTCATGACATAAATCTCGTATATTGACATCATAAAAGAAAATCTAAACAAATTCTCTCTCCATAAAATGAAACCAGAGATTAGATATACATTTCAATTTAAAAAATGAAAGACTAATTCTCAAATATATGCTTACAATAGAAAGGTAAATGATATAAAGATTTGAGGTTTTGTTACTTTCCAAATCCTAATCAATCAAGGATTTTAGTTTCTTTCCAAGCATCAAACATATCGATATGTGTAGCTTTCATTATTTCCAAGCTTTGATCAACAAAAACATGAGGAAATGGTGTTTACCTCAAATTATAAGCTAAGGAAAATATCGAGGATAACTTGGGTCAGGAGGTTTTTAGAGAAAATGAGAAAGTGGAGATGGAGGAACCGTTGGAAATTCCAATCCCCAACTGATCAGGCGGTTTTAGTTACTTTCCAAACACCAGGAACATTAATCTAGGTGGTTTCGTTCCTTTCCAAACTCTGATCAACAAAAACATGAGCAAATCGATGCGGATTTTACCTTAAATTATAAGTAAAAAAGGAGATTCATGATTAGTTTGAGCGTGAGGAGTTTTACAGAGAAGGAGAACAAAGAGGTGGAGGAATCGTCGGAGTTAGGAAATGTTAGACTGTGAGAATGATTGGCGATAATTGTTGGAAATGGATGAGATGGTAACATATTTTTCAACCCATACCATCAAAACGCGTTTCAACCCATACCGATGTGATTTTAAGAACAGTAGAAAACATTTCGCAAATGTTAGAGTTTATAATGTCATTGATTGTTCCACCCTCTTAATTTCTATGATTTGAAATTACCGAACTTGTAATTTTCAAACTATGAGAAAACTGCAAAATAGTCATTTTGGTTTTTGGTTTTCTTTGGATTCGATCCAAAAAAAGTTTTAAGTTGTAACATTGTTCCAAAATCATATATTTTATGGGGATTTGGTCCATTTAAAAAAAACACAGATACTACTCTATTCTTAAATCTATATCTTTTGTCCACAACTGGACTTGAACAATTGAACCTTCAACCTTTAGTTGAGAGACACTTATCCATCAATTCATGATACTGTTAAGCCACAAACTCTTTGGTATGCGGAATTGGTCCATACCAAACTTGAACTGATGACTATACCCATTAAATAATTATTATTTATTTTTTTCAATTATTACTATTATTATTATTATTATTATTATTATTATTGTTATAAAATATTAATGTCTCATCCCTACACTACCCCACCCTCACCCCAAACATTACCCCTATCCTAACTCTCTCTCTCTCTCTCTCTCTCTCTATATATATATATATATATATATATATATATATATATATATATATATATATATATATATATATATATATATCCATCTCTCGTCCCAACATCCTTGCATCCCCTTCAAAAAATGAACAAACATAACAATCTTCCATTTCCTTATACCTTCTCTTCTCCATCCTAACCTACCCCCTCTTCTATTCTCAATAATCTTTCATATAACTAACACTCTGATCATGCTCGATTACAAACCCGCTTACATGAATCGATTCAAAAATCAATACAAAATTCAGATATAAAAATCGATTCAAACATGTATCCCAACCTATGAATTTTGTGTTGAAGACGTCACAAATATGATACTAAAAAAAGGATCCATAAAGTGCATGCAAACATGTGTTTTTTAAGGATATTTTTGTTGTATCGATTTTTTTTTTTTTTGGGGGGGGGGGGGGGGGGGGGGAACTTTGTTTGGGTTTATTGTAGATGACAAGTCCTGATCTCAAATACTTAGACAAACTAAACTTCAAATCGAGAAAATAGGACATTGGATAATTTATTTGGGTTTATTGTAGAGACAACATACCATTCTATAGTGACTAGTGTAGATCAAAACAAATTACAATGTTAGAGAAGATTATGGGATCGTAAAAAATGTGCTTCACCGGAGAAGGAGGGGCATATTATCTCCACAATGTACAACATAAAAATAATCTAGGGTTCATTATTGTAACGCCCGTAGATCAGCCTAGTCAATTTAGAGACAATGAGCGCCAAAAATGACTTTTTGATGGAAGATTATTTAGAAAGATTAATCTTAATTAAGTTGTATTATATGTCACGAGGTTTCCGAAATATATAAAGAACGCCGAAATTCGAGTTATAACGAAGAAGTTATGACCTGTCGAAGTTTCGCGACAGAACCGACACGACACAACGCGATGTAAATAGTGAATTTACGATAGAGCAATATTTGACCTTAGCGATCTAAACGAAAGTCATAGAATACATTAAACCTAGAGTGTGCATAAAAAGAACGTCTAAATTTGACTTCGTATGAGGAAGTTAGGATTTTTCTAAGTTTTAGCTTAGTAGTATGCAACTCGAAACTCGAATTTGAGATCGAGTGATTTTTGGTCGAAGCAATCTAAACGAGAATCGAAGATCTCGTTATTAGTAGTGCAATGGTGAAAAGATAGACGAAAACGGACGTCGGATGAAGAAGTTATATATTTATAACGGAGTTTTCCTGTCCTGACCTACTAAAAATAATATAATAAAAATAAAGTCAAAATTAGCCAACTAAGTCTAAATGAAAGTTGTAGACCATAGTCTCACCTATGTGTGGATATAAAGAACGTCGAAAACGGAGCTTGTGTGCGAAAGTTATGAATTTTTGAAGTTCGAGGCACATATACCAAAGCTTATCCGAAGTGTACGCGCGTAACGCTTAGTACGCCGAGCGTACTCCGAAATTACGCCCAGAGTAATCCCAGTTTCAGCACCCTATAAATAGATGTCGAGGGCTGCTGATTTCTTTTGTTCAAATTCTTCTCTCTCTCTCTCTCTCTCTATCTCTCTCTCATTTTTGCATCGTTTTGTGTGCAAGAAATATCCCGAACCGAAGCCCCAAGGATCCTGAGAAGTGAGATTCCCGAGCTGAAGCTCTACCCGCGAGAAGCCCGTTTTTTTGGTGAAAATCTTCCAGATCTACCGAATAATACTACTTTTACAATACGTAGTGTTGTCCGATCATCTTATGATCAAGTGAGTGTATAGTCACTTTCATCTTACACATTGATATGAAATATTTTTTTTAAAATACGTGCTATGTGTGTGTGTGTGTATATATATATATATATATATGTATTGTTGTTCATATGTGTGAGTGTGTAGTTACTTTCTTCTAACACATCAATATGAAGTATTTGCTATGAAATACGTGTTATGTGTTATATATTGTTTGTTTATTTGAAATGGATGTTGAATGGATGTTTTATACATGTATTAAATAATTTAAAATGTATATGTATTTTATATCTACAAATATGTTGAATAGAACATGGGTAGAAGAAATAGTTGGAATATGATGAAAGGTGGTATTGTAGAAACCTTGGTGACTATGAGACATGGTGCCTATTATGTAAGCCTTGGTGACGATGCGACTTCGTGCCTATTGAGTAAGCCTTGGTGACGATGTGACTTAGTGCCTATTGAGTAAATCCTTGGTGACGATGCGACTTTGTGCCTATTGAGTAAATCCTTGGTGATGATGCGACTTTGTGCATATTTAGTAAAGACTTGGTGACGATGCGACTTCGTGCCTATTTGATAAACCTTGGTGACGATGCGACTTCATGCCTATTTGATAGACCTTGGTGACGATGCGACTTCGTGCCGATTCCTTAGGTCAATCCTTAGGAATGAATGAATGAAGGGTAGTTGATTCTTAGGGTAAAACTTTAAGAGTA
Organism: Lactuca saligna; assembly: GCF_052625555.1. Classification (NCBI taxonomy): domain Eukaryota; kingdom Viridiplantae; phylum Streptophyta; class Magnoliopsida; order Asterales; family Asteraceae; genus Lactuca; species Lactuca saligna. Next base: position 34,507,855 of record NC_136419.1, on the reverse strand, counting down.
AAGAAGATAATGGGGATGGGTAATTGGGTTGATTGTTTGATAATTGAATATAATAATTATATTACTGTGGATTGAAAACCCTATATGCTCACAAGACTCCCAAGCCTGACCCACTCAGTTTTCTTTGTATCACAACTATCAATACGAAGACATATTTCACTGAGAAATTAAAGGAGATGTAAATCATTAGTGTAAATAAATTTAAGTTCTGTTTATGCTTATGTGTCTGTATTTGAACATGACATCCCGCGATTTTATTATATAATGAGAATACATTTCTTTAAAAAATGCTTTGATAAATTCTTATCATATTTTTTTTGGGAACAAATTCCGCAACCGTTTTCTTTGAAAGATTACTCTGAAATTTAAAACAAAGCATAAACAAATCAGTCTTTTCTGGCTGTGAAATTGGGGATGTCACAGTTGGTATCAGAGCATTAGTTTAAGCGAACTAGGAATTTGTAGGAAATTTCTAGACTTAAACTTAGAATGCTAAGTAATGATTGTGTGGAGTGTGTCTAAAATATGTTAGGTGGTACACCTAAATTGACAAAAGCACTAGTTTATTTTAGGAATGATGCATAAAATGCTTTTATGTGCTAAATGTCTTCTGTGATAGCTATATTGATGCTATTATTTGTTCGGATCTATGGTCTGTTGCCGACAGGATCTGGAAACCTTATGTGTGTAGGATTCTAAGCGTATGACTACGGTATTAGAACTAGCATGTAAACATTTCAGAATGATAAGGAGATTCATACGTTCATCATAAATGAAGCTTTCCTACCTTGAATTGTCACCCGGTACACTGAACGTCTACTTGGGTGTACAAAAGGTCATGGTGAAGACACATAGGGAATTGAGTAAATGGAGGAAATGAAAAGGCTTATGATAATGAATGACACCTATCAGAAGATATAGTAAGAGTGGTATCTTGCCTTTAGGGGAGATAACGGTAACGCCTGTAGATCAGGGCTAGTCAATTTAGAGTCAATGAGTGCCAAAAATGACTTTTTGATGGAAGATTATTTAGAAAGAGTAATTTTAACTAAGTTGTAGTATATATGGCACAAGGTTTCCGAATATATAAAGAACGCCGAAATCCGAGTTATAACGAAGAAGGTATGACATATCGAAGTTTCGCGACAAAACCGACACGACACAACGCGATGTAAAATAGTGAATTTACGATAGAGCAATATTTGACCTTAGCGATTTAAACAAAAGTCATAGAATACATTAAACCTAGAGCGTGCATAAAAAGAACATCTAAATCTGACTTCGTATGAGGAAGTTAGGATTTTTCTAAGTTTCAGCTTAGCAGTATGCAGCCTGAAACTCGAATTTGAGATCGAGTGATTTTTGGTTGAGGCAATCTAAACGAGAATCGGAGATCTCGTTATTAGTAGTGCCATGCTGAAAAGACAGATGAAAACGGACGTCGGATGAAGAAGTTATAAATTTATAACGGAGTTTTCCTGTCCCGACCTACTAAAAATAATAAAATAAAAATAAAGTCAAAATTAGCCAACGGAGTCTAAATGAAAGTTGTAGACCATAGTTTCACCTACGTGTGGATATAAAGAACGTTGAAAACAGAGCTCATGTGTGAAAGTTATGAATTTTTGAAGTTCAAGGCACGCATACCAAAGCTTATCCGAAGCGTACGCCCAACGTAGCACTTAGTACGCCCAGCGTACTTCGAAATTATGCCAAACATAATCCCAGTTTCAGCACCCTATAAATAGATGTCTAGAGCTGCCGATTTATTTTGTTCAAACTCTTCTCTCTCTCTCTCTTCTCTCTCTCTCTCTCTCTCTCTCTCTCATTTTTGCATCATTTTGCGTGCAAGAAATATCCCGAAGCAAGTTCCAAAGCCCCGAGGATTCCGAGAAGTGAGATTCCCGAGCCGAAGCTCTGCCCGCCAGAAGCCCATTTTTTTGTGAAGATCTTCCAGATCTACTGAAGAATACTACTTTTACAAGTCGTAGTGTTGTCCGATCATCTTCTGATCAAGTGAGTGTCTAGTCACTTTCATCTTACACATATATATGAATTATTGTTTTCTAAAATACGTGCTATGTGTATATATATTGTTGTTTATATGTGTGAGTGTGTAGTTACTTTCTTGTAACACATCAATATGAAGTATTTGCTCTGAAATACATGTTATGTGTTATATATTGTTTGTTTATTTGAAATGGATGTTGAATGGATGTTTTATACAGGTTTTAAATAATTTAAACTTTATATGTATGTTATATATACAAATATGTTGAGTAGAACATGGGTAGAAGAAATAGTTGGATTATGATGAAAGGTGGTATTGTAAAAACCCTGGTGACTATGAGACGTGGTGCCTATTGTGTAAGCCTTGGTGACGATGCGACTTCGTGCCTATTGAGCAAGCCTTGGTGACGATGCAAATTAGTGCCTATTGAGTAAATCCTTGGTGACGATGCGACTTCGTGCCTATTGAGTAAATCCTTGGTGACGATGCAACTTCGTGCCTATTTAGTAAAGCCTTAGTGACAATGCAACTTTGTGCCTATTTGATAAACCTTGGTGACAATGCGACTTTGTGCTTATTTGATAAACCTTGGTGACGATGCGACTTCGTGCTGATTCCTTAGGTCAATCCTTAGGAATGAATGAATGAAGGGTAGTTGATTCTTAGGGTAAAACCTTAAGAGTAAAGAAGATAATAGGGATGTGGAATTGGGTTGATTGTTTGATAATTGAATATAATAATTATATTATTGTGGGTTGAAAACCCTATATGATCACTAGGCTTCCAAGCCTGACCCACTCAGTTTTCTTTGTATCACAGGTATCAATACGAAGACATATTTTACTGAGAGATTAAAGGAAATGTAAATCATTAGTGTAAATAAATGTAAGTTCTGTTTATGCTTATGTGTCTGTATCGGAACATAACATTCCGAGATTTTGTTATATAATGAAAATACATTTCTTTAAGAAATGCTTTGATAAATTCTTATTATATTTTGTTTTGGGAACAAATTCCGCAACCGTTTTCTTTGAAAGATTACTCTGATTTTTAAAACAAAGCATAAACAAATTGGTCTTTTCTGGCTGTGAAATTGGGGATGTCACAATTACAACTTGTTTGAGCTGTGTAAAACCTATTTTCAGGTATGAACTTTAATTATTATTTTGGGATTTATGGGTAGTCATGGCATGGTGAAGGCATTACCACGGCGTGAAAAAATCGGTTGGTGCGTGCCAGTCATTAAGGTCACCACGATGTGGTCATGTATTTGCCATGGCATGGCGGCATCTTTTTGGAGAAACCCTAATTTTATGGCCTTGGGCCCTATTTAAGGGAAGTGATATCTTAGATTTTGTCCATCCTCATCCTCCATCACTCTCCAAATTCATAAACCTAAACACTAGCCTCCTACTGAAGTTATTGATTCATTTTGGTGTTTTTATGGTCTTGGAAGGAAGAAGAAGGAACTTGTGTGCATAGATCAAGTAAGCTACCCATCTTTACTTCTCGTGTGCATCTTCTAGACCATATGTTAGTTCTCAAGTTTTCATCTTGCTGATGTCTTCCTTATAGATCTAGTATATTTGGTATGTTTTGGTCTATATTTAAGTTTTGGATGGTTGTAAGAGATAAAGTTTGCAACTTTATAGCTCTCCTTGGTCCTTTGGTCATTATATATTCTGGATCTAGGAGTTTCTTGTCTTAACTTCTTGCCATTTTGAAGGCTTTGTCAAATCAACTTTCTTTTTTAATTTAACCTTCTTCCATTTTAAAGGCTTCGTCAATGTTTCTTGGGATGAAGTACTGCCACACGTCGATTCATTTAACTAATTCTCATAAGCTTGGTTGACTTGTTCTTGAGAATACTTTTTTAATTGAAAATGCTTTCCTTTTCCTTCAAACCAGTGATTAAAAATTTTCACATCATTTTTCCTTTAGTAAAAGAAACATTCAATGTGTGATGTGAATCAGGATTTGGAAAATATGGACCATTAGGCTTGAATGGTATATTGTTCTTCACAACATTCGTTAGAATGGAAAAATTCTTTTGCAAAAATGATTTTTTGAATTTTGTTGAAAACAGTTTTGGTATTGTTGTTGATATCTAAAGTGAGACTCTTTTTGAAAAACTTTGTGATTTTGTGAAAAATTCTTTTGAGCATTTCTTTGAACATCTTTTTGCTCCTTTTCAATTTGTTTCACTTTTGAACTTTCATTAATTTTATTCTTTTGAGAAAAATCATTTTGATTCTTGTTCTCAACCTTTTTATGAACAACTTTGAAAGGTTCTTTTGAAACATATAATTTGGATTTTTCAGAAAACTTCTTTTATTGAATTTGTGATGATTTTTGTTACAGTTTCTTCTTTTCCTTTTGAAAATCTTTTCTTTTCTTCCAATAAGCCGAGTTTTGAAATTTCTTTTTGGAAATTTTTTAGATCATCATGAAAGGACTTCTCAAAACATTTCTTTGATTGTCTTTCGACATCAAACTTGAATGTTTTCATAACCCAGATTCCATTCTTATTATTTTTATTTTCTTTGGGAAAATATTTTTGACTCTTTTGTCATTAAAAAGCTTTGGATCTTTGATTTAAATCATTTTCCACGACATTTTGATTAGAGTAAAAACCTTCTTCAGTCACTTTCGGATTATCTTCTTTCACCAGTTCATTCAATTTAGGATCAACTTTATCCTCATTTCATGTTGTGACGGAAACTTGATTTGGAAGTTGTTTAATACAAGTGGGATAAAGAACCGAGTGTTGCTCAAGATAGTGCTTTCCTTTTTTTTTCAAAATTTTTATGAATTCCTCAGAATCCTCAAACACTTGAGCTTCAACAACTCGTGGAATTTCCTTTTCACAAGAATCACCATCATAGTCATTTTTGTTGTTTGTGATGTCTTCAATAATAACCGATTCTTGGGAATCATTTGTTTTGGTTGTCGAAGATGAATCATTGTTTAGCTTCATTGTTGAATCATTATTTTATGTAGTTTTAGCTATCCAAGTGACATTAATGACAAACAACATTGAGCAATCAACACATTCCTTTTCCTTAATCTCATTGATATTGTCTGAATCATCTTCGATATCAGCAAAATTTTGTTGAGTAATGTGTGTTGAATTCTCAGTCTTGTTCAAAAAATTATTTGTTTGTATTTCAACAAGGTATCATGTACAATATCAACAAGATCATCAACATCTAAAAAATCATGAATACTAACTACACCATAGGCATAAGAACCATTAGGAACTTGGTCATATTTATCTAGTTTACTTTCGCAATCAAAAGTGGTTTCATCAACTAATTCACATTTGAATGTTATGAATAGGAGTAACTTCCTATGTTGCTCATTAAATATGTCGGATGAATGATAAATATCAATTAGTTTTCCATATAGACGTTTAGCAGTATTACAGTAAATATTTCTTTGCTTAATCAACATTTTATTGTACATACATAAAGAATACCTATATCTATCACGACATTGTAAATTTCAACTCAAAGCCTTCTATCCTAGTGTCCTTCTCTTCTAGTTTATTTCTCGATTCGTAAAGCATGGCCTTACTTTTCTCCGCTTTGCTGCTCATAGAAATCAACATATCATTCAAGTAAGAGCAAGTATCATCAAAATCAGATAAGATATCATGATATGAATTTAAAGGAGCATTAAGAGAAAAAAAAATCGTGTACCTTCTCAATCAATGGACACTTTAAAGTAGTAGTTACGCAGTATTTCCCTGCTATCTTCTCTTCATCCTATTCCTTTTCATTCTCCATCTCATCCACATCACTATCTTCTTCAATCTCTCCGAACAAGCTCTCCTTTCCTAAATGACTCTCCACATGCTTTGCGAACATGATTCCATGGGTGGGATGATGCATTTCTTTGTCATTAAAGAAAAACGACCATATTTGATATGTTTCATCATCTTCATCAGCACCCTTTACAACCAAGGATAGAGTATTTGTATTTGCACAAGCTTCATGGCGTAGTACACATCGTCCTTCACTTTTTCTTTCTTCTCTTCCTGCATCCTCTACATACAATCCTTCACAAGATGATTATGCTAGTTACAATACTCGTAATTGTAACCAGAATCACCTTTTAGCTTCTTCTTAATCTTCTTCTCTTCTTCATTCTTTTCCACTTTGTCCACACTCTTTTGTCTAAAACTAGATTTAGACACCTGCTTTTTCATCGAGATGTTTTTGAAGTTTCCACTGATTGGATTTTTGTAGAACTTTTTGACCTTATTATTAGGAATAATAAGAAACATCTTTGTCGTCCAAATTAAGAATAAAACCTTCTTTATTTTCATGTGCTTCGTCATCAGAACTAATCTCTTTTCAAATTCTCTTTGAAATAAGATCCATTGGACCACCAAAATTCAACATACTATTCTTTTTAGCATTCTCCTTTACTCCAGAATCATGTGCCTTCAAAATACTATAGAGATTCGACAAAGAGTAGGTGTTGAAATTCTCCTGAGTCTTGATCATAAAGCATTTGGTTTTCCATTCTTTCTTCAAGCCTAAGATGAAGGTGATATTGAAATCAAGTGTGGTATGGACAATGCCATATCGAGAACACTTGTAAATAAGCTCATTGAATCAATCATAGTAAGCTTTGATAGATTCCCTCTCTTTTTACTTAAAATCAAACAATTCCGTAATTGTAAACTACTTATGACAAAGCTCCACGTAGTTCACGAAGACATCTTTTATCATTCGTCGTCATCTTATTTCCTTTGACATTGTCACATTTGTAGTATTTCAAACTCATGCATGTATATATGATCACTACTTTGAAATTTACATCTTTATTAAAGCAAGTACTTTACACTTTTATGTATACATAAAAGCTACTCGACTTTTATAAACTTTATACAACGTAAATCCTTTTGCCTAGTAACTTATCCACATATAGCTATTCGCATACCTTAGTTAAGGGATTTATAGTGATACACTATTCATTAACTAAGTCTAAACATTTAGAATACCCACACCACTATAAACATTAATCCCCGGAGCAAGATACGTATGTATAGATCTATTAGAAGTGTCTCATTACTTATCTTAACCTATGAAGAGCCTTTAACTATTAAAGTCACCATAACAACTTAATGGGTTAATTTCAATCTTTTCATTCTCTATCTCTTAGTCTCAATCAATTAATGAATTTAGCATCCCATAATACCTAATTCATCACAATCTACTCTAATTCATCAATTCATAATCCGATTAATTAGGGTTTCAAACCCTAACTTCTCACACATAGATTTCACCATATAAATCACTTTCTAAGCTTGATTAAATCATCTTAACACTATCATTAGCATGGTAATCAAGCTATAGGTTGATCAATTCAATGAATATACTCTAATCAAACATATCACCAAAAATGGAGAAATATTACCTTGATGTGGAGAGGATAAAAATTCTAACAGTTCACCATCTCTAGCTTCTCTTAGCACCATTTAGGCGGCAAAATCGCCCCCTTCTAGCTAAAAATCTATTTCCCCTTTGAAACCATCGAAATGGGCTCTAACAGGTCCGAAACCTGACTTAATTTCTTAAAACCACGTCGTGATTACTTACTCATCGTGTCACGACGACCACTTTAACCTCGGTCAATGGTCACGTAAATGAGTTCCACTCCATGGTTTGGAAATCAATTATAAACATTATAGTCTTACTTGGGAATAAAATAAGATATATAAAGGATGCTTATTTCAAGTTAAATTAAAAGAGAGTTTAGTTACACCATGTATTGTAAAAATCTTACATAGATAGGAAATTGTGTTGATTATAGGCTTGGTAATCTTGTCTAGTTATACAATAGGACTTAATGGGATGCTTAGTTTAATTAAGTTTGGATTTTTTGTAGCATCATATTAAGGATGCGTGTGATAGGAACGAAGAATAGAGCTCAATTGTATGCTAATATCAAGTGTTGATGGTACGAAATACATACCTGAGTACAATAAAGTATTACTTTGGATGACCATAAATGGTGGGTCCAGATCTGGAAATAGTAACGATATGTATGGTCATCTTCCGGAGTTGATGACAACGCTTGATCATTCTAGATGGTCTTTTGAATTATGTTGCTAGTGTGGGCTCATAACCCACATATGTAGATAAAAAGGGATACCATATTTCATCAAATAATTTGATGGCATAATTTCCTTTATGAATTACACCAGTCAAGGCAACCCCTAGCTGTTTAGTCAAACCATTTCTCAAAACGATTCATCAAGTGAGCTGATGATCGTGGACTAGGATTTGTGAGAATCAGTTGGGATGAGTATGAATGGATGTAATGTTTTATAGATATCTAAGTTAAGGGATATATCTATATTGTTTGGTGACAAATGGTTTTGCAGGTTTGATAATAATAAATTATTATTTGTGAGATTGAAAACTCTATGTGTCTCACCAAGTTTCCCAACCTGACCCACTCAAATTATGTACATCACATGGAACAGGGTTAAAGCTACTGGAACTTAATTAGGATGTCGAGTGATTTAAAGACAACCTGAAATAGTGTTCAGGACCATTAAGTCTTTACGAAGTAGCAATGTTATGTATTGATTATGACATCCTTAGAGTTTTTGTATTTTGAAATGTCTTTATTCAAAGATATTCTAATAAAACAAGACAGTTTCTGCAAAATGTTTTATTGTACTGGGATTCTCTACAAACGAAGATATTGTGATTTTTAAAGCATAAAGAAAGTTTTTTATTTGTTCTGAAAAATAAGGGATGTCACAGTTGATATCAGAGTAGTAGTTGAAGCGACTTAGGAATAGTGATTATTTCTAGACTTAAGCATAGATGTTAAGCAATGATAGTGAAAGGTGTCTAGTATATTTTAGGCTGTATACCTTAATTAATATTACAAAACACAGGTACCTGAATATTTTAGGGTAAATTCCTTAACTAATATTATGTACTAATAAATTTATTATACATTATTCCTTAGGTTGTATACCATACTCGCTATTAGGTACACTAACATATTTTAGGAGTAATGCTTTATATGCTAATATGTGCTAAATTTTATGTGTCATAGCATGTTTTAGGTTGACGACCTAGAATGCTAATAATTGAGAAGATTTGAGGTCTATTGCCAACCATGATTAGGAAAGGAAAATTTTATGTGTGCAGGATCCTAAACATTTAATTATTATATTAGAACTGACATGTAACTTTTTGAGGAGATAAGGAGAGTTAAGATAGTTAGCATCGACAACATCATAAATAGTGTATTAATACTTACAGAGTGGCATCATACCATTAGAATATGTTTGGTAAAATAATAGTACCTTCGAAGAAGTATTGTATGTGTAAAGTACATTTCCAATTGGTGGGATGAAGCAGTAATTGCTTATGGATTTAGAAGTACTGAAGATGGTGCTAAATAACTCAACGATATAGGAGTTGAAGTTATGTGAGATTCTATGAAGAATTCATAGAAGTCTAGAAAGACAAAAATATTATGGTTGATAGAGTTTTCAAACTCAATAAGTCGAGACTTTGACTTTCTTTACGATGTAGTATGTAGTTCGAGTGGTGTGTAAAAGAGTTGATATGTACAATATAGATGATGCTCTGACTTAGTATTTAATAATACCGAGTGACAATTGACTTCTATCACATCCGTACAAGAATTCCATAGTATGTTAAGCCGAATTTAACGCACAAGGCTAGTATGGTGAAAATAGTCATTGGTTTGTGAAGTTCTAATGAGCTTACTTGTTTAAGTAAAGTTAGAACATTTAGTTGAAGAGACGATACACCTATAGTATTACACAAGGAGAAATATCAATGTCAAGAGATGAAAAAGAACCAAGTGCAAGGTAGTAGAAAATCCTGAGATACAACTACAATGCAAAATTTTAGGATTGACTCCTATAAAGTAGACATGACATATATGCAACTGAGAAAAATACTTTTATAATTTACTCTTATAAAGTAAAGGAAGATGAAGTGAAGAGTAGTCTAGGAGATTTCAGTATGTGGTTGGTAAAAAGCATTGTTGTTGTTAGAGCGTCTGATAAAGACGCAAAAATCCTAGTTGAGTCTAGGAAAGTTTGTTGCATGTGTTCGTTTGGACACATACATGTATGCTAAATTGTTTTGTGGTTTTCAGGTGTAGTGACTTAGGAACTGCAAGACAATTATTAGGACAAAGATGAGTAGGTGTGAAAGGTAGTATAGGCTTGTACTACCAGAAGCACATGATTCACACTTAGATCAGTAAGAGTCACAAGGTTACTAAGGAACTAGTAGTTAAGTTGTTTTAGTTTATTTCTATTATTACATGTGTTATGGTGATGACTAGGAAGTAGTTTGGGCTCAGAACTAAGTGGTCATGAAGTGTTGAGTATGGATAATATAAATCTACGTAAGTGAGTGGATTGGTTCAGAGTACCACGTACTATGTAGGGACTGACTTTAGTTGGGAGATTTAAGAAGGAAGTAATCAAGGAAATCGATAAAGGTATTTTAGCCTTCATTAAGGTTGAGTAGCTAGTAGATAAAGTTGTTACTTTTTGTAAGGTGGTAATACGCTAATCTTCAATGTTCAAAGGAACAAATCGTTAACACAAGATAAAAAGATGTTTTCCGTGTTAGTGTGTGACTCATAGAGGCAGTAGTGTGGTTCCTTATATATATGTTGCATCAATACAATGGAAGGTTATTAGAGTGTGACTGTTCGGTCTGTTATTATATCTAAAGTAAGGACCTTATTGGGGGTTGAGTTTACAACCCAATTTAGAAAGGAGCAGTAGTATCCGATGAAAGTCAAGGTTATGACTCACGAGTTAGGACCGAAGGTCCATAGGTGGATGAAAGAACAAGTACATATTCAAGCACCATCATTAGCAGATAGGTTCAAACCTATTGATTTTTGTTCAAAAATCCAGGGGAGCTGCAACCATTGTAGCTAGTGTATTAAGGTGTATACAAGTGTATTTTTTGCGTTTTACCCAAATGCCTCAACAGATGATTGGAAGGATCATTACATGAAGAACAATTGAAGCACGACAAGGTTAATCGTCACAAAAAAAGAGGGAAGAATAATATTGAGTTCAACAACAAGTGTTGTTGCTAATATTTCCATTACGTTAGTAATATCCACTCATACCATTTTTTCATATGTGTTCATTAGTGGACGACTTCGTGCTTATCGTGTTCTTGATCAGACCGTGGCTGTGTTATGCGAGAAGATTAGTCATTCTAAACACAAGTAGTGATAATATGTTGGGGATGTTAAAGTCATTAATTTGACAATCACAAGTTTCTTATAGTAAAAAAAAGAGCTACACATCACATAAGTTGAACCAGTTAGGCTTTGATCGATTGAAAGTAACATTAGATGAGGATTCATACCTAAGTAGGGAAGACCCAAAGTGTGAAAGGCAACTCGAATTTAGATTCAACATCAAGATCCATAGGATTTTAAAGACAAGAAGCTATGAGAAGAATTACTAGCTTTGATTGTTGTTATGTAGATGATAAAATAGATGTTTTGGTTGGAAAGACAGAAAACAACATCAAATATTATTAGGGCACTTGAGACCTTTACCTATGCCTATGGGTAAATGGAACGATCTTAACTTTGATATTATCATCAAGTGTCCCAAGAGTGCGTAGAAACATGATAACTCGTGGGTTACAATAGACCAAAAGATAAAAGTATACCTTCCTAGGCATCACATATGTAGACAATTGATCTATAGAGAATGTTCTCATAGACTTGTTATTAGGAATAAGTAAATATTTTGACTAAGACCATTCTATGATCTTGTTAAAAATAATTATGTTGGTGATAACGTGAAAACTATAGTAGTCTGACAAAACCGAAACCCGAAAAGGGAATGGAACAGTTAAGTTCATGAACTTTGTTAAATTTGGATAAAGCAAAATGGTTGTGTGAGGAATTCGATGTAACATGGTCGCTTAATTGAAACCTTAACCAGTAGATTTAATGTTTTGGAATTAGGTCGGCAAGTTGTGAAGATGTCATAGAGGAGCCTAAAACGTTATTTCGTGTATAACACGATGGGGTTGGTTGAGATTGTACTATGTGAAAACAAGTACCGAGGAAACTACTTACTAGGGGATTGGAAGGCGACTTAGGAATCGTTACTTAGAGCTGTATTGATGATGTATGATTCCCGGACATAATCATCATAAATGGGAGGTAACTGTAACGTGCACAATTTAGGGCTAGACGTTTAGAGTATAATCGTAATAATTATACATTTTACCAAACAATTAAAATCATTGATTAGAATAATTGTTTTGCATATTTGTTGCGAGCTAATAGATATTTATCGTACACACATTAAGTGAACAAATATTAGGATTATATAATATTTGTAGAAAACCTTAAAATAAAATTTATCGTTGAAGCAATCAAATAAAGATTATGAATAAAGATTATTTTGGATAAATAATATTAACAAAAGTTGTAGTAGATGTAATGACAATTTTATGGATATAAAGAATGCCCAAATATATCTTCGTATGAGGATTTATCTAAGTTTCACGTTCAAACGTATACGACGACATGTGTCATAAAAAGTGAATCGGAGATAGGTTCCGTATTAGTCTTAGTGATCTAAACGAAAGTCGTAGTAATCGTAAATAGGAACACATGCATATAAAGAACGCCTAAATCTGACTTAGTATGAGAAAGTTATGATTTTTAGAAGTTTCGAGTGCAGCATAGAAAGCAAAAAAAAAACGCTTGATTGGTAGCCGAAAAAATCTAAATGAAAGTTGTATTACTCTTCAATATGAAATCGATGATATAAAGAACGTCAAAAATAGAGCTTGTATGAAGAAGCTATGAATTTCGCACCATTATTTACAGTCTAAGCCTTCCTGTAGAGTAAAACAAAAAACAAAGTGAAAATTAGCCAACGAATTCTAAAGGAAAGTTGTAGAACTAATCGATAGCTACATGTGGGTATAAAAACTATCGAAAATGGACTCTGTATGAAAAAGTTATGAATTTTAGAAAAATAATAAAACCAAACTGACGAGATTTCAACACGTGGCACCACGGATGAACGACACTTGGAAACGTCACACTCAACCCTTCCTCCCCCTAAATGCTCTCAATGTCAAAACATGGCAGGACATGTTGCACCTAGGCACGGCGTTCCCTCCTAAAAATGTTATATATAGGGTCATTTTCTTGTTAATTTGGTGCTCAAAATTCTTCAAATCTTTCCCAAACTCTCCAAACCATCGAGGCCCGATTCTAGTTCTTCTTAGGTGTTAGTAGAAAAACTCTAGGGCATTAAAGATCCCGGAGAAATAGAGTTTTCAGTTTCAAATTTCTATCAGCAATGTCCATTTTTTCGTCAAACAACTTGTAAGTTGAGTTATGCTTACTGTGCTTTAAGTATAACTTGTAGTTTTGTTTGTAAACATTATTATGAACTTATAAATACGATCTATCATTAGTACCTACTAACTGATATACTTACGAGAGTTATGTCAATGCTAGATTTGTGAGGTGTTTAAAGTGGACTTTCCAAATAGTATATATTTCTATATACCAAACAGATTCTACATTCGATACAATCTTACCAAGTTGTTCCTTATCAACTATACGTTAGTGTTCTTTTGGGATTATTAATAGATCTAATTAAAAAAATTATAATGATTAAAAATTGTAAATACGAACAAATACTAAGACTTAGTAATATTCGTGTTTAGGTCGTTTTAAAGGAAATCTGAATTGTTAGTCAAAGAGCCGACTTTCCAATGAGTCTTCCACCTATATCAAGTGAGGATATAGTTACTTTCAAAAACATGGTTTTAATATAAATTATTTATTTAAAAGTATTATCTAGAATATTTGTTAAATGTACATTTGATAAGATATATTGTGTAAACCAGATATAGTTATTTATGTGTTAAAGATTTATATGATATTATTACATGATAATAAGAAAATAAGTATTATTAATTAAAAATATTAATGTATATTAAATGCCTGACACCCTTTGTTAAAATTATACACTAAAAATAAGTATTATAAATTTATGTGTTTAGTTCGTTTGAAGAAGTTTTGAATTTCGCACTGTAATTTACAGTCTAATCCTTCTCGGAAAGTAAATTGAAAACGAAAGTGAAATTAGCTAACTAAGTCTAAATGAAATTTATAGTACTCGTCGATAGCTATGAGTGCATTTAAAAACCATTGAAAACAGAGTCACTATGTGAAAGTTATAAATTTTAGAAGAAAATTAAATACAGGCTGACACATGGCACACCACGAGAGGGCAACAGATGACATGAACTCATGCCACCCTTCCTCTCCACGTCTTGCATCTAGATCACGACATGTGTCCAGGATGAAGCGCACCCTATAAAATTCCCTATATATTGAAACATTTTTTATTATTATTATTTGTTGCTTAATCCTCTTCCAATCACTCCCAAACTCTTCCGAGGTCTCGAGGCCTGATATTAGTAGTTCTTAGGTGTTGGTAGCGAAGCTCTGGAGCGCCAGAGAGCCTCGAGAAATAGAGCTTTCGATTTTGAATTTTTGTCCGCGTAATGTCTGGTTTTTCGCCAAACAACCTGTAAGTTGAGTTATGTTTACCGTGCTTTAAGTATAACTTATATTTTAGGTCGTAAATGCTATTATGAACTTATAAGTAAGATTTATCAGGAATACCAGTCGTTATCCTGACCGATCTACTTAAGGGAATGTTGAAAATGCTAGATCAGTGAGGTGTTTCAAGTGAATTTTCCAAACAATATATCTTTATATACCAAACGGATCCTACCTCTAACACGATCTTACCAGGTTGTTTCTTGTCAGCTATACATCAGTATTCTTTTAGGATTATTGATAAATCTGATAAAAACTTTATAATGATTAAAATTTATAAATACGAACAAAATACTAAGGCATAGTAATAATCGTATTTGGCTCGCTTTAAAGTGAAATTTGAAGTGTCAGTCAAAAAGCTGATTTTCCTGCGAGTCTTCCACCTATATCAGGTGAGTGCATAGTTACTTTCAAAAATATGATTTTAATACAAAATATTTATTTAAGAGTATTAATTATCTATTGAAAGTTTATTTGTGAATTAAGTTTATTATGTGAAACATTTGTGTGGAACAGATATGGTTAATTACGTGTTAAGTGAATATATGGTATTATTACATGATAATCTTAATAAAAGTATTATTACTTAAAAAGATTAATACATATTAAATATCTGGTATTTTTTATTAGATATATACACTGAATTATAATATGGTTAGTATTGGAAAATTGATTTAAGGGATTATAGTCTCTTCTAGTTTTCAATTAAGACGTATAAAGGATTTTTAGATCCCTTTAAGTTGGATAAAAGAGTAGTCCTATACTGTATTGCGATAGTATGGTATAAAATAGGAAAACAGTTTTGAAAGTTGATTACAGGCATTATAGTCTTCTCTAGTGATGAAATAAGACTTATAAAGAATGTTTAGTTTGAGTTAAGTTGGAAGAGTATTAGTTATACCATGTACTGTAAAGATGTTACATAGGAGAATGCTTAGTTCGATTACAGATATTGTGATCTTGTTTAGTTATACCTTAAGATCTAAACGAGAGTGCTTAGTTTAATTAAGTTTGGATATTTGGTAGCATCATATTAAGGGTATGTATGAGATGAGAACGGAGAGTATAACTCTGTTCAATGATATTGATGATTTGGTGGGGTACTGGAGTGTAATGGAGTACTATATTAGTATTCTTCCTTTTCTTTTTAGTCAATCGGAAATGGTATGTTTGTTTTAGATAGCCGGAAAGGATGAGTTTGTAGCATACCATCAACAGGTATGTTTGAGTCATCTAGCGGAGTATAGATGCCACCTCTGACTTACTTGTCTTGTGGTGTTAATAAATCATACTAATTCAAAATGATTGTGTGTTCATTCGAGTACCCTATCCCCCCCCCCCCCCCCTTGCGGTCATGTTTGCCTTTATAGACTAACGTCTGCTACCAAAGAATTCCCGAAGCAGTATAGTCAACTCGTTGTTTACAGTGATCCTTCAGGATATATCTCATATGATCGTTGTTATAGGATCAATATGAGAAGATCGACGAGATGGGTGACTAAGGGTAGATGGTCTTATATGATATCTAGGTTATATGATATTGTTTGGTAACAGTTGGTTTTGCAAGTTTGATAATTATAAATTATTATAACAATAATATTGTAGGATTGAAACTTTATGCGTCTCACCAGGTTTGTCAATCTGACTCACTCTATTTATACGCATCACATGTAGCGGTATTAATACTGCTGAAGACTTAAATATGATGTTGAGTGATTAAAGAGAAGACCTACAATAGTGTTCAGGACCGTAGGTCTTTGCATTATAACTATGTTGTTTATTCATGATGATATCCTTATATTTTTGTATCTTGAAACAATATCTTTATTCAAAGATATTTTTTATAAAATGAAACTGTTTCCTCAAAATGTATTATTATACTGGGATTTTCCGCAAACAAAATGTTATGGTTTTTCAAAGCGTAAAGAAAAAGTTTTTTTTTTCGGTTATGGAAAATAAGGAATGCCACAATTTTGTATTTTATAATAGAACTAATAGTTATTAATAATAAATATTTTATTTACTTAATAAAACTATAAGTTAATATTAGATTAATAATAATATGTTTTTAGTATTAATAATAATATGTTTTCAATATATTAAAGTAAATAAGTTTAAGAATTAAATAATAAAAATACATCACTTAATAACATTAATTTTTCTCTTACCGGATGAAAATATTATGAGCGGTGGTATGTTTGAGCTTGTTAGTTGAGTTATGTTATGCCAAAATGCTAGGGTAGAGTAATTTGTTAGGTTGTTTGGGTTTACTGAAAAGAATAAGTGAAAATATTAGAGGTTATAGAAAATTTGAAAGATTAAAGAAAATAGAAAAGTTGTATAAAAACAATGTAGATTATATTAGATAGATATTTTCAAAAGGTAGAAAAATTATATAAAAATAATATAGATTATTAGATAGAAATTAATAAGGGACTCACTAATGGGCCCATTAACACAACAAGGTCTCTTTGCAATGGGGCCATTGACATGGTGTTCACTGCGACAGCGACACCGCAACACTGCATCATCACTCCATACTTGTGGTGCATGTATATTAGATGGTCTAAGGAGAAAAGTTTGGCCACTCAAACTTAGAATCATTAGTACGGTAGTACTAGGAGATAAACCCTCGTGATGAGAGCCTAGCAGTTGAGGTGTAGAATTTTACAAAGTAAGTCAATGGTTCAAATCATGGCAAACGCAAAATATTAACAATGTCTTGTGATTGACCTCCTACTTGGGCATCGGGGCATATTAACATGAGCTGCCCAAATGATGTGTTTACCAATTTATATTGATGATTTTAGTGTCTATCATGTTATTTTATGTAATTGAAATTAACATGTGATCTAAGGAGCTTCATAATTTGTACTATAATATATGTACGGAGTTGCACGACGTGCACGCATGTATAAAATCGAATTAGAATCTGGTTCGACGACAAGTCAGGGGTCAGGGGGCATCACCCCTAGGTCTGAGGTTTCCAAAGGGGCAGCACCGCTTTGTAAGGGTGTAGGGACAGCACCCCTAGCGGGGTACAAGGGGTAGAACCCTGGCTAGGGTCCAGCTAAACCCTAATTCCAAAGTAATCCATGATGGTCAACCCTAAGAGGTAAACTCTAATCTCTTTTATTATATAAACGGTTTTTCTCTTTGAGAAGAGGGACACCAAAATCGTTAGCTCTGTCTTTTTGTCAGACGAACATAGAATCCTTCTAACAATTTGACTTACGATTTTTGTGCTTAGAATCGTAAGTGTTCTATTGGATTATCCTAACTGAACTTCTTGCTACTCAAACATATGGTATAAATATCAGTTCGAAAAGTATTCATACAATCATATGGGTATCTAGATCTCCAACATAAACCTTAATTCCTCCTACATTTTATTCATTTTTTACTAATGCAAGATAAGAAAGTTATCATTTTTAGGTGATTAAAAATGATATTAATTGCTGAAAATAGGCAGATTACGACTTGAAACTTTTTGATGATGTAAACTAGTAGCTGAACTAATATTTGACGGAATTGTCTCAATCACCCTGACAAGTCATGATCAATTCTCATTCATATCATTAAAAAGTTGAATCATAAAGGATCAAAATTTCCAAACAGAAAATCGAAACTTAAATGATTAAACCTCTTTAGAAACTTTATATAATTTCGACAGAACAATCGTAAAATTAAATTACTGTACAATAATATTTCCTTTTTTATAATAACAACCTTAGCAGTAAGGGAGAGATATCTAACAAATTGAGAAAATAAGGTTGTTTCCTGCTATAATCAATTATGCTAATTATGCAACGAAACAAATCAAAGACATTATCACACTAAACCCGTATAAAACATTTATCCTTTTAAGTGTTGATTTTCCCCCTCAAGCTATGACATTTATTTTAATATAACATGTAACATATATAATAAAATTATAAAAGTAAACCATACACATACATACACCCATGAAATCAGAGAGCAAAAGGAAAGCAAAGTGGCAATAATCCATTACAAAGGCACGTGGGGTGCCCTAAACATTGGCGTTAAAGTCCATTTTGTGTATGGGGCAATGTTCCCCCATACCCACACCATTCCTTTACCTGATACCACACAATGGGTGTAAGTTCAAACTGCCCTACACTTATGGAGACATTACATCCATTCATCATTTCATGTCCTACCAATCTAACCACATTTGCTGTCACCACAACCTTGGCATCCTTCCTAGGAAACAAACACATAACTTCAAAGAAAATTAGATTAAAGCTACAATATTCTAATGAATTCTTCTTATCTGCATCTTATACATGAATTTAGCACGTCATAGATTTCATACAAATAAACAAAACACGTGTAGGGGGCTCATGCGCCACAGGCAATTAAGTTGACTATGATCGGATCGATCTAATACAAAATTTTAACACTAAAGATACAAATATTAGAATTTTTTAGTAATTAAGTTGGACATTATATGCTTGTATGTTACAAATGTCTAATCAATTTTAGAATAATTATAGTATGGTATTTTACTCTTATTAGAGTTTAATATTAGTTTTATTTCGCTGGCAACTTTTGTGTCAAGAAAACGGTACAATAATAATAGGTAGGTATCATTTTTTTTACATCTTAGTAATTCAATGATATAATTTGATATGTAGTGTATATCAACGTTAACAAGATCGACTTTATGTCTATTAAATATAATGTCTTTTTGTTAACTTCTTTTAACAAATTTTATTCTATTTTAAATGTTAGTGGTAAACCTTTTGAGACATAGAATTAAAGTTTATTTTACTTATTAACAAGGGTGATATTACAATTTGTTTTGCAGAGATATAAAATTTCTATTTGATATAGATCTTTTTTGCAATTATTTTAAATACATTAGTTGCTTTGTAAAAAAAATCTACACATGGACATTATAGAGAATTTTTATAATTTATTTTCTACACATTACCTAAAACTATCAAAATATAAAACTCTTAAACACATAAACCATTTCAATGAAAATAATATCTTTTCTGTAAATTAGAAAATAATTTTTATAATTTAGTTTCTAAATAGGAACCAAATTTGTCAAAAATATAAAACTGTTGTTACCAAAATATACAATCTAAAAAATCACTAATCATATTTCTTACATATATAATAATTTCACGAAAAAAATGGCATACTAGGTATATCATTGTTAATATCGATTCAGATTGCTCGACCTTGAACCAATGCTATTTTCTTTATGAAAGTTGATCGCTCAGTTGTGTACATTTAGTCATGACATCAATGGCCAATTTTAATAATTGGCTCTGACTATCTGTTAGACCTTCCGGTATGGTTTCCACGAACGAGGTCGTGGTCTAGGTGGTCACGAACCACGACCGTGCACACCATCCCGGTAGCTCGTGGTGGGTCGTGGTTGTTGCCCTTCGTGCTCCGGACAACGATTTCAAATGCCTAATCACAATTCATTTCTTCCCTTAAATCTCGTTTGACCTCTTAATGGCTACTTTCAATTTATTTTTCTTCCTTCAATATTTACCTATAAATATTACCACTAATCTTCTTAATTTTCACACATTTCTTCTCCCTTTAGTCATCATACATTTGTTGTTTGATCTTTTAAAAACCATGTCTTCCAAAAATAAGAAATGGTCAGAAGAGGAAGAAGAGAAATTAGCACAAGAATGGGTGAAGGTTTCAGAAGAAGGCGATGGTCAAACGTCTAGTTCTTTTTGGAGAAAATTTGAAAGTGTTTTACATGGTTTAATGGATTGTGCAATTCAAAATGTTGATGAGATATGCTCGAAGTGGAGCGATATGAGGACCAAATGTTTTGAATTCAATGGAATTTACAACTTTGTTATAAACAATATACATGAAAGTGATATCGATCCAGTTAATGGAGCAATATGAAAACACAAATTATAAACGTTTTGAACATGTCAAAGCTTGAAAAAAGTTGAAGAATTCACCAAAAATGAATAACTTTTCTTAAAACACAAATCAGAAGTTTGGTATTTTTAGTTTTTTATTTTTAATGTTATTTTATTTTTTTTATTTTAATAAATATAATTTTTTTTAATGTTATTTTTATTTTAGTTAATGTAGTTTTTATTTAATGCAATTTGGTATTTTAAATTAATGAAAACATAGTATTTAAAAAAAAATTATATGATTTTTATGTAGTTTTGATTTAAATTTAATTAAAAAATAAAGTAGAGTGATGTGTTTAGTAGTAGGTATCTCAAATGTTTAGTAAAAATTAGTGGTGATGTGTCATCCACTACTATAGTGGTTAGTAGTGGTATAACGGATGACCTTATACTCACCGCTAACCACTATAGTGGTAAGTGTCACATGTTCACCACACTCCGTACCACTAACCATGAGATATCTACAACTAAATACACGGTTTCATCTTATTTTTTTTAATTAAATTTAATTCAAAATTACATTAAAATCATATATATTTTTTTAAAATACTAGTTTTTCATTAAATTAAAATACCATATTACATTAATAAAAACATTAAAAACACACACACACACACACACACACACACACACATATATATATATATATATATATATATATATATATATATAAACAATACATTAATTTAAAACACACAACATAAAATAAAAAAGAAAACCTAAAAATGCAACCATAAACAACTTAAACTATTTTTTATACCTTATTATTTTTAATGACTGAATTTTGGGCACTACCTTAATTCTAGCCAAGCTTTGACATGTTTAAATGATGTGTGTTTCGTGTCTTCATATTGGTGCATGACCACAACAAACGACTCGCCTTCATGTACGTTGTTTATAACAAAGTTATAAATTTCATCGAACTTAAGGCATTTAACATTCATATCGCGAAACTTAGAACATATTTCATCAAGACTACGACTTTGGTAACCAATTAAATCATGGAAAATGTTTCCAACTTTTACCTAAAATTAGGAGACATTATAGCACCTGGATCTTCTAAAACCACCACCCATGCTAGTGCTAAGTTCTCTTCTTCATTTTCTGACCAATTAATCATTTTAGGAGCCATTGGTTTTGACCAATTATATGAGTAATGTAACATCCCAAAAATCGAGGCCAAAAATTTCATTTTAAATAGAATAATTCATAACATAATTTACTAAACATTGCCAATATCATATCAATTTATAAAAACCATAACAGCATGTCTAAAACCATGTCATCGAAAGTAATAAAAATCAGAGTATAATCCCAAAAAACTCCATGCAGTAATCATGTGTGTGATGCGCTGCTACACCGCCGACTCCTTCCCCTTTGACGAAGAGGTACCTGAAACCACAACCAAAAACTGTAAGCACAATGCTTAGTGAGTTCCCCCATCATACCACATACCATAAAATATCATCGGTATCTTTCAACGGGTAACTACCATCAGTATCTTTCAACCGGTATCCACCAACGGTATCTTTCAGCGGGTAACTATCATCGGCATCTTTCAACCGGTAACTACCATCGGTATCTTTCAACAAGTAACTGGGGACTATTTCATCCCGTACTAGTAGCATACAATAGCAAGGTATAAACACACAGTCAGGCATATCGGGGTACTGACCTACCCAGGTCCTAACGACCTATGTCGGGTAAAGACTATTCCCTATCACTACCACTAACATAGCGTTCATATTACGCAAACATATATCATAACCAAGTCACATAACCAAACCAAGATAATTATCATAAAGACAATTACCTTCTAAATATCCCTATTGGTAGGTTGGCAATGTGTCCTTAGACCCACCCCTACTGGAAGGCAGCTCACCTCGATGTCGTGTAGCGTCTGAACTGCCCCCGGCGTGAAGGTCGGCTCTCCTCGACTCCTTAATCCCTACACGACAATCCTCAAGTCATTAAACAGAACATATGACCCTAACCAACCATAACCAGACAAAGTTAACCTTGGTCAAAGTCAACATCCAGTTGACCTGACTCGCCGAGTTAGCCCGCCAACTCGCCGAGTCCATACTCCACTAATCTGATACAACTCCGACTTCGCTCTTCGAGTCTAGCAAGGGCTCGATGGGTTCTTTTTTCCTTCAAACTATCGGGACCATCTTCATCCGACTCGCCGAGTTCTTCCTTGAACTCGGCGAGTTCATCTCCCTCATAAGAACATGTCCAGTCTATGACTCACCGAGTTGTAGAACAACTCGTCGACTCCATCTTCAAGGGTTGGGATATTTGCTTGGACTCGCTGAGTCTGTTCATACAGTCATCGAGTCCCATGGTTCTAAAGTCCTTTTCGGGTCTAAACATCTACGGGACTTCCCACCCTAACAATTGATCCATTTGCAGAATGGATTTGGTGGTCATTACGCCTTGACTTGCTGAGTCCCAAGAATAACTCGGTGAGTCTATCCTTGACTATTACTATACAGTCGATTTAATGGGTATTAACATATCCAAACCATAGATTTAGCCTCCTAATATCCATTTTATACGTAAAGTTCCAAACTTGGTGCACATGCATGGGGTTTTTTGCTCAAAAATCCATAAAAGTGCTCTACAATGTGCATGGGGCTCTCATGGTCATAGAGTTGGCACCTTTATGCCATGAGACCCCTCCAATAACTCAAATATGAAAGTAGAACTCCATGAATCACTTCACAAATCCGGAAATGGCTTAGAAAGCCCTAAATGCACCCAAAATCTAAACCCTAAAGATGAACAACCCAAAAGAAAGACCAAACCAGGGGGTATTTACCTTGATTGAGCTGAAGATGGAATAAGATCTCTGGATCTACAAGCCCCAACTTGAATTCCCAAGCTTCCCCCTTCCTTCCAAGCTTCGCAACCACCCAAAAGCACCAAAAATGGCCTTAGATCACTCAAAGCGGCTAGGGTTTCGATAAGAGGTGTTCTGGGAGCATAAGGGCCAATAGAGGCTGCAATAAGGCATTTAAATAGGGTGTAAACCCTCGAATTTTGGGTTTCCCTCAAACAACACCTACTCGTCGAGTCATTCTCCCGACTCATCGAGTAGGTTACTTAAAATGTTCGCGGATCACGACCCTACTCGACGAGTTTGGCCTCCAACTCGTCGAGTCCCAGAGAAATACAGAATTGCTTTAAATTAAATGCGTACCGGGAATTAGGTGTTACAAGTAAAATGAAAGAAAAATTGTAGTATTTATAGAAGATGTTTAATGGTGTTTGAAAGGTAATTTTTTTTTAAATATGAACGTTATATGAGTTGTTACTTACAATCGAATTTCATTGGGCATTTACATTCGTGATGGCCACCACGAATTACCATGAAACGGAGGAATCCCGACCGACCGGGATGGTGTGCATGTTCTTGGTCCATTGCCACATATACCACAGAGACTCTCGTGCAATGTATACCACTCGGCCTCAATTACGTCTTTGATGTTGGATTTTTGTTGTTTTCAGAGTAAAACATGTTTTATTCTTCCTAAAATAAATATTTTATTGATCAAAAATAAATGTTACTTCTTATTATATATACAATTAAAATTAAACAGACATATTAATATCAGTTTGTGGCTAAATTTTTTAGCTGAACATGTTTGGTCCTTTCATCGCCATTTATTGTCCAATGAAATGTTTATAGAGTTGCTTACGGCCACCGCCTCCGACTCCTTTTATCTTCTTCCTTCGCACATATTGATGCGTATATAAATGCACTAGTTTTAGTCCTACTTTTAAGATATAATTTAGACACACAAAGGCAGTGTACATGTCAATTGGTGGTATAGTTGAATAAGTAGGGTAGCGAAACACTGAGAACAATAATTAAACTAATGACTAGAATTAACTAAAACAAGTAATAAAAGTAAAAGGTTTTCTCTAGTTTTTTCTAGACTAGAAACTTAAACAATTAACTAATATGCTAATTAAGTAACTAACAACTAAAGCAAGTAAAAACCAACTAAATTCAATAACAAGAAGACTTCTGTTTAGGTTCAATTCATTTACTCCTATGGTTGATTTTATGGTAAATGCAATAGATTAATTGTTATTGGATACCGATTAAAGTTATTAGGTGAACATTCGCTATTACCAATCCTTAGAAAACAGATCAATTTAAGCAGTGATCAAGTGATTAAACTAATAAATTTCCTAGTTTATTTATTCGGGTTAAATAAGACTTGTAGTTAGCTAATCAAATTACTAATTCAATTAACCTCTTGTTGATGGTTTGTCACACAAGCTCACACATTAATTTACCCATTTTCTAGTTAACCCTAGTTTCACATTCGTTGTTCCTAGGCACATAACAATGTTTTCACATAAATCATATGAGATAAGAAATTAAGAGATGTTTATGCAGCTTAATTACTTGTTAATTAATAGAAAATAGTTTTGGTTAATGCATAAGGTTCTTTAACAAGCTTAATAAAACAAAACTCACTAATAAACAATTAATCCAACCATAAATCAAACCATAGTCATAAATTCATCTACCCTAAACAGAAGATATAAGGTTTAGCTCATGATTACAGTAGAAAGTAACTCTAAAACAAGATCTAGTAGTTCACACATGGTTCAAACAAGAGATAAACTAAAGAGTAAACTTATATTGCCTTTAATCTCCTTAAAATCAAATGTTAGGGTTTTCTCCATGAATTCCAGAGCTCCAACAACACCTTTAGTCACAAATTAATCCCCAAGGGTTCTAGAGAGGGCTTTAGTTGCAACAATTGGCTTCTAATTATAGACTTCAGAAAACAGGGGCTCCTCATCGAGTAGATGACCGACTCGCCGAGTTCCCTTATTAAAAACCTGTGTATGGAAATGACTTGTATTTGCTTTGTGAAAATTCATGTGGACTCGTCGAGTAGATATCCAACTCGCTGAGTCCTTCAGGATTTTTACTCTCTTTTCTTCTTTCTTCAATTCCTGAGTTTCCAATTGCATTCCCCGCTTCCTTTTGCTCTCGAGCACATCTTTTAGATTGGAAATACAATTTAAACATAATTAAGTACCTTTTGTCCATAAATTGCAATAAATTAGCCAAAAAGTAATAAAATTCTAATCTAAATATATAGCTAAATATGCACATATCAGAATACCCCACACTTGACTTTTGCTTGCCCTAAGCAAAACTGAATTTTAAACATACTAGCATCACATAAAACAATACGAAGCCAACCCATCCATTATGCCAAGACCACAACACATGCATTTGTGTCCAAAAGATTTCCTAAAGACCCCCTCAATTCTAAATACTAACAATCCTTATAAACACTCGCCCACTTCTTTTAAACAATGCTCATTTTATGCATCCCTCTGAATCCATCCACAAAAAACTTCCTAACCTCAACGTATTATTGGTTGAGCAACCCAAGCATACATAATCTAGATAATTATAAATTTTTTATACCACTATAGAGCTTATTTGGAATTCTTCACTTCTTTGATATTTGATCTTTGATTTCTTTGAATTCACCACCTTGTTGTTTGATTTTTGGTATCTTCAACTTTTGAACTTTGATCTTTTGATCTTCACTTTGATTGCTCCAAAATTCTTACAACTTTTCTTGTAATTCTCTCTCTTTTTTTCACATGTAACTCACTTTTTTTCACTCAAAATCTACATGCTTAAGCAAGGGCACTCAACTTCAACCTTTATTGGTTAAGGTATTAGTTTTACTGGATACATTTCAAGTACACGATGCTAAACATATTGCATCCCTCAAACTAAGTGAGGTTGTGTTTTTTTCCCATGATTTCACTAGAATAAAGGAGGCCACAAATGCATTATAACGTATATTGGCTCAACTAAACATTTGGGTCTTCATGTAATCATCACACATAACACTAGCATGGAATCCTAATTGCTTTACCAAAATTTTCTAAATTAATCCTAGCAATTTTAATGAAAAATATTCAAAATTATACCAAAATTAGGATTATAATGTAACTAATATGATAACTAATATGATCAACCCCCTAGCCTACACTTAATTTATGCAATGCCCTCATTGCATATTATGCATGATAAAGAAAATGACAAAGTAAAGAGGGAATTGGAACAAACTCCCTGGGATAGTATTCATGAGGTTGACGTTCGTCATTTGAAGCTCCATCTTCAATTGACTTTAGACATGGGAAGAGCGCATCCATGCCTTAGTTTCGTTCGTCTTGTCTGGTATAGCTCCAATTGTGCAGGAAAAGTCTTGGAAAATGCTCGGAAAATTATCTTCAAAGAATACAACCAATGGCCGTGTCCAATGTCATCAAATGATCAACTTGATAGTAGAAGAATGAGCAACTCGTCGAGTAGGTATGGGAACTCGCCGAGTTTTAGTGAAATTGGCAGAAAAGTCGTGGTTTTTAACTTGGACTCGTCGAGTCCATAAAGTGCACTCGGCGAGTAGACCGTTGAGTGAAAAAAAATGTATTCTGCCCAAGTCCATCTCTGATGTATATGGGGAATATTAAACTAATATTTCCCTCATTTTGCTTCAGTAAATAATCACTTAATAACTCCTCTCTCAATCGGATTCATCATGTGACTCAAAACTTCGTTTTCTCTCTCGCTTAGACTCAATTTTTCACTTGGTTAGCCTTGACTCTAGACCCTTGCATACATCCCTTAACCTCAACTAAAAAAGATGAAAAACAAAACAAAAATGATAGGAAAGGAAAACAATAAAAATTCCTACTTAATCCTAATTACTAAAAGTTTAAACATCAACCAAACACACAAAAATAAATAAAAACAATTGTCTTTAATCAAACCAAACAAGTAAAAATCAAAAGATATCAATCTTCATCTTCATCTTCATCTCCTCCAACTCCACTTCCTCCGGCTTGATTTTGGTGTTGACTAATCCGCTCATCCCAGCTTCGTACATAAGGGTACCCCAGTCCATCTCTTGGCGTAAGATTCAATTGATTGAAAAAGTGAACGAATGACTCATTTTGATAATTCATGTTGCGCCCAAGGTCATCTTGGTACCTACGGAGTTCCATATTGTACCAATCCATAGGGATTTAATCATTAATCGGGATTACCGACGGTTCTTCTCGAACATGTTCTCTTCGTGGCCTCACCCTCCGTCCCGGCTCCTCATGTACCAAAAGCTCATCCTCGTTTGGAATACCAATGTGTCCCCCACCATATTCTTCTATGATTCTTGCCCTCCTATATAGTGTGATGCTAAAAGGTGGTGTGGGTACGATTGTTAAAAAGTTTCTAGCCCCCTTTCCAAGATACCATACGACCTCGCCAACCAGGTCACGAACATTCCACCATTGATTTTGGATGTGATTCTGTATTTAACTGTCCCTTCCCCCAAGTATTTTGCCAAACAGTAAGGGATGTTGCAAACCACATATGGTGTAATAATACTCCACAAGTAAAAGACATCAAGGTTCGGAACCTTGTCATCATCATTGCGCATGTTTATGGAGCATGCCATAAGACGGTGGATTGGTGAGCGGATACTTCCCTCCTGGGCGGAAGATGGAATATTCACTTGATTGGCATTGTATTTCACCAAGTGGAAGCAACTACACCATCGGGTAAATCTTTGTGGCAGTGCTCCAAAAACGTACCAAAATCTTCAGTCATGACCAAAGATTGGTCATAAATATCCATCCTCCATGATAATTTGGCAATGTTGCATTGCCGAACCTCCCCACCAAGACAGAAAGTGAGGGCATTGGGGTTATAAATGTCATCAACCCCGCAAAAGACAACGGTAAAGAAAAACTCCCAACAAAGTTCTTGATATGCTAGATCTTGGATATGGAAGATCCGGTTCCACCCTTCACAAATAATAGACACTCTTTCCCATTCAAAATTCTTGATTACATATGGAGCTAATTCTTCTTCTAGTGCCGCTTTCCCCATCCAAGTCCATTCAATTTCATGGGGTACATATATATCCTTTCTCTTAAGTGTCTCCAACTTGTTCTTAGCATGGGCTAGTGATGATTTGGAAGTGATTTGCAGGAATTTTAACCATGGGATGTCCCCATGACAGCTTCCTCTTGAACTCTCACCTCATCTAGACATTTACTGCAACATAACACAACACAAAACAACACCATAAACACACAGAAACATTAAATAACAAGAATCTGGTCTTCTGCAACACGGACTCGTCGATTCCATGAACAAACTCGGCGAGTCAAATGAACATTGCAAGTCTAAGTTCTGATTCTGAGCAAATCATCCATCAAAACTCCAAATTTGTTCCAGGGTTTGTTCAGTGATATCTATCAAGCATTAATTCACCAGAAATTTTAATAAAAACACTCTAATTTGACAAGAAATAGAAACCCTAAAGTCCAAGTCTAGTCAAAATCATAACTTTGCACAAATTAAGGTCATAATGCTACCAAAGATTAGAACTTTAACAAGTTTATAAGTGAAAAATGTTACCTTTTGGTTGGAATTGAAAGAAATCACAAGAAAATTGAGATGAAAGCTTGAGAGGAAACTTGCTTGTCTAGCGGCTGTAGATGATGAATGAGATTATGTTTTTACTATTAAGGTTAAAACCCTGATTTTTAGATTGTAAAAAGATATTTTTTTCTAGTTAAATGTGTACTCGCCGAGTAAGGGTACCTACTCGCCGAGGAGATACGTGAATCTGCAAAATATCACGATTTTTCAAATGGACTTGCCGAGTAGATAAATGGACTCGATGAGTTTTTCAATCTGTTTGAAAAAAATTTGACTTCTTTAGTTTTATGCCATCATACCCCACACTTGAGGCTTGCTTGCCCTCAAGCAATCATTTTAATCAAAGAAGAAGATTGAAAAAGACAATTCCTAAAAAACCAAAAATAAAATGAAAAAGAAAGGTAAAAAGAAAGCAAACTGTTAGATCAGGTTGCCTCCCGGAAACGCTTCTTTTTAGGAGTCATTAGTTGGACTCCTTCCTGCTCTACGTTTCTGTGTTTTCTTCCAAATCTAGCCCTTCTTCAAGTCCGTCATCTTTTGGCATTCGTTCTTCATATTCTTCACCCGATGCCCATTAACCTTGAAAGGGGTTCCATCTTTTGATACAAGCTCGATAGTTCTATGTGGGAAAACTTGTTTAACCACAAAGGCCCATCCCACCTTGTTTTTAGCTTGCTCGAGAAAAGATTTAACCTTGAATTGAAGAGTAGCACCTTTTGTCCTTCATGAAAATCCTTATTACCCTTTAGTCACATGCAATGCCATTTCTTAGTCTTCTCTTTGTATATTAACGAATTTGAGTATGCTTCATTTCCAATTTCTTCAAGAGCATTCATTTGCATTACCCGGTTGGTACGAAGTTCAGCTAACTCAAAATTACACATCTTTAAAGCCCAAAATGCTTTATGCTCCATTTCAACCGGCAAGTGGCAATTTTTTCCTTAAACTAACCTATATGGTGTAGTACCAATAGGTGTTCTAAAAGGTGTTCGAAAAGCCCAAAGTGCATCATTAAGATTATTCAACCACTCCTTTCTATTTCCTCCAATTGAACTCTCCAAAATTCTTTTTAATGCCAGATTTGTCACTTCAATTTGTCCACTTGTTTGTGGATGATAAGATGTCGAAAACCTATGGTGTATACCATATCTTTTTAACACCTTAGCTAATTGAATAATATGCAAAGTGAGTGCCCCGATCACTAATAAGAGCTTTAGGAATTCCAAACCTTGAAAATAACTTTTTAAGAAAATGCACCACGACCCGAGCATCATTAGTAGGTAATGTTTTTGCTTCCGCCCATTTAGATACATAGTCCACTGCCACAAGGATATATTTATCCCTTTTGACATTGGGAAGGGTCCCATAAAGTCAATCCCCCAAATATCAAATATCTCAAAAACTTGAATATTATTTTGGGGCATCTCGTTTCGGGATGTTATGTTCTCCGCTTGTTGGCACGATTCGCATTCTTTGACATATTGAGCAACATCTTTAAAAATTATTGGCCAATAAAAACCAATATCAAAAATCATTTTCGTCGTATATTGTGCTCCATGATGTCCTCTAATGGGCCCGCTATGACAATGTTCCAAGATTTCCTGACTCTCTTTCCCGAACACACATCTTCGTATCATCGCGTCCGCGCAGCTTCGGAAAAGGTACGACTCGTCCTAAAAGTAATACTTGATTTTTGAAAAGAATTTCTTCTTTTGTTGTCGGGTTAAGTCTTTTGGAATGTATTCAGTTGCTAAGTAATTAGATAATCCACAAACCATGGCACGTCTCCTGCCATCACCAATAGATATTCTTCCGGAAAATCATCTCCAATCTCGTTTTCCTCGAATTCTTCCAAATGCGGGTTCTCTAATCTTGATAAATGATCGGCAACCACATTTTCTATTCCCTTTTTATCTCTTATTTCAATATCAATTTCTTGTAGAAGTAAGACCTAATGTATCAATCTTGGTTTTGCATCTTGTTTAGCAAATATATACTTTAGGGCAGAGTGGTCGGTGAAAACTATTGTCTTGGACAAGACTAAATAGGGTCGGAATTTATCAAAAGCATATACCAATGCTAGCAACTCTTTCTCGGTAGTAGTATAGTTTTTTTGAGTCGGGTTCAAAGTTTTGCTTGCATAAAATATAGGCTGAAAATGTTTGTCAAAGTTTTGTCCTAAAACGGCTCCCATCGCGTAGTCACTAGCATCACACATTAGCTCGAAAGGAAGATCCAATTTGGGGATATTATTATAGGAGTAGTGGTCAACCTTTCTTTTAATGACCGAAATGCTTCATGACATTCTTTATAAAAATAAAATGGAGCTTCCTTCAAAAGAAGTTGAGTCAAAGGCCTAGTGATCATTGAAAAGTCTTTATTGAAGCGACGATAAAATCCCGCATGGCCAAGAAAACTCCTTACCCCTTTTACATTTGTTGGAGGTGGTAACTTAGCTATTGTTTCAACTTTTGCTCCATCTACCTAGATCCCCAACCTTGTGTCCTAAAACAATCCCTTACTTTACCATGAAGTGGCACTTTTCCAAATTTAGTACTAGGTTTGTCTTCTCGCATCTTGCTAACATTATATCTAACTTGGATAAGCAATCTTCAAAAGAGGATCCGAAAACCGAGAATTTATCCATGAAAATCTCCATAAATGTTTTGATCATGTCATGAAAGATAGCCATCATGCACATTTGGAATGTAGCAGGTGCATTGCATAACCCGTAAGGCATGCATCTGTATGCAAAAGTCTCACTTGGGCATGTAAAAGTGGTATTCTCTTGATCTAGTGGGTCGATTGGAATTTGAAAATACCTCAAAAAACCATCAAGAAAACAATAGTATAGATGACCGGAAAGCCTTTCTAGAATTTGAACAATAAATGGTAACGGGAAGTGATCCTTGCATGTAGCATCATTAAGCTTTCTGTAGTCGATGCAAACATGCCACCCAGTTACTGTTCTTGTTGGA
This sequence comes from Lactuca saligna, assembly GCF_052625555.1. NCBI lineage: Eukaryota > Viridiplantae > Streptophyta > Magnoliopsida > Asterales > Asteraceae > Lactuca > Lactuca saligna. The sequence continues at coordinate 34,475,776 of NC_136419.1, read as the reverse complement.
ATTAACTTGTTATTGTCATTGGTAACCACCGTCATTCCTCCATTCTTCGGTACCACTTGCATCGGACTTACCCATGGGTTATCAGAGATTGAGTAAATGATACTGGTATCTAATAGTTTAACCACCTCCTTTTACACCACTTCTTGGATATTTGGGTTAAGTCTTCTTCGGCGGTGAACTACAGGTTTAGCTTTGTCTTCTAGGTTAATCTTATGAGAACAATAGGCTGGACTTACCCCTTTGATATCGGTTATCTTCCATGCTATGACATCTTGTCTTTTCTTTAGTACTCCCACAAGGCTTTCCTTTTCATGTTTAGCTAGATTAGAAGGTATAATTATTGGTTTTTGTTGGACATATTCAAGAAATGCATACTCCAGATGATCGGGTAGAATTTTCAGTTCAGATTTCGTGTTCTGTATGCTGAACACGCCGAGTCCAGTGAGTGGATTCATCAAGTCCCAGGCAAAATTCGCGACTTGGCGAGTTTTTTTGAATGGACTTGTCGAGTCGGTGGATGCTACTCGGTGAGTCGGGCTTTCATCACTTGCAATTAATTCATTATATTCAACTTCCTCGAGCAATCTCTCTATCTCCATCAGGTCTTTTTCAGCATCAAATTCATCCTCAAAGGTAACGGTGGACTTGTTTGGCTTGTCTTCTTTCCATTCTTCCATTAATTCTTCCAACATATCAACCGAGAATGTCATGTCATCACTATACCTTGCATGCTTCATTACTTGGTCAAATCCAAATGTAACTAAATCGTCTCCCACCCGGAGGGTAAGTTTAGAATATCGCATGTCTACTATAGCACTCGCAGTGTTGAGGAAAGGTCTTCCAAGTATGATCGCGACTTGAGAGTCCGCTTCCATGTCTAGTACTATGAAGTCCGCAGGGAACAAAAACTTATCAACTTTCACCAATAGATCTTCGCATATTCCCCTTGGAAATGTCACTGTTTTTTTATAAGTGAATTGCCATTTGGATTGGCATTGGCTCTGGAAGATTTAATTTCTTGAAGAATGAATATGGTATGAGGTTAACACTTGCCCTTGAATCAGCTAATGCATGTATAGTTGCTAAATTTCCGTATTGACAAGGCAAGGTCAAATTTCCCGGATCACCTTCTTAGGTAATTTTTTCAACATGGCAGCTGAATAATTTTCATTTAAGACCACTTTCTTCACCTCTTCCATCTTGTTTCTATTCGTAAGAAGGTCCTTTAGGAATTTGTCATATTTAGGCATTTGTGCAACCGCCTTGATGAATGGCATATTAATTTGAAGGGCCTTTATGTGTTCTAGGAACTTTTGGTAATCAACATCATGCTTTTCTTGTTTGGCTTGAGCTGGAAATGCAAATGGAGGCTGATATAGTTTAATATGAGGCTTATTTTTCTGTTCAGGTGGGGGACTCGTCGAGTCCATATCTGAGACTGGGCGAGTCGGATCGGGAAATTGCGATTTTTCAGTTTCTGCTTCTTCTTATTGCATCAACTTAGGATCTTCATTCTGAATAGGGGCAAGAGGAGTTATAATCTTCCCACTCCTAGTTGTCACGATGTTTATATGTGCACCTTTCGGATTGTTTTCGGTATTACTAGGAAGTCTACCCGGTCGTCTCTCGTTTATTTGTAATGCAAGTTAGCCCAACTGTTTTTCAATATTAAGAATGGAAGCTTACTGATTCCTAAGTAATGTTGCTTGGTCTTTCATCATGATTTTGTGCTCTTTCATTAAGTTTTGTTGCTCCTTAATTGCAACATCGATATAGTTGTGCCTTTTCTCGGATGCAGCTGCAAATCTCGTAAGCATATCTTCAAAGTCTGACTTCTTTTCTTGCACCAGTTCCTCTTTTTGATAAAAAAACCTCTTCCTTTTTGTTTATAGTTTTCCTCCTTAGCTTTCTTGTACTCATCATAAGGTAGCCATTCTTTATTGGGTTTGCGTGAATCATCATCATATCTATCACGACTTGAGTAACACACTTGTACTTTCCAGTTCCCGTTCTCATCAAGTTCACATTCTATAGTAAGGTGGGGCCCTCTACAGTTTTCACATCCCGCTCTAATGACATGGATGGATTGTTCCATCTTAATCATTCTTCTATCCATGCTTTCAAATTTTGCCATCATTGCCGCCATGTCATCCGAAATAGCATTCACCATTCTATTAGTTAAGTCGTTTCTTGGGTTATGATATTCTCTAGAGTGTTTAGAAAATTCTTTAATTAGCTCTTTTATCATTGGGAGTGGCTTCTTTATGAGTGGTCCTTGCGAATCGAGGAGCTGACTAGTGGTTACATTCACTCCATCATAGAAAATGGAGACTTCTTGTTGACTGTTTAGATCATGGTGTAGGCAGTTCCTTAGTAAGCCTTTGTATCTCTCCCATGCTTCATAAAGCAACTCTCCAGCTTGTTGCTTAAAATTGGCTATGACTTTCTTTAATTTTTATATTTTTGAGGGAGGGCAGAATTGATCAATAAATTCTTCACGCATTTTAGCCCAAGTAGTGATGGATCATGGAGGGAGTGATTTCAACCAATCTTTCGTGGCTCCCTTAAATGTGACTGGTAACATACGAAGCAAAACAATATCATGGGTCACATTAGGAAGATAAAGTAATCGGCTATGTCATTGACCTCGTCTAGATGCTTGTATGCGTCGTCGTGATCTTTTCCGAAGAATGGGATTTCTTTAGGTTGGGCAAGTATGTGGCCTTTAAGTTTAAAGTTGGCATTTGTAGGAATCACGGGTTGCACTGTAACATCCTAGAATATCAAGAGTATAGTTTAAGGGCTAAAAGTGTAAATTTGAAGGGCAAATCGGCGAGTCCATGGGTGGACTCGGCGAGTAGGGTCGTGACTCAGGTCGCGTGTTAAGTGGCCGACTCGGTGAGTAGGCGCTGTGTAAAGAAAACCCTAAATTCAAGGGATGAGCCCTATATAAAGGACATTATACCCTCTCCCCAGCCTCCTTACCTTCCCTTGAAGTCCAGAAACCCTAGATACGTGTTTGTGAAGGTTTTGAGTGCATTTGAGCCTTGGAGAAGACAGTTGGAAGACGATCTTGGAGAGTTAGGAGGCTTGGAGTAAGGGGCTTTGCTTTGATTTGGATTCCTTGCTGTTGGGGGCTTCATTTTGAGGTAATATCTCGTTCTTGGGCTGTGTTCTCCTAGATTCATCATTTTAGGGTTGTGAGGGAAGCTTAGGTTGTGGTATCTTGAGTTTGAAGGATAGATCTGAGGTTGATACCTCATATCTGAAGTGGAAAAGGTCTAGGGTGCATTAAAGTCCCTGTTATTGAATGATTGGTGAAGCCATCTTGTCCCAAACCCTAGCCCTAGAGTGTTAAATGCCTAGATCTCTTTGGATTCAGGTAAAGTTTGCCACTTTACGTGATGGATGGGTTGTATAAGGGTAGATCTATGTTTTGGATCATCTGCATGGCCTGGAAAGCTTCTACATGGGTTAAGATCTAGAGGCACTCGGCAAGTCACAAAGGTGTACTCGGCGAGTTGCTTGAAGATGGACTAGAACTCGACGAGTTGGAAGAACAACTCGGCGAGTAGGTTGAAGATGGCCTTGGACTCGGCGAGTCTATTCTTGGACTCGGCGAGTCTGATCGTGAGGTCCTAATATTCTTTTGGTTGAGTCATGAATCGGCGAGTCAAGGGAGGACTCGGTGAGTTGAGTGCGAGGGGATTCAGAGTTTCGAGACTCGGCGAGTCTCGGGGTGACTCGGCGAGTTGAGTCGCGGATTGGGGAAGTTCTGAGCATGGGGACTCGACGAGTCATTAGGTTGACTTGGCGAGTAGAGTCAATTAGGAGGATGAGTCTACTTGACTTTGACCAAGGGTTGACAAGTTGACTTCCAGGGGAATTTTAGTAAATGTTGGCTTTTGTTTTGAGTTCAGTGTTGCTGTTAGCCAATGGTGGAGTTCGGGTCGGAGATTTCAGCAGCGTGATCTTATCCTTTCAGTCAGAAGTTGCGAGGTGAGTTATCCTCACTATATCAACAGGGTCTAAGGCACCAAGGTCGGCCCTTTATCGGATTGTAATTTGGGTATTGTTGTTATGTTGCTGTTTTACTATGTTTGTATCCTGGTAGTTAGGATGATAGTCGTCAGAGACCTGGTTAAGGTCGGTATCTTTGTATATAGGATGATGCTATGCAAGTGACCGGTTAGGTCGGTATCCTGCTTAGAGTCTGTTGTGTTACGTGATCTGCTAGATTGGTTTGATTGAATATGAATTATTATATGATTGTATGTTTATGTGCACATAGTTGTTTGGACTGGAGTTGGGTTGAGGCGGGTCCTGCTTTGTGTTGTAGGCCAAAGATACCTAGGGCGGACCGGTTGTTCCGAAGGCTCAGCAAGCGGTCCGGATAGGCTGTAGCCACGAGGGTGGACCAGACATGCCGAGGCTCGGAGAGTGGACTAGGCCGACTGAAGGCCCGATGCGGGCGGACCAGTCATACTGTAGACTCAGAGAGTGGACCAGGTGGGTTGAAGGCACGGTACGGGCGGACCAACCACACTGCAGACTCAAGGGACATGATTGGACTCGGAGGGTGGACCAGGTGGACTGAAGGCCCGACACGGCGAACCAGTCACCCAGTAGACTCGATATGCATGGTTGTTCTGTGATTCGATATGATATAGCATGTTATGTGTATGGTATATGTAGTTGGTATTTTGGGGGTATCTCACTAAGCTTTCGGGCTTACGGTTGTGGTTTAATATTTTTTTCATGTTCTTCAGGAGACCGTGGCAAGGCAAAGGCGTGATCGTACCGCTCCTCATGTTTATGCTTTATGATATGGATCTGGGAATACTCTGATAATAAATGTATTGAAAACATTTTTGTAATAACTTAATGAATTGGGATGTTTTTGAAAAGTTTAACTTTTGTTGAAATTCTTGGTTGTTACAAGTTGGTATCAGAGCCTTGGTTTGAGTGAATTGGGGGAACATTCGTGTGAATCCAGTCTCAAATCACGGAGAGTTTTTGAAAGAGAACTTAAAATGGTTTTCAAATTAAGTAAAAAGAGGAGGCGGAGGTACGATCATCCAGAGCCAGTAAGTAACCCCAAAATACCATACATGATATTTGTTTTCGAGCTTTGATAGAACAGCATGTTAGTACTAGGCTAGGGATCTTCAGGATTTCATGATAATGTTGCCTGTTTTATGATGCCTGCTAGCCTAGGGTTTCCTTCTGTATGAGATTTTCAGTGTTCCTGTAGGAGTGAGGATTGAGCGCTTGATATGAATATTTTTCACTAGGGTGTTGTGGTAGTGCTTCATACAAATATGGGTAGGTGTGGAAGGTAGTATGGGCCCGTACTACTAAAAGCACAGGACCCATACGTGTATCAGGGAAACCATGACCACTAGGGTTGGGTTGAGAGTTGGTTCCCGAGATAGTGGGAAGTGTCTGAGATTTTGTGGTTTATTTTTCAGTATGGAGATTTCGAGGCATGCTGGGAGTGGATCCGGGTCAGGATCGGGAGCAGGAGAGGGAGTTCCGGGCGGGTCAGTACCGCCTGAGGTTATCGGTCAGATGAGCACGTGCGAGTTGGATGCGAGGATTCGTGAGATCCTGCATGATGAGGTTGCTGCGTTGTTCAGGGCTGAGCTGCCGGAGCTGTTTGGGTCGATCAAGACCGCCATGGTGGAGTATTTTGATGAGCGCTATGCAGCTCTCACAGAGACGGCTGCCGTGGCAGCTACAGCGGCTGTAGCAGCGGCAGGGGGAGGAGTTGGTCGGGGTTTTCAGTATCGGGACTTCGATAATATGAAGCCTCCCATCTTTGATGGAGTTCAGGACCTGATTGTTGCTATGAGATGGTTATCGTATGTGGAGGGGTGTTTCTTCACGTGTTCATGCTCTACTGATCAGAGGGTGAGATATGCGCTGAACCTGTTGAGGCTCGGGGCGAAGGATTGGTGGAGATTGACCACGGGGTCGTATTCGGATGCGCAGAGGGCTGCGGTTTCATGGGATCAGTTCAGAGAGATGTTCAGCACTCGTTATGTTCCGCGGGTTGAGGGAGAGAGAGATTGGCTCAGGAGTTCTTGGAGCTCAAGCAGTGTTCGGAGTCGGTGACTAAGATCACCCGGATGTTCACTGAGAGGGCGATGTTCTGCCCTGAGTTCGCTTCGGAGCAGGCTCAGATGTCCTGATATCTGAGTATGCTCAAGACGGATATCAGACAGTTTGTGTCTACACAGAGATGCGAGACTTTGTTAGAGTTGCAGGAGGCCGTCAGGTGGCACGAGTTAGAGATTGAGTTGCAGTTGCGTGAGCTGAGGCAAGCTCCGGTGCAGTCTCAGCCAGTGCCGAAACGGTCCAAGACCGTTAATTCTAGGGTGGGAGATCAGAGTAGCCACGCTTGTGGGAAGTGTGGGAGGGGTCACACCGGAGTTTGTAGGTCCGGTGGGGCATGCCGCACGTATGGAAAGGAGGGGCACTATGCGAGGGATTGTCGGCAGTCAGCGCCGGTTCGGGATTTGAGGATATGTTATCATTGTCATCATATTGGGCACTTGAGGGTCAACTGTGCACAGCTTGCTGCAGGACCGGTGCAGGCTCCAGCACCGGCCACGTTGAGGATCACAGGTGGAGGTCAGGGTGGAGCGGAACCCCCAAGGGCTCAGGGTCGTGCTTTTCAGCTTGCAACAGAGGAGGTCAGAGCAGTGTCGGATGCAGCTGCGGGTATGTTTCTTTCTTGTTGTCTCGTTTATTTATGATTATTGTGGAGTATCGTTTATCTGCTAGTCTCGCTGCATGGTTTTCGGTGTTGTATTCTTTATTTTGAGGGTTATGGCATGGTTATGGGCTTAGTGTTAGAAATGTCGTTGGTTATCATTCATGAGGGTTGTTCGTGGGAATCGGGTATTGGTCTGGATATCGGGTAACATTTCCAGTCTGAGGAGTGGTTAGATGAGGATCGAGTTCTTTCGTGTCGGGATCATCAGTATTGTTATGCGATTGGTGAAGGTTGTTCATGTTGGTGGGAAACGGTTCGCGTGAAAGAGTATGTGTCATGAAGGGTTGTTGAGGGAGGTCGGTGATGGCGACCGGTGGTTGATAGTCAGTGCTCTAAGTGGGGGAGAATTAGAGAATTCTCCGGAGGATCGACGAATATGAAAGGTTGTTTAGTTGCATGAGATTAAGTAGTGTCTCGGTCAGCCAAGGGCATAGACTGTTATGAGTAAATGGCAGGCGTGCGGGGCGGGATACAGACCAATAGCGATTGATTGTGGAAGGCCTAGTATCGGGCCGGGATTGAGTATATGGGATGGAGGTAGAGTTCGGAACCCCTAGAGGGCTAGAACAGTATGCATGGGAGCAGTTTCCCGAAGGGTAACTCGGAATGTTGATTGCTAGTTGAGCAGTCCAGATAGACTGAAGGCCAGTAGGCGTACCAGTCAGGCCGAAGGCTCGAAGGACGGTCCAGCTAGACTGAAGGCCCTGGAGGGCGGTCCAGGTCTGCTGAAGGTTGAGAGTGGTCCAGTTGGCTGAAGGCCGAGTAAGGCGGTCCAGTCATGCTGAAGACTCTGCATATGTTGTTAGATCGGTGCGAGGAAATGGATTCAGAGTATGTATGGTGCATGGGGTAGCGGTTATTCCATAAGGAAACGGTGTAGTATTGGGTGAGCACCGTGGCATTTGTGGTAGTGTCAAGACTGCCAAGTGGATCTCCTTGGTAAGGAAAAAGGGAAAGGAATGTAGCTCCAAGAGGGGATGTAAGTCACGAAAGTGAATTAGTAGTGCGAAGTTATGATTGGGGTGTTCCAATTATGGTTATGGCACAGTGTGTGCGGCGGTGGTATGGAATCACATCCGGTTTGGATGTCTGCCGAGGTTACGGAAGGAAATTCTGAGGGTGTAAAGTCAAGAGGCTCGTAAGGGATGCAGGGATGGAGTTTTGGAGTCCCAGCTTGATTTCGGTGAAGGATTTGTGTTGTAGTGGTTCATCCTGAGGGATGTTTTGAGGGTCGTCAGTGTGATGGGATTTCCTAACCCGAGGGTGCTAGAGCTAGTTCAGCATGTGCATGTGATTGAAAGAGGAGAACTCATGGGAGTTGCTATGAAGAATGTGTCTTTCTGTCAGCATGGATTGGATAGAGTTGGAATCAAATCGGGAATCCGGTGGTGCATGGTTATTTATAGCTCATATGGGTCGAGTGATGGTTGTGATTTGGAGTAGTGTTGCATCATGGGTGGTACTCAATTGTTAGGTGTGGTTATCATAGGGTAAATCTGGTGGCCGGATTGTGACGGTGGTCAGGACACCACGAAAATGGAGAAAGTGAGTTTCTGGTTTCCATGGTTGTGCTTTGAGGAACCTGGTTGGGTTAATGCCAGGAGTTGTAATGCGAGAGAAATTCTAGAGTTAAGTTGCCGTAGGCTTCGAGGATGAAGCCTAATTTAAGTGGGGGAGAATTGTAACATCCCGGAATATCAGGAGTAGAGTTGAAGGGCTAAAAGTGTAAATTTGAAGGGCAACTCGGCGAGTCCGTGGGTGGACTCGGCGAGTAGGGTCGCGTGTTAAGTGGCCGACTCGGCGAGTTCAAGGCTGCACTCTGCGAGTAGGTGCTGTGTAAATAAAACCCTAAATTCGGGGGATGAGCCCTATATAAAGGACATTATACCCTCTCCCCAGCCTCCTTACCTTCCCTTGAAGTCCAGAAACCCTAGATACCTGTTTGTGAAGGTTTCGAGTGCATTTGAGCCTTGGAGAAGAAAGTTGGAAGAAGATCTTGGAGAGTTAGGAGGCTTGGAGTAAGGGGCTTTACTTTGATTCGGATTCCTTGTTGTTGGGGGCTTCATTTTGAGGTACTATCTCGTTCTTGGGCTGTGTTCTCCTAAATTCATCATTTTAGGGTTGTGAGGGAAGCTTATGTTGTGGTATCTTGAGTTTGAAGGATAAATCTGAGGTTGCTACCTCAGATCTGAAGTGGAGAAGGTCTAGGGTGCATTAAAGTCCCTGTTATTGAATGATTGGTGAAGCCATCTAGAGTGTTAAATTCCTAGATCTCTTTGGATTTGGGTAAAGTTTGCCACTTTACGTGATGGATGCGTTGTATTAGGGTAGATCTATGTTTTGGATCATCTGCATGGCCTGGAAAGCTTCTGCATGGGTTAAGATCTAGAGGCACTCGGCGATTCACAAAGGTGTACTCGGCGAGTTGCTTGAAGATGGATTGGAACTCGACGAGTTGGAAGAACAACTCGGCGAGTAGGTTGAAGATGGCCTTGGACTCGGCGAGTCCGTTATTGGACTCGGCGAGTCTGGTCGTGAGGTCCTAATATTCTTCTGGTTGAGTCATGAATCGGCGAGTTAAGGGAGGACTCGGTGAGTTAAGTGCGAGGGGATTCAGAGTTTCGAGACTCGGCGAGTCTCGGGGTGACTTGGCGAGTTGAGTCGCGGATTGGGGAATTTCTGAGCATGGGGACTCGATGAGTCATTAGATTGACTCGGCGAGTAGAGTCAATCAGGAGGATGAGTTGACTTTAACTTTGACCAAGGGTTGACCAGTTGACTTCCAGGGGCATTTTGGTAATTGTTGGCTTTTGTTTTGAGTTCAGTGTTGGTGTTAGCCAATGGTGGAGTTCGGGTCGGATATTTCAGCAGCGTGATCGTATCCTTTCATTCAGAAGTTGCAAGGTGAGTTATCCTCACTATATCAACAGGGTCTAAGGCACCAAGGTCGACCTTTTATCGGATTGTAATCCGGGTATTGTTGCTATGTTGCTGTTTTACTATGTTTGTATCCTGGTAGTTAGGATGGTATTCGTCAGAGACCTGGTTAAGGTCGGTATCCTGGTATATAGGATGATTCTATGCTAGTGACTGGTTAGGTCGGTATCCTGCTTAGAGTCTGTTGTGTTACGTGATCTGCTAGATCGGTTTGATTGAATATGAATTGTTATATGATTGTATGTTTATGTGCACATGGTTGTTTGGACTGGAGTTAGGTTGAGGCGGGTCCTACTTCGTGCTGTAGGCCAAAGATACCCAGGGCGGACCGGTTGTTCCGAAGGCTCAGCAAGCGGTCCGGATAGGCTCTAGGCCCCACGAGGGTGGACCAGACATGCCGAGGCTCGGAGAGTGGACTAGGCCGACTGAAGGCCCGATGCGGGCGGACCAGTCATACTGTAGACTCAGAGAGTGGACCAGGTGGGTTGAAGGCATGGTACGGGCGGACCAACCACACTGCAGACTCGAGGGACATGACTGGACTCGGAGGGTGGACCAGGTGGACTGAAGGCCCGACACGGCGAACCAGTCACCCAGTAGACTCGATATGCATGGCTGTTCTGTGATTCGATATGATATAGCATGTTATGTGTATGGTATATGTGGTTGGTATTTTGGGGGTATCTCACTAAGCTTTCGGGCTTACAGTTGTGGTTTAATGTTTTTTTCAGGTTCTTCAGGAGACCGTGGCAAGGCAAAGGCGTGATCGTACCGCTCCTCGTGTTTATGCTTTATGATATGGACCTGGGAATACTCTAATAATAAATGTATTGAAAACCTTTTTGTAATAACTTAATGAATTGGGATGTTTTTGAAAAGTTTAAATTTTGTTGAAATTCTTGGTTGTTACATGCACGAGTCCTGGGCCGGTATCGTCATGCATCCTTTTCTTCCATTCACCCATGGGAACTTCATCGATGTTAGTCATGGTGCTTGCGGGTTCTCCTTCAAATTTGCTTTCTACTTTGGATTCAGAGACGTAATCGGTTACTTTTAGAATTGGATTTTCTTCAAAGTTTTCAAACGTGCTTTCCTCGCTCTTTTGAACGCTAGACTCTCCCGTTTTCTTTCTTTTCTTCTTCCCAAAGACTGATCTAAGGTCCTTGAAAGATGATTTTCTTAACGGGTTAGCGTCTTCAACGACTTTTTCTTTATTCTTTCTAAGAGCGGATTTCGGATCTTCATACGGAGGAACCAGAGGTGTATTTGAACCTCGGGTCATGTAATTCATACAATCAAAACAAGAAACACGCGTAAAAAGAACAAAAATGAAATAAAATTGAAATTGGAAATCTGCCTTGGACTCGCCGAGTACCTGTGAGTGGACTCAACGAGTTCGCCGGTAAAACAGAAAAAAAAAATATAAAAATCCTAAAAACAGAAAAACTTAATAATTAAACCTATTAACTACATTACTAAAGCAGTAACTTTGTGCAAGATAAATCTCACACAAAGGATCGATAACACTAGTAATTAGAATTAATGTTTGAACCGTTCCTCGACAACGGCGCCAAAAACTTGAGGTGTGTATAAATACACTAGTTTTAGTCCTACTTTTAAGATATAATTTAGACACACAAAGGCAGTGGACCTGTCAATTGGTGGTATAGTTGAATAAGCAGGGTATCGAACACAGAGAACTGTAATTAAACTAATGACTAGAGTTAACTAAAACAAGTAATAAAAGTAAAAGTTTTTCTGTAACATCCTAAATTTCGAGTCCAAAAATTTCGTTTTTAAATCAAATAATTCATAGAATCATTTACTAAAAACATCGTAGATATCATATCAATCCGAAAACCAACATAAACATGTCTCACATATCAAATCATCAAACAATAATAAAATCATGGTACAATCCCATGAATTACATAGTGCGGAAAACTTATGTGCGTGTGATGTGCAGCTACCGTGCCGACTCCTTCCCCTTTGCTGAAGAGGTACCTAAAACCAAAACTGAAAACTATAAGCACGATGCTTAGTGAGTTCTCCCATCATACCACATACCATACAATCACGTAACATACATACTCTTGGGCAATTTTGGGGTGCCCGACCTACACGGTCCGACCATTCTGGGGTGCCGACCTACCCGTGTCAAGCTGTTCTGGGGTGCTAACCTACCTATGTCAAGCCATTATGGGGTGCTGACTTACCCATGTCAAGCCATTATGGGGTGCTGACTTACCCTTAGGTCCTAAAAACCGAACATCGGGGACTATTTCACCCCTACTACTACCAATATCACATATAACATATCATAAGCATATTGTCAGGCATATCTGGGGCACCCAAACTATCCTTCGGTCCTAGCAACCGAACTTGGGGACTATTCCCCTCCTAGTGCCTCTATCACATATAACATATCATGCTAGCACATAAATATATTAGGTAGTAGCAAACCGGACAATTATCACAAAGACAATCATCTCAACTATAATCAACTACTAGTGGGTCGGCCTTGGTTCCTTAAACCCACATCTACTTGAAGATAACTCACCTCGATCTCGTGTAGTATCCGTACAGTCCTCGGCACAGCTATCAACTCGTCTCGACTCCTCAATCCCTACACAACGATCTTTTTCGATTACCATGCATACCAATAACCCTTAGAGGGTCAACCCAAACCCAAAGTCAAAGTCAAGGTCAAAGTCAAACTCGAGTTGACTCGACTCGCCGAGTTGGCCCGCCAACTCATCAAGTCCCTATTCTATTATTTGCCCACAACCCGACTCTAGTCATCGAGTATAGCAAGAACTCGACGAGTTTTCCTTCAATCATAACATCGAGACAATCTTCAACCGACTCGCCAAGTTCTTCCTTGACATCGTCGAGTTAGCTTCCTCATATGAGTTTGTCTAGTATATTACTTGCCGACTTGTAGGAACAACTCGTCGAGTCCGTCCTCATGGGTTGGGAGATTTCCTTGGACTCGCCGAGTCTGTTCATACACCCACTAAGTCCTATGATTTCCAGGTCCAAAACAATCCCTTAGCAGGCTGAGTGTTCCTTCCACTCAACCAAAACCATTTCCAGAAGATGATTTTGGGGAAAAATCGTCCCGACTCGTCGAGTCCCTCTTTGTCCAAAACTATAGAATCGATTATAATGGGTCTTAATGCATCAAAACTACAAATCTGGCCTCCGAGGGCCCCTTTTTCACGTAAAGCTAAAAACATGATGTCCATGCATGGGTCTTTAACCTCAAAAGACAAAAAATGAGGTCTACAAGGTGCATGGAGCTCTCATGGCCATAAAATTGGCACCTTTAGGCCATGAGGATCCTTCAAGGCCCAAGATCTGAAGCCTTTACCCTTCACTATGCTCTAGATCCACTAGCCTCAACTCGATCTCTCAAGCTCCTTCCTTCTTCTCAATCTTCACAACCACCAAATGCAAAAAAATGGCTTAATATTGCTCAAACACAGCTAGCGTTTCGATTTAGGGCCTTCTGGAATTAAGAGGGACAATGGAGGCTGATTAGGGAGAAGGTAAGTTGTTTAAGTAAGGTGCTAACCCTAAATATTAGGGTTTTGGTCAGATAACTCCTACTCGTCGATTCTGTCTTCTGACTCGTCGAGTAGGTCACTAAACCACCGTGTATAAAGTCGATTGTACTCGACTATTTGGGCCTCCATCTCGCCAAGTCCCAGGCCAAAATGTGATAATTACTTGAATAAAAATACGTACCAGGAACCAGGTGCTACATTTTCTCTACTTTTGCAAGACTAGAAACTTAAACAATTAATTAATACACTAATTAAGTAACTAACAGCTAAAGCAAGTAAAAACCAACTAAATTCAATAATAAGAAGACTTATTCTTAGGTTCGATTCATTTACTCCTATGGTAAATGTAATGGATTAATTGTTAAATTGGGTGGGGTCTGATGCCAGGCAGGGCCTTATTCTTGATAGATGTGTATACCGAGTGGGTCTCATTGCCGGTAGGGGACCGATGACGGGCAGGGCCCACCATATGTTTGATATGTATGGTAGTGGTGGGGGTGAAATAGACCCAATATACGGTTGAAAAAGACCAAAGGGGATCTGTGTAAAGCTTGTTCTAGGTATCATTTATTTCTCTAAAATTTTAGGGTTTTAGACTGGAAATCAATGAGTTGGGAAGCTCCAACTCTCCGAGTAGGAATCATTATGGACGCGGGATGAAGGGTCTACTCGACGAGTTGGAAGGCCCCAACTCGACGAGTAGGCGCTGGAGAGGAAAACCCTAATTTTCCGGGTTTTTCACCCTATATAAAGAACTTATGGTTCATTTTTGGCCTCCCTCATCATCTTTGAGAGTGATTTTTGGTGCTCATTTCGAAGGAACTAGAAGCTTGAAGATGATAGATTGAGTAGAAGGCAGTAAATCCGGGATTTCCTCCAGTGTTGTAGTTATATTGAGGTATAAAGTTGAAAGCTTGGCCTTTTATCACTTAGATCTTCTTCTATGAAAGTTTATGGCCATGATTAGATCTTCTCTAGTGTTGTAGCTATATTCAGGTATATAGTCTCCATTTCCACTAAAACCCTAAAGTTAATCTTTAAGTCTTTTGGTGGTGTTCTTGATCTAGTAAGAAGTTCTTGGTGCTCATTTTTGGCCTTTGTGAAGGAGGAGGATATCTTAAAGTTGATTTGCTTGGGGAAAAGGCTTTGGATCTAGAATCATCATGTTATGGGGAAGATTTTTCTGAGGTATCAAGTTTGAACCTTGACTTATAGATGTTTAGATATCTTCATATTGTGTTTTGTTGTGTTTTTGGTCCCTTTTTGGGTTGATGAGTGGGTGAAGTCATTTTGTGGGCTTCATATTCCAGATCTCAGTTGTATTGGAATCCTTAAGCATAAAGGTGCAAGATTTATGAGAAAATTTGGTTACATGCATGCATTAAGTCACTTATTAAGTCCCTTTTAAGTTTAATAGCTTCATTTAGACATGCATGAACGTAAAGTTGGTAACTTTACGTGGTTTTCCAGTTGAATGAGGCCATATCTATGTTTTGGGCCTATGTCTTTAAGAGTTAAGTGCTTATCAGTTAAGCCTTGTGCTATTAAGCTTTATGGATTGAGTTTTGAACCTTTTGCGTAGTTCCAATGGATAAAGTTGGAAACTTTATCCTTGTGGACCGTGTTTCGGACTAGATCTGAGTCTTGGGGCACTGGGAATCGGTGAAAGCAACGTATTGTATTAAGCTGTTAAATCTCGGGCAAACACGATGTGTTAGCTGGTATTTCCCGATTTACTGGATGAGGTAGGAACACGACGTGTCCAAGGGGCAACACAACATGTTTGGTCATCATGGGTTGTTGACTTTGACGTTGACCAGAAGTTTGATCAGGGTTGAACATGGGTTATGTTTGGGCCATTTGGATTGTATGTTTGGGCATTAGGGTAAGGCCCATGTAAGGGGTTTAGGCCCAATTTCAAAAATTAGGCCAAGTATGGGTCTTGAGTGACTATTTGGTTTTAAGCCTTTTAGATTTTGAGTTTGGGCCTTAGTCTTGGGCCAAACTAGGTGAGGGGTAAAATCTTCATTTTACCTGAAGAATGGACTATTGGACTTATGATTATGGAATAAGAACCAATTTCTAATTGGGTGTTTTTTTATATTGATAGTTCGGAGATCTGTCAGCCAACAGTCAGGGATTTTTTGTGCGTTTTGGCAGTGCGAGATGAGTTTCCTCATTATGTTTAGTGGGTCGATGGCACCAACGTTGACCCATGGTTTTCTATGTAGAGTACTAGATGTCTACATGACTCTTGCATGTGTGCGTGTTTTGTATGCTTACTAGGTGGGGATGAATGGTTATTTTATATGCTAGTATCAGGTTATCCAGATACGATTGGTATGTGGGTGGGGCCCGATGATTGTACAGTATGCCATTATCTTTGTGATTTTTGCATGTGTTTGAATGTTTATATGATTATATGGTATGTGTGTAGGCGGGGCCTGTATCTCAGGGGCAGGCCATGTTATGTGAGTATGGGTGGCGCCCGTATCTCAGTGAGCGGGGCTTGTTATGCAAGTGTGGGCAGGGCCTGTATTTCAGTGGGTGGAGCCCGTTATGTACTTAGTTATGTATGGTATGTGGTATCTTGGGGAAATCACTAAACTTTGTGCTTAAAGTTTTCAGTTTATGTTTCAGGTACTTCGGTTTTCAAATTGAAGAGCTTCGGATGATTACAAAGCACACACCACATGTTTCCGCATTCTGTGAATTACTCTAATTTGATGATGTTTTTTTAATCTTGATTACCTTGGTTTTATGGTAGTGTTATGTATTAGCAATTTATCAACCTAAAAATGAAAATTTTATGTTCGTTTTTATACGGGATGTTACAAGTCGGTATCAAAACCTTGGTTTGAGGGATTCGAACATACTCTCGGGTGTGTCTGAACTCAAACGGAGGATTTGGTAAGGTTTTCAAAAAGAGAAGTATCTTTAAGAAAAGAGTTTTCTATGATAAGAAAGGGTGTGGTGCATGCAATTAGCCGAGCTCAAGTAAGTTTCTCCCAAAATAACCACACATGATATCTGACATTATTTGATTTATGAATTTGAGAATCGCATGCTAGTTAGGGCTAAGGATCTACTCAGTTTCGCGTGATAGAATACTAGGAGAGATTCCCTTGTATGCCTATTGTATGAGCTTGCATACTTGCATGCTAGTTTTGATTAGCCAATGATAGGTTGGTCATATATTTGATGCTTGGTAGCCTAAGAAGCATGGGATGTTGGATTAGGTATGATTTGGATGCGTAAGGCAATCACCAGTGGGAGTGGGATCTCCTATTATGGGTACGTTGGTTTGAATGCTTGTGATTATTCTATGGAGTGGAGTATTGTTGCATGAATGTTGCTTGCTTTGTGCTTTGTGGAACTCTCAGGTGATGGGAGTTAGCTACTAAGTGAATATGTCAATTCATATGGGACAAAGGTTGAATAATCTAAGATTGATGGATTTGACCCTATTGCACTTGAAGGATTATCTAAGATTTGTTGCATATGATTGTATTCCTGAGATGGGTGACTAGCATTATGGGGAGTTCTAGAGTAGCTAATGGTAGGGTGAGGTCAGGAACCTAGGAAGCCTAGGGATTGCTTCAGTGCAATTTGTTGTGCTGGTTAGCAAGTATTGGTGTATGGATTTGAGAATGTGACTTAGAGGATTCGAGAGGATTCTTGAGGAAAGTATGGATGGGCATCGAAGGTAGTATTAGGCCCATACTACTGAAAGCACATGATCCATACTTAAATCAGGGAAAGTCTTGGAGAATCTAGGAAGCCTGTGGGATGTAGATTCTTGGGTATATTCAGATCTTGTGCATGTTGTTTCGATATGGTGTAGATCACTCAGGAATGGGGTTCAAATTCTTGTTCCGGCTCAAGAGCAGGTACTGAGCTGATCGTTGCGCGAACAAGGGAGTTTATCTCTTTGGAGATTACTCGTGGTATTTTGGAATGGACCTCGGTGGTCTTTGGTTCAGTCAAGGAAGGGATTTTAGAGCCCTTGGTTGGTTATTTCGGAGCCTTTAGGGCTAGGGTTGTAATATGGCAGTTGGGGGCTTATCTGGAGCCCAAAGCTCGTGGATCCCTAGAATCCTTCAAGAAGGAGGATCTTATTGTTAGGATTTTTCATTTGGGACCAGAGGTGAGTTTTGAACCATGTCCTCAGGATGGTCAGGGTAACTTAGGCAGAGGAGGTCAGGATTCCTTCATGTGCTTTGCGGGAACATCATCTTCCGTTTTCTTCTAGGTTGTTATCAGGATTTTATATTGCGTTGGAATTTTGCTTGGGTATGGGTAAGTTATATCTTAGGTTGGTTCTCTGCTATTGTCTGAATTATATCATCAAGAATTGTGATATGTCATTCTACATGTCGGGAGTCTTCGATGAATCTTTAAAGGGTTGTATTTTGTTAGACGGGTTCCAGGGTGTTCAGTTGTTTATCCGGGTCTTTATTAGGATCAATTTAGGGATATTGTTTGGAAAATATTTGGTCAAGTTTCAATGGTTTTATCATTTGTTCTGGTATGATTTGTGGTTCCTTATGGAATAGCTTTTGGGTTCAAACCCTACCCTTGCTTGGAGAGGAGCGGTAGTTGGAAGATGGTGATGTCAGCTGCATGAGTCGTTTGGTCATTGGATGTGGCAGGAGAGTTGTATTTTCGCATGCATTGTATTCGGTTAGAGTTCAGTGATTCTTTGAGAATGGGTATTGGGGTGAATATTCATTAGTGCATAACAAGGGTTATGGTTTCTAGTCACCAGTATAAGAGCTCAAGAAATTGGTAAGGTATCATGGGAGGAGATTTGGGTCATTAGTTGGGTTAAGATTTCAAGAGTATTCTTCAGGATTTCAAGAATTAGGTGATCATTGAGTTTGGCTAAAAATGGAACGCTAGTATTGATTAGCGCAGGTCATAGGCGGTTCATGTTATATAAGTTTGATGTTTTTCGGGTTAGGAATCCATCGAATTTATGGGATGAGAGAGAGCTTCATCAAATCCAAGTGGGGGAGAATGGATTAGAATTCCGGGAGTTGGATCGGATGTGGAACTAGGGAAAGTTTTACAACCTGGTCAGGAGGGAGACGACCCAAGTGGTTGTTTAGATTGAGGCTGTGTAAGTGGGAGATCAGGAGACTTCCAACCGTTGGTCATAGCCTTCATTATAATGTACATCGGGCTTGTGGTTGAGTCAATATTGAGGGCTTTGGAATTTGAGGTATGACCCGAACACCTGAGTGGATGCAGTTGGATACAGGTATCGGCTTAGGATGTGTGGAGTTGTGATGGGTAGGTGTGGTTACTGTTCGATAAGGTGTCTAAGTCCATAACTTATTTGGTATATACTTGACCCGACCTAGCATGATCCGTTTGGGTTGCACTTCACCCAAACTATTTATGGATAATTTTATGAGAATTGTATACTTACGATTTATTAATATATTATAAGTTATAATATATTAATATAAATTCATGTTATTTAATTAGTTTTAATCTTGAATTAATTATGAATTAATTTAGTGATTAAAAGGAAGACTAATTAAATCATGGGCTATTACATTTATATGGTGTGGGATAATACTCATTTGTTAATGGGCTAAGCTTATATGGAAGTCCATGGATGATCCATGAAGCTTTTAACCCATGGATCCTTGGAAAGGAAAAGACATGGGTTATTAGGGTTTCACCCTAACCATGCACACTATATAAACAAGCTTATGTTGCATGAAGTAGCACTCTAGTGTCTGTGTAATAGTGGTGGCCGATTTATAAGTGTTAGTATACTCTATCATACATTTTCCAAGTTTGTGGTGATTTGTGATTTCCATTTGAGGCATTCACATTATTGGTGCTTGACTCTCAAACTCCAAGGAATCAACAATCAACAAAAGGTATGTAATTCATCTAGTTCTTTTATGTTTAAAAGTACCCCATGCCATGCTAGATAGGTTATAAACCTTGGAAAATAATATGTTGCATGTACCTTAGACAAACATAGATCCAAGGTTTATTAGGGTTGCATGTACACTTAGGAAGTGTTAGAAAGCTCAAAACCCAACAGTGGTATCAAAGCCTAGGCTTGTTTGTTTGATACTTGATGCAAAATAGTGAAAAAAGTCGATTCTCTTGTTATCTGCATGATGAACTCACCGAGTCCATGGGGGGACTCGCCGAGACCATGACCAAATTCATCCTACTCGTCCAGTAGGTTCGTGCACTCGGTGTGTAGAAGCCTCATAATGCAGATTTTCGACTTTTGCTGCTGGAAATGGACTAGAAACATTACCCTAAACTGTTTTGGTGTTTTAAAACTTGTTTTAGTTGGTGTAATGGTTGTTCTAATCCATTTACAATAGCTTACATCAAAATTTCATGCTTTGTATGTGTTCATATAATTCTTGAAACTTTGATGATCATGTTCATGTTCTTATGAATTTAGAAGATGATACGAATTATTTGCTGAATTGTTTAGGATTAATTCTTGATCATTTATGTGTTTTAATAGAGTCCATAATTTGTCCTCAAGTTATGGATATCCAAAGGTCACTTCTTTTAAACACACATTTAAAACACATAAGTGACATCAAAATGAAGAGTCCTCATTTTTATGAACCTTTAATTCATAAGTTATGAAATGAAAAGTTGTGAATGGTTACAAAACTTTCCCTCAAGTTTTGGAACTTGTAAAGTTTCACACACTTTAATAAACTTTAATTCTAACCCTTAGAGTCTTAATAGTTAAAATTCAACACTTATACTATTTACAATATTAATGGTTAATTATTATATATATGTATAAGAATAATTCGTTTTACCGTTAGTAGGCCTCATTCACGAAGCCGGTCTCTAAGGGGGTATAAGGTTGTTGCCTATAAAATGGCAACTTAATGGGTGTCCACGCTCACCCACCGCTTCCTTGATCGGTGGAGGGTCGTTAGCCGAAAGGGTAGGACAATGACTTTAAATTCTCATTAAAAGTATAGTGATTATTATAAAGTAACTAAATATTATTAATTCCCAATCTTAGTTACTTTAGGAAAAATGTGAACATGGTGCTAGTCCATGGAATTCACACTTTGTACCTTACCAAGTCATTGGTGGAACGTGTGTGGTTAACCGACACACTAACTTGGACTAGTAAGGATCACGAAGGGTGACTTAATGTTTGTCATAGATCAATGGTGCGTGTGTGGTTAACCGGCACATTGATTAGGTGATAATATTAAGGGTACCAAGTGAATTAGCATGGTTATTCACACCTTGTTTTTTGATCCTTGGCATCCCAGTCACAAAACTTGAAGGGCACAATCGAGATTGAAACATGCCATTGAAAAGTTCAATGAATCTCAAAAGAATCTAGGAATTTCAAATCCAATTAAAACCTAATAATTCATTTCGTTTTTTCATGGTGGAAATTGGTGAATCGTCATTCACCTACCTTTCAAATATGTTATTACTTAGATTACGACATCCCTCTTCTAAGTATAATATATTGTGATTGGATCCTAGCCTTAATATTACATTTGGGTGTCTTATTAAGGACTCTATATATCTAATCTAAACTTGCTTTCTTCTTTCAGATGTCTTCCAACAACAATGCTTCGGGCTCTAACCCAACTGGCTCTTTCTCTCTCATGAATCTTTGTGGGAGAGTCATCTTTGATGGTTCCAATTTCATGGACTGGATTAGGAACATCAGGATGGTTACTCGTTATGAGGACAAAGAATACATCCTCGATAAGGATTTAAAGGAGCTTGATGAGTCTACTGCTACTCCTGAGGAGGTCGCTGAATTCAGGACGCGTGAGAGAGATGCTACTAAGGTAGCATGCATCATGATGGCCACGATGACAGCCAAGCTCCAAAAGTACTATGAGGACTTTTACCCTTTTGAGATGCACCAATACTTGATGGAAAGGTACCATCAGAGTGCTCGTCAGGAGCGGTATGAAATAATCTCCTCCATGATAACAACCCGCATGAAGGATGGTGAATCCATCGCGGGCCACCTGCAAAAGATGCAAAGGTATGTGGACCATTTGCTTAAGCTAAACGTGAACTTCCCTGAGGAGTTGGAAATTAACATCATTTTGCACTCCTTACCTTATTGTTATAACCAATTTTGTATGACATATCATATGAAAAAGGAGAAAGTTACTCTTAGCAAACTTCAAGGACTCTTGAAGACTGCTGAAACCGGTCTTAAGGGCAAGTCGGTTGTTACCTCTACTACTCCTACTCCAACATCTACCCCTGTTTTGGCTATCGGGCAAGGCAAAGGGAAGAAGAGGAAGTCCCCTTCGAAGGGTACAAAGGGAAATTCCCTTGAAGGATCCTCATCAAGGATCAAGAGCGGTTCTGTCACTCTATCTGCCATTCCCAAGGATGCTGATTGCTACTATTGCCAGGACAAGGGGAACTGGAAGCGAAACTGCCCTAAGTACTTGCAGGATCTGAAGGATGGGAAAGTGAAACCCACCCACGCAAGTATTTACACAATATTGTCTAATAACACACCATATTCTAACTCTTGGCCGCTTGATACAGGATGTGGTATTCACATATGTTCTGATTTGCAGGTCCTAAGAAGAAGTGAGGATGTGGAGCATGGGAAGATAAACTTGATCATGGGGAATAGGAAGGCTTCACCTGTTTCCAAGATTGGAGTTTATACTTTGTTGCTAAATAATGGGTTAACATTAGATTTGAATAAATGTGTGTACTCGTCTGAAATGGCAAGAAATATTATTTCTTTTCATGGCTTGTAGAAACAAGGTTTTACCTTTTCGTTTGATACTGAATGTGGTGGTATTGATGCTTTCTTTAATAATGTGTTTTATTTTAAAGCATTACCTTGTGATGGTGTGTATGAAACTGTGTCGGTTGTAGACAACTTAGGAAATAATGTATTGTATATTGAGTCTTCTACTAGCCTAGATAAAGCATCATTATGGCATTGTCGTCTTGGACATGTAAACAAGAAACACATAGGACAACTCCAAAAGGATGGAGTCTTGGAATCATTTAACCTTAAATCGGATGATAGTTGTGAATCTTGTCTACTTGGAAAGATAACAAAATCACCCTTCACTGGTACTTGTGAACGGGGTGACGGTTTGTTGGACCTAATACATACTGATGTGTGTGGACCATTCAAAACCGCCACAAGGGATGTTAATTGGTATTATGTGACTTTTATTGATGATTTTAGTAGATATGGTTATGTCTAGTTAATCAAACATAAGTCAGAAACCTTTGAAAGGTTTAAATAATTTAAACAAGAAGTAGAAAATCAATTGGGCATGAACATTAAGATGCTTCAATCCGATCGAGGTGTTGAGTATCTTAGTACCGAGTTCCTTGACTATCTTAAGGAGTGTGGGATTGTCTCACAATTGACTCCTCCCAGGACACCACAGTTGAATGGTGTAGCTGAGAGGCGTAATCGAACCTTGTTAGACATGGTTCGCTCTATGATGAGTCGAGCTTCGCTACTAATCTCTTTTTGGGGGTATGCCTTAGCGACTGCGCCCATATCCTTAATCTAGTCCCTACAAAGAAGATTACCAAAACACCTCATGAGATGGGGAGTGGGAAGGTTCCCAATTTGGACCATATCAAGATTTGGGGTTGCGAGGCTTTCGTGAGGCGTGAAACTTATGACAAGCTCGAACCCCGAAGTGAAAGGTGTATTTTCATCGGCTACCCACAGAAATCCTTCGGTTACCTCTTCTACAGACCCAGTGAGAATGTGGTCTTTGTAGCAAGAAGAGGGGTCTTTCGTGAGAGAGGGTTTATAAGCCATGGAGACAGTGGGAGGCAAATTAACCTTGAAGAAATTCAATAATCAATTGGTGAAGGAGCCTCAGACACAAGCAATCAACCTGAGGAGGAAACTCCTGTTGATCCAGCTGACGAGTCTGTACCTTCGATGCGTTCCACACGGGTTAGGAGCACACCTGAGTTTTATTATGGTTTTCATATTACTACGGAAGGTAATACATTTACCAGCGATAGTACACTGGTAAATTTGGATGAACCTAGCAGTGTTAAGGAAGCCATGGTAGGCCCGAAGTCTACTAAATGGAAGGAGGCTATGGACAACGAGATACAGTCCATGTATGACAATCAAGTTTGGAACTTGGTTGATAATGTACCAGGCCGTAAAACACTCGGGTGCAAATGGATCTTCAAGAAGAAAACCAATATGGAAGGAAAAGTGCACACTTATAAGGCTCGACTGGTTGCGAAGGGTTTTACTTAGACTCAGGGTATTGATTATGATGAAACCTTCTCACCGGTAGCAAAGATTAAGTCTATTAGGGTTATGCTAGCCATTGCTGCATTTCATGATTATGAAATATGGCAAATGGATGTCAAAACCGCTTTTCTTGATGGAAAGTTGGCTGAGGATGTGTACATGAATCAGCCAGAGGATTTTGTCAGTGCAGAATACCCTAATAGAGTGTGCAAGCTTAAGAAATCCATTTATGGATTAAAAGAAGCATCTCGTAGCTGGAATCTTTGTTTCGATGAGAAGGTCAAAGAGTTTGGCTTATCGAGAAGTGAAGATGAGTCTTGGGTGTATGTCAGAGCTAGTGGGAGTATAGTTAGCTTCTTGGTATTGTATGTAGATGACATACTACTTATAGGAAATGACATCCCAACCTTGCAGGAGGGTAAGTCCTGACTTGGGAAGTGATTTTCTATGAAGGGCCTAGGGGAAGCTGCCTATATCCTAGGGATAAGGATATTAAGAGAAAGGAGTAAAATACTAATTGGACTTAGTTAGAATACCTACTTGGATAAGGTGTTGAATAGGTTCAACATGTAGAATTCCAAGAAATGAGATTTACCGATCCAATGCAATGCCAAACTGAGTAGGATTTAGAGTCCAAGTACAGAGGCTGAGATAGAAGAAATGAGTCGATTACTGTATGCTTCCGTTGTAGGCTCGATCATGTATGCTATGACTTGTACCTGTCATGATGTAGCCTTTGCTTTTAGCATGGTCAGCAGATATCAGGGGAACCCTAGCAAGGCTCATTGGACAGCGGTAAAGAACATTCTCAAGTACCTGCGGAGGACTAAGGATTGGATCCTTACCCTTGGTGGGGGTGATGACTTGAGAGTATTGGGGTATAGTGATGCTATTTTTCAGACTGATAGGGATAACTTCCGCTCTCAGTCGGGCTGGGTCTTTACCCTAAATTGAGGGGCAATCTCTTGGAAGAGTTCCAAGCACGAGACGGTGGCTGATTCGACTTTTGAATTAGAGTATATGGTAGCGAGTGAAGCAGTGAAGGAGGCAATATGGCTAAAGAACTTCAACGGAGACCTTGGAGTTGTACCAGCTATTAAGGAGCCTATGGAGATTTTTTATGATAGCAATAGTGCAGTTTCCTCAGCCAAGGAACCGAGAGATCATGACAGATCCTGACACATTTACTAGAAAATATCACTTCATAAGACACAAGACAAAAGAAAGGACTCCTCATGGCAAAGAGGGTATCGTCGGATGAGAATCCTGCAGATCCCCTTACGAAGGGACTAACGAGGGTTAAGCATTTGCAGCATGTGAGGCGCATCGGGCCGAGGGACGATATTAGTTTTACAGATTAGATAGCCTTTTCTGAAACTTGTAAAATGTAATCGACATTTGATGATGAATTAAATTTGTGATTTTTTTATAAGTAAAGTGTTGCTATCATTGTCAATTGTTTACTATTGTTTCAGTTTTCCATGATTTGACTTCCAGAATTATTAATTTATTCAAACCTCCACAATCGGTCATACTTTGGAAGTAGGTATGAATCAAGATTGTCATGAATTGGGTTTATAGATGGATAAAGGTTATTAGACATAGAAATGGTTGCTACAACGTTCATGAGTGGTCATAAGTTATGAGTATTGGAATAAACACACGCTCAATTGTATCACTTCATGGAATTTATCTCGAGTGATCGTGAGACGATAATATCATATAAGTCTTCAAACCTAGAGATAGGAGTTGTTACCTATGAGTTGGTTGTGCATTGATTGCACGTAAACGCATCAGTAACTTGATGTTATAAAACGTGCCTTTGTGTACAATTCAACAAGTAGTAGAACAAGCATATGAGTCGAAGTTTATCTGTTCCTTCTAGAAATAGAAGCGATATCTGGGCCCCTCGGTGATTTTGTGTTGACCCATGTACCGGGCCCGGTCAGAACTAAATTGATGTGTTCAGTTAAGTTCTTTGTCAAACAAATCAGAAATCGAGAAACAACTGCCAGACAATAAGTAAGACATTATTCCATGTATTTGTCCGACTGATATCATGAGAACAGACGACTATATAATCACTTATCTAAAATGGCGCTTCATAGTTCAACAGAGTTTTCGAGTGCTACGATTTCCGGTTGGTTCCTGAAGTAATATAGGCAAATACAGTTATTAGACTTATCCAAGTGGGAGTCTGTTGGATAAGGTGTCTAAGTCCATAACTTATTTCGTATATACTTGACCCGACCCGGCATGGTCCATTTGGGTTGCACTTCACCCAAACTATTTATGGATAATTTTATGAGAATTGTATACTTATGATTTATTAATATATTATAAGTTATAATATATTAATATAAAGTCATGTTATTTAATTAGTTTTAATCTTGAATTAATTATGAATTAATTTAGTGATTAAAAGGAAGACTAATTAAATCATGGGCTATTACATTTATATGGTGTGGGCTAATACTCATTTGTTAATAGGCTAAGCTTATATGGAAGTCCATAGATGATCCATGGAGCTTTTAACCCATGGATCCTTGGAAAGGAAAAGACATGGGTTACTAGGGTTTCACCCTAACCATGCACACTATATAAACAAGCTTATGTTGCATGAAATAGCACTCTAGTGTGTGTGTAATAGTGGTGGCCAATTTCTAAGTGTTAGTATACTTTCTCATACATTTTCCAAGGTTGTGGTGATTTGTGATTTCCATTTGAGGCATTCACATTATTGGTGCTTGACTCTCAAACTCCAAGGAATCAACAATCAACAAAAGGTATGTAATTCATCTAGTTCTTTTATGTTTAAAAGTATCCCATGCCATGCTAGATAGGTTATAAACCTTGGAAAATAATATTTTGCATGTACCTTAGACAAACATAGATACAAGGTTTATTAGGGTTGCATGTACACTTAGGAAGTGTTAGAATGCTCAAAACCCAACAATTAGGCCATGGGTGGTAACCATGGTTTGTTTGTAGTGTTGTAAGGCTTCAATGGGATTCGTAGCATTCACCAGTTCGAGGTAGACTATTGTTGGAGTTAGTCATGAGTGTAAAAGGGAAACAGTTTGTGCCTTGGGCATACAGGCCAGGATTATCGAAGTGTATTTCTTTGTTTGATAAGAAGACCATTGGGATCTGAGGCAAATACGGGCCTATGTAGCTCTAGACGGGTAGGACCCGTGGGTAAGGATGCTCTGTAGTATAGTTGGGTGGGACCCAAGGGCGATTCCCATGTGATTATGGCAATGCAGGTGGGACCTGGAAGAGACTGTTCGGTTAAGATGTTGGATCTTGGGTTTCAGGATTGAGTGTGTGGTCAATAATGTTGGATTAGGTGTCTATGCCCATAACTATAATTGGTACGTACTTGAATTGATAGTAGCACAGTCCTTTTGGGTTACCCTAAAACCTAGCAACAGGATAAGGAAATTATGAAAGGAGAGATATTGATTTATTATAAGATTAATAAACTAATATAAATGATTTATTAATATGTTAAAATAGTAATATATTAATTAAAAATCATAATGTTTAATTAACAGTTATCAAGAAATTAATTAGAATTAGTTTTGGGGTTAACTGTATTGATTATAAAGTACAGGGACTAGTTTGGAATTATCAAATAGTTGAGTGGAAGGTTCCAGAACCTCCTTTGGAGGGGGTGGACGAAATCTATAGGGGAAACCCTAATGATTTCGTCCAAGGGGCTTGGATAAGGCCTTTAGATAAGCTTAGGCCCCAAGCAAAGGAACATTAGGGTTTTCCCTTAACCCTAGATCCCTCAGCATTATAAGGAGCCTCTTGGCATCTAAAATCGGTCACTCCTTCCTTGAAGAAACCCTAGGGCTGAAAATTGCATACCTTACTCTCTCTATCCTTCAAGTTTCCTTCTTGCTAGTGCTTGGGTGTGACTCCATTAGAGACATTACATTTGTGGTGCTAAGCTTCCAAGAAGATCAAGATCAAAAGGATTACCAATTGTTTTCTATAACAATTGAAAGGTATGTAACTCTTCAACCCTCATATCTAAACGTGTTCCTAAGGATTTTTGTAGTGATTGCCAAATCGTGACGTGAACCTACTATCTCTGTAAGAAATAATGGAAATTGGAACTCCATGCACTCTAACAATTTCCTTGAGATAAGTTCTAGTTAGCTTCTCCATCTTGTCGTTCTCCTTGATTGGTAAGAAATGGACGGGCTTAGTCAATCTATTGACTATTACTTAAACAGTGTCTGGACCACTAGGAGTTTTGGGCAGTTTGGTGATGAATTCCATTGATATCTGCTCCCATATCTATTCAGGTATTTCCAATTGTTGAAGTAAACCCAAGGGCTTTTGATGTTCAGCCTTTACTTTAGAATAAGTTAGGCATTTTCTCACATAAGTAGCAATCTCAGCCTTCATTTTTGGTAACCAATAATGTTCTTTTAAATCCAAGTACATTTTGTCAGAGCCTGGATGTACGAAATATCTGGACTTGTAGGCTTCTTCCAAGACCAAGTACCTGACTCCACCGAACTTAAGCATCCAAATTTAGTTCATAAAGTGTCGTGTTCCGTCATCTTTTTGTATAAATTGTTTTCCCATTCCTCGTAAAGCTTCATTCTTGATGTTTTCTTCTTTTAGAGCCTCGAGTAGAGCTTCTCTAATTTGGGCGACAAAGTTAGAATGGATAGTTATAGTTAATGCTCGTACCCGATGGGGATTAATATATTCATTTCGACTTAATGCATCTGCTACCACGTTTGCCTTTACGGGATGATAATGAATCTCACATTCGTAATCATTCAACAATTTGACCCATATTCGTTGTCTCATATTAAGATCTTTTTGGTCGAAGATGTGTTGAAGACTCTTGTGATCGGTATAGATGGTACACTGTGTACCATATAAGTAATGCCTCCATATTTTCAGTGAAAAAACTATAGCTCCCAACTCAA
Source organism: Lactuca saligna (assembly GCF_052625555.1). Taxonomy (NCBI): domain Eukaryota; kingdom Viridiplantae; phylum Streptophyta; class Magnoliopsida; order Asterales; family Asteraceae; genus Lactuca; species Lactuca saligna. Next base: position 34,447,264 of record NC_136419.1, on the reverse strand, counting down.
GATCATGGGTAGTGTAATTATTCTCATGCACCTTAAGTTGTCGTGATGCATAAGCGATAACTTTTCCCCTTTGAATCAACATACATTCCAATCCTTGATTTGATGCGTCGTAGTATACAATGAAATCTTCTATCCCATCTGGAAGGGATAGGATTGGTACAATACACAACATTTGTTTTAGTTTTTGGAAAGCAGCTTCTTGTTTGTCTTCCCAGTTGAACTTCATATATTTTTGTGTTAGTGTTATAAGCGGCTTGGCTAATTTAGAGAAATTCTTTATGAATTTATGGTAATAGCTAGCAAGTCCTAAGAATTGATGCACTTTTGTTGGCATCCTTGGTGCTTCCCAATTCTTCATTGCTTCAACCTTGGAGTGTGTCACACCCCCGAACCAGACGGCGGAAACATCTGGGGGCTTGAACGTGACTCCAGTGTTGTAGTATCATCATAGTGTATATAATTGAAACATAACATCATCATCATCACACATGTAATATAACAACATTCATTGTTTACATCGAGTATTGTATTTGAATATTACATGCCAAAATAGTCAGAGTATGATGAAACAAAATATAACAATACATCCATTAGTTTGTTCTGCTCAACCTGCTTCAACGGTTTCCTAAGAATACAAGTTAATTTAAAAAGGTCAAAATAAATATGTTGGTTAGTTCATAAGCATGTTTGTGAAAATGATTTGTACAACTTTGAAACCACCAGAAAATCCTATATTTTTTTAAAATAGTTTAGTATGTTTGTATCCGATCTTGTATAAAGATAGTGCAGAAAATGTAAAGAGCATGTAGAGAGAATGTCCCCAGACAACCCGATGTTGTCTTTAATAGAGAATGATGACGTACCAACCCTCGAGATTGAGTACCAGTACATGTATGTTACTGAGTAATCCAAAGATAAAAGGGAATGTCCCCGGAATACCCTATGTTGTCCGTAAAAGAGAATGATGTCGTACCAACCCTCGAGATTGAGTACCAATACGTGTATGTTTATGAGAAATCCAAAGAAGAAAAGAAAAGAATGGTCTTCTGTAAATTAATAAAATTTAATTCCTCTAAGTGAGTCGTTACAACCATACTTCATAATGACAATTTCGCCTATCTTGACGTTTGGAAGATGCCGACTTGTTTAAGGTACGGTTTGTCACCCTAGACTGGACTAGTCTAACTGTAGCGAACAGCTCAGGTGTGGGGCGTCACCCCCGTATAGATCTATACACAAACTCACACTCTCCCTCCAAGAGACTCTGGTTATAACTACAGGCTACGATCGAACACTCAATAGGTGTCAACCGATAAAACTCACTAGATCCTTAATCGAATTTACGCGAAGAAAAATGTATAAAACTCAATCTAGGCCCAATGAACCATGTAATTAAACCACTAAGGCATCGTGTAACGACGAAAAATTTTAAACCAATTTTTTTTTTCATTTTTACAAACATCAAACATCGAGTAATAATTTAAGTTCCAATGTAAACAATATTGTCTCGACCGATTACATAACAAAGATCACAAAATAGTTTTCCCCGAGTGTGTGTACGATCACGCCGGCGCCTTCCCACGGTCCTCGCTAGTACCTGAAACACATAACACAACAACTGTAAGCATAAATGCTTAGTGAGTTCCCCAAAATACAACCTACGCACATACGCCCTTCCAGGCCTTGACCTTCCGGTCCATGTGTCTCAGGGGATTTCCGTCCCGTCTGGGCAAACCTTCCGGTCCTACCCACGACAACCTTACGGTCCATTTTACAACGCCTTTTGGCCCATAACATAATGCCTTCCGGCCCATATCAAGCATATCATACATGCACATATAACGATTAACTTATCACACATAATGCATATATCTCATATCATATTCGACCTTCCGGTCACACAGTTAAACCCTTCCGGGTACAGTATAGTGAGAAGACTCACCTCGTATATCTCGATAACTCGTGAACCCTGGAAATCACTCGTGCTCGAACCCCCGAGCTATAATCCTCCTATAACATCATATATCTATAATTAATACTTGTACCACTAAGTTTGACCATCCCTATCAAGTCAACACTGGTCAACTTTGGTCAACAGTCGTTGGTCAATTTGACCAGACTCGGTGAGTGCACTAGAGCGACTCGGCGAGTCTACGCGTTTTCACCAACTCGCAAGGATTTTCCCTTTGACACGTCGAGTACTCCCCGGACTCGACGAGTTCCACCTAGTCATGAATCACGGGGCCACCGCGACTCAACTCGCCGAGTCGCAAGGACAACTCGGCGAGTCCCAACTCGACTCGGTCCACCTGTCAATACCTCTCTAACTCTCTGTGACTCACTAAGTCACCCACAACTCAGCAGGACTACTCACTGGGTGGTTTTAAGGACAATCTTCAAGCTACTCGTCGAGTCTGTTCTTCAGACTCGGCGAGTCCATGCCATGCATCAGCTAAAACTTGCTTCTGCGGTCAGATCCGTTCCATACACACATAGATCTGGCCTTCCCAAGCTCATTTATCACGTAAAGTCTCAGTCTTGGCCGCCATGCAACACTTACAGGGCTCTTTTGGGGAAATAACCTCTAATATGGCAACCCTAGTCTCCAACTCAAAAGAATGGACATAAAGCATATCATTTGGGGCCTTCTGGACCTGCTAAGGTCCAGATCTAGGTTCCATATCTCCATGGGACCTTTCATACTTCAAATACAAGTCAAATAAGGCAAGAAGAAACCCTAGATTTGACAAATCAACCAAAACACGAAGATTAGCTCTGAAAGTTACCTCAAGAAGCTTCCCTTGATGAAATAGAAGCAGATCCAAGCTCCCCAACTGTTCTAGCTTGATCTTCTCCTTCCTTTCTTGCAATAACACACAAATTTGGTGAACAAATAGCCTTTTATCTCACTCACAAGGACTCTCAGCTGCTTTGGTGCACTCAAGGCTCAAGGTGGTCGCAATGAAGGGCCATAAGGTCCTTTAAATAGGGCTTAGGACCAGAAAATTAGGGTTTCATTAAACAGCGCGGACTCGCCGAGTCCATCCCTTGGACTCGCCGAGTCCAGACGCGAACCTTCGTCCAAAACCGCGACCCGACTCGGCGAGTTCGACCTCCAACTCGCCGAGTCCCCTCACAAAATACCAAAACTATGAAATTAAAGATACCTGGAGATCCGGGCTGTTACACATCGCTAAACATGTAAGTCATTTCAAGGCCCAATAGGAATGAGATTTATATAACATGTGCCCGAAATATATGTAAAAGGACAACTAAGGCTCATTTCACATGTAAGGTATTTACAGACTCAAATAGCACGCAAATAGTATCCAATGTCCGTTGCGCATGTTAATGGGTCAATAAGGCTCAATAAACATATAAATAGTATTCAGGACCTATCGAACTTATTAATGGGTCACTAAGGCCCAATAAACATGAAATTGCCCTAGTTAACCCATTTTTCGTTATCTTTGTTGGTTTTAGCCAAATTATTTACCAAAATAGCATAAAAAGCCCACTTTTTGTAAAAATGACATCCTTGGCCCAATAAGCCAAAAATTTACAATTAAGACCCAATCTTAGTAAAAATAACACTTTAGTCCCCATTTTGTTCAAAACTTGTATTTATGCCTAGTTTTTTGTAAAAATAACATTTTTAACCATTTTTGTCAAAAATATCATTATTGACTTGGTTTTTGTGAAAATACACATGTTTCTGGTTTTTGACTTTTCTTACCCGGTTGTTAGAAATATTGTAGAAAAATCATCGTAAATTCAAATTTTGATCCGTAAACTCTGTAAGTTTTAAAATTTTGTCTATTTTGTTCAAAAATTTTCTCATAAATTTTAATGGCCTCAAACTAGTGTGAAATTTCTCACCTTCATAGGCTAGTCTGAGATTATTTCAAATATGATAGACAGTTTTGTAAAATTCGCCAAAAATTGTAGATAAATCATATGAAAACGTCAAAATAGTCATTTTAAAGATATAACCCTAAGCTTTGTGCACTTAAAACAGTTTTGAAAAATATTACCATTAAGGTGGTCAAAACCATTCGAGATTGGACTAAAACTTTTCTGTCGAAGGCTGATTTTTTAGTTTAAGTTATCAGTGTTTGTTCACAACACTTGTTTATGCTATTTGAAGTCTATAAATACCAGATCTACAAGTTTACATGTATTATATGTGATAACACATACTTTTCTCAAGGTTTTTATGAAGATCCAAGTGATAAACTTCATATTCTTAACATATTTTTAGATTTATGAAGTAACAACACATAATCACCAAATAATTCATGAAAACACACATTGTTATGCATATACACATAGATATACAGAAAACAACTTGTATTCTCCCCCAAAACAAAGTAAAAATCAAAAATAGTGGGTATGAACTGACATTGCTTTGATGTTTTCTGTTTTTGGTGATGAAAAGAGGAGATATCGTCCTTATGAGCTTTCTTGAGAGGATCTTTGAAAGTAGGATGATTCTAGGAGTATAACACAAGATTCATGATGTTTTGATGAATATCTAACATAAGATGGATTTATTCAAGTTAAAAGTGAAGTATCTTACCTAGTATGTGAGTTGGAGGGACCTTCTTGAGCACACACATACCCACTCACGGGTTTATTGAAGAAAATCAGGGAGTTTCTTGAAGGTTTGGAAATGGAGTAGAGTTTGAAAGCTCTTTGATGAGGGATAATGGCCTTAGGCCATGAATATGAAGAGAGAAAGAGAGGAGAGAGGATGGGATGTGATGGTTGCATTGAGACATGAGAGTTGTATGGAGATTTGTTAGATAATGGCATGGAAATCCACTTTGTAAACATGAGGTGGCACTCTTAATTATCATTGGCTAATTTGTTTTTTTATTTTTATATGTATTTGGTCGAGAATGAGCTAGTAGGAAAAGAAGTGAGATAGTTTGGGCCATTCCTTGACCTAGTTCGAATTTATGGAGCCCAATAATATTTTTTGGCCAATTAGGCCCCTTTTATGGGTTTACGGCCCAAAGGTGGTGAAGGAATGGAGTTTACGGCCCAATAGCATCATTTATGTGGGTTTTGGCCAAATAAGGCCCATGAAAATGATATGAGACATTCTAGGCTCATTATGGCCCAAATGCTATAATTTAATGAATGTGGGTCCAATTAGAGCCCAAATAGGGTTCCTAGGCCCAAAGTGGTTAAATTGAAAGTTTATTGGTCCATTAGGCCCAAAAAGAGAATCCTAGTCCATATTAACTTGAACCGGGATTTCTAGGGTTTTCAATCCAAACGAGATGTATTGCATTAGGTTTTGAACTTAGATCAAGAGTTTGGATTCAAATGGATGGTTCGATTAAGCATAGAGTATGATTTTCAATTAGAGTATATGACTTATACTACATGATGTTTACATGAGACTAGAATTTCCTATCTAAAATGCTAGTTGTGACAGAGGGGTCAACATGAATTCCTTCGTTGCTAACTACATGACATAAAAATTGTACTTCTCTAATCTAAAATTCACATTTAGAGAACTTGGCATACAAATTTTCTTTTTCTTAGTAGTTCCAAGGTTATTTGCAAATGTTGAACGTGTTCTTCCTTGGTTCGTGAATATATCAATATATCATCAATAAATACTATCACAAATTTGTCCAAGTACGGTTTGCAAACACGATTCATGAGGTCCATAAACATTTTCGGGGCGTTGGTTAATCCAAAAGGCATAACTAAGAACTCATAATAACCATATGGAGTCCTAAATGTTGTTTTTGGAACATCTTATTCTTGTACTCTAAGTTGATAGTATCCTGATCTGAGATCTATCTTTAAGTAGTAGCTAGATCCATGGAGTTGATCGAATAGATCATCAATTCTTGGAAGCGGGTAAGGATTCTTGATCGTTAGTTTGTTTAGCTCCCAATAATCAATACACATTCGAAAGGATCCGTCCTTCTTCTTAACAAACAAAATTGGTGCTCCTCAATGCAAAAAGTTTAGTCTAATGAAGCCTTTATCAAGAAGTTCTTATAGTTGGCTAGATAATTCTTGCATTTCGGATGGAGCCAACAGATGAGGAGATTTTGCTACTGGTGCTGCTCCTGGAATTAAGTCAATTCGGAATTCAATATGTTGAACGGGTGGTATTCCAGACAGGTCTTTAGGAAACACATATGGGTAGTCAAATACTTTAGGTATGTTGTTGATTTATTTTGTTTTACTTTTCTTATCTAAAATATGTGCCAAGAATGCGCTACATTTGTTATGTAGATATTTATGTGTCTTGGTGCAAGATATGACTTTGAGGTTTTTCCCAGACTTATCGCCATAAATAATCAGGGCTTCGCCATTAGGTAAGGGAAGTCGTATGGCTTTTTCGTAATATAGGATTTCAACGTGATGTAAAGATAACCAATCCATGCCAATTATGACATCCAAACAACCGATAAACATTGTCATGAGGTTGACATGAAAGAGGTAGTTATTTAGAGTTAATAGACAATTTTCTAGAATTTCATGTGTTTTCTCGGTTTGACCATTAGCGATTTCTACTTCATAGATTTCTTTCAATTGCTACACTCATGACTTAATAGTTTTCTAAACTTCGGGGTTATAAAACTTCTATCAGCTCCAGAGTCGAAGAGTATAGTAACATATAAAACTTCTATCGGAATCTTTGTTGATGGTCCAAGCAAGTGAGAGAAATTAGAAATCGTGTTCAGATTGAAATTCTCCATTGTTGTACGGGTTTCGAAGAAAGAGAATTTTGGATTAAAAATGAGATTTAAGATGGAAATCAATGAGAAAATGATCAAAAATCAATCGATCTAACACACAGAGTGCATAATCAATTCAAAACAATCAATTGAAACCAATTTTCTAATGTATGACTAAAACTATAAAATGTATGTCTAAAACTATAAATATTACTATTTGTTCTTACAAATTTTAAAACTACATATGTATGCCTAAAACTATAAAGTTTACATCTATATCCAAACAAATATTATAATTATGATTAAACCAAATGAATCTTTAAAAACTTTAACCCTTCAACCTAATTTTTTAAAGCTTTCTAGGAATATATATATATATATATATATATATATATATATATATATATATATATATATATATATATATATTCAAAATGTAAAAACATGTTAATAAAATGGACAAAAGTCATAAAACTATATTATATAATAAAAAAATAAGTTTAAAAAAAACAAAATTTTATGATGTCAATATTGTTTCAGATTATTGATGTTATTAACTTCATTAAGCAAACAATAACATAATCTTTATCTAATCGACTTGATAACTATTTTTGTAGTCGGCATACCCTTTTTAATTACGTAATAGATTAGCAAAAAAAAAATAACAAATAATCTTATTCAACCAGACTTGATTTTATGTCATTCTTATGATACATATTTTTTGTGTTGAAACATAGCTATTGGTGGGTAAAAATGAAAAAAGACATAGATATGTTTAAAAAATAGATCAATAAATAAATATATAATTTTGTTTTCTTTTATCTCACAGTATCACTTGAAGTCAATAGTAATCGGCTTCAAATGCTCGTAATGTAAATGGAATGGCTATAAATGTCATATTGTGATGTTTATATACTAAGAATGTGGATGTACGTATTTGAATTCTGTAAAGTTTAATAAACTGTTATATTCTTATCATTATCATATTTTTCATACGACTTTATATAGCCATTTTTTAACTTTAAGAAAATTCTAACTGTTTTTTTGTCCACCATTTCATCTAAAAAGTTCAATCAAATACGCCTTTTTTCCATTAACATGATATTCTACGTACTATAATTAAATCTAATCCATCAAATACCAACAACGTAACTATTTCTATTATAATTAAATTTAATCCATTAAATACCAATTAAATAGTTCAATCGATTAAATATATTCGACCCCTTTTATTATGTTATGAAACTAGTATTAAATTATGAAACTATGGATTGTATCTTCTAAACTATTAAATTAAACTATGGATTGTATCTTCCATTGAACTATGGATTGTGATTATTGATTGTATCTTCTATTAAACTATGGATAAGGATTGTGATTATTGGTTGTATCTTCTATTAAACTATGGATTGTGATACTCTAATGGACCTTAGAATTGTCGGATGAATGCTTACTCACATGTACAAGTCATACACGTCCATTAACCCTATGGAAAAATAACATATCCAACAAATTAAATTAAATGAAAAATAGTTTGTGGAACAAATTTAACCGAGACGCATGTAAAAAATAACTAATTACTACAGATTTGAGTTGTAAGAAAAATAACTTATGGAGCAAATCCAACTAAGACTCCGAGACACACCTCTTATGGGATCTTTATGTAAAACTCCAACTTTATTTCTTGCATTCGTAATTAAACAACTAACTGATTAGATTTATTTCACATCAAAAACCAACAATACACATAATATTCATAATCATAAAAGCAAAATAATAACTTCAAATAATCCGCCACTTCTTCCTCTCATAATTTACACCACCCATCAATCTGATTCGTCTATGTCAGAAGATCATTCACCCATCCAAGATCTGGACCATTTACGGGGCTGTCATTGTAAACATTCTGGCTTGAACTGCTGCTCCTCGAGAATGAAGTCGGAGTTGAATCAGACAAATCATAAACACCACCACACCCGTTGTTGAAGCACTCATCTACCCACTGCGAGTTCATATTCATATTCTCCTCCACAGTCATGGCCTCCATAGATCTCATCAGTTCAGTTAGCGACTGATTGCTGATCAGCTCATTCATCGACTCATTCTGCATACAACTGTTGTTTCCAAATTGGGTCATCCCCAACGACTCGGCTCTAGCTAGCCTGTCTGCAAATCGGGAAATAGGGGAGAACCCTGCTCCGGATCTGGCCGGAGAGAAGGGCGGAGAAGCAGGTGGCGAAATGGAAAGGCTGTCGATATCAATGTTCAAAGTGGAGGTTGGCGAATTGATGTGATGGACACTTGAAAGGCACCGACAATGGGCACAACAATGACACGTCTCCGAATGATGCTTTTTCACTGGAGCCGTCGTCTCCGGTGGCACCACACGGAGCTGACGCGGGGTGTGAGCGAAAAAGCAGATCTTGCGCTGGCAGTTCTTCCCGTCTTTGCACGCTTCAGTTCGGTAGCGAGAAGGATGTAGCCAACACTCAAAAACTCCATGAGCAAACTCACACGAATCACCACGGCTACAGCTCCCACGACGGAAGTCTGCACAGACTGTACCCAAGTAATTATACCGACGAGGACACCTCCGGCGAGCCTTTTCGCCGGGATGAGCGAAGGGACAGTCGGTCCAATCATGAGATCGGCTACGGGTACACTTGCGAACCTTGAACTCATAAATACGGAAATGATCAGCAGAGTAGGGATCGGCATCTTCATCAGAATCCACACCGGAGTTGTAAGGCAAGAATTTCTTGAAGAGTGTTTCCTCGGGAAGAACCCTGGGAGATTCATTCTGCTGTTGATGATACATGCTGTCTATGAGGGCCTCCTGCGAGGAGGCGGAGGCACGGCGGCTGAGGAGCTTGCGGGGTGGGATATCGATGTCCCTGAGTGACTTTTTGCTGGCAAGATAGATTTGGTGGGAAGGATGGAATCTGTGTTGTTCAAGGCATCCACTTGCCATGACCTCTTCTGTGTTTTGCATGTGTGAAAGAGAGAATTAGGGTTTGAGTGAAGAAGATGAATGGAAGGAGATGGATATTTATAGTGACAGAAAAAAAGGAGATGACGAGGACGAGGTGGGTGTGCGTGGCCAAATGGTGTAAAAGGAACGCATGCAGAGGGGAGTATGTGGCAGCTCGATAGAGAGGGTATTGCATGCAAAACCAAAACACACAAACTCTAATTTTGGTTTTGGGTTAAAGTGGTTTGGTTGTTTTGTTTTTATTGTCGTCACCTTTTTATTTATTATGGTTCATGTATCGTGGTCTCGTTTTTGTATTCATGTATCGTGGTCTCGTTTTTGTATTCTTCCCATTGCATAAATGTCCAAACAAAAATATTACTCTATCTGTAAAATTTTAAGTGTTTTTATCTTACTTTTGGTAAAAGAAGTAATAATATATTTAGAGTATTATAGATGTAAGGAATAAGTAAATGTTGTCTTTTAGCATATGTTCAAACGATCAACGTAAACAAATAAATCGCAGTCTAGAACATATACAAAGTGAAATGGATGAAAATACTGAGTAATGATTTTGACTATAAAATTATCAAATGCCGGGTTTAATAAAAATTGTAATTATTTTCATTCTTGTTGTTTTTGGAAATTTAGGCAAACCTTATTTAAGTACTTAGAAGCTAGAGGAGAAAGAAGGTTATGAAAAAAATAAAATGAAAAAAAGACTACAACACAAATCACACTACAAAAAATCAACCGGGCCGGTCCAAAGATATATGGGGTCCGGAAAAAAAAAATCACTCAAAGACAAATATAATAATTATTAAAAAAAATATCATTTTCTCTTTACTATATACGTGTTCAATTAACAATAATAAGCAAACCAAATTCTTTATCTTTTGAGTTAATTTGAATTTTAACAAACTTTAGATCCTAAAAATCATTTAAATAATATATATATATATATATATATATATATATATATATATATATATATATATATATATATATATATACATCCCATAAATTTTGGGCCCCCTGGAAACGTAAGCCCTAGGCGGTTGTCCACCGTCTGGATCGACCCTGAAATCAACACATTATCGGTAACGCCTTTAACGGCAACAATGACTTTTATCGATGACACAACACTTTGTCGCCACTAAAAGCTTTTATCGCCAATAAAGGTGTCGCCGGTAATATCTTGTTAACTGAATACGTGTTATCCCCTTCTGGTAAACCCCAATCGTCCGACCGAGTATTTAATCCAACAGCTAGGCCTCGTTTTCGCACAAACCCAATACCGTCGACAAAAAGTCGCCGCTAAAGATCGAAAAAAAAAAAAAAGACACTGCATAAGTTCTCTCATTAGTTATCGGCGCTATTGGTTATTGTTGCCGCTAAAGATTTTAAGTGTCGCCGCTACTGATTGTCAGTCACTAAAGATTGACGCAGATAACACTTCCTCTTTCTACTTTCAGCTTTCATTTGTGTGCATTTTTTTCCTTTTTCCTCCGACGACTTTCGCTCAATCGGCCTTTCCCAAAGGCTAAGACATATCGGCGACATCTTTAGGCCATTGGAAATTCCCCACTTCGACATCTCTGACGATTCCATTGTGACATTAATTTAGGCACTGGTGCTGTCGATTTGCTCCGATGTTCATGTTTTTCTTCCTCATTTCTCATTTTCCTTCTCTTTACCGTTGATTTTCAGTTGTACTTGTGATTAGTTGCAAAAATATTGTTTCAACATATATTTTTCCTCCACAGTCACCGAGGCTACCGTCGGGTGTGTTGCTGTCACCAGCGATGATTACAATCACCACTGCACCAGTTGTTGATTTCTAGTCACTACAGGTTCTATTCATTGTGATTTTGGAGATTAATTGCAAAATTTATGTGTATTTGATATATGTATTTCGATTTGGTGTATATATGTGAAAATGTGTATTTGGTGTATGTGTAACGCCCCGTTCTTAAATATCTATTCATGGGCTCCCGAGATCAAGAGTAAAAGCGTTTCGGTCTTTTATGGGCAATGGGTTTTATTCGAGAAGGTTTCGGATTGGTGTATGTTGATAGAAGCATAGGGCTTCTCGCCACCTTTGTGTGGATGTAAAGTTCATCGGAAACGGGCTTAGAATAGAGGAGTTACGGCATTTCGAAGATATTATCGATTATAGCCCTTAATGGGAAAAGTGGATAAGGAAGGCCAAGTATGAAGAATGGTACACACTGGGTACGCCCAGCGTAGGCTGGGTTACGCCCAGCGTAATTGGGTAAATGAAAGCGGGTTTGTGGGGGCGTACGCCCAACGTACTGGATGTACGCCCAGCGTACGTCCAGAGTCTTTAAACCTTAATTTGAGGGTAAGCCACTATATAAGGAACATAATGGCTCGAACCTTAGCCTCATTATTAGTCTCCCCAACCTCATAGAAACCCTAGAACGCCTCTCCCTTCCTTTTTGTGAGATCTTGACCTTGGGAAGCTCATTTTGGAAGTTTAAGCTTAGAAGAGAAAAGGAGGGAGTTGTCAAAGAAGGACTTGGGAAGTTGGAGCTTTTAGATCTGGAATAACATCATCTTCTGGAGCCCTTTTGAGGTATAAATCCTCTTGCTTGGCAATCATATTGTGTAGATTTATGTGTTCTGAAGTTTTGACATCATTCTTGTCCTAAAAACCCCATCTTGATGCATGTCTCGAGTTGGCTGAGAATAGTTGTCCTTTTAGACCTTAGGAGAGGTCTTGAATAAGAAAGATAAGGTCCCAAGGGCTTTGGTTGTCTCATATGTGATATAGATTGGTCTAAATGGATTAAGACCTTGGATTAAGAACCTTATGGACGTCCCAGATAATAAAGTTTGAGACTTTACGAATCCTAGACATATTTGGCCTAAGGATCTGAAGTTTGGGCTTAAGAGCTTAAACCATTAAGAAGTTACATGAACTTGTTGAGCAGCGAAGTTACGCCCCGCGTGACAAGGGAGTACGCCCAACGTAGCGCGTCAGTGCCCCGATCCAAAATTGTGAAGCATCATTGCACGCCCAATGTACCAAGAAGGGTACACCTAGCGTACCCCTTCTGTTGCATTTTAATTTTGGGCCTTGCTTGTTTGGGTTGTTATTGGGCTAATAAGTTTGGGCCTTGATTGAATAGTATGAATGGAGTATTTTGGGCCCAATTATTATCAAGGACCATGGATCTAGGCCCGATTGTAGAGGTGGGCCCAATTTAGTAAATTGGGCCAATATTGGGCTTTGTATGAGAATTTGACTTTGGCCTTGGCCCAATAAGGGGACATATGTTTAACATAATGATTATTTTTGCTATGTTGGCTAGTTCGGGATTTTCGGTGAGTCGGTGATTCGGGAGTCTGCTTTTCAAGATCAGAGTTTCGACAATTGCGAGGTGAGTTATCCTCACTATATCAACAAGGTCTAAGGCACCAAGGTCGGCCCTTCATCGGATTGTAATCCGGGTATTGTTGTTATGTTGTTGCCTTGTTATGTTTGCATCCTAATAGTTAGGATGGTATATGTTAGAGACCTGGTTAAGGTCGGTATCCTGGTATATAGGATGATGCTATGCTAGTGACCGGTTAGGTCGGTATCCTGTTTAGAGTATGTTATGTTATATTATATGCTAGATCGGTTTGATTAGATGTGAAATGTTATATGATTGTATGTTTATGTGCACATGGTTGTTGACTGGGGTTGGGTTGAGGTGGGTCCTGTTTTGTGCTGTAGGCCAACATACCCAGGGCGGACCGGTTATTTCGAAGGCCCAGCGAGCGGTCCAGATAGGCTGTAGTCCCCACGAGGGCGGACCGGACGTGCCGAGGCTCGGAGAGTGGATCGGGCCGACTGAAGGCCCGATGCGGGCGGACCAGTCATACTGTAGACTCAGAGAGTGGACCAAGTGGGTTGAAGGCCCGGTCCGGGCGGACCAACCACAATGAAGACTCGAGGGATATGGCTAGACTCGAAGGGTGGACCCGGTGGACCGAAGGTCCGGTGCGGCGGACCAGTCACACAGTAGACCCGAAGTGCATGGTTGTTCTGTTCGGTTATGATATGTTATGCGTGGTATATGTGGTTGGTATTTTGGGGGTATCTCACTAAGCTTTCGGGCTTACAGTTGTGGTTTAATGTTTTTCAGGTACTTCAGGAGACCGTGGCAAGGAGAAGGCGTGATCGTACCGCTCCTCATGTTTATGTTTTATGTTATGGTTCTGGGGATACTCTGATAATAAATGTATTGAAAACCTTTTTGTAATAACTTAATGAATTGGGATGTTTTTGAAAAGTTTAAATTGGCTTGAATTTTTTTAGAGTGTTACAGTATGTATATGTGTATAATATATATTTGAATGTATGTGTATTTTATGTATATGTGGTATATGTGTGCATTTGATATATGTATGTGAATTTGGTTACATATTGGTGCATTTAATGTCGTTACGTATCGGTTTTTTTGCACCAAAAAACATTGATCTAAAAAAAATGAAAAATGTTATTATCCGCGACACTATTATTGGTGACAGAAGGACTTACCGGGGACAAGGTTATTAGTGGCGACATAGGGTATTACCGCGACAAGAGCATTAACGGCGACAAATATCTTTACCGAAAACATTTTAAGTAATAGTGATAGAGCAGTATCGACGACTTTTTAACGGCGACGTGTCGCCGCTATTGCCTTTACCGACGACCTTTCTAGCCTTGACCGGTGATTTTTGTCGTTGCTAATTACTTTTTTTCTTGTAGTGTCAGTACATGTATCAAAGCATCTCTCTCTCTCTCTCTCTCTCTCTCTCTCTCTCTCTCTCTCTCTCTCTCTCTCTCTCTCTCTCTCTCTCTCTCTCTCTCTCTCTCTCTCTCGACGTTCATCGCTGAGAGATCAAGAGAGAAATCGTATTTGGATGCACCGCTGCAACTAAAGCATTGATTGATGCTCTCATTCAGGTTAAACTTGATGCCGACGATAAATCGCCAGTATAGGTTTAATGAATACTACGTCGTTTGATTATCTAACAAATAAAAAAAATTAAAAACTTATTTGTGTTGACGTCATGCCGTCAGGACAAAGTTTCACACGGATAGCCACATTGTATTTCGATGACATGTTGTTGAAATTGCTCCCGAAAAAACAATGTTATTTCTATTTTCTACACCACTTAATATAATTAAATAGAAATGATAATTTACGCAACCTATACCGACGACATGTCGTTGATATAGGCTTTCAAAAACCGCATAAATTACTATTCCTTCCATCCAAATATATGGCAACGACAAATCGCCGTCACAGGTTTGCAAGTCAAATTAAGTAGGTAAACCCTATCTCGACGAGAAGTTGTCAACATAGCATTGTTTGTCCCGGTGTCGTCGGCATAGATGTTGTCGTCATACATTCTTATAGTGACGCAAGGTTGGTTGAAGTGGATGAGATGGTTGTTGGTGGTAACTAATGTGGCATCTATTGTTGGTGGTAGGCATTATCTCCATTAGCAACAAAGTCCATAGTCATGCAAGAACGACAAATTTTTTCTTGTCGTCTTTCTGCTCTGTATCCGCAACACCACACTATGATGGAGACAATAACATGACATGATATGGAAGACATCAAAGTTCTCAAAATCGCGATCTTGATCGTAGGATCGTACGATCATAAGTATGTAAACTGAGCCAGATCATATATATAGATTTTATCTGGGGTAAAATCATAGGATCGTAGAATCGGGATCCAATCCGATCCCACCCTCCTTGATTTTTTTTTTTTGAAAAAAATTAAAAAGATAAACAAAAATTATAAAAAATTGAATTTACCACTGTATGGCTTCTATCCTTTACCGGTTTATTGTTTATACATACATACATATATATATATATATATATATATATATATAAAAGTTTTTTATAGGTTTTGAACGGAAAACTGAATATTAAATATATTTTTCATGTTTTAAACTTATAAGTTAAAATTATGTTTTTTTCATGGAATCTTCGGATCTAATGTTGTTGCGGAGACAGTACCGGCGCGTACGTGTGTTCAACCACCCCCAACTTGTCTAAAGCACACTATATATAGTCTATACAATATAAATCATTTAAAAACCATTTCCATTTGAAAAAGAAAATGAAACTAATAGTTTTTTGAAGAGTAGGCCATGAAAATAGGAAATTAATTCATTTAATTTAGAAAATCTGTTAAAAGAAAACAAAATCCAATCAATTTCAACCTCTTAAATCTATCACAAAAATTCGAAATCCTAGCCAAAAGTTCTTAAAATAATTAAATAAATTCAATAATTAAAGAAATTCAATCATAAGAGGTTTTACAAGTTCATAGATCTTTTAAAAAAAATCATAACCTAGAAAAAATTACCACCAATCACTTTTTCATGATTCATGTCTATTGTTCCATCGTCTAAGACTCACTGTCTGAGAATTGTCACATGCATGCTTTGATCTGATCCCTAAATCTTTCAGATTTTGTCCTCTCCTTCTCTAATCGGTTGCCATTCTCCGTCGCCACTCGCCGTCATCGATGGCCACCTCTGCTGCACGGCTTATTCTTTCCTCTTTTGTGCAGCGTATTCTCTTAACAACTCACTTTGAGTTGCTCTCAAACTCCCCAATGTCCATAACATTAGTAATGTCATATGCCGCTAAATTATTAGATTGTCCTCTTATAGATATACTTCTTTTTATTTGTTTTCTAAAAAAATTCTTGCACCTAGATATATCCTTCACCTCAACTGACTTTATGAATTGATGTGCTTTATTAGCATGAAATTGTCATTTCAAATTAATTGTAATTCTTTTTACTTGTGTATTTAACCCAGTGTTGTAAAAATCGGTCTAGGCGACTGTTTGATCGGGGATTAATCGTTAGGCGGTCTTCAATCGAATAGGATTAAGGCTAATTGGTAAGCTTAATCGGTTTTGGTCAAAGGGGGTCAAAGTCGGAACTAGATGGTTCTAATCGGTCCTAGGCAGCCTAATCGGCCAAATTTTCAAAATTTCAAAATTTTAAATATTAAACCAAAATTTTCAAAATTTCAAAAGTTTATAGTATTTCAATTTTCAACTAATATATAAAAAAAGAAAAAATTAAAAAATTAAATTTTAAATTTTTTCTCCAAAATTTTCAAAATTTAGATGTTTTAAAATATACAAATACCCAAATTTACTTCTTTTTTCTTAAGATATATTAAAATTTGAATAATTTTTCTTGTTAATTGGATGATAAATGTTGTGCTAGTTAAACTTATTATTAAACTTTTATGCTTATTTATTTATATTCTTACGATTAAAGTTAGATTTATAAATTTTTGAATAATTTTCTTAATAATTAATGGTCCCCGATTAATCCCTAGACCCAAGTTCACCGACTAGCAAACGTCTAACGTTTTCTGCAACATTGATTTAACCTAAAAGCTTTTTAATTTTACAAATATTTATTAGCCAAATTGTTTGGTAGTTAGCCATCTATTTATAAATGTTTGTTTAGTTTATGTGTGTGTTAATTGTTTAACTTTTTGTTACATTATGCAAGATTTCTAATGATAATTTAGGAATTGTTTTGATACAATTGAAGATTTGTGAAGACCAGTATAAAACATGAATCAACTCCAAAAATTGCAAGGATCTCTCCAAAAATAAAATTAAGAAAGCTAATTGCACCCCCCCCCCCCCCCCTCAATCTAAAATCTTGGCTCCACCCCTAATCTGATGTCCATCTTAAACCCAAAAAACAATCGATCCCTCATGTTAACAACCTTGGAAGACATTGAAAGATAATTAAGGTGGAGCGCCACATTGGCACCATGCCACCTACCCATTCAGCCTAAAAGGTTGGGACTTAAAGTATTCATGTTGTTGATACTATATTAAAAAAAAAAAAAAAAAAAAAAAAAAAAAAAAAAAAAAAAAAAAAAGACCAACCGGGTTTTATCAACCAAGGAGGGTCCACAAAATGTTTCTAGAAAAAAAATGACATTTTAAATCGTTCTTCCCAAAGGACATATGATCTAAAAGATCTTTCATATGGTGTTGTGACATCCTCATTTTCATGGTTAGAAAAGACCGATTTGTTTATGCTTTATTTTCAAATCATACTAACTTTCTAAAGAAAAGTGTTGCAGAATTTGTTCCCAGAAAGACATGATAAATATGTTATCAAAGCATTTTTGAAGAAATGTATTTGATTCATTTTAAAACTTTGGGATGTCATCGTCAATACAGAAACATAAGCATAAACAGAACTTACATTCGTTTACACTAGTGATCTACATCTCTTTAATCTCTCGGTGTAGCGTAGCTTTATATCGACACCTATGATACAAATAACCTAAGTGGGTCGGGTTGCGAAAGTTGGTGAGTACATAGGGTTTTCAACCAACAATAATATAGTTATTATGTTTAAACATCAAAACATCAACCCAATTACCCATCCCCATTATCTTTTTTACTCTTAAGGATCTACCCTAAGAATCAACTACTCTTTATTCATTCATTCCTTAGGATCGTCCTAAGGAATAGGCAAAAAGTCCATTGTCGTCAGGGTTTATACAACAGGCACCAAATCCATAGTTGTCAGGGTTCATCCAACGGGCGCTAAGTCCATATCTCTCATTTATCGACAATATTATTTGCGAGAGTCCACCCGCAATACATGTCAATGGGTTTTTATAGTACACCGGGTGAACATATCATTCACAATACCTACATATTGTGTGCGTGCTAGTGTTCAATCGAACCGTCTAGAATAGTCTTTGGTTGTCATCCATTCTCTACTAGATGACGGGGCCAACACTTGGGTAAAGGCTTCTATCATTTTCACCTCTCACCCTCATCTCATGTTTTATATCACCTTTCATCTCATCCTCCAACTCATCTTTCATCACACACCAGCTATTTCATCTACCCATGTTCTACCCAACATATTTGTAGATATGAAATACATATACAATTTAGATTTGAAGAAAAAGTTTAGATCTGAAAAGAAAATACATATACGGATCCAATCTGAAGAAAAAGTTTAGATCTGAAAAACGAGGTTTAAATCTTTCATCCAATATGGATCTCGCGTTATAAAAACATATACAATTTAGATATGAAAAACAAAGTTTAAATCTTTCATCCAACATAGATCTCAAGTAAACAGATAATATGCACACATAGAATGTAAATTATATAAAATACTTCATATCTATGTATAAGATGAAAGTAAATATGCACTCACTTAATAAAGTCCGTTAAAAATTCATAGCATTGTCATCCGACGTTCGTTTTCGTCTGTCTTTATATCGTTGAGCTCCTATTAATGAGACCTTCAATTCTCATTTAGGTTTCATCAATTAAAAATCGATAAATCTAAAATTAGATTTTCAGGCTGTGTATTGCTAAGCTAAATTTTAGAAAAATCATAACTTTCTCATAGGAAGTAAGATTTGGACGTTCTCTATATGCACGATTTTGGTTTAACGTCTACTACGACTTTTATTTAGACCGCTAAGGCTAAAAAAAATTCATCAAAAATTCATTTTTTACGTTACACGGTGCCGTGCCGGTTTAGCCGTAAAATTTCGACAAGTCAAAATTCTTCTTATAACTCAGATTTCAACATTTATATGTACGGAACCCTTGTGACATATTCTATAACCTGGATAAGATTATTTATTCTAAATCATCTTCTATCAAAAAGTCATTTTTAACATTTATTATCTCTAAATTGACTAGTCCGAATCGTGGACGTTACACTGAAACTCAAGGTTGACTACCATTTTCTTTTAGATGGAAGTATTAGTATAAACTAAATCCATCTGATGAATGGTTTAATCTCAGGTACTCTTTCTCTATCTTCCTCATGCTCGTTTCGATTTTCTTATTCAATACAAGCAGAATGCACAATTGGCACTTTATTGAAAGAATTTAGGGCTCTATGACTTACCAATAGCACCCCATGTATATCCCACATAACTTCATATAGTTGATAAATTAGGACAAGATTTTTAATTTTAGGTTATATATATATATATATATATATATATATATATATATATATATATATATATATATATATATATATGTTCAGGTTCATTTGATACCATTCTAATTTTGTGAGACCGTGAGACCAAATATAAAAATAATTTTAAAATGCAAAATAAATGGAAAAATCCAAAAATTCTTTTTTTAAATATTATTTTCGGAACTTCAATTAACTAAAAAAATCTTTTTTTTTTTTTTGAAAAATACATGAAATATTCTAATAGAATATTACACTGACATATTTTAAAAAATAATTTTAAAATGCAAAATAAATAAAAAAAATCTAAAAATTCATTTTTTAAATATTATTTTAGGAACTTGAATTAACTAAAAAAAATAAGCAAAAATAAAAAAAATCCATTTTTTTGAAAAATACGTGAAATATTCTAATAGAATATTTCACTGTACATATTCTAAAAAATAATTTTAAAATGCAAAATAAATAGTAAAATCCAAAAATTCTTTTTTAAATATTATTTTCGAAACTTGAATTTACTAAAAAAAATTAAAAAATGCGTCTCACGGTCTCACAAAATTAGATCGTCTCACATGAACCTAACTATATATATATATATATATATATATATATATATATATATATATATATATATATATATATATATATATATATATATATATATATATGTATGAGAAAAAAGATACATGATTTGACAAAAATCTCAACTTTATGTGCTGATTTTTGAGATTTTCTATCTTCTTTTTATCAAGTTTCAGTGGGGGATCGGAAATTTACTTTCGTTTCAGTTCTCAACTCTAAATCTAGCCAATAGTGCATTTTTAAATTTTTTTTAGTAAATTCAAGTTCCGAAAATAATATTTAAAAAAGAATTTTTGGATTTTACTATTTATTTTGCATTTTAAAATTATTTTTTAAAATATGTACAGTGAAATATTCTATTAGAATATTTCACGTATTTTTCAAAAAATGGAATTTTTTTATTTTTGTTTATTTTTTTAGTTAATTCAAGTTCCGAAAATAATATTTAAAACATGAATTTTTAGATTTTTTTTATTTATTTTGCATTTTAAAAGTCCGTTAAAAATTCATAACATTGTCATCCGACGTTCGTTTTTGTCTTTCTTTATATCGTTGAGCTCCTATTAATGAGACCTTCAATTCTCATTTAGGTTTCGTCAATTAAAAATCGATAAATCTAAAATTAGATTTTCAGGTTGTGTATTACTAAGCTAAATCTTAGAAAAATCATAACTTTCTCATAGGAAGTAAGATTTGGACGTTCTCTATATGCACGATTTTAGTTTAACGTCTACTACGACTTTTATTTAGACCGCTAAGGCTAAAAAAAATTCATCAAAAATTCATTTTTTACGTTACACGGTGCCGTGCCGGTTTAGCCGTAAAATTTCGACAAGTCAAAATTCTTCTTATAACTCAGATTTCAGCATTTATATGTACGGAACCCTTGTGACATATTCTATAACCTGGATAAGATTATTTATTCTAAATCATCTTCTATCAAAAAGTCATTTTTAACGTTTATTATCTCTAAATTGACTAGTCCGAATCGGCGGGCGTTACACTGAAACTCAAGGTTGACTACCATTTTCTTTGAGATGGAAGTATTAGTATAAACTAAATCCATCCGATGAATGGTTTAATCTCAGGTACTCTTTCTCTATCTTCCTCATGCTCGTTTCGATTTTCTTATTCAATACAAGCCGAATGCACAATTGGCACTTTATTGAAAGAATTTAGGGCTCTATGACTTACCAATAGCACCCCATGTATATCCCGCATTACTTCATATAGTTGATAAATTAGGACAAGATTTTTAATTTTAGGTTATATATATATATATATATATATATATATATATATATATGTTCAGGTTCATTTGACATCATTCTAATTTTGTGAGACCGTGAGATCAAATTTAAAAATAATTTTAAAATGCAAAATAAATGGAAAAATCCAAAAATTCTTTTTTTAAATATTATTTTTAGAACTTCAATTAACTAAAAAAATCTCTTTTTTTTTTTGAAAAATACATGAAATATTCTAATAGAATATTACACTGACATATTCTAAAAAATAATTTTAAAATGCAAAATAAATAAAAAAATCTAAAAATTCATTTTTTAAATATTATTTTTGGAACTTGAATTAACTAAAAAAATAAACAAAAATAAAAAAAATTCCATTTTTTTGAAAAATACGTGAAATATTCTAATAGAATATTTCACTGTACATATTCTAAAAAATAATTTTAAAATGCAAAATAAATAGTAAAATCCAAAAATTCTTTTTTAAATATTATTTTCGGAACTTGAATTTACTAAAAAAAATTTAAAAAATGCGTCTCACGGTCTCACAAAATTAGATCGTCTCACATGAACCTAACCATATATATATATATATATATATATATATATATATATATATATATATATATATATATATATATATATATATATATATATATATATATATATATATATGAGAAAAAAGATACATGATTGAAAAAAATCTCAACTTTATGTGCTGATTTTTGAGATTTTCTATCTTCTTTTTATCATGTTTCAGTGGGGGATCGGAAATTTACTTTCGTTTCAATTCTCAACTCTAAATCTAGCCAACAGTGTATAATTATCGAATGACCTGTTGAATCTCTTGCAAATGAATGTTACATAAGTCCATTACGGTGATGATATATACTGTAATCTAGTAATCTTTGTTTTTTTTGGTTTGCTAACTTAACAGTATTATTTGTTAAAAGTTACTCAACTCATCAAATGAATCTACAAACTTTGGGTAAGGTACTAATCTTAGAAAAAAATCAATTTGAAAATTAGCCAACTCATGTCAAAGCTCTTGTGGTTTTAAATGGTGATTGTGTTTCTAAATATTATGGATAAAGTAACTATTTTTTAAGGTTTGTGAGAAATGAAGTTGGTCTTTTTAGCATAATAATATTTGGTATTGTTAAAACATCTAATTGATCTTCATGTCACCTATGAAGTACTTAAAAGTGTCATCTCAACTAGTTGTCGCCTATTGTGCTTTTCTTATGATAGTACATTATATATATTGCAGGCTCTGATGAACAGAAGTTTTTAGAAGCTTCAATGTCGATTTATGTATATGGGAACTCTATAATGAGAGAGAAATAGTATGACCAAGTGAATAACTAATGATTTTATTCTTTCTTTATACTTAGTTTTCTATTGACATACACATACAACTTCATATAAGATGAGGCTTTTCTATAGGTGTGGGATGTAGTAACGGGGAAAAGCAATATACATTCTAGGTCATGAAGTACATGTTTAATATGTATGTACACTATTCACCAAAAATATTCACCTATAAGAATTACTTTATCCTTTTTTGTTCATTAAAGAACGCTTACTAAAAGATTTTGGACTTTTCTTTGGTTAGATCTTAAATATTGTTGGTGTATCAATAGTTTATTGGCGCAACATGTAATTTTAGGTGGCCAAAATCCTAGATTATGATACATATTATTGATAAAGCAGATGATATGGTCATACTTAATCGTATTAGTACCTTGTTCATCTCATGTTATCTCTTCTACAATCTTCTTTAATTTATTTGTTATACATCCTACTTTCACTATTTTCTATTTTAGTATTATACTTTGAAATGTATTGTTATAATTAGTCAAACAAGCATGTGATTTTCTCTAAAATGATATAGAATTTTTGTTATTCTTAAAGCTTGAGGCTTCTATGCATCAAAGATTAGACCAGAAGCTCTCATGTTTTTTCTTAGAAAGACCTATTTTTTATTTTTTAACTTCTGTTTTTTTAATTGATTTTACTTCATTTTTTTCCCCTTATTAAAGCAATTTACTTTGAAAGTACAATGGTTTAATTAGAAAACATCATTAAAAAAGGGAAAAAAAAGTCAATAATTATATAGTAGAAACTAACAATAACTTTAAATGGTCCATATTTAATTTCAGCTCGATGTTCCTAACCTCCTTCAGTGACATCCTACAATGAGATTCCGATTTAGCACCATAAAACAACAAAAAGGGGGCTAAAATAAAATTGGAAGCAGGAGCCAACTTTAATTGATTAAAATGCACCTAATTGTTGATTTTTTTTCCATCTGGTGTCCATTTTCCATATCCAAAATGTTGTTTTGCAGCATGAAAAAGGGATAATGACTTAAAAAGGTAATGAAGTTCCAAAAATGTACAAAAAATACCATTATTTTAATTTTAGTATTCAAAATACCATTAAAGTATATTTTTTATACACAAAATACCAATGAAGTACACATGTGTTCAAATAATACCTTGTGGGTAACCTACAATAGCCGGTAAAATAGTATTTTGTGTACAAAAAAAAAACAATGGTCTTTTTTGTACATTTTTGAAACTTCGTTACCTTTTTAAGTTATTTTTCCTTCTTTGAATGTAATGGAAATTTAGCTATTTTTTATAAAGAACCCTCCACTTCACTTCGGTCACTACTGTTGTTCATCGCCACCCTCCACCACCATGGCAAAACCCTTTTTCTTATTCTTCCTCCTAATCATCTGCCTACTTTCATCAACGCCGGAATCTCACCGGCCACCTCCGTTTCTCGGCAAATCCCCACAGCTTCTCAAAACCCAAAAATTCTTATTCAGCCGAAGTACATTTACGAGACACGATACTTTGATCAGATTCTTGATCTTCCCGATTTGAAGAAAAATTTATCAGCCGAAGCATCACCTGTAATCTTGTTCGGCTGATCATACGGTGGAAGTAAGATCTTTTCCAACAATTTCAATAAAAATTAAACAAGCACTTGCTGATTACGCTCATCTCATCCCATTTACCTGAAGTACCTGGTTATCATAATGTTTTAGTTGAGCACATGTGTATTTTGTTGGTATTCTGTGTACAAATAATAACATTAATGGTATTTTTTGTACTAAAAAAACAACAATGGTATTTTTTGAACATTTAAAAACCAGATAACCTACAATAGTCGGTAAAATGGTATTTTGTGTACAAAAAAAACAACAATGGTCTTTTTTGTACACTTTTGAAACTTCGTTACCTTTTTAAATCATTATCCCCATGAAAAAACCATCAAAGTTTTAACACGTGTTTGTTAAGTAGTTGGCAACCCATAAAAGCTCTTTATAGAAACTTACTTTATATTCTTTTTAGCAGCCAAAATGCTAAAGAATAGCATCTCCAATTGGTGCCTTATAAACCAAAAATGAGTAGTAAAATACTTTCAACTGCCATTTAAAGAAGTCAAACATCAACAATGCAACCGAGTGTTGATTGCTTAGGATGTTATATTTATAGCATGGTTAAGATTTAAAATGCCCGTATGCCATATCTATCACTGTAGTCATTTCAAATGAAGTATTCCAAGTTAGTGTACACCCCTCTTATTAGTTGGTTAAAATTACAAATTTTTGATGTTCAATGTATTTGTGATAATAAAAAAAAACGTATACTTTTATTTAATAATTTTAAAAGAAAATATAATATATAAACATGACATGAAGGGTGTCTTTCAAAAATATAAATCTAAATACTCAAATCGATATTTGTTTTTTAGTTGTAATATTGAAAATAGGATGTTATGTTCTTGAACCGACTCCACCTACAAATTAACAAATAATTCAATATTGACTTTTGGTTCCACAATATTGTTTATTTTATTCTGTGGATACAATAAAATAAATAAATTTCTTAAACCTAATTATATTTTTTTTATGCACTGTTATTGACATAATGTGGATAAAAAACATAATAATAACTAGAAAGGTTATCCCCGCTACGCGGGGCCAGAAGCTTTCAATATTGTTTCCGAATCGATAAATATGACAGACGTAGAAAGTGCAATGATGAAAAGCCCGGAGTTTGCCCCGGACCGTTTTTTTCATGTTTTTATGAAAAAATGTAAAAGTTTTAACTGCAAGGATCAGAAGTTTCAAAACGGTTAAAGAATTAAAGGGGTAGGAATTAACAAATTTTTAGAAAAGTGATCAAAATTATCAAACCATTAAAGTTTTGTAGCCAAACTTTAAATATTAAAAGGTTCCTAAAAAGTGTAAAAATATAGATTGTAAGAACCAAAAATATCAAAATAGGTAAAGAATAAGGAACAAAGTGCAGGGACTATTTTTATCAAAAAAATATTCAGTTTACTATTCCTAAGCTTCATATCTTTAGTGTGTATATATATATATATATATATATATATATATATATATATATATATATATATATATATATATATATATATATATATATATATATATATAAAATAAAGTTATGTTTGTTTTGTCTATACAAATACATTTTGTTTATATAAATAGATTTTTTCTACTTGTGGTAAATTAATTACAATCTTCTAATCTTACATCTAGATTTAAAAAAAAAAAAAATCAAATTTTAAGCATAAATCTTATCCTAAATTTACCATTATCATTAATTTACGACATCATCTTACATACTATTTCAAGAAACATTTTTTTTTTTTTTTTTTGCACATCTGCTATATTTTATAATTTGTTTGTTAATTATGAATTAAATAAAAATATTTATTTTTTCTAATTATTTTAAATATTATTTATACATAACCATTATAAAATACTAACCATGATTTTCACATGTTATAATCTAATACTCCCTACATCCAAATATTATTGTCTATAAACAAAAAAACACACGGATTAAGAGAAACAATAATTACCATTAACTTTATTTAATAAAATGATAGTTTTATCCTTACTTTGCATTTAATATTCCATTAAATGCTTGGTTGGTTAAGTAGTAATAATATATTATTTTGGTAAAAAATATTATTTATTTTTAGATGTGGACTATTAATTTGAGAAAAAACCAAAAAGAAAAGATGAACTATAATTTTGGGACGGAAGGAATTACTTAATACTTCCTCCATTTCAAAATTATAATGCATCTTTTCTTTTTGGTTTGTCTCAAAATAATAATCTATTTCTAAAAATAAATAATATTTTTTTATCAAAATATTATCTCATTATTACTTAACAAACCAAACATTTAATGGAACATAAAATACAATGTAAGAACAAAACTATCATTTTATTGTATAAAATTAATTATAATTAATGTCTCCTTGATGTATATCTATTTTTTTATATGTGGATAATAATTTTCCTTAATCTATATCTGTTTTCTATATCTATATGTGGACAATAGTTTTGGAACAGAATTAGTATAATTTATCATAACTTGTAGTGCACAACATGAATATACTATTATTTTGTGGCTCTCTTTACTCGGATTCCGTGGTTGGGTTGCAAAATTTTGAGTAACGCCGGATCGGCAACTTGGACTTGAAAACTCTCTATGAAAAAATGGATAAAAATTTTGGATGATTAAAAAAACACAATTCCAAAAATTTAGCAACTATAGTCCAAAAAAATATAATAACTTTTAATAGCGGTAAAGAAAAAAAATCAAGCAATCTTAGACAGCCAAACTAAATATACAAACCCGTTTTTTCGACGGCAAAAATAAACCTATTGTTATGCGATTATTTTGATAAAAAAAAAATAATAATAATAAATTTTATAACTTTATAAAACTTAAAAACAATTAATGAAATAATCGCAAAACTAAAAATTAAACGAGCAGATATCATTTAATCTAAAGTAAAATAACGATTTGATAGGAATATATTGATATTTGTGTATCAGTGAGTGTTAATTTTTGTAATTATCCAAAATAAATTTACACTATAAATTAATTAATACTTTTAGATTGCCGAGAAGGTGAGACACAGGTGGTAAGAAAATAAACCGAAGTCGAAAAGCATCGCATCGCATCGCATGAATTTCAATCGGAATATATGAATACATAATCCACCAATAATTGATCCTTAAGTTACGTGCTTCAACTTCTTTCAGAAGATGGCAATGAAAGAGTGGAAATTCAGAGAGAATAGCAAATTGAAGACTGCATCAGCGTTTTCAATCAAACTTGTTCTTGATGATGTCAAGACAAACGTAAACCCAAGTGATGAAAGGCCCATTATACCTCTCGGCCATGGAGATCCTTCGTCATTTCCATGCTTCCGCACGACTCAAGTAGCAGAAGATGCAGTAGTCGATGCTCTCCGCTCTGCTAACTTCAACGGCTATGCACCCAAAGGCGGAGTTCTTCAAGCAAGAAGGTATTAATTAGTGCTATCCCTTTCGTCCTACCTTAATTCAAAATCGAAATCGATACCAAATCTGCATTCAAATGTTTGTTCTCCGGGAAATTTGACCTATGAATCGCCGATTTATTGAATGTTTTGATTAAAATTAACAGGTCCATAGCCGAGTTCCTTTCTCGCAACCTCCCTTATAAACTATCTCCGGATGATGTTTATGTAACACTCGGTGCTAAACAAGCAATTGAAGTAGTATTATCTTCACTGAGAAAACCAGGCGCAAATATTCTTCTTCCTAAACCTGGCTACCCAGCTTACGAAGCTCTAGCCATTCTTAATCAGATTGAAGTCCGCCATTTTGACCTTGTTCAAGAAAAAGGATGGGAGGTCGACTTGAATGGACTTGAAACAATGGCAGATGATAAAACTGTTGCCATGGTCATTATCAATCCCGGGAACCCTTGTGGCAATATATTCTCACATCATCATCTACAAAAGGTGTGTGTTTGTGTTTGTGTTTGTTTTTCTTCTATCTATTTCTTTCTTATCATATTTTGAATTATTTACTTTTTTTAAAGATCGCTGAGACTGCAAGAAGGCTGGGAATATTAGTGATATCAGATGAAGCTTATGCACATTTGATTTTTGGAAGTAAGCCATTTGTGCCAATGGGGGTTTTTGGGTCTGTTGTTCCTGTTTTAACCCTTGGATCTTTATCAAAGAGGTGGTTAATTCCTGGATGGAGGCTTGGTTGGATAGCAAGAAACGATCCTGATGGTGTTTTTAAAGAATATGGGGTATTTTTTTTTTTTTTTTAATAGAATACATAAATTAGTTATACATGTTTAATATATTTGTACTTTTCCTTCAGTTTATTGAGTGCATAAAGAGGTCTCTTAATACAAATTCAGAAGCTGCAACATTCATACAGGCTGCTGTTCCTCAAATTCTTGAAAAGACAAGTGATGATTTTTTTGTGAAGACTATTGACATACTGAGGAAAGACGCTGAGATGTGTTATGAATGTTTGAAAGAGATTTCATGTTTTACATGTTTACAAAGGCCTCAAGGGTCTCTCTTTCTGATGGTATATACAAATTGTCTAACTTTTTTATAGTTAAAATGTTTAATCTTTTTAGACGTTATTGCTTCAGGTGAAGTTAGACTTGTCAAAGTTAGAAGGGATAAAAGATGATATGGAGTTTTGTTCGAAACTTGCTAAAGAGGAGTCTGTTATCCTTCTGCCTGGTGATTATAATTTATTTTGGTTGATTTTTGTTTATGTTGAAAACTTGAAGTGCCTTTTTTTTTTTTATGAGTATTTTTTTTTTTAATGTTTTGCAGGTTTTGTGTTGAGAATGAAGAATTGGGTGCGTGTAACGTTTGCTATTGAGCCATCTGCTCTTGAAGATGGGCTTGAAAGGATTAAAGCATTTTGCCTGAGGCATACAAACAAGAAATAGAGATTTTATGTTATCATAGTCCAAACAAAATACATGGGTGTATTATAAATAATAAAAATTAGTGATATGAAGGATGGGGCTATCTTGGTCATTTAAAATTATTTTTAACCCATTTGACATGAATCTTCAAACATGGCTTTTAAATTATTCTTAACCTTTTCCTTTTATCCGAAATTGTGCTGAGTTATGTGATGGCTGGTATGGATATGAGCTCCTGGATGACGACAGGAAAGAAATCCTATCGTTCTCATCCCATATGA
Source organism: Lactuca saligna (assembly GCF_052625555.1). NCBI lineage: Eukaryota > Viridiplantae > Streptophyta > Magnoliopsida > Asterales > Asteraceae > Lactuca > Lactuca saligna. Next base: position 34,417,646 of record NC_136419.1, on the reverse strand, counting down.
TTTTTTCAAAATAATTAAAATACATAAACATTTTTTTTTAGAAGTGAAAAAAAAAAGAGGATAATTTTTTTTTAAACTACTTTTACTTGAAAATTACATAGACGTAGCGGGTAAACATTTAAAATTTATTTAAAATAAATAAAACTGTTTTTAATTAACATTTTATTAAAAAATTAAACTACTACAAATGATAAGCAAAATACTTAAGGATAACTAGAATTCTAAAACGACAATTAAAATCCTAAAACAATGTGACCGTTACAACTCAAATTTGATAGTCGCTATGTCAAATTGTCGAATATATTTGCTTCCAAAAAGAATTATCATTCTCACTTGTTGTAGGATGATAACTAAGATATAATAGTCGATCAAAAAAATAAAAAATTTAATCCTTTTTTTATTATTTATTTGTTAAAGCTAGAATCCATTTGGAATGGAACCGACTAAATTTGAATAAAAATATGTTAAGTTTTAATGGTATTTGAGAGAGTCGGGTTTGATTTTTGAAAAGTTAAGAAAGACGAAGTATTATCAGAATTGTGAAGTATATACAATTATACGTTGCCAATGATAATACAATCTAAACAAAAAAAAATCTCCTATTCTAATATACGATCTCAAAAATAAAACTTGAAAAAGAAACAAAGCCTTGATTTGAATTTAGGGAATTGAAACCAACTAAAGACGTCTATGCCAATTCCTCTACACTACTCTCATAAACTAAATTAAATACATGTTTTATATAATTAGATACTAATGTTACAAAATCTCACATCGGTGCGACACGATTATATAAATGACTATATATGTTGTAGCTTCATTTTTCTCCAAAATAGCTCTTTTGGAGAGTAATCAAGGATTGTTCATATATATTACATGGTAGGGATGTCAGAAATCGAGAAGTAGTACAAAGAGAATGATTAGAAATCATATCTCAGACGATATCTAGAATGGAGGAATATATGATCCCTTATCTAAGGACACACGTATCTGATATGATCAGAGTTGACAGCGGCTTTGGAAAGCTACGATTGCAGATCAGGATCTGAAGTCATACGCAGAATAGTTGTTAGACTTATCCAAGTGGGAGACTGTTGGATTAGTGTCTAAGTCCATAACTATTTTGGTATGTACTTGACCCGATGGTGCATGGTCCTTTTGGGTTGCCTTCACCAAAGCAACTTGATTGGAGAAATGAATAAAGAGAGAGAGGATAATATGATTTATTAATATGTTATAAGAATAATATATTAAAGGAGAAATCATATTTGTTTAATTAATATTGGTCAATAATTAATTAAGAATTAGTTTTGTGATCAAATGTAATTAATTAAACTAGAGGGGCTGAATTGTAATTATGTGATAGTTACAAAATAAGGTAAGGATTATCTTATATATATGGTGAACGAATTTGAGGTGTAAATCCCTTAGAATTCGAGTATGATAAGGATTCAAGGATTATCTTATTGGTTGCTTAATGGATAATCAACTAGATAAGGATAATGACTGAAACCCTATCTCTACACCTATATAAACACCCCTAGGGCCATGAATTCGTGTATCCCTTCCCAAGAGGTTCTAGATACGAATTCTAACCTCTCACTTCTCTCCTTATACCTTCTCCACTTGCTTATGGTGTTTGTGAGCCATTAGAGGAGTGACACTTGTGACTCTAAGCCTTCCAAAGTCAATACAAGGAGATTTGGGATTGTTATTGCTACATAACAATCAAGGTAACACTATAAACTTATTCTCATGTTAATATGATTATATGTATGCTAGAATTAGGGTTTATAGTCTTGGATTCAAAGCATGTACAATAGAGAAACCTAGATCCAAGAATTAGGGTTTGTATGAGCACATAGGATGTCTTATGACCAAAACCCAACAGTGGTATCAGAGCCTAGATTGGTTTCAATTGTATTGATGCATATTTGATCGAAATAAGCACTGAAAATCGATTTTTTGAGTTTCTGAATGTTTGACTCGCCGAGTCACTTGGTGAACTCGCCGAGTCAGCTGTACTCGACGAGTCCAGGTCCAGACTCGACGAGTCAAAGGGTCTGACAGCTCAGATTCGCGATTTTCTTCCTGTTTTGGTTTTGGATAATTACCATAAACTTGCTTTTGTGATAAAATCCGAATTTTTTCATTATTATGTGATTATCCTTACCAAAATAGAAGATAATTGTCAAAATTTAGATAATCACTTGTTTTATTAGATAAAGTTTGATTATTTGTAATTTAGATTTGAATTATCTTGTGAAATAGTTTCAATTTATCCCTTTAGGTTTTATAGTTTAAATTTGAACCCCAAAAGTTTTGTTGTTTTGAAATTTAAATAGTTAAAACCCTAATGTTTTGAAAAAGGTTTCAAAACTTGCCCTCAAGTTTTGGAATTTAAAAGTTGATTAAAGGTTTAATTAGAAATGTTAAATTCTAAAACTCTAGTAATGTTTTGAAAAGTTCAAATCACACCCTTATGGTTTTATTAATTAGTTAAGGAGTATAATTAAAAGAGGTTTAATAAATCCATAAAAGTTTAGGTTAACCTTTAATTGAATTAAAAGTGTAATTGTTAAAGTTAACCATATAGTATTTTAAAAGTATAAAATACACCCTATACTATATATAACATTAAAAGTCTAACATTATATATGTATGAGTAAAAGTCAGTCTTACCGTTAGTAGGCCTCATTCACGAAACTGGTCTATAAGGGGTGTTTAAGGAAATTGCCTATAAAATGGCGATTGAATGGGTATCCACTCTTACCCACCGCACTCTTGACTAGTGGAGGGTCGTTAGCCGAACGGGTAGGATAGGACGAAACCTTCCATTATAAGTATAATGAAATACAAAGTAACTAAATGTTTCGCAAATTCCCAATCTTAGTTACTTAGGCAAAAGTGAATTGATGCAATTCCATGAAATTACACTTTGTGCCCTTGCGAAGACGTTAGTGGAGCGTGTGTGGTTTACCGGCACACTAAATGGTTCTAAGCAAAGGTAGCAAAGGGTGACTCAATGTTTGTCATAGTTCGGTGGAGCGTGTGTGGTTTACCGGCACATCGAATAGGTGATTGTAACATGTGAGGGCACCATGTAGTTTGCATGGTTATTCACACCCGCTTTGTGATCCTCGGCATCCCAGTCACAAACAAGAGGGGCATATCGAGATTTAAACATGCCATTGAAATGTTCAATGAATCTCAAAGGATCTAGGAGTTTTCATAGATCTAAAACTTAAATTTCTTTTTCGTTTTTCATGGTGGAAATTAGTGAATCGTCATTCACTTACCTTCAAATGTTCTGCATTTGGGTTACGGCATCCCTCTCCCGAGTTGTAGGATATTGTGTTGGGTCCTAGCCTTGGAATTTCATTTGGGTGATTTACCAAGGACTCAATCAATCAACTAACTTGAATTCGTTTTTCTCCTGATGTCAAAGTTCGACAACTATGGTCTTCTCAAATCCCGTGGAACAAGCATTCCACATGAAGATGATATTCCACGATTCGATCGAGGAACAAGAAATCATGCTTCACTTCCTCCTCCTCCTCCAATTATTCTCCCTAACCCACAAGATTGTAAAATTGAAAAGTTCAATATCACTCAAGCCCTTTTGGCAAGTAAACATAAAGAAGGAAAGTCGGTGTGTGCACACGTCCTAGGGATGAAGTCGCACATTGATAGACTAAGAATGATAGGATCCATTGTCGGTGAAGAGATGGCTGTTGATTGGGTTCTTCAATCACTTCCTAACTCATATAGTGAGTTCGTAAGAGAGTACTATATGATGAACCGCGACGTGACCCTTATAGATCTCACCTATATGCTTATTGCTGCTGAATCAGCAATGGTTTGGCGCAATAGAAAAGCAAAGTTGATTGGTGAATCTGCCTTCGACACCTCTGTGGATATAGACAATGGCAATGAAAGACATGCAATGATCGAAAAGTTTGATCATAAGAGAAAGGCGATGTCTGAAGTAGTTCCATGTGTTGTTCCAAAAGGAGTCAATTTGCTTTTATTGCCAAGAGAAGGGGCATTGGATACGAAGCTGCCCTATTTACCTAAGAGATCTAAGAGATGGGAGAGTCGAAACGTATGGCTCTAATTTAGGTAAAATCCATTAACTAACTCTTTTAAGCTTCATTCTAGGTTCTGAATACATAATGTGATAAGATTACAATTGATGTTTAGAAGGATCAAAGAAAAGAAAAGAAGCTTAAGGGAAGAAGTGAGCAGAATCTAACCATGAAGGAATGGATTTCGATTGCGTTTCTCGAAGATTAGATTCTTGAACTACTACTTAGAGTTAGAATTAGATTGCTAAGAAAGATGTATTCGCATAAGTTTTTCAAAGAGTTGCATTGTGAAGGACAAATTTTTCCGCAATAAAATAAATTTTGATTTTAAATTTTATTTATTTATCCTTACAATGGCATGTATGAAGAATTGATGTTAAAATTATTAGCAATAATGGATTTGTTTCTTATTATGTTATGGAAAGTCAAGAATTTACCAAATAGGGAGAGTTTCTCATCGCCCAAGTTTCAATTGGACAGAAATTTGGAATCACGCAACTTGGTTGCATGATGAATGAGAAATTCCATATTTGGAAATTAGACAAATTCATTGACAATGTGTCAAGTGAAGGACTAGGAGATCGAGTACACAAAGTTGTGTGTTGATCAAGTTCACCATAAGAATAACAAAGATATTCGTCATGATTTACTAAAAGGCTTAGTAAATATGATTATACTTACAAGATTAAGTGTAATTCTAAATTGATTAAAGGGTTTAGATCAATAGTAGAACGAATAAGAAGAATCATGTAGGCAGAAAGATAAGAGTTTCTCCATTCTAAGAAGAAGGGAGAGTGGCTTTTATGCTTTATGATAGGTCTTAATGATTAAGAACCATATCTCAATTGATCCTCTAAGTGAGTCTTGGTACAATTGTATGTCCAAGAAGAGGAATCAAAGATTGATGAAATGGTCAAATCAAGAAGACAATCATACTTTGTTCCAATAACAAGTCTTAAAGTTAAGATTGTGACAATGAGTAAAAAGTATTAAAGGTTTATAACATTCATCAAATGTGGAAAGTTGTGATGTCTTGGATAAGACAAAGACCAACTATGACCAATTTATGAAGTGTTTTGATACAAGCTACACTAACTCTTGAAAATTTGTTTGTCAAGAAATGTTTATTGACAAAAGAATCTTATATGTCAAGGAGTCTGTGGGAGTCTTAATGGTCTCGAAAAGTTTCAAGAACAAATCAAATAAACCTTATCGAACATCACTAGCACACGAGTTGAGGTTTACAACCTATCGTAAAGACATTATTTTGTTTCTGTGCCAATCCAATCGAGTTAATTATGCATGTGAGCCCTATGAGTTCTCATTTGAATGCGTAAAAGGCAAGGACCTTGATCAATGAAAGGTACATTGATAGGAAAAAGGTAAGATGCTTAACTACTTGGAAGACGTGGTGGGCAGCTGTGCTACCATAAGGCAAGAAATCAAGATTAAGAAAGTTCGATCCATATGAGTTTGAATTTGTCGTAAACTTTGGTTTTAACAAATTCGCATGGATAGGAACACATACACCGTTTAAATCTAAGTGTCATAAGATTTCCTCCTTCATGAAAATGATTGTGAGAAAATGCTTTCACTAAGAAAGATTTTAAAAGATAGTGATTGTAAAATGGCATTCTCAAATTCGATCATGGTTACGGCATCCCTTTCCATAATTTGAATTGTGAGGTTTGGAAATTAGTCTTAATTGTTAAGACACACATATGAACTATCTAAGGCAAAAGTGTATAAGTTCAAGAAGTCTTGATAAAAGATTATCAAAGCACTAAGTATTAGAAACATGAACTTAAGAAATTCAATAAGTATTGTTTTTCTAGAAGTTAAGATGTTTATGAATACATGTCGAAGCTAGTGGGAGCATAAGTGTTATGTTTTATAATAATCATCATGATAGTGGGAGCATAAATGTTATGATTGTATGATTATTAAGGAAAGTATTGCATAGTTGGCAATATTAATTATAGAAAACAAGAGTCATACTTTGCAAAGTTGTAAGAGTTGAAAGGTTGTTTTGCTATAATTAAGGGAGAGAATATTATGCTTCATTTCAAATCTAAAGGATTAGGTTGTGGAATGTTAATAAATTTAGTCAAAGGTACATAGTGTGTTCTTAAAATTTCGATTGTGATTACGGCATTCCTCTTCGCAATTCGAATTTTGAGAACATAGCAAATAAAACATTATGCGTCGTGTCCCATACGCTTCGGGTATAGGATCGATTGCGAATGCTTTAATGTTTGACCATTCTAAAATTTTCCAAATGTATAGTGCATTTAGAGGGAAAAGGGACTAGAATTGGTTTTGACTAAAATAATTAAACAACTATCAAAGGACAATCCAAAGTTCGACGAGGATTGGTCGCTTGCGAGTAGTTGGAAGTATAGTATTGGAAATTATGGAAGTGTTTCCATATTGGATGGACGATATCGACATCATTACGAATAGATAAGATTCTATTAAGAATGAGTTGTCATATAGGAAATATGGAAGTGTGTCCATGTTGGGAAGTAAAATCTATGTCTAGATTAGAAACTTTATGCGAAAGGATGTTCAAAGGAATGTACTTTGAGTGAGAGACATCATATCTAAGGAATTGTCTTGTAACAATCTCCGATAGAGGAATTTGTAATATCATTGGCAATAGTCTTTGAGACCTTGGTGCAGTGACATTACAAAAGGATCGTTGCATAAAGTGTTAGAATCTAGTGTATTCTATAAGTAACAAGAATTTGACATTCTTACACTTAAGAAAATGGATTTGGTGTTGTAAAATGAGAATGATTGGAAATGTGTTCAATTTGTCTATTTCGCAAAAGAAAGAACCATAGGTAAACATTGTGTGCATACTAGGAGCATGGGACAAGTGTTGGAATTAAAATGCGAAGTTGATTACCCGAAACGACAAATAATGAGTAATCGATATGGTGATAAATAAAACGTGTTTTGTTTATACTCAAAGGTTTGAGGCCATATGGGATTAGTATTATTCTTGTGTTTCACCTTGCATGTTTTGACTTCCAGAATAATTGAGTTTATTAAGAATAATCGAATTATTCAAACGGGCCACAGTCGTTCATATGTTGGAAGTAGATATGAATGAAGACTGTCGTGAATTGGTGTGTGGATTGTCTAGAAGAGTATTAGACATAAGCAAATGTTTGCTGCAACGTTCATGAGTGCTTACGAATATGATTTGAGCATTGGATTAAACCCACGCTCACTTGGATCACTCCATGAATTGTATTACGAGTGATTGGTGAGACGATAACATCTTATATTCTTGAAACCAAGATGTGTGAGTTGTATCTTGCGAATCGGTTGCACATTGATAATATGTAAACGCACCAGTAACTTGGTGTTATAAAACATATTGTTGTGTGTAATTCGGTGAGTGAGTGCAAGCAAGCATTGTATCAAAGTTTATCCGTTCCTTTTATCCAAAGTAGGATAAAAGCGATATCTTTGGGCCCCTCGATGGTTTAGTGATGACATACGTAAATGCCCGGCCGAGCTAGGGCTAATTTGATTTGTTCAATTAGTCTGTCGTCATAAATCAGAAATCGAGAAGTAGTACAAAGAGAATGATTAGAAATCATATCTCAGACGATATCTAGAATGGAGGAATATATGATCCCTTATCTAAGGACACACGTATCTGATATGATCAGAGTTGACAGCGGCTTTGGAAAGCTACGATTGCAGATCAGGATCTGAAGTCATACGCAGAATAGTTGTTAGACTTATCCAAGTGGGAGACTGTTGGATTAGTGTCTAAGTCCATAACTATTTTGGTATGTACTTGACCCGATGGTGCATGGTCCTTTTGGGTTGCCTTCACCAAAGCAACTTGATTGGAGAAATGAATAAAGAGAGAGAGGATAATATGATTTATTAATATGTTATAAGAATAATATATTAAAGGAGAAATCATATTTGTTTAATTAATATTGGTCAATAATTAATTAAGAATTAGTTTTGTGATCAAATGTAATTAATTAAACTAGAGGGGCTGAATTGTAATTATGTGATAGTTACAAAATAAGGTAAGGATTATCTTATATATATGGTGAACGAATTTGAGGTGTAAATCCCTTAGAATTCGAGTATGATAAGGATTCAAGGATTATCTTATTGGTTGCTTAATGGATAATCAACTAGATAAGGATAATGACTGAAACCCTATCTCTACACCTATATAAACACCCCTAGGGCCATGAATTCGTGTATCCCTTCCCAAGAGGTTCTAGATACGAATTCTAACCTCTCACTTCTCTCCTTATACCTTCTCCACTTGCTTATGGTGTTTGTGAGCCATTAGAGGAGTGACACTTGTGACTCTAAGCCTTCCAAAGTCAATACAAGGAGATTTGGGATTGTTATTGCTACATAACAATCAAGGTAACACTATAAACTTATTCTCATGTTAATATGATTATATGTATGCTAGAATTAGGGTTTATAGTCTTGGATTCAAAGCATGTACAATAGAGAAACCTAGATCCAAGCATTAGGGTTTGTATAAGCACATAGGATGTCTTATGACCAAAACCCAACAATAAGACCTTCTGGTCAACTCATAATACCACTCTAGGTAATGTATAGTGAGAAGACTTACCTCGCGTAACTCGGTAACTCGGAAATCTCAGACTCCGTGAAAATGGGATCTAGCCTCCACCTAATCATATGAAATAAACACTCGGCATCAACACATTTCCCAAGGCTAGACCATTCCCTCTCTTAGCACTCTCAGGAGGGTAAAAGACCATTTTACCCCTCTCAAGGCTCAAATACTCTAAAATTGACCAAACCCTAAAAGTCAACAAAAGTCAACCTTCTGGGGTACGCGGTGCGTACCAGATCTGTACGCTAAGCGTACCCGTTGGCTTCACAGAATCGGGGTACGCGGCCCCTTACGTCGCGCGTACTGGGATTACGCCCAACGTAACTCCCAGTTTTCTCCTCCTCTTCATTGAGGTCTTAATCGGTTAAGTCTTACATCCAAAATCCAGATCTGACTTCTCTAACATGACTTAATCCATAAAGTTGGTGACTTTAAGCCTTTGCATGGCTGTGGAAGTCACAAACACCCAAAACACTCTATTTCCAACCTTAAAAGGTCCATATCTCATGCCTGGACAACTTTTAACAACCAAGACTAGATTTTTATCACATAACAACACTAAATGAGCTAGTATGGGACAGATTTCGGCTTCTAAGAGCTCAACCACTCAAAAAGCTATGAACTTGGGGACCAAAAACCCTAAAACTTCTCTCTACAAAGCATGTACAGAAAAGATGCAAAGCTTGAAGCTTTTTACCTCAAAAGGGATCTCCAACCACTGTAGAACTCAGATCTACTCTTGCTCTTCCACCTCTAGCTCCAACAATGGCTTCCTCTTCTCCTTCTTCACCTCAAAAGGTACCTTCAAGCTCAAGAACACACACACAAGCTTATACATGGATTTATGCAATCTAAGGGCTCACTCAAAGGGGTATGGGGGTTGGGGTAAGGGACTAAACGTTCCTTTTATAGTGCACAAGCCAGAATTTAGGTTTTGCACCTTGACACATTACGCCCATCGTAACCATGGGTACGCCCAGCGTACCCGGGCGAGTCCGCGTTCAAAATAAGCGCGTGAGTACGCGCGGCGTACGCCTCATTATGCCCAGCGTACTCACAACCAACACACAACCTTAAGGACTCGTCTTGCAAACTCTCTCAAAATAAAAGGGTCATAAGGCTTAGCTAAATTTCAGGCTGTTACAAGGTAATACGGGTTTCGGTTCAGTTATTAACCCAAAAAAACCGAAATAACATATATACTATTCTTTTAAACTGAAATGACCTGAATAACCCAAATAAATAGAAATAATCTAAATAACTCAAATAAATAAATACTATATTTAGTTCAAGAAAAAAAAATATTAAAGATTAATAATTCATATTTCAAAAATCCATAATCCATATTTAAACATTAAACATTTAACATCTAAATTAAAATATTAATCTTAAGTTTTTTCCAAAATAACAATATCCAAATACAAATTTCAGAAAATACAAATTAACTTCCATTGCACAATAATCATGATATTTAGTAATAATTCAATAAAAATGAAAAGCAATATAAACATAAAATTAAGAAAATAAATGTTTAGGACCAAAAATAACAAAAATAAAAAATATTTCAGCACAAACCAAAGAACAATAACCATTTTTATTGTAGTTTACTCTAAATAAAATTATGTTTTTTCTTACATTACTCCTATTAAAACAAAGGCTCATCACACAAAAAAAGAAAGGAAAAAAATGAAAGGAAAAAAATGAAATTAATATTACACGATGACCATCTTTCAATATTTACTTCTGCATTTATAAATTGTTTCTTGTTTGAATTTTTAAAAATTTCAATTACAATCAATTTCCATTGTTAGTAGAGTGGGTGTATTTATATGTTACTAGGTTATAACCCGTGTACTACACGGGGTGAATATCTAAAACAATTTTAATAAGTTAATAGACGTTACAATTTATTATACATTTGCAAAATAGCAATATATTTACATTAACTTGCTAATTTGAATACCTTTCTTTTATGTTTTGTTATTTAATCATTGTAATAAAGTTCCATAACACATGAAAAATATTTTAAAGTAGAATCCTTACGATAACCCTTACCCAAGTGAGGGAAGAAAGTGATGTATGATACCAATATACCAACCAACATTGCAAAACATTGAAAATGAATACAGTCGTAAGAAAATAGAAAATGTCACTGTCATCACTACTTCATACAACTTCGTATGGACATCAAATTTACTTTTTAAGGCATTGTACCTTCAACATCATGTACAAACCTCTAATACATCAGTTGATGATCTGATTTATTTGTTGTAATGACAAAAGTACGTAAGTCTAAAGAAAATTTGTTTTCCTCTCCAATTGTAAAATCTACAAAATAGGTTATGAGCAAAACATGTGTTATTTGAGGTATAAATCAAAATAAATCTGATCAGGTGGGTCCATAAAATATATATTTCAATTATTTTCAAAGTTTACACAAGTGATTTGATAAGTTTAGATACAAATGATTTATTATAATTTATTAAATACTATTAAAAAACATTAATAATCTTATATTTAATATAAATATATCTAAAAGAATTAAAAGTATTAAAATATAATTAGAAGAAGTTCCCTAGTTTATTTGAAGACATGCATCTGTTTATATTAATATGATACCACAAGGGCAAGTTTTAAAAGTTAGAAGCACTTAAGAAGAGTTGCAATTGCAATTAAACTTAAAATAACTTTTTAGTTTTCCAACATTAAAAGGGATCGAAGGAACTTGTAGGAAAGCTTTGATGTAATTTGTAGGAAAAGGACTGATTTTTGGATGTAAGGTTGCATAAGTGGTGGGGATATGTTTGGATCATTTTAAACAGTATGGAAAATGACCGAACTTTGTCTTCCATAAAGGATCTTTCTAATACATACTACTTTATTATGTGCATTTTTCTGTTGAAATGTGTTGATGTAAATTCTTTAACTAAAATAAACAAAGAATGACAACATATGGTCCTTTAAGCTTCATTATCTTTTGTAACTGGTACTCTGGTGTTGATTAGTTTTCAATGTTTATCAACTGACCTGCAATTGCAAAACAACCTCAAAAGTTAACACTTATTTTAATCATCACAACTACATATTTATATTTCTTTACCGGTAATATCAATGTATAGCTTGAAATTTGTAAAATGGCATACAAGTATCATTTTACATATATTGCTATAATAGGAGAAAAAATGCAAGTATGCTTTACTATGTGTAAGTGATTAGAAGTAGGTTGCTATTAGGTGTAAAGAGATTTAAGTAGCTTGCTAATATAAGTTTGTTTATACATTGTTATTATTATTATTATTAAACAATACAAGTATGTTGCGATTATAGAACTCATACCCGAAGTGCACTTCACCTGGATAGAAATTACATGAAATGATTTCTTAATTAAGTATAAAAAACCAATGACTAACCTCTAGTTCTTCACGATTCAAGATTCATATATGATAATACCAAAACCCATAGGTACTTATATAATTTCATGGTAATCAGGGAGCTATATATATAAAATTTCCCATATCAATGGGTAATTCTAAACAAGAAACTTATATTTTTTAAACAAAGTATCGTAGCAAGATCAAGTGGCTCATGGAATACTGTGAGAGTGTCTTTCATGTAGATGAATAAGACATACATAAAGAGATATATTAATCGATAAATGGTATGATAATAAGAAGAAATAAGCTATCGTTTCTTCAAAGTGAAATAAAAGGCGTACTTTTAAAACTAAAAGTCAGGTAGTATTAGCAAACAATATAAGGGCCAGATGCCAAGTACATGTGAAATGAAATAATTACAAAGAATGTTAACCATTAAATTTGAACATGGGTTTTACAAAGAGGTAGGATTTAGGAATAAAAAAGATGCCGACAGTAAGTCCACATTCCAACACTTATGATTGAAGCTGCTCGAATTTGAATCCCTTGTCAAATGTCAATACCTTATACCAAATTCATAGAAATGCTGGAATTTATATAATTTGCTCAAAATTGAAATCTGGAAGATCTTGAATAGAGTTGCAGATTCATAAAAACTTTATATATATATATATATATATATATATATATATATATATATATATATATATATATATATATATATTCCTGATAACATGTTTATTCTCCATGGTGATTATTAGGGTTTGAGAGGCACAAAGATAGAGAGGAATCGAATGTGGACTGACCTCGATTAGAACTAAATCTGAAATTAAATTTCTTTAAGGATCTTAGGACCATTACACCAAGTGAATTGGCCCTTTCTACGAACCTTAACACATCTTTGATCTGCAAATTGGTGGATAAGAAGCAAAATATCTAAGTATACGATCATGGAAGGGAGATGTAAAAAAGACGATTAAAACTGCAGGCGGCACATAATCTAAATAAATAAAAACCCTATGTTAGGAGAGATGTATGGAAGGGATTTGATTCCTGATTTTTTTGCTGATTGAGCGGTGATTTGAGGAAAATCAGGAGACATATGAAGACCAAAAATTTTATTTTGAGCGGGAAAAAGAAAGGAGCTTGTTAACAAAAAGAGACACGTGGATAAAAGATGGTTTAGAAAAGAGACAAGTGGCATGTTTAAGAGGCTTTTATTAGATAGGGATTAGATAGGGAGATTACTATATTATTTGGAATTTCATCTTGATATTTGAGTAAGCTTTGTTTGTTTGCAACAATCAATTTGTTTCAAATATTTTTTTATCAATTTTGCATTTCAAGATTAATAGATTGATTTGGGTTTTTTTTTTTAAAAATAACCATTTCAATAAGTAAATAATAAACTGGAAGCTGCTAACAACGGATCAAGTGACTAATCAATTTTCGGGTAGGTCATTTTGGCCCGATTAAACCATTATTCGGGTAATCCGAATCGAATAACCCAAGAACCGCATAAGCCTAAATACATATCCGAGCACCAACTTGTATGACTTAATCGAATTTTCGATCCAAATGTTCATCCCTCGAGTCTACGTCCGACACTCCATAACTCAACACATCTCTGTTTTTAGTAAATGAGCCAATCATCGAGCCCTAAAATTTTTGAGGCCTTGTGCAGTCACACTCCCTCCACATCCTTAGGGTCATCATATTTTTTACCGGAAGCCTACTCTATCCACCCTTATAAAATAATAAGAAACATTTTCGTTTAGCACCTTTAATGTCCGCTCTTAGGTTGGAAAAGACAATCACTCGTTCTTAAAACCTAATTTTGTTAATAAGTTGTTCCATATGTTTCTCACATCTTAAACGAGTGTGTCGACGATAAACCTAACAAGTTCATCATTTGTGATGGTAAAATTGATAAAAATAATGGAATAATAATTCTCGTGTTTTTTTTTTCAAATACATAGATGACTATTGTGAAATGTAATAATGTTTGTCTATGTTTTTAGTTATTTAGCTAAATCAACATATAGTTAAACTATAATCATTTTGTAAGACATGTTTAAGAAAATAAAACGTTACCTTTGAAAAGCACTTTGCTAAAGAATCTCATAATATATGATAACACATAATAACACCCCACGACTCACAACCCCAAAAGGGGCACCTTTGTCAAAGGTTTCCTACCGTTAATGTCTACTGCACAAACTCCCACACCCCATTGTCGTCTCCTTCCCCCTCCTTATTTTTCAAATATATACCTCCAACGGATACCTGCAACATCAAAACCCATTATCAACACCATCTCTTTTCTTCTAATTCTTCCACTCAAACAATTCAATGGACTCACCACCACCATACACCACCCCGCACTCCGCCCCACAAACACGCACCAAATCGGCATCACGTCTGGCTCGAACTAGCGGCCAAGAACCACCACCGATTCTCTCTCTTGATTTAGTCTCTTACTCACCTAAGAACACTCTTTCTCCAAAACCCAAAACCCCTCTCTCTCTTCACGATCTCCTCCTCCTTTCTCCTTCCCCCGCCAAGAGATCAAAAACCAGACTCGATGTCTCAGAGGAGGTCGCCGACCTATATGGGTCTCGTCGCCGCTGCAAAAACCGATTTGCTAATATCGGTTCACCTAGAAACACTAGAAGATCCAGGAGGCGAACAGAGGAGATTCGAGAGGATAAAGATCTGATTGCTGTTGATGAGTCGATCGTTGTTAACAACAAACCAAAGAAAAGGAGGCATAGTGGTAGATCGAAGAAGGAGAAATCGATTTCTTGCCCTTCCATTCCATCCCCAAGTAAGAAAAAACATATTTATCTTGCTTCACTTCTGAAACTGATGTAGGGTTCTATTGATTTCCTTATCATCTTGATTGTATTGTTATTGCAGAAGGAAACGATGAGGATTACGGGTACAATTTCGATCGAATCGGATTCCTGATAAATGATTTGATAATGTGGAATGACGTCGCAAAATCAACACTCTGGTTTGGGTTTGGTTCACTCTGTTTCTTATCTTCATGTTTCACAACAGGCATTAGCTTTAGGTAAGTCAAGCTCTTCTCCCCCTTTCGAATTTTACAAACTTTGCAACATCTCACTGATTTGATCTTCGTTTTCAGCATGCTTTCTTTGATATCTCACCTGGGCCTTCTGTGTTTGGGCGTTTCATTTTTCTCAAATTCCATTGCCCGAAGCTCAGAAAACAAGAGAAAGCTTAAGCTTAAAGAAGACGACATTCTAAAAGCTGCTAGGGTTATACTTCCTGCATTAAACCTTGTAATTTCAAAAGCTCGAGAGGTGTTCTCAGGCGAACCATCGATGACCCTTAAAGTAAATCTATAGCCCTAAAGCTTTTTTGGAATCAATTTAACTTTACAATCGATCTAAGATCATGATGTTTCATGTTTCAGGTAGCACCATTTTTACTACTTGGATCTGATTACGGGCATATTGTAACATTGAAGAGACTTTGTGCACTTGGTAAGATCATTTTGTAGATGAATTTTGATTCATGTATCAATCGTGAAACAATGAAAACTTACGTTTTGTGTTTGCGTCTTTTTAGGGTTCTTCATTGGGTTTACTGGCCCAAAACTGTACTCATTGTACTCGATTCAAATACACAAGAAAAGTGAATGCGTGAAAGGGTGGATACTGGAAGCATGGGGAGGTTGTTCTCATAAGAAAATAGTTGCAGGATCAGTTGTTACAGTGTTTTGGAATCTGACTTCGATCAAAACACGCATTTTTGCAGGTAATTTTGTTGAATCATCTTATTAATGATTTTTGTTTGAGTTTCAAATCGAAGTTAATGGCTTATGCCATTGATGGGGGTGTTTGTGTGCAGCATTTATATGTGTAGTGATCTTTAGACGCTACAGACAACAGTTGCCATGGAAGGAGGAAGGTCAACAACAGCCAGAGAAGACGTTGACTTTGGTTGAAACTAAGAAAGTTGAATAGAGATTTGGATTACATGTAAAATAACATATATATATTTCTATATAATAAAATGAATCGTTTTATGGCTTTAATTTCAATCTTTTCATGTTTTATGTTGACAATTCTGTAGTGTATAATTGGAACTATAAACAAGGTCAAATTCATCTTTCCAATGTAAGTTCTTGGGATATTAAACTCCATTTTTTCTTTTTTTTGTTCTTAACATTTATTTTTAGGTTTGATTTTGGGATTTAGTGGAACTCAATTCATGTGATTATGATAATCGTGTTATATTCACATTCAAACTACATAAACATTTATTAAAAACAGAAAGTACATTGATATTAATAAAACATAAAGTACCATGATTACACAAAATGATCATTTTTTGACAAAGTCTTTAATTACACAAAATGTGCAAAATAAAAAGAACATCCACAAGAGAAAACGAAAAGAAGTTTCAATGAAAATTTCAACCTTAATTTGAGGTTTTGATGTAACTAAGAATAACAAACAGCATACTAAGCATAATTAGCATCCTATTAAGACTCATTTGACATTAATGATTTCGTATACCAGAAGCATAATTTGCACCAATCTAGTTCACATTTCTTTGCTTTCTTCTTATGAACCTATAACAAGTCAAAGTAGCAGACAAGTGTTAGATTTATAAAAGAAAATATCAAATTCAGTTGTCAATTTCCTTTCACTTTTATTACTGTGTTTTCAATTTACAGTTGCAACAAAAATGAAACAGAATGCCATAACGCAACTACGAGTCCATGAATCCAAAAATCTTGAAATAAAAGCTGAAATCATATCATCACTTATAAGAAAATTTACAGATTACATGCATTGATAAAATTGTACCCCTAATGAACATTTTATCATCAAATTTCAATTCATTTGAATGAGTAAAGATAAAATTAGAAAGGGTGCGATTTGATTTACCTTCAGGAATCCAACCGGAAGTCCGGCGAGAGAGAGTGAGCATGGAAGTCATCAAAGCCGAAGCAGTAACTCCATGAAAAGGTTGCACCGTTTCCAAACAGACGCTCAATTCAGCTGGGCAACTTCAAATTTACCAAGAAATCCATTAAGCAATGAAAATGTTTGTAATGCGTATGTGTATACATATGTGCTTATACCTGAAGATGCGATGAGACAGAGGTTTTGTGGTTTGAATGCGAAAGGGGGAGGTTTTCGCGCCGGATGAGAATCGACTGGCGGCGGCGTTACGGGCAGAAGTTGACCGTATAAACAACCTAGCAGCGGCAGCACCGGCCATTTGATGCTTGTAACTTGATCGGCGGAGATTGGGGATCAGACCCTTTGCATCAACAGTATACTATTTATTATTGACTCTTAAACCCCTACACTATGACCATATGTCCATATACCATGACTTCTTTGTAAGTCAAAGTTCATACATGGATTTCAAAAAATAAATAATAATAATAATAACAATAATAATAATAATAATTAGCCCTTAATGTTAACAAAATTTTGGCACCAAAGACTATATAAAAATTTGGAGTTTTAATAATACAAAGTTATATCAATCTTTACAAATACACAAAAGAATTCATCGTTTAAATTTGGATTTTCGAAGTTGAAGTTGGAGTTAATCTTATGGATCTCGACTTTATTATTCCTCACACAAAGTAGAAAGGACCTAATTTATGACATTCTTCCTTATGCAACCTCTCATTTTAGCTTCCTTTAGTTAAAGTTTGATCATTAGTAACTTTGCTATAATCATCAACAAAATTTGTCAAATTAGCAATCACTCTTAAACTAGTTTCCATCCCGAAAATTCTTTGATTCATCTTAACTAGCCTTTCCTCCATCTCTATATCACCCATCACCTTCTCTAAGCTTCTATGAACATTTTCTTCACCAAAATCGCTCATTCTAATCCCAGTTCGCCAAATCTTTACAATGTAGTCACAATTCACAAATTGGTCTCCTGCAATCGGATAACACAATAATCTCACCTTGCTTTGTATAGCCTCTATAGTCGAGTTCCACCCACAATGTGTTAGATAACACCCAACTCCTTTATGTCGTAGCACTTCACTTTGTGGGGCCCAAGAAACCACTCTTCCTCGATTCCACATTCGCTCCACATAGTTTTTTGGG
This sequence comes from Lactuca saligna, assembly GCF_052625555.1. NCBI lineage: Eukaryota > Viridiplantae > Streptophyta > Magnoliopsida > Asterales > Asteraceae > Lactuca > Lactuca saligna. Next base: position 34,399,429 of record NC_136419.1, on the reverse strand, counting down.
AGTCCTTCGCGCCATTTTGAACCTAAAACCCAAATGAATGGATGTTTGGATGATTCCAAAGCTATAGCTAGGTTTCTCACCTTTGCTTTACCAATCGGGCTAACCCATGTTCCAAAGGAGATGTAGACAACAGAGCGATCACTTTGTTGGTCTAACCAATCCAAACAACTCATATCTTCTTCTGAAAAATGAGGGTTTCCATAACGGGTATGTTGTGTCAATGGTCCAATTGGAGTGATATTTGGGTATTTTATTGATTGATCTTGTAAGTTAGTATCAATGTGGTGTTCCTCGGGGAAGCTGTTTACAAGGATTTGCGAAAGCGTTTTTGTTCTAGCCAATGTTCTTGTCCAAAACTTGAATCTAGATTTTCTTGAAATTAGATTTCCAATAAGCCATGGTAAATCTTGTGTGCCTAAAGGAGGTTGATCATATCCCAAGTATATCGGACCTTCATTTTGTGGAATGCCTACATGTTTTTTAACACAATTTGTCATATATTGAAATAAAGCATGCATGATTTATATCATAAGTGTTGATAAAAAGAAGTAGAGTAATTTAGAAGAATTTATATGTCAGCAGTTGATGTTGAAGTCTCTCAAACTTTACTATTATTCTATTTAACTTGTTGATACCTACACAAATTTTACTTTCAACTTTGTTTTCAAAAGTCTCTAAGCTAAATCATAAACTACTAATATTCTTGTTTATAAAATATTTGATTCTCAAATATAAACTAAATACAGTAATAATATGCATGTTAAATAAAAGTTTTTGTCAATGACATGTATGTACAATCAAAAGTATATGAATTACAATGTTTTCTATTAACTTTCATCGACTTACATATAAATCGTCAATAACAACTACAAGATAATAAAAAAAATTCATAACTTTATTATTTTCCATGTATTTTTCTCACAAAATGTTAATATATATTAACTAATGTGATTAAAAATGAACATGATGAAATTTGATTATAAATATATGTATGCAAATCTAAATTTTGTTAAAATGTATAATTTATAAAATTATAAAAGTGAAGGGTTTTCTAATCTCTTTGGAATGTACATTGCTTTAAATAAATGTTACCAGTTTCCGAGATGATTCCCAGAGATAGCATTTCCGGGATAGCAGCAATCAGCTGGTAAGCAGCAAACATAACCGGCCAATATCCGACCACCGGAACACCACAATCGCCGCCAACTTTCAATGCCCATGACGCCAATAAATCCACAATCATGAATGCAACTCCGCCACCATCTCCACCATTAAGTTCACGAACCAAACCTTCCAAATGCTCCGGCATGTTGTTCTCCATTGCAAACTCAATGGAGAAGAAATCACGTGGTGTCTCCTCCTCCAAACCGTCGGGGATGGACTTGCAGGTGATGCCGGCGTTTTTGTGAGCAATGGTGCTGTGAATGAACTCCGGTGTTACAACCACCGGAGAAAAGCCATGGCGGCTCAAGGCGGAGGCCAGGTTAAGAATGGGTGTCACATGGCCTTGTGCTGGATAGGGCACCATGATGACTGTAGGCTTCTTCATGAAAACGTCCTGGTTATTGATTTTCATCGATCCTCTTGAACGAATTTATATAAATGAGGAAGAGGAGGACTCTTGTTTGTGAACAATGTTAAACGAGTTCGTAAAGTAATGTTATGTTAATGGTTGTTTGACGAGTTCAAGCCGTAAATCTTAATAGTATTACAATATTCCGAACATGCATGGTAAAGACTAGTTTAACGATACTAGTTGATCGGTTTTAATTTGTCGCATATACTAAGCTTGGGGTAACACATTAAATAGTAGTAATTGAATCCCACGTGATACGAATGTGGATATTAAATGTTAATAAGCAAATACTCTGCGGTGTGAAGTGAAACACGATGCCTGCTAACCACTTTAGCCAAACTTTTTATTTTTATTTGGAGTTTGGTAATATTTGAATGAACCACACTGGAAATTGAGTCAATTCTGGTGTGCAGATGCATATGGGCACCAGAGTAATCATATTTTATATTTAAATTGGTTGATGCAATCATGCAGTTAATAGCAAATTTGATGTTGTATAGTTATAGAAAGCTTATTATGGAAATACTATATAAAGCCCAATATTTACTAGTTTGGTCTAAAGACAAAAATAACATAGAAACTAGTTACAATTTTGGAAAATCCCCAAAAAATGATCAAGTGTCCTAATGCGAAATTGGGGACAACTGTGAAATTACTTTTCGACCACTTTGTTGTCCTAATTCGGTTTTGCATTGGAAACGTGAAATTACCAATTTTAATGCATATTTGGGAGAAGTGATCTATAAGATCATCTTTATAGCTTATGTATGGTGTTATAAAGCCCGATTAATGGCAAAGGATTTCTTGAAACCGAGGGTCCTTTTTTTACCAAATCATAAAATTATGTGGTTAGGGAGGTTGTTAATGTTACAGTATGCCAAAGTGGTTTGGAAAACTTATATGTGCGCATAAAAGTACAACTTTTGCTTTATGTTCTGTAAATCTTAGGTTATCTTTGTTTTTTTTGTGGAAATGGCCTACACATATGTAGCCCTTTAATTATTGGTTAACAATTAAAAATCTTCCTTATATTGAGTTATATAATATATGTAATATACTTACAGTATTATATGGGTTTGAGATTCCTTTCTCTTTTTTTTTTTTCAACTTTGACATCTTCTCCAATCCATCCTCAAATTTTTTTTTTCCAGATATCTTCCAACCCAACCTCATTTCAATCTTATTTAGAAGATATAAATATTATTACTACAACTACGGAGAAACACTATTTATTTATCTTAAAACGGAGTTGAAGTTTCAATCGTCGGTTTTAGTTCATATCTTTTAATTTTATATATTTATAGATTATTTCTATCTATTAATTGTAATTTAAATGTAATATTTTATACTTTATATATTAAATTATATTAATTAATCAGAAATGTAAACTTTAATATTTATGTATCAAATTCATATAAAAAATTCAATACTTACTAAAAATTTGAAACACGGTAAAATAATTTATAAACTTTATAATTGAATAAGGCATTTTTGTATATAGTTCATGTCAATCAAGAAAAAAATAAGTCATTTTCATATATTTCGGTCTGATTCGGTTTTACTAACATTTACGGGTCTGATTCGGTTCTTACCCAAAAACTACAAATTGAAAAACAATGGAATCAGAAACCAGCCCAATTATAGGTACTTCCGTTTTAGTTCGGGGCCGGTTTTGGTTTTTTCCGATCGAGTCTATGAAATGTCTTAGTTGATCATTTATGGATAATTTATTCCAACATAAATATATGTAGTAGTTTTCTTAAATGTATGTGTAATATTTCTAAAAGATGTATATATAATATTTATCTATAAATGTATTATAAATATAATCTTATTTATTTAACAATTATTATTAATAAATTAATAATTAATTCAAATTCATTATATATAACATTTTATTTTGTTATAACTTTATTAATTCAAATTCATTATATATAACATTTTATAGAATATATACTTGTTAAAATCCAATTCGTAGAAGGGATTTATTTGATAATATATGTAAGTTATAAAAAGAGAATATATATATATATATATATATATATATATATATATATATATATATATATATATATATATATATATATATATATATATATATATATAAAAGAAATATATTTTTAGAGTAAAATATTGGACTAAGAATAAAATGGAGATGAGTTAAAAATATAAAGGAATTAACATTATAATTATTTATGAACCGTTTGAACCCTTTTTTTTTTTTTTTTTTGTAGATGTTAATAATAGTTTTAAATATGTTTGCGTCTCTTAGTTCATTGATTGTTTTGGTTATGAATTTTTTAGGTTACCTAATCTATGTACAACTTGATGGATGGTTAATGGTTTAGTTGTTGGGATTTATTTTACGTACTTTAATTTCTTACAAACTTTTATTTCATAGTATATAGTATATATTTGGGGAGCAACCACATTATTTTAAGTTATATATATATATATATATATATATATATATATATATATATATATATATATATATATATATATATAACTTTGACTGTGGACTTTTTTTTATTATTGACCGTTGATTTTTATCAATTTAACTTTGGGTGCTGCTAATAAGACACCCCTTAAGCATCCTATAATCATTTTTATAAAAAAATCAACCTATAATCAACTTCTTGTAATCATCTTTTTCGGAAAACAATGCAATTTCAACCAATAAAAATATTTCAAACATTAATTAGGGTTGTCTAAATGGTAAAATAGGATGTCTTATTAGCCAACCCCTTTAACTTTGTGTCCAACTTGAAGGACTTGGGTTATTGATTAAGGAAGTATCTTTGTTTGGTGCTAGCTGGTTCACCGGTTCACCCCTTCTCGGGAGCGGTCGGCGCAAGGAGTGAGGGTGTTGATGTATTCTATCAAGCATTGTCAAACTGAAGTGTATAAAACATTAGCCAAATATAAAAAATAAATATATAAAAGACTAAAAATAAAATTATACAAAATTGATTTTTTCTGTGCGTCTGCACTTTTAAAAATATTCTGCAATGAAGTTATAAGTCATTTGTTATTAAATTGTGAAAAATAGAATATGTTATCTTGAAACATGAATAATCTATTCTTTTATTTCAAACAACTGAGGTAATACTCACTGATTACTGAATCGGCATATATGAAGGGAGAAATTTTGTTGTGTTTAGAAAAATGATATTGTGAAAAGGAATAGCAGTTTTTTTTATAAATTTTTTTTTGGCATTCACCTACTTATTGTGAACACTTGTTTAAAGGTTTAAACACACGTGTTCTAATTGATTCCATTAAGTCTGTCCTCTATTGTGCAATTATTGATCCATTTAAAAAAAAAAAGGGGGGGGGGGGGGGGGGGGGGGGGGGGGGGGGGGGGCTTTGATTGTATTAAAGAATATAAATACCCATTTAAATATTTAAATATGTTGTTTGTTGTAAATAGTTGGACGTTGAATAAACTTCTACTAATAAATAAAGATAAAAATATTATTTTACAATAACAAAACATATTTTATATGGAGTATCTAATAATTAGTGAAACGGGTTTTTTATTTTTATAACATCAAAAAGAGTCATCTACTAAAATCACGATCGTAAAAGTCGTTTGACGGTATTAAATCGATCGAATAGCAACTAAATATCAGTTGACTAAAAGTTGGTTTAGTCAGCAACAGTAAATTGTAAACTGTTTAATACAAAAAAAAAAAAAAAAAAAAAAAAAAAAAAAAAACAACCTTATGATATAACAAAGTAGTTAATACGACTAATATCATAACAAAGTAATCAATACGATTAATTCCATAACAAATATGTTAATATCACCGATATAAATTAATGTTTCTTCAAATAGTTATTTATTGAGATACAATTTTTTCTTGATTTTTAAAATCCGTCGGCTTAGACAACCCATATTGTTGGTCTTATGTCATCTACGAATTAATCTGAGATTAGTCGTGATTTTAACTACACTGATCAAACTAATATAAATTTATATCACACAAAAAATATGAAACTTCAAAGTATAGTTACAATAAAATAAAAAAATAACTAGTTTTAGAAAAAAAAAAAAAAAAACAATTTCACTAAAATCAGGTTTTTTAAAGAATGTTGATGTCATGGTTGTTAAAATCTCGATCTTGATCTTAAGATCTTACGATTTTAAGATCCTACAAACCAAAAACGATCTTGTCTCACTAAGATATATCTGAAACAAGATCTATAGTGGGATCTTAGCATCCAGACAATGATCTTAAGATCTTGACACGATCCGATCACACATCTTTAGTTTTAGTATATAGTTACGCCTCAAAATTTCTTCTATTCAACTTGAAATCGAGCATAACAAGTTGGAAACTCCTCATAGATCATCATAACTTCATCTCAAATTAGACAAGGTACACTCATGATATTATGTTTGTGATCTTCAGTCTTGAGTTGTAGATCATAATCATTTTGTTTCATTTTGTAATTAAGAAGTTTTCTTACTAATTTTTATGGTTGCAACAATAAAAATTATGATTCGTGTTTAGAAAGTTAAGTTGACTCCATAATGACATCTAGTTGACATCAAGTTATAATGTATACTACACAACCAAAACTTTACGAGCAGAACTTGAATATAAGTTTATTTTGGTAGGATCTTCTGATCACGATCCAATCTTACGATTACGACCTTGCAAAACATAAAACAATATTGGATAAGATCGTGATCTTCACAACATTGATGTTGATGAAACTTAGCTAATCATTTATTATTACTACAAAATGTTCCATCGTACTGACACATCAAAAGAATTTATAACATTTACCATATGTTTTTATTTAGAGAAAACTAAATGGATTTGAAAAAAATCACCAAAGTTTATTATATAAATGGTTCTATTTTAGGTGTTTTTATTCGGTTTAACCGGTTTATTTTGACCGGTTCAACCGTTTTTTTTTAAACCGACCGGTTCAGAAATTAATATAAAACCGATAATAGTTGAACCGCTCCCTCTCCCGGTTCTCGGTGCAACCGGTTCGACCGGCCGGTTTAAACCGGTTTTTAAAACATTGCTCTTATGCATGCAACATGTGGCAGCGATCCAGCGTGACACGTGGCTAGATGCTAGATGTTCGAATTTATTATTTTTCTAAAAAATTATAACTTCCACATACAAACCCATTTTTGATAGTTTTTATATTCATGTGTTGCTATCAACGGGTACTACAACTTTCATTTAGACTTTGTCAGCTAATTTTTACTTTATTTTTCGTTCTACGGTTCGAGAGGGCTTACACTATAAATGATATTGTAAAACTTATAACTTCTTCATACTGTCTCCGTTTTTTACGTTCTTTATATCGTCAATTTCATATTGAAGAGTACTACAAATTTCATTTAGATTGTTTCGGCTAATAATCAACCGATTTTTACTTCGATTTCTGTGTTGCATATTGTTGTAGTTTGTAGCACTCGAAACTTCGAAAAATCATAACTTCTTAATACGAAGTCAGATTTAGGCGTTCTTTACATACATGCTTTCCTAATTACAGTTTCTACGACTTTCGTTTAGATCACTTAGGCTAATAATAACCTATCTTCGATTCATTTTTTATGACGCACGTTATCGTATTTGTTTAAACGTGAAACTTAGATAAATCATAATTTCTTCATACGAAGTCAGATTTAAGCGTTCTTTAAATGATTATATCCACCCACTCATGATCACGACTACTACAACTTTCGTTAAGATTATTTATGCTAAATAATTTTTTGTTTTAATTTTATTTTATCGCTTAACGATAATTTTTTATATTAAGATTTTCTACAAATATTATATAATCTCATTATTTGTCCACATAACATGTATAGATAAACATTTATTAGCTCATAACACATATGAAGAACAATTACACTAATCAACGATTTTAATTGTTGTAATTGTTCGGTAAAATGTATAATAATAATAATAATAATATCTAGCTCGATATTACGGACATTACAATATCCGGATGCATACCAGTAACAAAGTTCATTATCCTTAATTATCTCATACATGACATTAGAAAGACAATGGGTCTTATTAGGATGTAACCTCACACTAAAAGCCATGAAATTGGCGAACCCACAAAAATTAATATCATAAGTTAAATACACACCATTGATTCGCTCACACGAAGTTAACCTCACATTTATTTATTTTCAATTCAAAATCAATGATGAGTCTGGTAGTTGGATTTGGATTAGGGAACCAAATGGTGAATTATGGGTGAACTCTTTAAGGAGATCAAATGAAACAAACATTTGCAATGTGGATTCGTATAAACACTATTGGGTTAATTGGGTGCTTATAAAACTCAAATGATTTGGTTGGAATGTTGTAATCGGATATATTACAACTCTTACAAATCCTGAAAGATGAGGTATCGCTATTAACTCAAATCAGTATCATCTACATGGGTTCATTGAAGAAACTGTGGATCACCTCATCACATTATGTAATTTTACGAAACATGTTTGGTCCTAGTTGGTTCTTGGGGATATTTTTGTTACAAATGTTAAATATATGCTTTCACTCCCAAACTCTTGGGAAATCTTATATCCAACAAAGTTACTCAAGGCGATCATACTTTCCACATGATGGTTTATTTAGCGACCACGAAGGGAAAACGCATTCGAGAATCAAATGTGGTCCATTCAAATGTTATTAAGCTGATCAGGGTTAATGGGTCGTTTGATAGTTGCTGACTGAGTTAATGTCGACCGAGTTATGACTTTTTATTGAGTCCACACCTGACTAAAATCATGTTGTTTGATTATATCTTAACTGTAGTGAATTATGAAAAATGATCATATTACTCTTATGTTGTCTCTTGTGTTGGATAAAATAATTATAAAAAATACAAACTATCACATAAAATCTAAATTAAACATACATCATTTAAAATCCAAATATAAATTTCATACAAAATCTAACCCATATATGCCATGTTAGGTTTGCAGCTCATCTAAACAACCAATTAGCGGGGATTACAACCCATAAACAACCAATCAAAAAAATGAACCTCAATCGGCAGAAAGAAAGCTTGAATAAACAATTTAAAGGATGCAAGTTTAAAAAAATCAAAACATAACAACGCTCAACAAGAACTTGACAACACATAAACATCCAATCGATAAAAAGAAAGCTTAAAGAAGATCTGATTTTTATCAAGATTTTAAACACCCAATGGAGTTCGCACCTAAGGAAGATGACGGAGGAAAGGGTGGATGGCCTCTGCATAGGAAGGAGGAAGAAGTTGTGGAGGCAAATGCTATGTTCTTCTTGCGTCAATCCTCTTTCGTTTTCTTGTGTTTATATTCTTGCGACATTAGGGCAAAATAGAGATTACCGATTTTGTTAGGGATGTCAAAAAGTCACATGGGACCCTATTCTCGAGGGGGTCCCGTCCATTTGAGGGTATTTATTAACCTCGTTCTTGTGGCAGGGACGGGGGTGGGGGCAAGATTAACCCCCGTTTTAATTTTGGGGGTAGGGGCAGGGGTGGACAGTCCCGTCCCAAAACCTTATGAAATCTTCGTTAATAAATTATACATATATTTACATATAATAATACACAATAACATGATTTTGAGCTTTTAAAATTCAACAAAAAAATATGTTTTTAAGTTGTTAATGTTTTCAAAATGTCATAACTTTTTTTTAACATGTAAAATTTTGCTATAAATAAATATTTATTACCTAAAAAAAGTAATTTCTTTTAGCCCAAAAAAGACAGCCCAAAATCAATCGGGGGCGGGAACTATAAAGGGGATTCGAGGGCGGGGGCGAGAATAGGAAGGCTGAACATTTCGAGGATGGGAGTGGGGGATGCACTCCCCATCCCGTTTGCCCCCGTTAACGTGCCTATATTGTGTTCTTAATCCTTCACATTTTCCTTGTGGACCAAATCAAGAGATATTTTCAGACCGACTCTCAAGTTTGCACCGAATCCAAGATTTTAAAAAGGAAAACAAACATGTTGATTGAAGATTAGGGACCCAATCTAACTTTGGGCCCCGTTAAAAGGCAAACCCTAACTCCTCCCTTTAAGTCCTTCATATCGACTAAAAATATGTCGAAGACTCCTTGTATTGGAATTCACGGTCTATTTTTTTCCTTTATATTTTCTATAATTTTAACCTTGAAATTTGTTGCTTTCGAAGTTAAAAAAATCTATAGATTAGAAAAAGTACACCTATTGCGTAATCATTAGATTTAAATTCATAAAATAACCCATTCACTTTCTTATATACCACACTAGTTCATGTAAACTTGTAAACTATAGAGGGTTCTTTTCCATTTGAAAGTTGAAATATGTAATGTTTTTTTTTTTTTCAGAAGCCCAATGTGATCCATTTACATCAGTTCTCAACCTCATATAGTCGCATTACGACAAGTGGGTTAGGCCCACACAAGAAATCAAGGTCCAAGACGATGACGCCTTTCAAGGAATACAATTTACAAACAAGCTATTATTCTCATCTCCTTATCTAATTAAACTAGATTATAGCCCGCGTTAAACGCAGGAAACACATAAAAAACATATAATCGTTTATAGATATTGTATAATGATTATAAAAAAAATATATAGTTATTGGTATTATTGAAATATGTAGAAAATACATTAAAAACGATAAATATATATAATCATTGAAAGATGTCTTTATAGACATCATTTTTTGTTTTATTAGTTGAACAATTTTTCTCGTCTTATATAGTTATGATATTTATATATTTATAAACATTTTAATTAGACGTTCATTGCATAATAATGTTACATAATTTAAACATATATTCACAATCAATATACCGTTTTTTTCTATTGCATTAAATATTAACAACTATTTCATTTATTCAAATAAAGTTATGTAATATAATTTATAAAATGTTAAATGTTATATAGATTTAATTTTAGTATATCATCAATGGAGATTCTTTTCTAAATCATGATTGATTTATTTTAAATTGATTATAAATATAAATGCTAACTTTTATGTTTGTTCTTATTCATTTAGTGTTCGCAAAAATTTTGCATTAGTTTTGACGCAACTTTGAATAATTTTAGTATATCAATTTAATTTGATACATCTGTCAATTATATGAAATATCAAATAATGACATTTCATTACTATTGTGATAATTTAGTTTATATATTGTATTTTCACTAATCTTAACGGTCTTATTTTTTTCTAATAACCGTAACGCTTTTACTAAATGTACTTTTTACAAATCTCCTAATATCTTATAATTTTAATCTTACTTTATAATTTTTCATAACTATATTATTTTCAAGATTGACTGTTTTAATAGTGTTTTTTTTTCAGTTTATTCAATTTTATATTTCATTGTACAATATTATCGTTTCTATGTATTCTGAAATTTCACTTTAAAAATGTTTAATATTTACACCTTGATATTAATTTTTTTAATAAACTCATGTAATAATTATGGAATATATATCTCATTTTAATTAACATTCACTTCCTTTATTATATCAAATTCTTCATTAAACAGATATATTTTTGGAAAATAATAATTATAATAGGGCAACATTATCTAAAACGTAAATGTTTGATATACTTTTGGAGAAAAAAAAATCAGGATCATTAAAAAAAATTTATATAAAGAAAATACAAATTTAAATTTGTTGAAATTATGGATGAAATTACTGATGAAAATTTATTTTGGAAGGAATTGTATTTTGTAAGGTATAATAATATAACAAAATTTGAAATATCTATATTTGTTGTGTAAATTAATAAATTTTATTGTTACTATACGAAGATAAAAAAAAATAGGTTGATATGATATATAAAAACATAATAATTTCAATGATATTTTAAAATCATGCCAAAATTAACCGGATTCTTATGATATAAAAATTAAAAAAAAAAATCATAATCATCTCTAATATATAAAAGTAACATTTTCGTAATTAATGTCAATTCCCAGGATAGTTAATTTTTGTTTTGTTAAAGGTACCTAATACCTTTTCATGTTTATTTGAAAAGTTTCAGAAAAGCAGTTAACTGATTTCATGTAATTTGTGATAAAGAAAATCGAAATATATGAATACATACATTTGATATAGGAACAAAAAATGATCGAAAAAAATATAAAAAACGAAAGAAGGTACTGACCTCCTAACGCACAAGAGCGAATGTTGATAGCAGAGAATGATGATGGAAGTTATAAGCAATATTAACGATGTTGTAGGAGAATGTTTGAAGAAAAGAAACGATTGAAAATAAATGTGAGTCGCGGATTCAATGATGAATCGTAAATGTATGTGATAATTTGAATAAGATTTTTCGCTATTAATGATTTCCTAATAAAA